>NC_088649.1:15844346-16561846 GCF_964019385.1 Sycon ciliatum | reverse complement strand
ATATTGATGAAAGTAAAGTGAGTGCACTCATACAACAATGGAACTCTATTCATACCACCTCTTGAGAGCTGGCTCCGGGCCTGTTCACAAATTGCGTACCGGTACATGGGAATCCCTACCCCTACTCAAGACTTCAAGACAGTGGATTGCTGATCCCGGCGAACTCCCACGCATCACTCCCACCTTCTATATTTGACAGTACGCAATGGCTCTATATGGAGATCCCCACAGCTGCTCAAGACCTGCTCAAGACCTCTCACCCCCCCCCCCCCCCGGCCAGATCTAGCACTGCTACCATCACCATGGACACCATCATATTACACACACTGACACAATAAAACTCACCATGGCACACTTGGGTAGTGAAGCTGGTCGAACGACACAGCTTTTCCGAGGAGCAAGGTCTATTAGTCCAAGTCGAACACGTGTCCAAGTCTGTGCAGGAGCAGCAGTTGCAACAAGACAGTTAGCCCGTGACCAATGCAGCATGGGCTTTCCCAGGGCAACGACAATGTCACGAAAAAAGGTCACAAAAACAACGTCACAGAACATGCAATACCGAATTGAGGATCAAAAGGACAAAAGGACAAAAAAACCACTCAAAATCTGGGTCTGGGATCTGTTTCATCCATACATTTTGCAATGGCATACCTGTTCCAATTTTGTCAACCCTTGCTAAATTTCTATTTACCTGTTCTTGGACGTTTCTGGCCTCAAACATGGCAAGCAGTATGTGCACGGGTCACACAATGAATGGAATTTAGGTGCCTAAAATCTACACAGAAAGTGTGTCTCACAGCATGCTGCCAGCTAGACACTGAAGGACAACATCAGAGCAAGCCAACGCTAATCCACTACTCACTGTCTCGGTGGCAGACGACCGCATTCGTTCCCTCGTCGTAGTGCACCTCATTGGCCACTGGGTCGTACGCCTCGTTCATATCATAGAAGCCAACCATAGAGACCCAGAACTTATCTTGTCCCTTATTGCGGAGAGTTCGGATGACACTTTCGCGGAAACAGCTGTTGTTCTGCGAGACCAGGCGCAGTGTGTTAAACGTGAGCATGATCTTCCCTTGGCTTCTGCAGTAGCTTGTGCCGGCATCGAATGTAAAGTTGTTGGCGGAGACGTGGAAGTCTGCTCCCATGCAGGTATGCGTGGACTCGGCGACAAAGTCCTCCAGTAGCTGAGCTGTGAAATGCAGAAAGCAAAACACGAGAAAGCGCAAGCATCATCAAAAGCAGATTTTTTCGCTTTTTTCGATTTTTTCTTGGATACCTATAGTGTGCGGTGCTGTTTATTTATTTAATTTTTTATATTCTTATTTCACTAGGGAATTCCCCACAGGCGTCATCGCCTTCTTACAGGGAACCCTGAGAAGTGCTACGTTTGGAGAATACGCTCTAGAAATACATGCACGTGCAAGAAAAAACAGTGATTGACGGACGTACCCATAGCGGGGGTCCGTGAACACAGTATGTATGGGGAAGGTATTAGGGTCTGTTCATCTATAAGCGGCATCTCTGAGACAGTCTTCCATCTGAATAGCGTTATGGAAGTGTACAGTCATGCATGAGGTTTACTCTTCAATTATTTTTTCCACAACCCAAGAAAATCGTAAGCTGATACAGACGACATTGTGCTAGCATGGAATGTACCGTGTGTGTGTGTGTATACTTTCTATTTGAAGTATACATACCTGTTAACCATGGACTACTTCTGGCTAGATTAACTCTTGTGTAATCATGGTGCTAGTGAAGCTTGTGTAAGATCCATTCTGATTTAGCCACCGCACTAGTAGCAAGTATTACCTTCACTGGGGGCAGGGGTAACTGCAGTTGGATCCCGGGACGGATACCCTGATGCTGTCAATCCGTTTTCTGCACCTTGTCCTCACCCACTTACTGAGGTGTGGTGAGCCCATAAGTGGGATCATTTTCAAGTCCACCCAGAGTTTTGGGGATTTCAGGGGGTGTCGGCTGTTGGGCGGTTCAATAGCCAGTTGAGTCATCTTTTCAAGATTCCTTTTGAGTCTCTCTCCCCTCTCCCGGGGAGACCCACGTGACCAGTTTTGGCAGTGAGCAACAAGTACAAGTGTGTGTGTGTGTGTCTGTGCGTGTGCATGTGCGTGCATGTGTGTGTGTGTGTGTGTGTGTGTGTGTGTGTGTGTGCCGATGTCCCTGCTGTATCTATTCGCCATGACGGTGAGACAGACGTCGAGGACCCTCGGTCATTCGCAACGCTGTCACCTCCAAAGTACTACTTCATACTGTTGTGCCCAGCGCGGGCTTGCGACTAGTTGGTTTGGAGGTGACAGCGTTGCGAATGACCGAGGGTCCTCGACGTCTGTCTCACCGTCCAGGAGCGACACTGACTCACGCTGCTATCTGGTGTTCACGAGGTGTTTGTCGCGCTGGAAACGGAGCGTTTCTGTAAGTTTGTATCCCTGGTGATGTTTGTGCCTGGAGAGCACTATATAAGTGGTGCTCTTCAGGCACAATCTTCCTCAGCCTACTCAAGCTCAACTGATGAGGGGTGAATTCCCCGAAACTCTGTGTACTTTCTTGCAGGTTTGCCGAGTCTAAGGTTCGATGGACTTCTCGTGTGCTCTGGATGGCAGTCGTGAGTCAGTCAAATGTCAAGTAAAGTCGGCGGAATAGCGCGACCTCCGGTGTGGGGAGCGAACCCTTTCTTACAAACCATCGCCGAAGTCACAACCACTACTTAGTCCATATGTAATGTGAAAATTAGAGTGGTCTGGGGAATTCTCCACACAGAATATCATCTGCCATTTAAATTTGATTTCCCCCTTCACCCAACTCTGCTATCAAACACACACTTACTTTTGGGAGGATGTTTGAAAATCCCTGTGAGGAAAAACAGAAGAATAAGAAAGGCCATTTCATTATAACATACGGCTTAGCGTGTTTTGGGTCCAGATTTCTACGCGGAGATGAGGTTCTCTACGTTGTGGCACACGCAGAGAAAAACGCACAGATCTGCAGGGCATCGATCAAGTGCAGGCAGAAAACTGCCAAATATGGAAGGGGAAAGTCCCAGTACACATTCCACGTGATTTCTCTGCGTGAACATAGAGCAGAACAGATTTTCTTTACGTTACGGGAAAGCGAAGAGGCCTACGTGATTTCTCTGCGTTTCACGTACAGCAGAACCTCTCTCCTAGCTGGAAATTGGATTTGTTTTACACACAGGGAACACCATGCCTGCCACCGTCCCGTCGCTCACCCCGAGATTGTGGTGAACAGGTCGCCCGTCAAAACACATTGGAAAGAGCATGCAACATGTGACAAATGCGTCTCCACCAGCGCCTGGAGCGATTCGGAAGCTTGTTCGTTTTCGCCCAAGCCATGGAAGGGCTTCCCGGTAACTGCTTTGACTCAACACGAGTGTCGGACATCAAAGTGAACGTGAACTGTGCTTCGCCTGTTCGCAAGCGATTCAAAAAATTTCTCGTTCGTGACCCCAAAAAGTGACCCTTGTTACACCCGTGAAAAAACTCTATTAAAAACAACATTTTGATGCCTAATTTATTTTACGTGATTGCCGCATGTGTGTGTGTGTGTGTGTGTGTGTGTGTATGTGTGTGTGGGGGGGGGGGGGGGGTGAACAGTACAGTGCGTGCATGTGTATGCGTACATGTATATCTACGGGTGTGCATGCACACACACACACATACACACACACACACACACACACACTTACAAGTGCAGATGGAAACGCCAGTACTTGGCACAGGGCTGCTGAGCGAGTTGGTCGGGTGTGGGGCCAAATGGAAGGTGCGGAACTCTCCACGTTGTACACCGCTCCCCGCATCGGCGGGGTTGACCAAGCTGCGTACGTACACTGGGATTGTGGCAGAGATTCCACTGAGGAGGGTGTTCACAGTGTTGGCAACGGCTGGAGATTCGGTGTACTCTTCCATTCGGAACGGATCGGAGTGGGCATATTCGTTGCCTTTCTTGCACTTTGCGAATGCATGCTTTGCATCGGTGTAGCTGATGTCGCCACCGGCCAATTCGTAGCCAATCGTGTATTTCACGAGCCCTCCTCCATGCTCGTGCTTGACTACGTCCACGGTGGCATTTGTATCTGCACGAAAGCGAACAGAACATAAAGGTAGACCTGTTATTCGTGCCATTATGAGCACTCACTATCAGCAGATGCTGTACCGTCAACACCAACACCAGCACCAGCCCTAACACCAACACCAACATCACCTGCACGAACATCACCAGACCCAGCAGCACAAGCAGCACCACCACCAACACCAGCACCAACGCTAGCCCTAACACCAACACCAACACCAACATCACCAGCATCAGCAGCACAAGCATACGCACAAGAAAACTCACCGTGGCACTTGTGGGTGGCAAGGTCTGTGGAACGACAAATCTTGTGGCTACCACAAGGATTGAATCCATCGTCAGATCCACATGTGTCCATGTCTGTACAGCAGAGTTTCAACAAAAGAATGTTAGGACGTGAAAAACATCGGCAGGTGACCAGGCCAGGAGCAAGGTAAAACCAAGAGTACATAATCCACAAGAGTGTGCAGCTTTCACCACAATCTCTCTACAGTGCTGCAACGGCAGAACTTCACATTACGTGACATGGCTCAAAAGGTTAAGATGGCAAATAGTGCAAAGTCACCACAGAGTAGAGTCGCAAAGTAGAGTCGCAAAGTAGAGTCTGAGGACTAGTGGAAAAGCTCATGAGGTTGATTGCAACCAGATTGAAGTTTGCTCTTTTCTGAAGCCCCAAGGCCAATTCACAATACAAATTTTTGCGACGCGGCATGCGATTTGCGACAGTTACAAGACAATGCCAGTCGCGTACCGTCGCAAGATAACTGTCGAAGAAAGTTCAACCTTTGGGGCAGGGGACGCGCGACGTACATCAATGGAGTTTTTTTTTGTTTTTTTTTTGAACGCACCCTTACGTTTATAATACCAGAAAAATAATAATATGTAGCGCAAAATAAAGAGAAGGAAAATAATAACCGGTCAAGCGCTAAATACAAACAGAAGAAAAAGAAATCATAAGCCAATACGCGCTAAACTGCGCTTAAATTATAATGAAGGGAGAAAAACTGGAATCCGCGGAAATTATAACATACAAAATGATACAGAGAAAAGGGGAAACAGACAGGTTGTCTACAGATGACACTCGGAGACAGCAAGTGTGGCAGAATATGCATGAGGGTCATACCTGCTCGACTTGTGGCGATGCCCACGAAGGCATGCCACGGCCGCCTTCACGAGAGCAAAGGACAGCTGGGCTCTGATCAAAGCCATTGCCACAGAGAAAGGCTCACCATTCTTCTCAGACTTGATGCCTGCAATGCAGCCAAAGAGAGCGGAGGCTGCCTTCCCTTGGCCACCAGTCGTACTGAACACCACGGGGATGAAGGAAGCATGCTCAACGTTGAGAATGCGACTCTCATAACTCCTCCGTTTCTCCTCTTCGTGCTTTCTGTAGCTGCCAGCGATCGTTGGTTTCCGATTTGAGGGGGCAAATGGGTTGAAAACCCGGACATCTAGAAAGGTCCTCTCAAACCGTCCACCGTGTAGACCGCTGACAACTACATCCAGCCGAGCTTGTTCTGCCGTGATGGTGGACCGCAGCGGAAAGCGCTCACCGGTCACAGGCTGGAGGTGCGGCTCAACATGAACATCATGTGCGACGTCGCGTAGCAGTGCTGCTGTTAGGTCTCGGACCTCGTTGTGCCGTAAGGAGGGGTAACCACCGATGGCACATGACATGGCATGGGTGGTCGAGAATGGCTTTCCACACGCGCATGTTGCAGGTAAGCGATCAGGATCCCATCCATACCTGAGGCATATGGCATCGCGGAAGGCGCCCTTGTGCAGGGTGAAGCCATGCCTTCGCAATGGCCGACATGTCAGCCAACTTGAGGCGCCTTTCTCCGAGGCAAGCTGTAGGGTGCGTTGCAGGTTTGGCTCGAGTTGGGCCATCAGGGTGACGACATGGTCCTTCTCCTTCTTCCCAGCGGCTGTCCTAGCTGTTGCCTTCAGTACGCGCATCCGCCCTGAGATGCCTTCCATGGATGACTGCTGTTGGATGATGTTGTCAATGAGTGGATGGGTGATGGACAGAGAGCGCTGATGTTCATCGCTCAGCTGACTGGGGTTAACAATACCGAGACCACCGAGACGACACGGAAGGTCAAGCACAGCGCGGATCACCGAATTCGGTGGGTGACGCCCTGTCAATGCTGGAATGAAATCATTGCGGATCACATCCTCAAGTGGCTGTAGCAGATCTGCTGCTCCAGGTACAGTACGAACCAGAAATGACCATTTGTGCTTGAGGCCTTGGCTAAATGCAGTGTAGGCGGCTTGCGGTTGGCTAAGTGCATAGGTTGCGAGGCGCTTGACTTCTTTGCACCATTGCTCTGCCTTTTGAGCGACGTACTGATTGCAATACTGCTCTGTGCCCAGGACAGCTCCAAGATGTCGGTGACCGTCCGCGGTTACGCGAACTTCAGTGTCGGCGAACACTTCTCGCGCGATGTTGAGGAACTGTGGTTTGACGAGTAACACAGACTTTGCAGCATTCGTATAGTAGCCGTAAGCTGGACCACGCGTTTCCAGGATAGACCACCATTCTCTGAGACGAATTATCTTACTTGCAGCTGTAGAATCATCAGCGTACCACGCTTGTACGGCGTTGGCTGCAGCAGCTTCGCGGATTAATGGCAACGTCCCTAGAGCATACATCACCATGGCGAGGGGATCCCCCTGCGTTGTGCCCTCAGCAGACTGAAGGGTCTCCCCGTCGACAAACAGCTTTGCGGGCTGTCGATACGTGTTGGTAAGGACTACGGCGAGTGCGGGGCATAGGTGTTGAACATTCAGGAGACACACAGAACGGTTTAAGCGATTGAACGCGTTGGAAGCGTCTGCAAAGAGAATACCCTCTGTGTCGTCCTGCTGGAAGATTTCTCTCATGGCATGGATTGCTGCCTCTATGCCAATGGAGTACAGTTTCTACCCCGGGTGCACATGCATATTCGTACTCAGTACTAGTGCATAAGGATGGCACAACCAGGGAGTCGGTATTTTACGACTCCCTGCACAACCACTAAACAGTCGTAAAAAGTTGTATTGTGGATCGGCCTTTATAATTAGACGTGTGGATAAGGACAAATGCACAATGGAAAATGGAAATCTGGCCAAAGCCCTGCCTCTGCAGTAGCAACACTAGTCGGACACAGGTCCTGTTTGGCTAGATAATGAACCAAGAGCAGACAATCCCCCAAGAGTGTGCAACTCCCACATACCCTGCTGTGCCGACAAATTTTGAAGTGGACATTTGAAACTCGGATGTTGAGCCAATAATAAATGTAGAAAGGAAAAGGACATTATGGATACGAGTTGAATGTCTCAGTACTCGTCAGTTTTGTGCCTAGTTGTTGCACTTGACATCATTTGAAAAAAAAGAAGGTATTATGATGCAATGGTCTACGCGTAAGTGATTAGTATGGTGTTTGCTTGTACGGGGTAAACGCATCACATGTGTTCGTTTCCTTGTACAAGCAAAGCAAGATCAAGCCGGACTTGTCCACCACATGTCCAGGATATGTCTTATTATACGTGCACAAGGTGCATTGTATCATACGGATGACGTCTTGAAATTCTCTTGGGACAGCACCCAGAGTAGAGTTGCACACTCTTGGGGGTTATGTACTGCTGGCTGAATGGACCGGGGGGGGGGGGGGGGGAGGGGGGGGGGGAGTGAGTTGTTGAAACACTATCAACAGACATGTATCTCGCATGGGGCATGGGGGGGGGGGGGGGTTCGGGGCACATGTTGTACCCCCTAAACATTTAGACCAACGTTCAGCATGCACATGATGACCATGAATGATACACACGAACCATCCTGCACATATGCGGCCGTGCAACCCCCTGAAAGGGGGACCAGCTATGCCTCTGATCCATTACTCACTGGGTTGTGTGCAAATGACTGCATGCTCGCCGGACTTGTCTTGAAGGAGCGTGGCCTGTGTGGGCTCGTACACCTCATACTTGTTGTAGTCGCCAAACTTGGAAATCCAGAAGTCACCGTGCCCCTTAGCCTTGAGAGTTTCCACAATGTCCAGACTGAAGCAACCGTTGCCCTCCATCAGCACACGCATCGAGTTGAAGGTGAGCATGACCTTGTTTTGTTTTTCGCACAGGTTCAAGGCACTATTGTAGTCGTAGTTGTCGGCTGAGACGAAGAACTGCTCGCCGCCACAGGTGTGTGTCGAATCTGAATACGAGGTGAGTACCTCAGCTGTAAAACAGATAGAACACAGCCGAGAAGAAAGTGTGCTACCATCAGCAGAACTTGAGGTCCTGCTTGAAACGACCGTTATAAGTCGCACACGATTTTCCAGCTATGGAGAGAAACATTATGCTCTTGAAATTCACATAGGAAAGACTGTCATGGCGAGATATTCAGATACACCGTGTGCCATAGCCAAGTTTTTCCCTAACACTGTGCAATCAGTCTTGACAGCAGTGTAAGTTTCGAAAATGCAGCCCATCTCGGGGATACAGCAAAGGCTGTAATTAAAGACCACCGTGACTAGCGACCAGCCTGGTACTACAGACCACATTGCCAGGCACGGACGCTCTCACATTCATATATATATATATCTATATATTATGGTTGTGTGGTGCAAACCTCTAAATAAGGACCACCTGCCACTAAAGACAGCTTTCTCGAACCCATGGGGCGGTCGTTAGTTACAGATTTCACTGTAAATACGCCCCAAACATTTGGTCCAGCGTACGTGAAAGTGGGTGCCTAGCTGCACTTGGAAGAAGCTGAGAAAAATTTCTCTGAAGTTTGATCTTTCCAACATGTGTGGATAAAGACAGATCACACAGCAACATCACCACAGCATCAATCGTGGATGCATTTCAATATTTTATTCATTTCTATTTTATGTTCTCCCCATATAAGAGTGTTTTATTTGTTTTTCATCCGTAGTTACGTATGTTCACTGTAACGGTTGCGAACATACTCCTTTCACGTGATCTCCCACGTGTCTATTACTATTGTAGTTTTCCATAACCAATAAACGAATGGTTACTGCACAGTTTTTTTTCTCTTGGTTAGGAGTCATCCACAATTATCAAACTTTGTGGGGTGGGAGGGGTTGACCAATTTCGTTTCAGAAAACATTGATGCGTGTACCGTAGTTCCGCGCATATAAGCCCATGGGCTAATATATGAAATAATGCATTTTCCGGGAAAATAAATCAGTAATAATGGTTCGTTTTTTAGCCCTGGGCCTATATTCGAATTTTGAAGGCAGCTAGCACGTGAAAAAGCACAAGTCCGTCCGCGGTTGTCCGCCTACCATAGGTACCGGTACTGGCAATGTAGTCTGCACTGACATGCTGTACTACAGTGTTTGGGTCTGTTTATTAGCCCATGGGCCTATAAACGGAGGTGGGCTTATATCCGGATATAGGCCCATGGGCTTATATGGGCGGAATTACGGTACATTGCCGTTGGAGCAATGACACACTTTCAACTTTTGTTCTACATGTACAACATTTATAACTCTCTGAGGGGGAGGGAGGGAGGGGTTGGGTCTAAACTATAATAATTCGTTTGGTGAAAAAGGTTCGATATTCACGGACGGCCCCTGTAATACAGCATTTCAATCTGGGTTTTTTAAATATAAAAGCTGGAGGGGCAAGCTACCAGAAGGGTATGATACCTCAAAAGGCAAAACTTCAACTATTTTCGAAGGATATTTTTTACGAATTGGGTTGATTCGCGGTATAGCCGACTTACTTGTGCAAACAACGAGACCTCTGGTGGCTTGAAGGTTGATGCGGTTAGTCCATCTGTCGGTTTTGCTGTGGTAGGTAAACGTGCGGTAATGGTTAGAAATCCGACCATATCCGTCGAGCCCATTGACGTAGATAATGAGCTTGTTCGTACCAGCTACGCGCAGGAGTTTGTCGACAGCTGCGCGAACAATCGGGTAGCTCTCGTAAATCTCCATGCTGAAAGGTCCGGAGTAATCGAAATGCTGCGACTCACGAGTGCAGTTATTGACCGCATGTTTCTCCGCGTCGAAGTACACCCAGCCGTTACATGCATGGACCTCGACATCTGTTGCGATCTTCTTGCCATTCTTCGTGATGTTAAATTCCTTGCGGACAGCGGTTTCTAACAGGCAGAATCAAGACAGGGCAAGACGAGTAAAGTCATTATTGGAAATAACATATTTTTTTGCTTCCCAGAACCGGGAACATTCCACGCCTTCTTTCATTCACATTCAAAGGAGTTGCTAGCAGGAATGTAGAAGCGGAACAAGTAAATCATCGGACCTGGACAATCACTCGAGTGCAAAATGTAAACTGGCCTCGGCATGTGAAAGCAGGGTACATTGGCATTTTAGGTCGCACTTGGGGACATGTGTATTATCAGGTGGTCTGAATGCGCACATTCACAAACGCATTAATTGCTGCGCCAGGAGAGCGTCTCCAACTTACGTTCTTCGCAGGTAGGGCCAGTCCATCCCCAGTCGCAGATACACGTGTTGTCCTTGTCATCTTCCACAATGCCGTTCCCACAGTGCTCTGCAACGGGGAACAGGAGAGGAGTTTGCGTGAACAGAGGCAAAGAGGAATCATTCAGCCCGTCGTGGGTCTAACTCAATGTTCCGGTATGTGAGAGGTGGTCCCGCAAACACATGTACAAATAACCAGCCATAACTCAAGAAAACTATACATTTTCAAAAACCTGTACGGCTATTTTCGGCCTGATCATATTGGGCAAAATTTTGTTGCAGCCGAAATTCAGTGTGACAGTGTATACAGGCAACAGCAGTACAGGCCGAAAATTTGTTGCAGCCGAAATGTGTTTTAGCCCTGTGAGGCCGAACTTTGAAAGGGCCGAAAATTTGTCGACTTATAGTATGCCTGAACCAGTCCAAAAACACAAATATGACTAGGTACAGGCAGGGTATGACATGTGGACGCCCTTCAAGTTGAGAGAAAATACAATTGGGAACGCAATACACGGAAATCATAGCATGACGTGCATATCAAGTGCACATCAAGTCGGAGCTGAAGTCCTACGATGAGCAATCAGGTAGACGCTACAAAATTGTATACTCCTAATTTCGTCCTTGAACTCCAATGCATCGCCATCGGCGATTCGTCGTCCGCGGCAGTTCCACAATATCGTAGTTTTGATTCGTTCACTTCAGTGCCGCTCGCGTCAGATTCACTCTCGCTCAGATGAGTACTCAGGCGCGATCTCACGCATGCCGTTATTCTCACGGCTAGGCGATCTGTTGATCGCACCTGACGAGTCCTTGTAAGAGTTGCTGTTGCCGTGCTTCCTCGCTGGTTCGGGTATTTTTGATTTCTTCATTCGGGGACAGGAGTTAGGAGGACGAAACGGAGCTCTCTTTCTCAAAACACATTACACTGCAAACCCTCCAGGGATATCCAGCTTGGACTGGTTCAATTTTAATGTTCTCAGAAAGCTTGTCAGCTCGTCAGACACGGTCTCAAGAGATGCACTCCCATTCTCGACATGCGCGCATGGTGGATGGTCTTCTTTTTCCAATTTCACCAAACTTCAGGTGTTCGATACTGCAACATTTGTATGGAAAGTATGGTTGTTTTTACACCGTTGGAAAGCCTTGAACCTCAGCTATGCGCAGAGCACAATTTCAGTCATCTCCTAGCAACAGAACACTCCAAAAATGCAATTTTACTGTACTGGTCGGGTCGTATAATTATGACCTTTACGCTTATGTGAGACCCATAAAGGGTTAAAGGAGACACATCAATTTTTTGAGCAACGGTACGGAGAACATGAACAACACGGAGTTTGAATGAACGGCAAAGGAGGATCATCTGATGGTCGCTGGGCGCGCAAGGCAGGTGGTTGCTGTATCCGGTGCCGTTTCTGTGTAGAACTGTCCAGGGAATGTAAAAAACCGTAATAAAGTAGTCGCAAAACCGGAGTTTGTTTACACCAGGTTTCACTGTGTCTTGAAAAATCAGGTTTGTACCGGTATTCCAAACAGGCTTCTACACGGTATCTGAGACAGGCTTTGACACAAGACACTACGGTATCTGCATTGCGCATCATACTAACCAGGAATTTCTGCTCAACACATATTTTTTAAAACGTTGCAAAGTCCAGGTTCATGTCCCACTGTGCTTCACGCATCCCCACATCATCTAAAAATAGCTGAAGATGATCCACAGTGTACAGATTATCATGTGAACTTCACCATCCACCATCTGTAGATGGCTCAATTGGACGAAAGCGAAAAACTCCATGCACAGACAGAAGAACGAGCAGTTGCCTTTTCGGAACTGAATCGATCAGATGAAAATTTATGTCGATTCAGGTTGTGAAACTCGACAAGCAGCTGGTCTTTCTTCCGTCTGTGAAGCACAACATTACAAGCCCACCGCAACACTTACTGACGCAGAGAACGGAACTGTACCCGGGATGCTGTGAGTCATCCTCGATCTTCGGTGCGAGTGTGCTAACGTCGAAGGTAACCTTGTTCTGTACACGCGGCTGGTTAGGCTGAGCAGCATGACTTGTTGCGTAGTAGGGGCCGGGGAATCTGCGCATTTCGGTTCTCGCAAAGAGTGGTCTCAGTTCGGCCTCGTGCTTCAAGAGGAACGTTTTCGTCGGGATGTGCAGGCCGTACCAGTAACACAGACGTTCGGCAGTGGGCAACGTTTCACGCTGGAAGTGATGCATGATGAGGGCTGCGACTGCCAGGGGTCCTGATCTGGAATAACGCCAAGCGGCTGGGACACACACACACACACACACACACACACACACACACACACACACACACACACACACACACACACACACACACACACATGTCAAAAGCATTGGAATCAGGGATGAACATGATGAAAAGCAGCATCGTGTGCTGATTGCTGGTAAAAGCAGCGATAGAAGGGTTTCACATCTTGCTCATGTGACTAAATTTGTGAAGAAAGACCAGATCATGATTGTCATATTGACAGTGGAACCAACATGGCCGACATCATTTGACCCATAGATGCAGGGGTTGAGTGGAGTTGGAACCAGCATGGCCGACATCATTTGACCCATAGATGCAGGGTTTGAGTGTAGTTGGAACCAGCATGGCCGCCCTGTATGGTCATGTGATAGCTGTGAAACCACTCTAGATCAGTTCACATGAGCCAGTCAAGACCATGCATTTTTTTCCTACAAAATCCACATATCTCCAGACACTGGGGTGAATAATGGAGTGTGGTGGTGGGGCCCATTAACAGCTCCGCCAACCAGATCTCGGCTTCGTAGCTCCATGGACGCACCAAAGGGATATTGGGTAGGGAGGATTAAGTTGAAAAGGAAAACAGAAGAAAGAAAACGGAAAGATTGTATTGCTCAGTGAGCAAAAGAATAAGTTGAGTATTGATGTGAACGCTGTTAGACTTTTAAATCCAAGAGGAGACTGTCTGTGAGGAGAGATTATGTCCAAGCAGGGTGGGACACTGTACCCTCTTACTCGCGTATGCTATGAGTGGCCCAGTGCCAGTTCGTTCTGAGGAGATGGTGATAAGCTGCTGTCTTGAACTTTTGGATGTTCTTTTGGTGAAATGGGTGGGGAATGCAGCTGGTTCCAAATACCGAACAAATACTAACACACGTAATGATCCAATAGGGAACTGCTTCTCTGTACCGAAAATTTCTGTTCACCTAACCTGGCCTGTTGCCCTCATACCGAAAATATTGAGCACCGAAAATTTCGGAAATTAGAGTACTCTATAACCGGCCGTGTGTGTGTGTGTGTGTGTGTGTGTGTGTGTGCGTGCGTGCGTGCGTGCATGCGTGCGTGTATGTAACTTGTCCCGAAAGCAAGAGTCCATAGCCCGAAGAGTGTGCAACTGGGGTCTGGCTGCTGTAGGCCCATTGCGCGGCAGAATTCCAACACTACGTCATGCCGCGGAGGCACAGCTGTACAAACCTCCGCATTCCTCGGAGCTTGGAACCGGGGAGTAGTACAGGCGCAACGAACGTGTACGTCATTTTTGACGTAATGTTGGAATTCTACCACGCGGATCTCCATATACAGAGTTGCACACTCTTGGTGTGATGAACTCTTGCCGAAAGTAAGCGCGACGAAGCTCGTTTTGGCAAACCAAAATATACTGCAAGCGTCACAACCGCTACGTGAGCCTGGCTGTTTGAGGCTATCCCTTTGGCTGCTGTGGTGCATTGCTGCCAGGGCTCAAAGGACCAGCGACGACAAGACATTCTTCACTGGAAATACATCACAGACTGTAAGTTCTCATCAACATGTAATGCGCAGCCATTATGTAATAGTACGGGCTCAGAGCCTGGGCATTGTCTAGACCCCAGTAATAGTATGGGATCAGAGCCCGGGCATTGTCTAGACCCCAGTAACAGTAGGGGATCAGAGCCTGGGCATTGTCTAGACCCCAGTAATAGTATGGGATCAGAGCCTGGGCATTGTCTAGACCCCAGTAATAGTATGGGATCAGAGCCTGGGCATTGTCTAGACCCCAGTAATAGTATGGGATCAGAGCCTGGGCATTGTCTAGACCCCAGTAATAGTATGGGAACAGCAGTGAAAGGGTTAACCGTATTCTCCCGATTCGATGTAGCTGCGAATACTTTCAGTGAGATGCCTGGCCACCACCGCTTACCATGACAGACAGTGTCGGCTTTGCTGGCATCCGCGGGCTTGTGGCTAGCTCGGCCGCCTAGCAGGGAGTGCGTGTAGATGTAGTGCCGCGCCCAGCCCAGAGTCCAGATGTTCACTGGCGTGGAGTAGCCGTGGTGCATCATGTCGACCAGCATGCCATCGAAGCAGCCCTGAATGTCCAACGCTTTGTTCATGAAGGCACGTTCGTCGGCGAGCACGTAGCCCCTATCCAGACACTGGCTATGGCCGTACGTGAGTCCTGCCCTCTTGTCGCATCCGCCGGAGCAGATTACTGTCAGCGGGATGTAGAAGTATCTGTAATGATCTCTGCCATTGCAGACCTCCTTCACATCTGTGATTAGGAAAGAAGACCGAGAAATGCACGCACACGCACATACCTTTACAAGCACAGGAGGCGAGTTGTGTTTACGAGTGCTGCCATGGTACTTCTCACGTTCTATTTACTCTGAGATTCGGGGGGGGAGGGGGGACTCAGCTAAATCATATTCTGGAAATCCCGTACCTCTACCAAGTCCTACCAACTTCTATTTGCTTTTGTTTGGTAGAGCCGGTAGAGAAAGTCAGAATCTACTCTTGTGAGTAGAAAAAAAGGAACGCATCAACCGAAAGAAGTAGTTTCTACGCAAACCTGTAGACCAGAATGAACACCCCCTTTGTTTGAGGAAGTTGCAAACGGGAAAAGTGAGAAGAAAGACAACAACAACAACAACTGTCACCACCAAGACTAGAACCAGAGACCCACAGTCTTTTCGACTCCTTTGAGTACACTCGTCTTTAGTGGAAGCTTGTGCGTGCACGCAGACCAGCATACATTAAGGAGTGTCTTTAAGTAATCCGCTTGGGCCTGTCTCCTGGGTGCATGCAGCATTGCTTGACCGGGTGAACACCAAGCGAATGAGCACACTCACTGCACACTCACTTCACACTCACTCAAAGATACTTACAGTACTGGCATTTGTCGCCGTAGAATCCTTTCCGACACGTGCAGGTGCCATTCTCATTACACCGAGCACGGTTCAAGCATTCGCATGCTGCATCAGCACATTGTCCAAACACGCAAAGTAGAGATGAAACAGCACAGAAGTTGTGGTATGTTTCTTGGCCATCATGGTTCAAGCCTCGACACAGCTACGAGTATTAGCAACATTTTGCTGCAAAATATCGAAACTTCACTGGCAAAATCGGGCTTTGCCTACTCAGAAGTCAAATAAAATATCACTTTTGCCACTGAGCTGGATTCCACATTAGGGCTTTTGGAATATCTCGGCACATATTTCTCCCAGTTTGGCAATAATATATTGACCTTTGATAAATATCCACACTCATTAGTGGCCACACCATCAGCAGTATCAAATTCGAATAAATTTCCTTTGACTCAATACATACCACTGCACTTTGCCAGGCAGCACTGCAGTTTTCCCTAAAAAGGAGTATTTTATAAACAGTATTTATTGGCTGTTAATAATTTTACCAGTAAGGCCAATAAAATTAATACTGTTTACAAAAGATTCCTTTTTAGGGAAAGTGCAGGTCAACATACGTATAATAAATGTAGTAGCCTAAGGATTTATTGCAATTACATATCATCAAGAGTCCATAATCCCCCAGAGTGCGCAACTGGGATGGGGTTGTGGCACGGCGTAATCCGTGACGTACGTCACGTTTTGGGTCGGACTTGCCTCATTCCATCGACGACGCCGACACGCAGTGCAGCACAGTTCACACTTCCCCTACCCGCGATGTCGTTATTATGACATGCAACACGGATTTCGCCGTCCCAGATCTGATAAGTAAAGATGTGCACTCTGGGGGTTATGCACTCTTGATACCAGTTGTAAAAACCTCGGGGCACCTCGGTTTTTATACAGTCATGTGCTTATAACCTCTATAAGATGAACGGAAAAAGGAAACCTATCCTGAGCAACTGCCACTTGCTCTTCTCGCAATGTTCTCCTTTGGGGCAGATGCATTTCCCTTGGTCGTTGCACTCACCCTGGTTCACACACTTGCACACTGCAGAAGTGGTAAAATACCACCGATTGTGTTTCCCACACAGCACAGCATGGGAAAGAAAGGGGACAGGATTAGATTCGGTTAGTGGTAACTGAGTTACAGAATATCGACAACAGGAATTCAAAATCTCACTTCCAAGGCAAGCATAAATGGACGGGGCAACGAGCAAGACCAATCAAAGGAGCCTTAGCAGTTTCTTTATGTCTGCGTTGGAAGTCTCAATATAAGGTCAACTTAGTGCGGAACCTTGTAAATCGTGCGAAGCGTATGTGTTCGCCCTGCAAGCTGCAGGAGGAGCTTGATTTTCTCCGTTCAGTGTTCGTGAAGAACGGTTACCCGAAGTTCCTGTTGCAGCACCTATACTTGAAGTCTTTGGGGATAGAAGTCGGACAGTGTTCGTCTTATGAATGTCACCACGGTGAGGAAAATATGGCACAAAAAACAGACACACGCCCGTGTTATATCTCCAAAAACGAAATCCTAGCGGGACACCCCAAACTTACCGGGTGCAGTGGTTGCCGCCTCAGTGGTTGCTGCCTCGGTGGTTACTGCCTCGGTGGTTGCTGCTTCGGTGGTTGCTCCCTCAGTGGCTAATGCATCAGTGGTTAATGCATCAGTAGTTGCTACAGAAGTGGTTGCTGCCTCAGTGGTTGCTGCAGCAGTGGTTGCTGCTGCAGTGGTTGCTACTGCAGCAGTTGTTGCATTAGTGGTTTCTGCCTTGGTAGTTACTGCCTTGGTGGTTGGTGATTCAGTAGTTGCTGCATCAGTGGTTACTCCAGCAGTGGTTGCCGCAGAAGTGGTTGCGCCATCAGTGGTTGCTGCAGAAGTGGTTGTTGCTGCAGCAGTGGTTGGCACAGAAGTGGTTGCTGCATCTGTGGTAGCAGCAGTGGTAGCAGCATCAGTGGTAGCAGCATCTGTGGTAGCAGCAGTGGTAGCAGCATCAGTGGTAGCAGCATCAGTGGTTCCTGGGTGTTTTGATGAAGTTCGTGTGGAGGTATTGTAGGGCGTGGTGGTGGTGGCAGCAGCAGATATAGTGGTTGCTGCATCCGTGGGCGTTTTGGTGAAGACAGTGTTGGATTTGGTGGTTGTGGCGGATGCGGTGGTTGCGGCATCCGTGGGTGTTTCGGTTGAGGTAGTTGTGGTATTGGAGGATGCGGTGGTTGCGGTATTTGTGTGTGTTATGCTAGATGTAGTCAGTGCGTGCACTGTGGGTGCGGTATTCTCCGAGGTAGTCTCGTGTGCTTTGGTTGCGGTGGTCGTGGGCACTGGGCTGTCATCGCCAGAGCCTGAATTGGTGGAGGCCGACTCCTCGTCGGGTGTTCGGTGAGTGACTGTGGTAGCCGGTGTAGTAGTCGGGGGATGACTGTAAGAGATGAACCTGGCCGAGGTGGTTGGAGTTGGGGCCGTGGCCGGTGTGGTGGTTGCGGCGTCCGTGGGTGTTTCGGCTGAGGCAGTGGTGGGTGTGATGTATGGTTTATTTGTGTGGACGAGTGTAGTGTTTGGGGTAATGGTTGGTGTGTACGTTGTAATATTCATGGGCACCGTAGGTAGATTGCAGGGGACAATGTTCGTCTCGTTGATTACTGGTTGGGAGAAAGCAAAAAAAAACAACAGAAGAAGAAAGCACTTGTCAGCATGTTAATTATTTGCCCGGCAGTGCGTCCAATTAGTAGCCTGACATCCGGTTGCTCAAATCCAGCTATCCTTTCTGGAGCAAGAGTCTTCACTTTTGAACCATCCAGAGAGATGCTCACTAATATGGTAAAATACCGTGTGGAGATCGTGTCCGCTTGAAGGTAAATCGAGTACGGATTGACTGCAAGACGTGCAATCTGTGTACAAGGTTCATATCGTCTGACCTGCAGACAGGACACCACCTCCACAATGCAATCACGAAAAGACGAGATGGTTGGGGGCCCTTGCAGTACTTTACGGTATATTTATTGTGGAATTTCTGCTGCGAAAATGCAATGCGATTCCCAAATACATATGTTCCTGCCTACGAAGGTACTTGAATACAAACTTCACACTGCATGTCTTGAGCAGTCTGTCACATCTTGCTATGGCCGCGGATTGCCAGCATTCGACTGGTCACAATGTATGCCCGCCGAGTGCCGCTGTGTGAACGTGCCTTTCTTCAGTTCCCGCTAAGAGGGGACATTACCCATTCCCTCTAAACGTTGTGCAAGTATCCAAGTACATGTATCAGCAATGTAGGCTCTTTTGATGTGAATGGAAGGTCAAAATTCAAAATTCAATAGAACTCGATCGATAACTGCCGAATGACCGAGGAAGTCACAATGGTTGTTAGATAAAGCCAGCAATGCCTTTTGTGTAGAACAGTGCCTAGGACAGCAGCGTGTCACTCAATATAGTGACTTGTACATTCATACATCCCCTATATTTTGTTCTTTTCCTCGTTTCTTTTTGTTCTCCATCCGTTTTCCAGTAGGGCTGTCAATACACTGTAGTAAAAAAAAAAAATAAATAAACACCATGAGCTTACATGAGTTGAACATAGCTCACTGTATTCGAAACGTTCTCAACAACTGCTCAGTGTCTCTGGGTCGGAGCATGAAAGCGTTTTAAAACATAAAATAAAAAAGCATTGATAGTGACTTACGCTTCTGGCAATAGTCTCCGGTGAATCCTTCTTGGCAGGAGCATGCACCATTGTCGTCGCACTGACCCTGGTTCAAGCACTGGCACGCTGCAGCGCCGATTGGATATGCAGCCACGGTGTGTGCAGAATACGGCAGAATACAGACAAAAGCACAGGATTTTAGTACTGGAAATTGAGGCATTCACCAAACACAGAGTGGCACATCGCCACTTTTCAAAACAACGATTGATTAATTAAGCATTGAAGCAAATGGCAATCAGACAATTCCAATAGCTTCAATTATGTCTGTTGGCGTACGAAAAACCAGGCTTACTCAATTCTAGACACCTTTTTAACAATATGTGGCATGGCCAAGGCTGGACTGGTCTGACGACTTCCCAATACTCTTCTATTCCCAACTGTCTTGTTACTGTTCTAATGTTTCTCGGCAATGTATGTTCTTTGATAAAAGTCAAATTCTGACTTACGTTTTTCACAATGTTTATCATAGTACACGGATCGGTCACAAGTACAACTGAGGTCCTCTTCAATTTCACCACCACCACAGTAATCTGCACGAAAAGTACACGCACACACACACACACACACACACACACACACACACACACACACACAGAAAAAAGAGATAGAAAGAAACATACTGAGAGAGAGAGAGAGAGAGAGAGAGAGAGAGAGAGAGAGAGAGAGAGAGAGAGAGAGAGAGAGAGAGAGAGAGAGAGAGAGAGAGAGAGAGAGAGAGAGAGAGAGAGAGAGAGAGAGAGAGAGAGAGAGAGAGAGAGAGAGAGAGAGAGAGAGAGAGAGAGAGAGAGAGAGAGAGAGAGAGAGAGAGAGAGAGAGAGAGAGAGAGAGAGAGACAGAGAGACAGAGAGAGACAGAGAGAGACAGAGAGAGACAGAGAGAGACAGAGAGAGACAGAGAGAGACAGAGAGAGACAGAGAGAGACAGAGAGAGACAGAGAGAGACAGAGAGAGACAGAGAGAGACAGAGAGAGACAGAGAGAGACAGAGAGAGACAGAGAGAGACAGAGAGAGACAGAGAGAGAGAGAGAGAGAGAGAGAGAGAGAGAGAGAGAGAGAGAGAGAGAGAGAGAGAGAGAGAGAGAGAGAGAGAGAGAGAGTAAGTAAGTTACATTTATAAAGACAGGTAAGTCTAACAAATGAGGACTGAGACCTCTACAACAGGGTTTTTACGCCTGAAAGCAGGTGCATGATTTAACAAGCAGGTTGTCAGTCTAGATTTTATGCGCAGATGGAGAAAAAGCGCAGAATTTTTGTAATGAGATGAAAAGCAGAAATAATAAGAAATAATAAGAAAAGATGAAATGAAAGCCTGCTCACAACCCCGCCCAGCCTTGCGAACTGGGTATGGTGGATTAAGAACCCGGTTCAACGCTCGAGCAAGCGCTCTCCACTCAAGGTGTTCACAGCAACTGATAGGAACTCATATGGGGAAATTATAGAAAAGAAATAATAAGAAAAAGTGAATAAATTTCAACGCACCTCAATAAACGGAGCCCCACATACAGTACCTCAGAAAAGTGGATCTTCCGACCAGTGTTTTTGTTGACGCCGCAACCAGATGATGTAGCTGCTTCGCAGAGACGTCTTACTGCACAAATTACAAATAAATTTTATTCTTCGATTAGAAAATCCAAGCGCTTTCAGAGCCCTCCGAAGAGAGTCCGGGATGAAACCACGCACACCTACCTCAACCGAAAAAGAAACGACCTGCCACCCGTTTGCTCGGCATTGATCGGCCAGATCCGCATACCGCCTGTCCTTCCGCGAGTTACTGACACTGAATCTGTCCTCAGCACAAACTGTCAACTCCATCCAGAATACAATCCTACGACTCGTAGAGTACAGAACTATATCTGGTCTTAGGGTGGTAAGTGCAACACAGCTAGGGAAAGAAATCTTTGCACTAACTGAGTCGACAAGAAGTTTCCAGTCTGAGGCCGCTGACAGGAGATCAGTCGTAACCAACTTTCGTCTGGGCTGAACGCGAACTGGCTTCTCTCCCGCCTTGCAAAACGAGATGAAGTCAAGCTCATTTGAATTTTCGGTTTGTACGGTGTTTGCAGCAGTGCGGATTCGAATCTCCTCACGCATGTTCCTGACGATGACCCCGAGTACGTTGTCGTGCCTCCAGGTGTAACGTCCCTGGTCCAGCGCTACGCGACAAGCGCCAAGCACGTGGCGCGTAGTACAGGCCCAGGTACGGCACAAACTACAGTACGGATCCACTACGGTGTTTCCCCAACGGCGTAGGTTCGTCGGAGAAGGTAGCACGTCGAGGGTTGATGCGAGAAGAAATTTCAAATCCTTACCAGTACCACCGTACAAAAGGGATTTCCACGAGAGGTCCTGCCACATCACCGATGTCCACTCCAACCACTTGCCTTGCACCTGAAGAGTCTTCAGCCTCAAAATCTGCTCCTGCGCGTTGATCTCCTCAAATGTTTGGAGAGAGAGAGAGAGAGAGAGAGAGAGAGAGAGAGAGAGAGAGAGAGAGAGAGAGAGAGAGAGAGAGAGAGAGAGAGAGAGAGAGAGAGAGAGAGAGGGAGGGAGGGAGGGAGGGAGGGAGGGAGAGAAAGAGAGAGATAGAGAGAGAAAGAGAGATAGAGAGAGAGAGAGAGAGAGAGACAGATAGAGAGACCGGGACATGCACCAGGGATCTTCGAGTTACAGTGTCAAAAACATGTTCGGACAAAGTCAGCCATTGAGACAGCAATCCAGATACAACAAGAAGATGATGAAGATTGTGTTGGGACTTCGAGTTTCACACGCGAGGTGATCATTAGACAACAGCAATGGACTATTCTGTTTTAACACTGTTCATCTGGCTGGGCATCACCCTCACCTCTGGGGTTGCTCCCCACATTAGCGTTGCGTTCATATGCTATGGAATTGAGTTCAGGAAATACATGAAATAGATGAAATCTCACTTACTGAAACAGAAGATGTCCGCTTTGCCGTCGCCCGGGCCGTGTGCAAATGTTGGCTTGCTATGATCCTCTTCAAATGTAACAGTGCGGTGACGCTGCTGTCCGTTGACCAGTGTCGGTGCAAGGTGATAAGGAGTGTGCGGCTCCAGAGACAGCGGAAGTGCCCAGCGCATTGGCAGTACACGACGGCCGTGCTTCTGAACCCAGTCCTCAGTTACCAGATGCAGTCCGTACTGCTGACAGGCTTCCTCGGCAAAGTCCACTGTGACCATGGGCTGATGGGCGGGCTGTGCCATTGCGTACGTCGCACTTTTCACTTGAAGCCATTTGCCTGCAGGCAAGAGCGGAGGCAGAGGCAGGCAGAGTACACATTATTTACATCGTGGAACAAATCCGAAGAAGGGCCCTACACCAGTATCTACCGTAGTGTTACTGTAGGCTGATAGTGTAGGCTGATAGTGTAGGCTGATAGTGTAGGCTGATAGTGTAGGCTGATAGTGTAGGCTGATAGTGTAGGCTGATAGTGTAGGCTGATAGTGTAGGCTGATAGTGTAGGCTGATAGTGTAGGCTGATGTTCGTACAGAGTAGTAACACACACAGTGTATGTACAGTACAACCTGGTGCAAGCCACCTCTGGGTTTAGCTACCACCTGCTCTTAACCACCGTTTTTCCATGCACCCACAGTTCTACACAGACACTGTGGGACCTGGCTCTAAAGACCACCTGGCTTTAGCGACCGCTTTTGCTTGCACCGTGGGGTGGTCGCTTAAACCAGGTGTTTACTGTACAGTAAGTCAGTGTAGGGCGATGTTCGCACTGAGTTTACATACCGTGCGTGAACACAGTCAGACCCCGCTTAACCGCAGACATCCGTTTTTCACAAAAAAATATCCGGATAGGCGAGGGAACTGATTAATCGAACACACCTACTGTACAGGTATGTATGCATGGCATGTGCTGTAAATCGGTAACCAACGATGTTATTCCGGATGGCGAGGGATCCGGATAAAAGAGGACCGCATAAGCGAGATCTGACTGTACTGGCTCAGTGGTTTGAACAATTGCACCGCTGAGGCCACTGGGGACGGGTTTCACCTGACTTCTAACGGTTGAATTATAATGGCTAGGGGTGTCATCGATTGGCGAATCTGGATTGAGTGCGAACTCGGTGTGGGGGCCGGTGTGGTCGGGTTCCACTCCAAGAGCACCTACTCCGGATCCGGCCGCTTTTGGCGGCCGCTTTTGTTACGGAGTCTGGTGCTCGTTCCCTTATCGAGTTTCACGATGGCCGAGACTGCTCATCTCCAGGGGCATGTGGTCGTCAGGCTGCATCAGCGGACAATCTTCTATGAGCAGATTGGCCATGGACGCGATTACGCGTTCTGCCTACACTGTGTAATGTACAGTGTAGGCAACTGAAATCCGACCCCCCCCCCCCCCCCTAGCGTCTCGTACGAATCGCTAACGCAGCTAGCGCACCGCTAGGGGGGGGGGGGGGGAGTCGGATTTCAGTTGCCAGCACTGTACATTGTACAGTACATGCGTATCGCGGGCTATCGACAAGTGTACAAACTGTCATAACTCAGTCAATATATCTCGGATGTCTCACGTTGAGACACCCCTTCCGCAAGCGTGTGCTCCCGTGCGTACTGCATTTTGTCGCCAACTTGCAAACTGGCAAAAGGAAAGTATCTTTCCAGATGGGATCCTGTAACGGCTAGAGCGAGTGTAACGGCTCTGGCCCAGAGGGCCAAATCGGTAGGTGTGAAAGTAGGAAAAACAGGTCGCAGGGGTTTCTCTAACACGTTTAAAAAATTGAAACTACGCACCCAGTTCATAAAACAAGAAAGAGGAAGCAAATGACAAAACATCAGTCTCACAATACATTGACTGAATGGCGCTGCAATGCAAGGCAGCGGTGGCGATGGGGAGCTGCAGGCTCGGATCTGTCCATGGCAAAGCCACTGTCCCTACCCCTACCCGATCCGTTCGCTGCTTTCTACTGTCCTCCAGACGTAGCCTCAGCCAATCTCGTAACATCTTTCCACTACCTTGCACATACCAAGCACTACATATACCAGACATACTACTGCTAACATGTACAAGACAAGCATCTGCTGATTTGCCATTTTTCATTTCTGCATCTTCCTTGCTGACATCATGCCATCGTGGAGTTATCACCTTAAAGAAGCAAACGCCTACCTTCGCAGACGACATGGTGATGCTGCGATCCATGAGGATCAAGTATTGTTTGTGTGTCGCCGTTTGTGTTCTGCAGGTAGACGAGATGTTGATGCTGCTCGACGTACGATGTCCAGATGGTGATGGGGTTTCTGTAGGTGCTGACCATCATCCTCAAGAGCAATCCTTCCATGCAGCCACGCACGTTGAGCTTGCGCGAGAGGAAGGCGGTGTATTCCGGCACGTCGTACCCTCTTCTCTGGCACATCTGGCGTGCATGTGCCAGATTGGTCTTCTCGTGGCAGTTGCTCTCGCCCAAGTGTGGATGACAGGGCAAACCGGCGAGGGCTGTCCAGGTGTATACTGCCTGATTGGTACCCAGACATTTCGTCTTAAGATCTGAACAGGACACAATACCGAAGCAGACCACATTCAGACACCGAATTTGACGGAACGTACTCGACTTGCACTTCCTCCATTCTGATATCGGAGTTAATTTCAGAAACACAAGCGAACACTTAAGAACGATGCATGAAATTAATGCAATTTCGAAGACATGGGAAGACTTTGGGTTTGGACATGATTCTTCGAAGGTTTTGAATAAAATAGTGCAGCTGTCAAGGAGAGATAAGTGTAAGTTCAGCCAGCTTTTGTTTATGGTATGGTATTTTTATTTTTATTCACCAATCGAACAGGCATATATACAGGCATATCTGCCTTCTTGCTGGGATGGCCAGAGCCAACCACGGCTCCTACTAATTGATGAATATGATAATGTGAAGCAAAAGAAAAGAATTTGTTTACTCTGGTTTGCATGTACAGAGCTGTTTCAAGGTTGGACCAACGGTTACTTTTTCAATCACTGGTGAACAGGCGAAGCCCAGTTCACGTTCACTTTGTATGGGAATGGAAGTGTAGAGGTGAAAGAAGAAGCAGTAGAACGGCGCTTCACTTTTATTATTATTATTTATTCTTCTTTTACTAGGGAATTCCCAACAGGCGTCAGCGCCTTTTTACAGGGAACCCTAGGTATAATTTGATGGATGAGCGAAATTCAGCTGGTGAACTAGACATGCGGCAAGCCGGTGGAAGTGTATTCCACCTGGCAGCGCCCAAATAAGAAATTGCACTGAAGCCATATCGGGTGTTAGCGGGGGGCAGAACAAGAGCAGCAGAGACTTGGCCACGGGTGGTGGCTGCAGTGCGAGCACCATGGGCGCGCAAGGTAAAGCGGTCTCGCAAAAGAGGACTAGCAAGTCCATTCAGGCAGCGGTAAACAAATACATAGGTTTTGAAGTTGAGGCGTTTCTCAAGGGCGGACAAGTTAGTATGACTGTATAGAAGAGTGGTGGGAGTCATTCTATCCAACGAAAATATTCTCTTTAATGCTACGCGGCTGGCTTGATGTCTGACAGTCGTGTTGAGTCAGAGCAGTTGCCAGAAAGCGGCCTTCCATGGCTTGGGCGAAAATGAACAAGCTTCAGAATCGCACCAAGCGCTAGGTGGAGACGAACCGGTCACATTTCGTGTACTTTCAATGCGTTTTGACATGCGACCTGTTCACCACAAGCTCGGCGGTGAGCACCGGCACGATGGCAGGCATGGCATTCTTGAAAAAGCTCTATTTCACATTGTCACATGTATTGTCCAATTTCACAGCAGCACACATCGCAGCAGCAGCAGCACACACACACACACACACACACACACACACACACGCACACACATGCACACACACACACACATACACACACCAAAGGAACGTGTGTGCGTGTACACTTCATTTTAATAGCAGATACAGTCAAATCTTGTTAGGACGAACTTCAAGGGACTGAACACATTTATTTTTCTTATCAGGGGTTCTTCTTATCCAGATCTGACAAAAAATCGATATGCATATCGATTGTATTTACGTGAAGGTGCATGCTGTGGTACATGGGAAGCATGTTATTCTTAGAATTAAAGCCAGAAACAGGTAAGTACAATGACACAGTGCAATGAATCACGACTGTGTCGAAAGTTCATACAACGCACTGATTGATTTGTTCAAAACACGCTTGAAAACAATTTGCACTGTACGTACAATATGACCTCGACTATTGAAAAAAAAGAAGAAGAAAAAAGGCAGCCAGCGCACGCGCACGCTCGTGGACCGAAAGTTCGTACTACATGTACATGACCACACTGACTTTGTTCAAATCACACTTGAAAATAGTTCGTCTTCGCGAAAGTTCGCTGTACAGAAGTTCGTCGTAAACGAATAATTTTGACTTGAATTGGTGCCTGGCCAACCATAGGATTGGCCTTAGTTCGTACTAATGGAAAGTTCGCCTTATCAGTGTTCTTCCTAACGAGGTTTGACTGTACTTACTGTCTTGACATTGGTGTCCGTGGAATCCTCTCCGGCAGCTGCATTGGCCGTCCTGTTTACACCGGCCGTTATTCAAGCAATGGCATACTGGAGTAGTGATACAGTGTGTTCAACAAACACACACACGAATAAAGACAGAACACCATAGCTTATCAGGGCGAAATACAGAACCAAAGTTAGGGGGGGGGTATGTTTTGTGAAATTGAAGGAATTAGAACCATACTAACAAACTTACATCCCAGCAGGAAGGGTGAACCAGTGGATTTAGATAGAAATTTCTGCATGGACTTTTATGGCATAGCGTTGTGGGCGAGGAAAGTGGCGTTGTTTCGAATATAAGGCCATGGCATACGGTAGACAGTAAAACTTGTGACTAACGACCACCCCTTGGGGCCAGAGAAAGCCGTCTTTAGTGGCCGGTGGTCCTTAGTTAGAAGTTTGCACCGCGCAACCATATGTGAATGTGAGACCGTCCACGCCTGGCGAAGTGGTCCGTAGTACCAGGCCGGTCGCTAGTCACGGTGGTCCGTAGTACCAGGCCGGTCGCTAGTCACGGTGGTCTGTAGTACCAGGCCGGTCGCTAGTCACGGTGGTCGCTAGTACCAGGCCGGTCGCTAGTCACGGTGGTCTGTAGTACCAGGCCGGTCGCTAGTCACGGTGGTCTGTAGTACCAGGCTGGTCGCTAGTCACGGTGGTCTGTAGTACCAGGCCGGTCGCTAGTCACGGTGGTCTGTAGTACCAGGCCGGTCGCTAGTCACGGTGGTCTGTAGTACCAGGCCGGTCGCTAGTCACGGTGGTCTGTAGTACCAGGCCGGTCGCTAGTCACGGTGGTCTGTAGTTACAGGTTTTACTGTATATTCATCGGCCACTGGGACCCGCAATGAGTACAGTTTTCCGGGGCAAGTGATGATTATTGGATGCAATGGCTCAAACAGTACTGTGCCAATGTACAGGTCCATGATGTGTACTCGTCAGTCATCATGCACATACATAGGCAGCACTCCCACTCTGAGGGGGGGGGGGGGGGGGGATCACTCTCTTTAGAAAGGGGGGGGGGGGGATCAAAAGTGAAGTAGGGTGCAGCACCCTATTGGGTGCTGGGATTTTATATACAGTATAAAAAGTATTTATCGGCTCAAAAGACTATGAATGCTGTTTATGAAATACCACTGAGGCTAATAAATACTGTTTGTAAAATACTCCCTTTTTATGGTAAAGTGCAGTGCTGCATGGATAAGTGCAGTGGTATTTATTAAGTTAAAGTAAATTTATTTCAATTTGATACTGTTGATGGTGTAGGCACTAATTAGTGCGGGTATTTATCAACGGTCAATATAAATGTATTAGTCGGTTTACTTGAATGGGACGAAGGCACACGAAGGCATAACCGGTGCCTCAAACGCACAGCATACATGCACCCATGAGTCGTACAGTCTTTGACAGGCTAGAGCTAACAATACAACAGTTGTCCACTGTCCTTACCTTCTGTGCAGTGCTCTCCGAACACTCCTTCCTTGCATTGACACTCTGAGTTCTTTCTCACCCAGTTACTTTCGCACAAGGCTGTGTTATATATCACAAGGAAGAGGAACAAGGGAGTGAGAGGTGCAATGGAGCCATACACAGAGATGAACAGACAAGGGTTTCATGGTGAGAGAAGAAAAATAAAACACCGCTCCGACCCCTGTGAAGCGGGAAGTATCCTGTGCGAGGCAGAGCAAAGGCAGCCGCAACCAAACACGGATGGCGTTGTTCTAGGTACCAACCAAACTTTCCTAGACTCACATGAGAAGGACGCTTTGGAGAGTCTCCTAAAATTCAGAGAGGATATAAGAGCACTTCTCGAACTTTCCCGAAAGGCTCGAACTTCTCCGAGAGGATTTGAGAACGCACCCTAAGTATTCTAAAATGCATTCATCTACAAGATCAGTCAGGAGAGTGAACTGCCTGAAAAGAGAAAAATGTCGGACCCACCAGGACTCAAACCCGGCACCTTGGGCAATGCTCTAACCATCTGAGCTATGGGACCAGGCTGAACCTAGAAGGCGTTGAGAAGTTTACGATAGTTCTCCCAATCCGTTCGAAATTCATCTTTACTTACAGAATTGGCACTTGTCTCCGGTGAATCCTTCTCGGCAGCTGCATTTACCCTCGCTATCACACCGGCCCTGGTTCAAGCATGTGCATGCTATGGACACGGTCAGGCATACAGTGGAAACAACATCACAGCGCAAGACAGAATAAAAAAAAACATGGCAATTTATTCATAGAGCATTGGGAATAAAGCAGTTTGACAGCAAAACGTCACCAGCGAATAAGCCCGAGTGTCCACTTACGATCTAGGGATCATGATCAGACTGCGCAGATGCTAGCCTTCGGTGTACGTAGTGAGAAATCTACTCGTGGCACGTCTGGTTTCTCTGCATGCCGAGTTGCGCCCATGTGGCGGCTTTGTCCTGCTTTCACAATACTGAAAGTGGTGCAGGTAACGGTGGACCGGTCAAATGGCGTTGGCCATGATACCTGCCCGTTTCCCGACTGTCATTTCAATGTTGTACTCAGACTTTGAATGATGTGTGCTCAGATTATTTTTGAAGAAAAGTGTGTAATTTTCCGGCCGGTCTTACCCTTTTCACACTGTTCACCATATGACGTGTGGGGGTTACACATACAACTCGTGTTCGGCGCAAGAAAACCGATCCCACAGGACTCTGCGCAGAAAACGAAAGCAAACAGCTCAATAGCACAAGTTCCAGTCCGCACCCCAGGCTGATGCAGGATCACAGGATCACGGGATATTATAGTTTTACTAGGTTTTATTCATTGGAGCCGACGAGACCACACGACGCTTGCAGACCACAGTACGAAAGTAAGATGGCAACAAAGAATTATGATTATCATATCCACTTGCGCTCGACATGAGGACGGCAGCTCAGAAAGCGTCATCATTGTCATCGCCATGAACAACCACTGGGTAATTCTAAAGCCCTGTTGGTACAAGTCGGGGTGGCAAAAGGCAGGGGCGTCCGAAGCGGTGCTGCAGATGCGGCTTTGGCCGCGCCAATACAATTCCCTGTGATTTTTGAAGCAATAAGATATGGTCTGTTTGCCCCCCCCCCTCATAGTCGCACCAATGCAGAGTACCTTCTGACAGCCTGCATTGAAGTAAGGAATGTTGGCGCAAATCCTGTTGCCACAAGATACATTTTAAAACAACAAATGGCCACGCACATCATGTTGTTGGCAGGTACAAAAGCATGATTGGGAATTGCAAGCCGTTCGTGGAGCCAGCCATTAGTTTTCATCTCACTTACTGACACAGAGGATTTGGGCTCGCTGATTGCTTTCGGCATCATCATACAACAGACCCTCCGTAGTAAACTTTACGGTTTTGTGAACCAACTCTCCGTCTATCTCGACGGATCTGACGTGGTAGGGATGGTGCATGGGTTTGTTCTCCAGGGCTAATGTATTTAGCCAGCGGTCTACCAGTGCATCGCCGTGTACTTCCAGCCAGGCCATGCTGATAAGGCGAAGTCCATACTGCAGACACGCTTCCTCGGCGAAAGGCTCCGTTACGATACGCCTCGATGCTGGTGTTGCCGCGGCGTACACAGAGTTGTTAGCGTGAAGCCATCGGGCTGCAAGAAAAGGGCAAGTACAGAGGCGGGTAGAGGGTAAGCTTAAATACTGTATAAGCAGAAATATTCGTCTAGGATTTAATTTCGTCGTTTTCATCCGAGGGGCGTTTGGACTAAATTAAAAGCCGGACTGATGTCGATTTGTCCAGCCTTCCAATGTAATCTTATGGTCCATGGATTGAACTTTCAACCGGACGAACTCCCTTTCTCTGGAGTTGGACGAAATTGTTGACCGACTGAATTTTCTAGGGCTTCAACGGGTTGGGGTTTGATCGGGTAACATGTTCGGGTATTTTTGTCCGGGTAGCACGGGTACCCTGTTGGGTATTTTTATCCGGGTAGCACGGGTACCCTGTCGGGTATTTTTATCCGGGTAGCACGGGTACCCTGTCGGGTATTTTTATCCGGGTAGCACGGGTACCCTGTCGGGTATTTTTATCCGGGTAGCACGGGTACCCTGTCGGGTATTTTTATCCGGGTAGCACGGGTACCCTGTCGGGTATTTTTATCCGGGTAGCACGGGTACCCTGTCGGGTATTTTTTTGACATAGTTTGTACTGTGAGTATGCACATGTGCTGCTCAGAAAGTGTAAAGTGTAAAGTGTACAGTAGCACATAGCCATGCTGTTTACATGCACCGTTGCAAAAACATCGTACTCCAGCTACCCGATCGGGTTCTGAGGAGCAAATCGCTACCCTCCAACCTGATCAAATTACGGGTAGCACGGGTACCCTGCTACTCGTTGACACCCCTAGAATTTTCAGCCAGTAGAGTATACCATGTAGCAAGTCCCAACACACCCTCTTCTGACTGGGTGCTCAGCATGTGTGTACCGCTATGTGTTCCTGGCGAAATGAATTGGGGTTATGATTAGTTCGAAGGGATTCAGGAAGCGCATTAAAGCGGTCAGCACCAAGGAATGAGATATGTTTGAATCCAGCTGGAGTTTGCACAACGAGTAAAAAAGGCAAATATTGACTTTACTATGTAGAGGTACGCTATCTCATTAATTCATATCACTGTTTACTGGAACTCAACCACAGTCCATTCATAAAAATTAGGGCCGAGTCCAGTAGCATTTTCCTCGAGTATCGGGTTCGGTTAGTTTTCCACGGGTAGCACGGGAACCCGATCGCATAATTTCCCATTGTAACACCACAATGCACCCCTTCCCTTATACACTGGGTAAATATACAGAGTATTACATGACTGTGTGCACGTGCACTGTACGTGATATCATCTGCGACTTCGGGTTTTCGGGCACAATACTATTGATATCATACTGTACCCGTCTATCTGAGGTCCTCACGGGTAGCACGGGTACCCGACTACCCGTGCACTACCCATGCACGCCACTAATAAAAACATTGACAAATATAATATTGACAATAAGTGGGTCAAACCTAGGTTGCATTTGTTTTTTGTCCACTTGGCACAGTAGAGTAGAGCGGATGTTGAGGCAGTGGGTGATAGATCTACCCATTTTGGTAGAACGTCTACCCATTTTTGGTAGAACGTCTACCACTTCTAATGGAAGTAGTTTCTAGCCAAACCTGTAGATGAGAACGAACGTCCCCTGGTGTCCGCAGGTCTAGGGCTGCACAGCGCCTCTCTGCTGTCATTCCTCCTGCCCTGTCCTTATCGTATTCCCCACCCTGTCTACTTCTTCCTAGCTTGCATTCGTTTTTTCCTATGGCATTACTGATAAAGAGCAGTAGCCTACCTTCACAGATGACGTCATGATGGCTTGTTCCATGCGTATCAAATTGTACATCTTTCTTGTCATTCTGGCTGTGCCTATAAATGACATGCTTTCCAGAGTACGTAAAACTGGTCCACACGCCAATAGGGTTGCTGTATCCGTGTCCCATCATTTCTTTGAGCAATGCTTCCATGCAGCCACGCACGCCAAGCTTTGGTGTGGTGAAGTGGCCGAAATCGATGACGTCGTATCCTCGACGCCTGCACATCTGCTGGCCTTGACTCAGATCGGTCTTCTTCGCGCGGTTGGGCTCGTCCACGTGCGGATGAGTCGGCAAGCCGGCAAGAGCCATCCAGGTGTACATTACTCCATCTGTCCCTGGGCACATGGTTTTGAGAGCTAAACACAACACAGTGCATATTCAGAACATATTTAGTGGCGGTCTAGCTACATTCTCTCGAAACATGCACACTTGCTCAGTGGAGAATTGAATAGTTGGTTCGTTAAAAACCCACCAACTTTGCCAAACACAGTCAGTTCAGATCTCATCAAAATTCCACCACAAGACAAACTTCTACATTCAACACCTGACTAGAACTATTTCAAAACTACCGACTCCTCGTCGGTTATTTAAATACTTTAAACGGAGATACTCTCGCGATATCAGACGGAATGTCCGAGCACTGTGCTTCGCAAGCGTTATGTGCGTGTAGGTGCAGTGAGACAGTGCTGCTTTTCTTTTCATTATTTCAATAATTGATTGACGCACGGTTATCAGTGCACAATTCATTGTATTCATTGCTAACGTACGATTTGAACTTCGTACACCAAACGCACGAGCGTAGCACCGCTGTTGGAGGTGGTCCGGTTGGAGGGGGTCTGGGGGTGTCCCACGGGAAATTATTTTGAAATTAGGGTGCAAAACCCTGCATTCTGGGCACTTCTGGGCAAAAAAGTGGTGCGGCAAAAGCCGGACCGGCTGCTACGCCCCTGAAATCTAAACATATACGCAGTCCGAATACTAGTATCTGCTAAGATCAAGCACTCCGTTCACTACGGTATTGACCGTACCACTCCTCGTCCCAGGTAGCCCGTGAATCAATCAAATGTACTGATTTGGACTCTAATTTTCGAGAAAAAAATCCGGCAGAGGCGCCACCCCAACCCCATGAGTAAAATCAATAGTGCCACCCTAAAATATCTTCCGACGCCCCTGCAAGCTGATGACTTGTTTCAACAGAGGGGGTCTCTGTCTGATTTTGCAATTTTACTACTCCACTGGTTGCTAAACACGGGCAACCTACATAGAAAAGGAACCCCGAATTGCACACCCTAGATATATTTATTCCCGTAGCTATGCAGAAGACGTTACTTCAGTAACGTCTGGCGCTAGCCAGGGTCCACACAGCTTTAATTTGGTGTTTGTGTGTTTGTGTGTTTGTGTCACGCCTGGCGCTATCCCGTATCTGTCGCGTACCGTACCGTACCATCAAACACAGCTGGCCACATACAGCTGGCCGAAATATTCAAATAGGGCTTTCAAACGCAAGATCATAACGTGAAGCAACTTGGTAGAATGAGTATGAATGCGAAGTGTATGGGGGAATGCATGTACGGCGATAGTGCGGGTTCTAATCCCAGGTTATGCTAAAAAAATAGGAGAATTGAAAATTTTATAACATCTCTATGCTTTTTTGCCTAGGTCATCAAGGCGGTAGACGATGTCGTATTACCCTCGACCGTACCTGTCCCGTACCTGTCCCGTACCGTGCTATCAAAGACGGCTGGCCACAATACATATTCAAATAGGGCTTTCAAATGCAAGATCATAACGTGAAGCAACTTGGAAGAATTAGTTTGTATGCGAAGTGTATCGGGGGATGCACACACGGCGATAGTGCGGGTTCGAATCCCAGGTTATGTCTTTTAAAAAAAAGGAAAAAAAACATCCGGATGCTTTTTTTTGTCCATGTCATCAAGGCAAAAAAGCATAGCGTAGGGCCCTGAGCTTCCAAGCTCTCTCGTTATACTATTGATGACAGGTTGAAACTTGACCCGGCTCCAACTCCAACAGGGTTGAAAACTCTCATGTAACACACAGCCCAAGCAATTGCCACACCTGTTTAGTAAACCGTTTCCTCGGAGACAAGAATGCGATAATACTGAGAAGGAGGGCACATGAAAGTTCACTAGTGAAAATTTTCGAGATGTTCAAGAGCCTGAAGTGTACCCATCTCCTCAGTATAATCTCACTGTTGATCCGAGCTAAGGTATGCTGGGATACAAAGTGCACGGGACTATTATTTTGATGTTTGAACTGCAGTGGTCTTCTGTTCTTCTACAGCATGGAGGCAGGGTTGTTGTCCGTAACTTATGATTTTCATAGCTTTTCACACCCGTGTTCTGGCACATAGTCCGAATGGGGCACGGACGGCACGTGCACTCCCCTACAAATTTCAACCTAAGTTCAGGATGCATATGCTCATCATGAATGACATGTACCAGCAATCCTACACATAGTAAATTATGTGCCTGTGCACCCTAACCCCCCCCCCCCCAAAAAAGGGGGACCAGCTACGTCCCAGTGTGTTCTTCCTACGGAATATTCAACAAGAGAAGAAAATAATTGCGCTTTGAAAGTCGAAGTTTGAAAGCTGGGTTAGGGGCCAGATCATTGCTGCACAACTTGCACAGTGCTGTTCAATGAAACGAAGATGGAGCGAGTCAGCTTTGCGCCCTGGATCCATGAACATTCCAGTTTTAGCAGATCCGATGGCTGTAGGACGCGTGGCACGTACAGGTGCCTCCTGATACAACGAACACCATTGTGCAGGAGGATCAGTTCGCTATAACAGAATATGGACATACATTGTAGGCTTAAACTGGGACATGGAAAACTGTTCGCTATCACGAAATTCGCAAAATGCGTGCTTGTTATAAGTGGAGTCGACTGTACAACACTCGCACAACCAGGAGTTTTTTCGAAGTTTTAAAAGCAGAAAAAAGTAAAGTTTCATTCAGCAATACACGGTACACTTAGGCAGAACTTACGGACACAGGTGTGGGTAACACTACTTAGTTGCTGGCCTTTAGTGCACGCTATCGCGTTACTTGTGTCCATGACGGACAACACCAGAAGCAAGGGAAGTAGCAGCTCAGGTGTTTGTAGCGTCGTCCCCAGCTGTGAAAGGCCACAGAGAGACAAACCAGATAAGAGACCACGTTGTAAGAGATGATGATGCTAGCGAATGCATTGTGTTTGTAACAACGTGATGTCTGTGAGTTCGTGGAATACCAATGTGCATTGTTTGATATCCGATGGACTGACTGACTAGTTTTTCATAATTAATTTTTATTTCTCACCAGAGTTGAGATTTTGGTGAGAGGCCCGCAGTAGGCTATTTTATTTGCCTAATTTCTGAACTTCATGCCTTACCGGAGCGCACAGCTGCAGTTGGCCGGAGAGAACTTCACTCGCCTGTCCCAAACATGAGCAGGCAGAAGTTCATCGCCCCTTGCGCTGCGAAAAGTCGACGCCGAGCGCTGTGCGCATCGCGTTCTCCTTGCTGTCGGAAAGGTCCTGTCACATAGACAGCAAGCGGCCAGCTATCCTTCTCTGAATCCTCTACCACCACTCGAGTCCATGCCCATACATTATCATTATGATAGCACTGTGGCGGTATAGGCAGTGACAAGAAGCTATAGCTGCTAAACAGGAAGGTTGGCATTATTTTCGAGCTGATTCTCCTCGAGAGAGAGTTGCATGATTCAACGATAACGATGTAAGTAAAGCCTTCGTCTTCGAACTCAGCAGCGCGTGCCTTTTGCCTACTTTTTTTCCTCCTTTGCTGTACGCTCAGCCTCGTACACTCGACCTACGCAAGCCCGACTTCGGCGCGTGCGAGCTGCTATTTGTGCTAATCAAGCGCGCTGTCTGTGATCTGCACGACACAGCCGCGCCTCCGCTGCCGGCCTGCCGGGTATACGCGAACCGGATGGCACCTTATTTCACACGCAGCACATTATTATTATTATAGACACAATCTCATAGCATGTGACAAGCATAGCTAATGCAGTAGGCCTTGACGGATTATGCTAATATTTTCGTAAAATTATGCTTTTCGCATTGCTGAAAAAATTGCAGAATTATGCTATTTTTATGCTAAAATTTATCATATTATTATGCCGCATTATGCGTTGTCTGATGATTGGTTCAGCCATGAAACTCGGAGTATGCCGCATTATGCTCACATATGCTGCTAATGTATATGATGGTTCTGTGCAAAATAACAGGGGATTTTTTTTATAGGGCGTTGTACTGTAGCAAAAGTTCAACGGGGTCAACGCACCATCCGACCTACAATTGTAGCTACGACCATCACCAAGAGTGCATAAACCGTTTATGGACTCTTGCCATCACCAAGAGTACATACTAGTACCGTAAAGTACCGCCAGAGCGCCCCGTCTCGCGAGAGCGCCCCACCTTGATTTTACAGTCAGAGGAAGGAAGATCGTACGGCAGCGTGCAACGAAGTTTATACGATGTGAGAATCTTAGGGGCCTATTATATGTGCAACTCCAGCCCGGGCTGGAGCAAGCGGGCCAGCCCGCCAAGGGTGTTTACATGTGCAAGGCCGGGCTGGTCGCCAGCCCGCAGTGAGTTTATATGCGCTGAGCACACGCCAGCCCGTTGTGAGTATGTAGCAAATACACTACGACTGTAGTGTGCTGCCCCGGGCTGAAACGCAGGGCTGCAGGCCATACTCAGGTTATACCTAAAAACTTTTTTTCTCATACAATGTACTTTGAAGTATTCTTCTGCTGATTTCTTTTCGCGCTGTGGCACATGTTTGGTACATGGTGTGTTGTATCACCTCGTTTCTTTTCCCTGTTTTTCACATTTTTAGCTGTCCATATCAAAGTATTTTGCAAGTAGTTCCCCTTCCACGTTAATGTAAATCATGCATGTCGACAAATAAACAGTGCTCACTGTACGTCCTTCTTGTTGCTGTACAAAAAGCTTCATAGATTTTCAAGACAATATCGGGAATCCTCTTTATAGCTACCCTCAAAAGGTAAAAGTACCTATTTTGTAGTATGAACGCAGTGTAGACACCATAATAATATAACTCTGGCCCGGGCTGGTCTGTTTATATGTGCTTTTTCTGGCCCGCCTAGCCGGGATCCCGGGTGCCTCGAGGCGGGATCCCGCCTCACCGGGCCAGCCCGCTTGCAATGTAAACGCACCACAGGTTTTGTGTGGATTTGTGTACAACCCCGAGATCCCGTTGCAGGCGGGCTGGCCCGCCTGTCGACCAGCCCGGGCTGGAGCTGCACATATAATCACCCCCTTAGGCTGTGTTTACATGAGAAATTTCAACCCGGGTCGAGTTCAGCCCGGGTTGAAAGTCTGTACGATAGACAAAAGAGGTGAGCGTTTACGTGAAGACAGTTGACCCGGGTCAAATACTGATATGCCGCCAAAAGTCCACTTCTACAGTCCTGTATGGTCACGTGAATCCGTTCGCGCGAAATTTGCATCTGCAGTGCTGTTCAAACCTGGCGCGAGATACGCACAGAAGTACGTTTGTACGATTTTCTTGACCCGGGTTGATTTCAACCCTCCCCTTGGGGGGAGGGTTGAAATCAACCCGGGGCGAAATTTCAACCCGGGTCAAGCGCAATGCGTCATGTAAACGCGCCATTCACTTTGTGCACATGGCGGGTTGAAATCTGACCCGGGTCGAACTCAACCCGGGTTGAAACGCTTCATGTAAACACAGCCATAGTGTACTAAGGTCACACTTGGCAGGTTTTTGTGTGGAGCTTGTGTCCGCTCGAAGGTACGGATTGACTGCAAAACGTGCAATATGTGTACAAGGTTCATGTCGTATGACCTACAGACAGCAGACCACCTCCACAATATGACCACGAAAGGATGAGATGGTGGGGCGCTCTGGCGGTACTTTACGGTAACCCCAAGAGTGTGAAACTCCAGCTATGGGGTCTGCGACGGGCCCTAGTGTCAGCCCAAATTTGCCGGCAATTCTTTTGGCATAATATCGAAACATTTTAGAAAAAGAATTGCCCGGCATATTTGGAGCATAATTTCGAATTTTTGGAGATTTTCACCGTGATTTCGCATTGTGAGGTCAATCTTCACACTTTAAAATGTGAACCCAGCAAAACCGAGCAAATTTCGATGTTTTTCTGAAATTTTCTCCAAAATTCGGTCCAAATTTGGCGTTTTTGAAGCTGTCATTGAGCATGATCAGAGCAAAATATCGTCTTCGCCCGGAAATGCCAAGCATAATATCGAAAGAAGCGCAGCAAAATTATGCGGCGTAATATCGAAAAGTCTCGAGCAAATTTGGGCTGACACTAGCGACGGCAGAACTTCACATCACGTGATGAACCCGTACACATTATTTGCACTCTGTGCATTATAGATACAGGGTTGTACGCAGTCCAGCTTTGGGTACAACTCTCTTGTGGTCACTTTGCACTGTTTGCCAGCATTAGTGTCAGCCCAAATTTTTATTATTATTATTATTAAGTTGATTGTTCCAACTAGGAACACACGCTTCTTGCCGAACTTGACACTTGACTGACTCACGACTGCAATCCGGAGCACACAAAGCGTCTCTGTTAGTTTGTATCCCTGGTGATGGTTTGGCCTGGAGAGCAGTATATAAGTGGTGCTTTTCAGGCACAATCTTCCTCAGCCTACTCAAGCTCAACTGATGAGGGGTGAATTCCCCGAAACACCGTGTATTGAGCAGGGAGTGGTGCTTTTTTGCAGGTTTGCCGAGTGGAAGGTGCGACGTGCTCCTCGTGTGCTCCGGATTGCAGTCGTGAGTCAGTCAAGTGTCAAGTTCGGCAAGAAGCGTGTGTTCCTAGTTGGAACAATCAACTTCATGACTATTACCGCCGAAGTCGCAACTTCTAAGTTCGTATTGTTGTCCCTCACGCGGACGTGCGACTAGTTGTTGGAGGTGACAGCGTTGTGAATAGCTATACTGGCTCTCAACGTCTGTTTATCACAACTCCATGAGCGACTCTGACTCACGCTGCTACCTGGAGCTTCACGAGGTGTTTGTCGCGCTGGAAACAAAGCGTCTCTGTTAGTTTGTATCCCTGGTGATGGTTTGGCCTGGAGAGCAGTATATAAGTGGTGCTTTTCAGGCACAATCTTCCTCAGCCTACTCAAGCTCAACTGATGAGGGGTGAATTCCCCGAAACACCGTGTATTGAGCAGGGAGTGGTGCTTTCTTGCAGGTTTGCCGAGTGGAAGGTGCGACGTGCTCCTCGTGTGCTCCGGATTGCAGTCGTGAGTCAGTCAAGTGTCAAGTTCGGCAAGAAGCGTGTGTTCCTAGTTGGAACAATCAACTTCATGACTATTACCGCCGAAGTCGCAACTTCTAAGTTCGTATTATTATTATTATTTTATTTATTTTACTAGGGTGTTTCCCACAGACCTATGGTCTTTTTACGGGAGCCCCTAGAAAGGTTAAGCATGAACGAACAAATTGGCGATAATCTGTACAAGAGCGAACAGTGGAAGGCAGCATATTCCACCGATCAGAACCTATGTAGCCAAGACGAGAAAAACCAGCTTTAGTGTGGGCAGAAGGCAAGGCCAGAGAAAAAGAGATTTGGGACCTAGTGACGGCAGTAGTATGTGCACTGGAGGAGCGGGTATGGAAAATTTCTTTTAGGAGGGAGCTACATGTGTCGCTATGGACAGAGCGAAATACAAGAATAAAAAGCTTCAAATTGACTCGGACAGAAATGTGAGAGAGATTGTATAGGCTAAGAATATGAGAGGCACTGGTAAAGTTATCAAAACCAAAAACTATTCTTAGACACCTGTTAAATAGGCGGACATACTTATCGAAATAGTAAGAACTGAGGGTGTGGACATATGCGCTACTTGCATACTCCAATGACGACTGAATAACACTAAGGTAAAAGCTACGCCGTGCGTGGAATGGCAAGAGATGTCTTGACATGCGGTAGGCGCCGAGTTTCTTGTTGACAGACCCAATCAAACCGTCAATTTGTGGCCCAAAAGTCAGGTGCTCGTCAATGACAATGCCAAGATAGCGTGCGGACTGCGCTCGAAGAACATGGACGCCGTCAATGACGACACTGGCGGAATCAGGCACTGCTGTTGTCTTTCTGTGAAGGAGGAGGAACTTCGTCTTAGCTGGGTTCAGCGTCATGCGCTTCTCTTCCAGGTAGACAGACAGCTTGGCCAGATCTCCGTTCAAAGCTCCGATGACTTCCTCAGCAGAGTCACCAGCTGCATACATATTGACATCATCCGCAAACTGCAGAACTGTGGAACTGTTGACGCATGAGGGAAGACCACGGACATAGAGGCTGAATAGGATAGGTCCCAAAACAGACCCCTGCGGAACACCCTGCGTACATGGCACGCGTGGCAGGCCCTCTGGTGCAATGAGCTGCTGCGTTCGATCACTCAGGTAGCTTTTAAACCATGCCAGAGCCGAGTCACCAATCCCACAATCAAATAACTCATTCAACAGCAACAGGTGATTGACGCTGTCGAACGCTTTCCTGACATCAGCGAGCACTACGCCAACAACCTTCCCATTATCCAAATCTTTCATCCAGCTATCAATTGCAACAGCCAGGGCCTCCTCACACGAGTGATATCGTCTGTATGCAAATTGCTGGGGTGGAATAATGTCGGGATTCTCTCTCAGAAGAAGGCTTAATTGGTTGTACACGTGGTTCTCGAGGACTTTGCTAGCGATCGGTAAAAGTGAAACAGGTCGGTAGTTTCGCGGTTCAGAGCGGTCCCCGCCCTTGAAAAGTGCTCTCACGGATGCATGCTTGAAAAGCGCAGGAAACTTACTCTCCTCAATAGATGCCGTGAGAAGAGCACACAGGGAACCTGCCATCACTTCATGACATTTCTTGAAAAGGATCGGAGGCAACCCGTCTGCTCCGGGAGCTTTATGTGCATTGAGATTACGAAGGATTTGCTCGAGACTTTTCGATATTATGCCGCATAATTTTGCTGCGCTTCTTTCGATATTATGCTTGGCATTTCCGGGCGAAGACGATATTTTGCTCTGATCATGCTCAATGACAGCTTCAAAAACGCCAAATTTGGACCGAATTTTGGAGAAAATTTCAGAAAAACATCGAAATTTGCTCGGTTTTGCTGGGTTCACATTTTAAAGTGTGAAGATTGACCTCACAATGGGAAATCACGGTGAAAATCTCCAAAAATTCGAAATTATGCTCCAAATATGCCGGGCAATTCTTTTTCTAAAATGTTTCGGTATTATGCCAAAAGAATTGCCGGCAAATTTGGGCTGACACTAGCCAGCATCATCTTTTGAACTATGTCACGTGATGTGAAGTTCTGCCGTCGCAGCACAGCATAGAGAGGTTGTGCAGGCAGTTGCACACTTCTTGGGGTTATGTACTCTTGCCATCACTGATTGTAATGCACTGGACATGTTATCAAGGGAGTCGTAAACCTACGACTTCCTGCTGTATCTACGGTACTTGTACTGATATACGGAAGCCTTGCTTGGTAGTTTAAAGGGGAAGTTAAGGCAAAAATTAAAGGGGAAGTTAAGGCGAAAATTAAAATTTCACCAGTTGTAGTCTTCGGGGTGCTGAGTCGAATGGTCTTGGTCCGAGGAAGCTGAGACGCTCTCTTCCTACTTGAATCCCAATCGAACTCGCGCACTTCCACCGAAACTAGGTGACTGCGCCCTACGAGATGGGGATTTGTATGCAAAATGTCACTAAAAGCGCCATTTCGTTCTTATAAAAGCACCGATGACCGCGATTGGCCCATATGTTGTAGTATTTTGGACGCTGAGTCGACTGGTTTTGGCCCGAAAAGGCTGCGATGCAGCGTTCCTCCTTTATTCCCAATCGAACATGGTTGAAGAAGCGGTCACGTGCTCCTGCGTACACCAGTCACCTGGTCACCGTGCCTGCAGGGTACAACTTACTAGCCTGTTTGACCTTTTTTGGATGCACTCCTGCCACTCGAGTTGAACTCTAGTTGAACCTTGGTGTGAAATTTGTCGCCTGCTGGCGTGGTGACCAGGTGATTTGGGCACCCAGGAGCACGTGACCGCTTGTTCAGCCATGTTCGATTGGGAATAAAGGAGGAACGCTGCATCGCAGCCTTTTCGGACCAAAACCAGTCGACTCAGCGTCCAAAAGACTACAACATATGGGCCAATCGCGATCATCGGTGCTTTTATAAGAACGAAATGGCGCTTTTAGTGACATTTTGCATACAAATCCCCATCTCGTAGGGCGCAGTCACCCAGTTTCGGTGGAAGTGCGCGAGTTCGATTGGGATTCAAGTAGGAAGGGAGCGTCTCAGCTTCCTCGGACCAAGACCATTCGACTCAGCACCCCGAAGACTACAACTGGTGAAATTTTAATTTTTGCCTTAACTTCCCCTTTAATAGGTGTTGGCGGATAATGCCGGCATTATATCGAGCATTATACACCACCTGGAGCATTACGAGCATCATAAAGCATTACGAGGCCAAAAATGGCATTTTACGACTTTCTACATGACTGCATAGTAGATCTACACACATCGTCAATTCGTCATGTACAGATTCGTATCGGCTATAGCGTTGGTCTTTGATTGGCAACATTTATTACGCGATGTATTACTACAACTTAGGGCATGTTCGATTGGTAAGGATCGGGATCGGGATCCAGATCTCAGATCCCTCGGATCCTTCAGATTCAACTGAACACTTTATTTTGGACCTTGACTGTTGCCATGTTGAAAATGGCGCTCACAAGGCACCCTAAAGGGTGAATGTCGTACTCATCGCGTGCGTCGTACACAAAGTCAACAAGCTCTATCTCCATCCACGTGTGCGTACCACAATGTGTACAAAAAGGTAGTAAGCCTCTTGTACGGGCAAAGCAAAATAAAAAGAAGAAGAGAAGAAAAACTAAACTAAAAGGAAGAAAACTAAACTAAAAAGAAGCACCCATTTTGTTAAGCCAGGGGCTGGCTCACGCCTGGCATGAAAATGATAGATTGAGAACTAAAGAAATAATGACAACTGTCTAGCTGACCACCAGCTGTGCCTCTGCTCGGACCAGGTCGACAGGGGCATGGTCAAAGTGACGGCGGCGAATTGAGCGTGATCCACGGACACAGCGAATAGCAGACCTGGCTAGCGAAAAGCTTAGCATGCATCTGAGCCAACACACCATCTGGCTGTACGGTGCATGCCTCTTCACGGCTAAAGCACTTGCCAGCCTCTTCACCGTGATGGCAGCTTCGTGGCCCATCCCCCCACAGGAAGAGAAGACCAGAGGGGTGAAGGAACCATGCTCGACGTGGAGAATTCTCTCCCCATACGCACGCTTCTTCTCCCCTTCAAAGCTTCGGTACAGAGAGGAGAGGGATCTGGAGCGGTAGCTTGACGCATGGGGATAGAACACCCTTGTATCAAAGAATGCGTTTCTGCTATCCGTCCAGAACCCCCTCACTCTCAGGTCAGCGCGGGCATCCGGGTCGGTGTTGGCGGTGCGTCGCTGGAGGACCTCACCGGTGAGAGGTTGGAGCTTCGGCTCCACCTCAACATCACAATGCACCTCCTTCATGCATGAGGCGATAAAGTCGGTAGGATCGTTGTGACGCATATGGATGAAGCCGGAGAGTTTACAAATCTGCGCATGATCCACCGAGTAGCGTGCTCCACATGGGCAAGAAGCCGGCAGGTTGTCCAGTGGCCAACAATATCGCATGCGCACGTGGTCATGGAAGTCGGACTTGACGTCGAAGCAGAATCCGTGCTCAGCCACCGGTATTGTTGTGAGCGTGCTGGAGGCTCCCTTCTCTCTTGCCAACGCCATGGCCCGTTGTTGCGGCTCGGGCAGCCGAGACTGGATTTCGTTAGCCTTGGTGTCGAGGGTGGCGCGGTGGCGCTGTTGCACGGCAGTCTTTGCTTCATGGTCTTGTCTGATGCTCCCTATCAGGTCCGAGCCGCCTGTGGCGATCTGGGTTGCAAGATTAGCGGTGCACTCAACCGATGCCGTGTGTTTGCGGGAGGAATCGATGACGGGGTTGTCCAACGACAGACCTCCATATCGAGCTGGAAGCGCAACCATATCCATCTCACAAAAATGATTTTTACCCGCCATATACGCACAAAGGTCACATTTGGATCCGTTGGATCCGATCAACCCTGCTCCCCGAGGAGGGTTGACCGGATCCAAATCCGAAGGATCCGGATCCGGATTCGACCAATCGAAAGGGTGCGAATCCAGTGGATCCGGTGGATCGGGATCCCGATCCTACCAATCGAACATGCCCTAACAAGCGATAGACCACTGCGTACCGACCGGTCCGTACACATCATGCATGGTACCAAACAGATCGTGGCACGCAGTGCCAGGCGCAGTAGTCCTAGCTAGCTGTGGTCCAGCACAGTGTGGAAACTCTCGGAGAAACTTACTTCCTGTCCCGAAAGTCTATCTTCGGCCAGCAACTTTTTGAAGATCCAGGTAACAACGCCGAACCAACGAAACAAAATTTATGTGAGCCAGCATGGAACGGTGGAGGTGCGCACACGCACACATAATTCCAGACCTTACCCGGTTACAGTCCACAAATTAATGTCATACGACATGAACCTTGTACACATATTGCACGTTTTGCAGTCAATCCGTACCTTCAAGCGGACACAAGCTCCACACAAAAACCTACCAAGTGTGACCGTAGTACACTAAAAAAAAACACGGCTGTTTGTATTCGTTTGCATAAGCCTGATCTTTGTAAGCAGAAGAAACATGTAGTTGCGTTAAGATTGTTTTCGTAGGTGCACAGCATGATTGTTTGTCTCAATACACAGTTCTAGCGTTGTAATTAGTTCATCACCCCTGTTGCACTTAGCTCTCACTTCACTTCTATTGTCTCACCTTCCCTCATTCTATTTTAGCACTTTGTTTTGTTCTCGTAACACATTATTGAATGTATATTAATCATTGATTCAGCATGGTTACTCTTCAGTCACGGCTTTCCACTGATGATTGTGACAAGAAAATCGATTTTGGTAAACCATCATGACTTTGTTGTAGTGTGGGGATGACAGCAGAATTTGTTCTCTTTATAGCTATAATAATACAGCTCGCATAATTTATACTGTACATGTAGCTCATATGACAAATCAAATGAGGGTCATGCATCTGTCGACCCCCCCCCCCCCTTTTGTCATGAAATTTAATATGTGCATGCCAGTAAATGGGTCAGGACCTTTGGATAATGGTCAGGATGAAAACCGAACGTCTGTAGCGTCGAAGCAACTTAAATAGGGGCGGATTTCACTATTACCATATTAGATATCAGATTATTAATATTGCCACTATTATTGAACATGCGCACAACCGATCCTTGTCCAAATCAAACATTAATGGCTAGGTAGACGGCTAAATAGAAGATTAAAGGGACATTTGCTTACCATGCTGGTTGACGAGGCGTGCATCGTGATGCAGAGTAGACAATTTGTCCAAGTCCCCTGCACTGTCTGTGCTGGCCCCAACGGGAGGACCTTGTCAAACTACTAGCGACAGTGTACCCAGCAAGAGTGAGTTGTGGTAGGTTTTGTGCTCGCTTTTTCTGTCGTTCCAAGAGCACAAACTGCATTCCCGAACTATATTCCCTCTGCCGTACGGATAAAGTGCCACACATCAGTGACATCACCATGAACCGAACCAGATCTGCAGAGTGTGCAACTCTGCACCAACATGTTGCATGCAGCATACACCCTGTGCCATCCCACAGTAAACTCTTGTGTGGATAAATGTCATGCCGTTGGTTCACTGCCGGTGCCTTGTGTAGCGGCAGTTGTTTTGGTGATGCGCGGGAAATGACCATGTGAGTAGGCACCCGATGCAGCAAAGCAGAGCCAAAATCGAACAAGCACCCAGCCCACCAGGAATACAGATTGCCGGGAGCGCGCGTCGATATGATGTATTACGCCTGACAATTTGCTGGGGAGGGTCGATGTCGAGAACTCGACAATTTGCTGGGGGGGGGGGGGGGGGCAGGGTCGATGTCGAGAACTCGTACTACCATACTTGTGTGCGTACTTCCCGCCAACAATATACGCAGCATTCATTGCAGATGGGATTTTTCCGCCAAAATTTCGGTTTAGGAATTTTTTGAGTCTGCAGAAAAAGGATCTGACGCGAGGTACGGAGGACTCGATTTCGCACACGTACACGGCGGGATGCACGTGATCCGGGTCCCCGACAGCTTGCCGTGATACGGGAAAAACGAAATTACACGGCAGGAAAAGCAAATTCACACGGCAGGCCAGGATATGATGCGCACAGTGTATATGATGATTCGTCTTTATATATGTGTTGATTCTTCACAAAATGTGTTATTTTGCCCGTACAAGAGGCTCAGTTTTCCGTGTGAAAAAAAAGAAAAAAGGATGCGCACAGGGACAGTATTCGACTCGCACCTGTACCTGTAGTGCAAATCAGGGAATAGTACCGTAAAATCCCGCCAGGGCGCCCCTACCTCCTCGACGCTTCAGGTGGGGAGGGGCGGATGGGCGAGTCCTACTTGCCGCATTCAGTGCTACATGAAAAAGTACTCACACTACGAGGTGGTTTGGCTTTTTTTAACATGGTTGTAAAATGACGTTTTTTCAGTCACTTCTAGACAAGCTACATCCAAATGAATTGTTGCAAATGGAAGTGCTATCCTTCATGCCCGTTGTGTCCAAAAATGGGAATGATTCCACTTTGGAAAGTGTCTTGAATCATGTCCTACTTTCATTGTATTCTCAGGATTCAAATAATTGGTGTGTCATTTTTTAACAAATTTGTAAAATGGCATCACTAACTGGGATATTCGGTCATCAATGTTCTGAAGTTGATAGATATCACTTCAAGGGTTGCTAGTGGATGAAATTAATCTATCAACAGAGGAGTGAACTGCATTGTATGCTGCGAAACCCGTGTTTTTGCATTTGTAACTAGTGGCTGTGTTATACGGTGGAATTGGATAGATAGCATAGCATCGCAGCGATGTTTTCGTTCTCACAGAGTGTATTCCGTGACCTACTGTTCTTCATTACTGTCTCTAGTGATGGCAAGACGGCCTGACGTCGTCCAAAGGCCCTGCGGAAGCAATTCACTGCCCTCCTCGTCCATTCAGGGGCTCATTTTACACATTTTACACAAAATGGCAAAGCACCCACCACTAGTTATACCAACGTGGCAGGGAGAATTAAATTATATGCACCAAATTTTCTGGTCAATGTTGATCTACGATAAACTGGCTCTCATTTGCCACCACCCATGTTTCGATACAGCCATCCGGAGCAGAGAAACAGCCAGAAGAAAAGCAAATTTTACACATTTGTTAAAAAATGCCAAATGTTAAAAAAAGCCAAATCACCTCGTACGAAAACTGTTCGTGCATCTCGTACACCGACCAAAGGTCAAGAGCCAGGAGTCGTGCAGACCCGACAAAACGCAGGGTTTGTGCGATCCCTGGTCAGGAGGGTGGGCACTGTTGCGTACATTTCCAACGGGGTCGAGCACTAGGCCTAGCCCAAATTTGCTCGGGGCGCTTCGATATTTTGCCGGCAAATTTTGCCCTAGTACTTTCCATATTTTGCTTGGCATTGCCTTTCGTTTCCGATATTTTGCTCCATTTTGCTCCTGCTTTGTGGCAAAAATGGCTTCGAATGAACCGTCTACTTTGGTAAAAGTGGATGGTGACTCTAATGAGGAAAGCAAAACTTATAATGGTGTCAGTATTCCAGATTTTGTAGCATGATTTCAAATTTATGTACCCTTGACAACCTGCACGAGCTACTTCAGCACTACGTTGGCCCAATGAAACCAAATAAATTTGAATAAAATTGCCAAAACACACCCGGATCCTCTGTAAATTCGATATTTTGCTCGGAATTTGCCAGCAATATCTTTTCGTGGGAAATTTCGAGATTTTGCTGGAAGAATTGCCGGCAAATTTGGGCTAGGCCTATCGAGCACGCGTCTGCAGTGCAGTACGGCATCACAGACTGCGACAGAGTCATACGAGGATACAATCAATCACGTCCCTGATTGGAGAGACGGGGCGCTCTGGCGGGATTTTATGGTACTACACCCTGGTGCAAATCAGTCCACTGTATGCATTTCCACCCCCAGCATGCAGCCAGCCAGCCCCTCTCAGCTCACTGCACCGGGACCGTACCGGGATTTTTTAATTTTTTTTAATTTTTTTACTATTTTCACATAACCAGCTCGAAAAGAATAAGGAAAGACAGAGAGGTTCTGCAAAACGAAAATGTGTACGAGCTTTCGCTCCACGTCACGAAGTGAGAAACTTCGCACGAACTTTCGCAACTTTGGACGCGAAACTTGCAGGGAACGCGAAATGAACTTTCGTAGGAAGTTTCGTGAGATTGGGTCATGTCGTACGTGCACTTGGCGCGTGCAAACTACGAAAATGTGCAGAACACAAAGTTCGTGCGAAAATTCGTACACATTTTCGCAAAGCCTGTCGCGAAACTTCGTTCGAATTTTCGTTGTGCAGAACCTCTCTAATGGTACGGAGAATAGGGTCATGTTCGATTAGTCATCGGTGAGGACGTCCAAATAGCGGCAGGGTGTCTTCAGTTGTGTGCTGGGCAGGAGAGCGGAATTGAAGCTGCGATCCATGCTATGCGACAGGTGTCTGAGAGCCGTGAGTGCGAGTATGTCCTTCTTTCTGATGCCACAAACGCTTTTAACAGCCTCAACAGGGAAGTTTGTCTGCGTAATAGAGAGGTTCTGCTATACGTGAAACGTAGAGAAATCACGTAGAGAGCAGGTGTCTGGGTTAGAGTCTACGGCTTCGCGTGTTTTGGCTCCAGATTTCTACGCGGAGATGAGGTTCTCTACGTTGCGGCACACGCAGAGAAAATGCGTACGGATTTGCTGGGTATCGACAACTGCATGCAGAAAACTGCCAAATATGGAAGGGGAAATTCCCAGTACACATTCCACGTGACTTCTCTAGGTGAAACGTAGAGCAGAACAGCATTTCTTTACGTTACGGGAACGCGAAGAAAGTTCGCGTGATTCTTTGCGTCGCGTTCCCAAAACGTAGAGCAGAACCTCCCTAATGTCCAACACCTGTGCCCAGCGCTTGCTCCGATCGCCATAAACTGCTACCGTCACCCGGCCAGTCTGTTTGTCGGCGGGGAAACCATCCTATCCAGCGAAGGCACCACTCAGGGCGACCCAATCGCAATGCCCCTCTACGCGATAGCCACACTTCCACTACCGCAAGCAATCTCGTGTGACGATGGCACACAAGCGTGGTATGCTGACGACTCTGCGGCTGGTGGGAAGACGACGGGAGTCCGTAAGTGGTGGGACAGTCTGGTGGAGAAAGGGCCTTCATTCGGCTACTTACCCAACGCAGCCAAGTCCATCCTTCTCGTCAAGCCTGGGTACGTGGACGAGGCTAACAGAGTGTTTCAAGGCACTGACATCCAGATTCGGTCGGATGGTGTCCGCTACCTGGGGTCTGGGTCGCCAATCGGATCCACGGAGTATGTACAATTATAGCAATAAAAACTGCTTCATGGCAGTTTTCTAAAAAAGGTTATTGTGTTCTAGTCCATGGACCCCGTCTAAAAAGTAAGAAATTAACGAAATGTGATAGCCGAAAATTAAAATTTCACACAAAACCTCACAATAATCACACACAGGATGAAAAGCGAGAAGACCTTTTCCCCTCGTGGTGCTCTTTCCTATTCGTGCATGTTGGCGCAGTACTCGTACAAGTCACCCGTGAAGTGTCAGACCAAGATGGACTCTTGGTCAGACTAAACAAGTGTTGAAAGCAGTATTTTTTTAAACTAAGATCCTCAAGTGTTGTGATTATTGTGAGGTTTTGTGTGAAATTTTTATTTTCGGCTATCACACTTCGTTAATTTCTTACTTTTTAGACGGGGTCCATGGACTAGAACACAATAACGTTTTTTAGAAAACTGCCATAAAGCAGTTTTTATTGCTATAATTTCATTTGTTTTTTTAGCCAAGGATATTATAATAATTGTGTCACCAATAGAATGCCCTAACTGATGGCCTACATGTAGCGCCTCTACATGTGCATCATATCAAATTCAATACGGTATTATACGCACTGATGTGCAAGCCTTTTCTTGCAGAAAATGGCACTAGTCTTGCATATTCATGCTCTTCTGCAGGGGAATCATATGGGTAGTAGCGGTGATACTTTTTTTATACGCAGGTCATTCTGTGGATGTTGCTGTTGCAGAATTTCATGACTCTGTCATAAAATTATCTTGTCTTTCAGAAAATTCAGATGTCTGTAATGTTCTCCCGACGTCCTTAGTACGTGTCGAGAGCACACCAAAATACCAACTCAACACGGTCTCGTTGTGAGGCAAAGAACCCTTTTCATTTTCAGTGCAAGAACACAAATAGTCGTGAAAGACACATCATACAGCAAGACAGTCGCGGGTACTCCATATCTGGATCTAGTAGAGTACTAGAGGGTACACTACGGTGCATGAGACATCTATAAAGAGAAGAGTACAAATAAGAGAAACGAGCATGCACAATGGGTACACACACACATACAAGATAACACTACATCTCCCCTTCTTCAAAAAGGAGAAAGAGCATAGCAGTGAAAGTTGGAAAGAGAAAGACAAGACGAGAAGACCAAATAATGCAAAACATTTATGTATAATCTTATCCCTCCCTTCCGCAAAAGAAGAAGAACACGCACATACACACATACACATGAGAAAAGCGTAGAGAAGAGTAGAGCAACAGAGCAAGAGATGAAAGAGGTAATGGTGATGCGAGTTCAGTGGTAGATCAGAGCAAGAGTTCAGCCAGAGAAACCATAACGATCAGGAGGCATCACTGTACGACCACTACGAGTAATGGTTGTGCCTGCTGATGTTGTACTGGATGTAGGAACGGCTGAGTGTGTAGAAGAGGTTGTAGACGATGTGGTACTTGTTGTCGTAGGTTGTGGTGGACGCGGTGGTGTTGTATCTGGTGCTGAAGGTGCTTTCGGAACCTGCGCAACCGGAGGTGCGGATGGCAAAGCAACAATGTGTTGCGACGATATTCACCCGAGGGTGTAGACACAACATATGAGCGAATGGCGGGTTGACGGAGTACTGTACCAGTCTCATGGCGATCCGTAAGATAGACTGGTTGCTCAGCTTGTAGAGGCGGCAGAGAACGAGTACGGTGCCGATCGTTGTAGTTGCTGGTTTGCCGGGCCTTGAGAGCTGCATCGGCGGCGGCAAAGGCAGATGTCGAAATCATCTGAGGTTGCAGTTGCGAGCTGGACACGGGGACACGTGAACGGAGTTGTCTACCCATTAGGAGCTGTGCAGGACTGTAACCGGATTCCAGAGGAGTATTGCGATACGTGAGCAACGCACTGTACCAATCTGGAGAGGCAGTGAATAGATGCTTGACGGTTTTAACGGATCTTTCGGCGAGACCATTAGCCTGCGGATATAGCGGAGAACTGGTTACGTGCTGGAATGAGAACTCCTCGGCAAATCGACGGAACTCCTCAGACGCAAACTGTGGACCGTTGTCCGACATCAATGTCTCGGGAATACCGTGACGGGCAAAGATACTTTGCAGGTGCGTAATTACAGCCTTGGATGATGTTGACGTCAGCTGGACGACTTCGATGTAGCGAGAGTAGAAGTCTACCAGTAGGAGAAAGTCACGCGAACCAAAGTGGAACAGGTCAGCAGCTAGACGTTGCCATGGTAGATCAGGGAGTGTTGTTGGGATGAGCGGTTCAGCTGGTTGAGTGTGCATGCGGGCGCACGTCGAGCAATTTGCAACATACAGCTGAATATCCGAATTGATGGAGGGCCACCAGACAGAGTTGCGGGCAAGACGGCGACACTTGGTTATGCCCTGGTGTCCAGTGTGGAGCCGTGACAGAATGTCGTCGCGATGAGATGCGGGAATGATCAACCTGTCGTTGTAGAGCAGCAGACCGTCATCGGTAAGTGTGATGTGTGCCCGGTGTTCTACGTATGGTCGAACATCAGAAGGAGCGTCGGATGAGTGTGGCCAGCCGTCAGCGCAGTAGCGAGCAAGCGACTCACACACTTGATCAGACTCTTGCCACTCGGCGATGTCATCGAGGCGTTTAGTTGTTGCAGGCAGACAATCAACGGCGTAGTCGACGAGCGCTGCTGTCTCAGCTGCGAGGAGATCAACATCTTGGCTGTCGACTTGTTCTGATGAAACAGGTGCTCTGGAGAGAGCGTCAGCAATGGCGAGATCCTTGCCTGGCACGTGAACAATGCGGAAATTGAAACGAAGGAGCCTCAGACGGAAACGGACAATTCTAGGCGGTAGGTCGTCTAGAGCACGGCTGCCTAGAAGCGGGATGAGCGGCTTGTGGTCGGTCTGGATCGTAAACGGCTTGCCAAGTACGAAATGTTCGAAACGATCGCATGCCCAAGTAGAAGCAAGAGCCTCTTTCTCGATTTGAGAATAGCGGGCCTCAGCTGGTGTCAGAGAACGGGACTGATATGCAACTGGACGAATGGAGCCGTCAGACTGCACCTGGAGGAGGACTGCGCCCAGGCCGAATGATGAGGCGTCTGCAGATATGATCGTATCCAGGGTAGTCGAGTACATTGCCAGTACTGGATGCGAACTGAGGGCTGACTTGATCGCGTCGAATGCTGCTTGGTGCTCCTCGGTCCAGGACCATTCCTGGCCTTTGACCAGGAGAGCACGCAGTGGCTGAGACATCGTTGCCAGATCAGGTACGAACTTTCCCAGCTGATTCGCCATGCCGAGGAAACGACGTACTGCTGGGACATCCGTGCAGGGTTTCAGCTCCTGAACGCCGCGCACTTTCTGGGGATCAGGGTGGATGCCGTTGTCGTCGAGGATGTGTCCCAGGAACTTGACTGAACGTTGGTGGAAAGCACACTTGTCTGGGTTGAGTGTGATTCCGGCTGATGAGAGACGCTGCAGGACTGCATGCAGATTCTTCTCCTCCTCGTGTTCGTCGTCACCGAAGGTTAGAACGTCGTCAATCATGCAGATTGTGCCTGGCAGGTCGCTCAGCAGGTCAGACATCTGCTTCTGGAAGTACTCAGGTGCATAGGAGATGCCAAACGGGAGTCGTCGAAAGCAGAAACGACCGATGGGCGTAATGAATGTTGTTAGCAGTTGAGATTCCAGCGACAAGGGGATCTGGTGAAAGCCCTTGTTCGCGTCCAGCTTCGAGAAGACCTTGGCTGTGCCGAGGCGAGCAAGCAGGTGATCGGTTGTTGGCATGATGTGACGTTCCCGTCGGATAGCCTGGTTGAGTCGGGTAAAGTCGCCACAGATGCGCACGTTACCGTTGGGTTTAGGAACCACTACCATACCGGCACACCAATCGGTTGGCTCAGTTACCTTGCGAATGACACCACTCTGTTCGAGGGCCTGCAGTTCTTCGATAACTTTGGCTTCCATCGGCAGAGAGATACGGCGTGGTGTAGGCAGAGAGTAAGGCTGTGCATTATCGACCAGCCGAATCGTGTGCTCGCTGCCAAACGAACCAACTCCCGCAAAGAGCTCAGGGTACTGCGATTTGACGGAGGACTGCTCAGACGTACCGGTAGTTGCGCTGAGCAAATCTGCTGGCGGACTGAAGATATGTAGGGCTTCGATTGCTGGCCGGCCGAGCAGAGGTGTTTTCAGGTGCGGTACCACGTACACTGTTGTGTCTACGGCAAAGTCGGAAAATGCAGAACGGCAGATACTGAGTGTGACGCGGCCTGAAACAGCTAGAGTTGCGTTGTCTGGACCTTTCAGCGTACGGTCGGATTCCTGGAGGCTGAGCTGATGGTGAGCAGATATGTCGTCATATAAGCTGGCTGGGATGGCAGTTACGTCTGCACCAGTGTCGACCTTCATTGTAACAGGCACTGACTGCAGCAGCATGGGCATAGACCACCCAGTATCAGCGGACAATGCACCTAGGTAGGCTGGAGGATAGTGCCACTGGTCAGCAGACTGTAATGGACCAGAGCTAGCCGCAGAGGACTGCAGACTATGCATGTGACTGGTGTTGGAGGCAGACTGAGAGCTACTAGTGTGCTTCTGCATACAAACAACAGCAAAGTGTCCAATCTTGCTGCAAAATGAACACTTGGCCTGACGAGCTGGGCATTGAGTGCGTGCATGGCGTTCCTTACCGCACCAGTGACAGGTACTCATTGATCAACGCCAGAGCTGTGCCTGGGTGCAGACTGACTTGAGGGAGGATGACCACTGTAACTGTGTGCACTGCGGGGCTGTGAAGCATGACCAGTTGAATCGCGGTTGTACTGGGCCGGATGTTTCACACCTTGGTGAGATTGTGGTCGCATGCTATTAAAGTGCATTCAGCTCCAGTGCACAGGTACACGACTCACATGCAGAGTGATGCTGCTGTTCGAAAGCGTGGACTTGGTGAAGAGTTGCACCAGCTGATGAACTGTGATGGACAGTGGACTGTTGTGTTCGAACAGTCTCTTTCTGGCGAGCTTGTGCCAGAGCTTTGTCCAGTGTAAGAGATGGGTCCAGTTGCAGTTTCTGGGACAGGGCAGTGTCTGCAACTCCTGCAACAAGGCGATCACGGATCATCTCGTCGTGGAGCTGCTTGAAGCTGCAACGTTCTGCCAAACGAAACAAATCAGTTATGTAGCCATCAATCGACTCTCCGGGCTGTTGGGACCTCTGGTGGAATTTCGCACGCTCGTACACCAGATTGCGTTTCCTGCCATAATGGTCTGCAAATTTCTGGAATACAATGGCGTAGTTGTCCGCATCCTGGTCTGATAAATGGAAACTCAGTAGGAGGTCGTCAGCCTCGTCGCCCATCGAATATAACAAAGAGTTTACTTGCACGGACTGTGCCTGCATATGAAGACCCGAGGCGAGCCTGTATCTCGTAAATCGCTTGCTCCACTTCTCCCACACATCAGCGGACTTGAAGTCGAATGGGGCTGGAGGAGCTACCTGGGTAAGGTGGATCATCGACGGAACCTGGGGTGCCACGGGACCCAGAGATGATACCGTGGGGAGGGATAGCCCAGCCGCGGAGGAAACGACAGAGGGTGCAGCTTGACCAACACTCGAGACAGTGACTGCTCCTGACGAGCCAGCATTACTAGTAGTCGTAGTATTACTTGGACCTGAGGAAACCGTGATGGAGGTAGTTGTGGGAGTGGAAACAGGGTTGTTTGAAACGCCTGTCGCCATCCTGTCAAAGAGGAAATCCCAGCGCTGCCACCATGTAATGTTCTCCCGACGTCCTTAGTACGTGTCGAGAGCACACCAAAATACCAACTCAACACGGTCTCGTTGTGAGGCAAAGAACCCTTTTCATTTTCAGTGCAAGAACACAAATAGTCGTGAAAGACACATCATACAGCAAGACAGTCGCGGGTACTCCATATCTGGATCTAGTAGAGTACTAGAGGGTACACTACGGTGCATGAGACATCTATAAAGAGAAGAGTACAAATAAGAGAAACGAGCATGCACAATGGGTACACACACACATACAAGATAACACTACAATGTCCACACCCTAAATCACATTTACTTGAGAATTGTAACCAGGTGCGTTCCGCAGATGTTTTTGTTGATTCTGTGTTTATAATATTAGTCATGGGTTGTCGTGATAAGGTCATCCGGCATCATATTGTACTGAAATCATAACCCTGTTGATGTCGATAAAACTTTTGGAAGTAGTTCAATGACTTCAAAGTGTTACAAGTCCACGATTGTCTAAAACAACACAGCAAAGTAGGAACAATAAACATGTATTAAATTGTAAACAAATACATTCTTGAGTCCGACACCTCGTTCCAACAACTACACTGATCCTGAGGATATAACGGGCAAGGATATATGGTTGGAGGTACTGAGAGATAAACAAGGCACTCCATAATAATAAAATGTTACACGACTTTGGGGTAGGCACCGGCGGATTATGCCGGCATAATTATTGGCATAATTTGGTTGTTGAAAATTTGGAGCATAATTTGGCATCCTCTCGGAGGTAGGAGCATAACTACAAGATTATACCACACTTCTTCTAGTGTGTAGGATACAATTATTGTGTACAATGCATCTTATCAGTGCTGGTGGTCTGCATGGTAAAGGGTTCGGAGGTCATGCAGATAGAGTTTTCAATGAAAAGCAGGGAAGAAATCATGGCAATACTGAGTATTGTATGCTCGAACTCGTCTTCTTCAAAGTTCTTTCTCACACTGACACAGTAGATCTACACGTAGCAGGAGATGCGAGTGCATCAGCCTTCATCAGGTGTCCCGTGGCGGACGAGATAGTGGCGGGTAGTCCGCAAAACTCCGTTTACATGTACATGTACATTACATTTGTACATTATGCATGTTACGAAGTCATGACCTCTGGATTTTAGCAGTCATGACATGACTGCAAGCTATCGATATTGCTCGAAATTGATGTATAGTTGATGGTGGGTCATGATGGAAGGAGAAGTGTAGCTACGGGAGAGATGAGCTGATTATTCGCAGGTAGAGGGTGAAATCGGTTGGACGACTCAAGAGTATGATGACTACGAAGACCGTGAGTTGAACATGATAATTTTCAAAGGTAACTCAAACTAATTTGGCAATGAAATAATATGTTTACTGAAGTACAAAAGAAATCAAGTGATGAATAGAAGAAGTAATGTTTTCTCTTTTTCATGTTGATCTCTTACATCAAGAGTCCATAAACACGCACTCTTGCTTTAATACATGCATGGACACCTTGATATGGGGATACTCATGTATTTTTTTGTACTTATGGCCACTTGCAAGTACGAAAAAAGCACAATTTTCCGAACTTTGAGGCTCCATAAGTACAGCAAAGTGAATATATATCCCCGGGTGCCAAAGCATAATGAGGATTTTACGAGCATAATGCGAGAATCCTTGAAAGCTGGTCAACTCACCTGTCATTGAGTAATATTCCGGGAAAGGAGGTCTCAGCAGAGCGGAAGCGAAATAAGCCAGGACACGAAATATCCGAAACAGCTTATGCAAGAAGCAGTTCCAAAGAAGGAACTTCCTCGCGCATGCACATCCGAAAACGGACTGCATGCACTGCAATTGCAACGCGATGTCTGCCGTGCACGTGCACAGCACGCGCGCGTTGGTAGATCTAATACCGCGCACCTTACGTAGAAACTTACGTAGCCTAAGTGAAATACCGAGCACCTTACGTAGAAACTTACGTAGCATAGCGATGTCGTTTTTTCTGCCATGTGAACACAATAATAGAAAAGCTGACAGGATCGCTTTTCTAAATACGTACATTGAGCAAGCCGTACGTCCGCTCTTGGTGTGACCAGCTGGTCAAGCTGTCAGATGTGTCCCTGTCCCAGCCACAGGCTGCATATTCTGGCTTTGTGCATGGCTTTAAAAGCAAGTGGGCCTTCCTCTGCCGCACAACACCCCGTATGGATAGAGCTCTGGGAGACTTAGACCACCTATATTGTAGTCACCACTAAGCTCATCCCAGCCCTGCTCATTCGCCCAGTTAGTGATGATGAACGCACGATTCTGGCTCTGCCCTGTCGCCATGGCGGTCTTGGTCTAATTGTTCACTGGTCTCACAGCTCCAGTCTTCAGTGCGCATTACCTGCTCCGTGGTTCAGAAGATTCTCAGCCAGGACTCTTCCCTGGGTGATGCGACTGACTCCATCCGAACGCAGAAGCGGATAGCTATCTCTGAAGCCAGGAACGCGCCCCGAGCAGATGCCACACTCATCTCAGCCACCCTCGACACCGACCAGCAACGTGTCATCGAGCTTGCCTCCGAGAAGGGTGCATCGAGCTGGCTGACGTGCAGGCCTCTGGCGCGCCATGGCTTCTCCCTCAGCAAGGGTGAATTTCGGGACGGTGTATACCTCCGCTGCAACTGGCCGCCAGCCGGCCTGCCATTGGATTGCCCTTGTGGTGCCAAGTTCACCGCCTGTCATGCCCTTTCATGCCCCACAGGTGGGTTCCCTTCCATCCGCCACAATGAGGTGAGCGACATCACCGCAAATTTGCTGAAGAAGGTGGCGTACAATGTGGCAGTGGAGCCTCACCTCCAGCCGGTAACCGGAGAGCATTTCGCCTTCGCTCCGCCAATGTTCAGGAACAGGCCCGCCTGGATGTAGCTGCCAGTGGCCTTTGGGGTGGCCGATTTGAGCGCACGTTTATTGATGTCAGGGCGTTTAACCCGTGGGCGTCCTCAAATCGAGCCACTTCACTGGCCTCCACCTACACTCGACAGGAGAAGGAGAAGCGCAGGGCTTATGAGTAACGTGTGCGTGATATCGAACATGCATCGTTTGTTCCAGCAGTCTTTGCCACAACGGGTGGGATGAGTCGGCATTGCAATGCACTCTAAAAGAGGATTGCCTGCTTGCTGATAAAACCAGCGAGCATTACAGCACCGTCATGGCATGGGTCCGCTCAGCTGTAGACTCAGCTTTGCCCTCCTCCGTGCATGCTAGTGTGATGTGCCTCCGTGGATCCCGCACTCTGCGCGCCCCTGTTGGCTCCAACTCCCCTGCCTCGCTTGTTACAGCTTAGGCAGTGATCCCAGGACACTAATCATTTACTTTTGTTATTATTATCAGGCTGTTTTCGGTTTGTTATGATTTCTATTTCATATTAGACTGTTTTCACGGCCATTTTAGCTCTCTCGACTGTGTTCACAGCCATTTTTAGCTCGTTTTCTTCTGGTTGAGGTTGAGGTTGCGCTTGTACTTGTGTTTGTTTTGCCCGTACAAGACTGTCAAGAGGCTTGGTTGTTTAAAAAAATGTTCGATTGGTAAGGCCAAGGATCGGGATCCAGATCTCAGATCCGTCGGATCCTTCAGATTCAACTGAACACTTTATTTTGGACCTTGACTGTTGCTATGTGATGTTGACAATGGTGCTCACAAGTCACCCAAAAGGGTGAACGTCGTACTCATCGCGTGCGCGTGCGTCGTACAAAAAGTCAACAACCGGTACGCTTTCCAACGGCCAAAGAGAGTTGGAAAGCTTGCTTGTGTCTTTGCAATGCAGCGATGCTTTTCCTGTTTGTGCGTAACTAACAATTTTGGGCTCATGCAAAATCGCACCAATTTTGGGATTTCCCAGCAACTTTTTGCTTCAGCAAAAAAGTTGTGCTGGACCGCATTCCTGTCACTTCGCAGTAGCTTTTCGTTGGTGCAGTTTGTATCCCACCCTCCCACCCCTGACTTCTGGGCGTGTGTTTATCGATATTTAATCTGATTGGTTTTCTTATAGGCCATGTGGCTGTTGCAGTTACGATTGCTTTTCTTTTTTTTAGTTAAAAAACGTAGGGGTGGTGTTTGTGTCGTGGTTACATAGACCACCCTTTTCAGGTGATCTACGGATATTTCCCCTAGTTTGAGTGGATTATGGCTCATAATCCCCTCAAACGAGGGGATCTCATATCCACAGGAAATCCTGTGGATCACCTCGGACGGTGGGTCGGACCCAGTCCTTCTACCAGCATAACCAAGAGAGCTAGCTCCCTTGGCTGCTGCTTGAGTATGCAAGAATGGGCCTTCCAGATAAGGTCCAAAAAGGGGAAGTGGCTATTGGGGGGAGGGTTGAAATCAACCCGGGGCGAAATTTCAACCCGGGTCAAGCGCAATGCGTCATGTAAACGCGCCATTCATTTTGTGCACATGGCGGGTTGAAATCTGACCCGGGTCGAACTCAACCCGGGTTGAAACGCTTCATGTAAACACAGCCTAAGCAGATATTCGGACTCTGCGCATGCTGACATTTGTTGTACGTAGTTCAAATCGTAGATTAGCAATGAATACAATGACTTGTGCACTCAGCATAGAATGAAGTTGAAGACACAACGGCAGCTGTACTTATGGTTGATAAATATGGTGGTAAAGACACACCTGGCAATATGGCTGTGTGTGTCTGTGCACTCATAACCGTGAATAAATCAATTATTGAAATGAAAAGAAAAGCAACACTGTCTCACAGCACCTACACACACATAACGCTTGCGGAGCACAGTGCTCAGACATTCCATCTATCACGAGAGTTTTTTCCAGCTAGCTGGCCTCTGCGTACACCGCAGACACACCCACACACAACAGAAAGATACAGATCACAGTAGTAGTGTGGTCTTTGTTCGCTCACGGTGGAAGATGGAAGAGCTTAGCGTAGTGTATTATCTACATGAGCAAGAAGAAGGGCATGCCACCTCACACATATACATGTACACGTATGTACCAGACCAACATGATGCAAAAAGTGAACCACTGTGGTGAATGGGGCCGCCGGATAATTAACCAGCCCGAAGCTGGCGGAAAAAACCTCAGGACCCCGGCGGAGGCACAACCCTGAGGAAAAACCGGTTAGCATAACCCCATAAGATAAATGAACAAAACGAGCCTGCAGGACCTATCCAGAAGTGAGAATAAAGGGGAGGGCGGGTGGGAAACTACAACGAAAAGAGAAAGACCACGATGGAGAGAAAAGTTTGAGAACACTGACAAAAAAGCAGCTGACGCAATCCTGGTGCCGAAACTATGGTGAAAATGCTGGCAAAAAATACATTTTTCGTTTCATTCGCTACGCTCAGCCAACGATTATAGCACATCTCCGTATTTCTCCAGTATTTAAATAACCGAGGAGGAGAAATAGTTCTAGTCAGGTGTTGAATGTAGAATTTTGTCTTGTGGTGGAATTTTGATGAGATCTGAACTGACTGTGTTTGTCAAAATTGGTGAGTTTAACGAACCAGCTCTTCAATTCTGCATTGAGTAAGTGTGCACGTTTCAAGAGAGAATGTAGCTAGACCGCCACTAAATGTGTTCTGAATATGCACTGTGTTGTGTTTAGCTCTCAAAACCATGTGCCCAGGGACAGATGGAGCAATGTACACCTGGATGGCTCTTGCCGGCTTGCCGACTCATCCGCACGTGGACGAGCCCAACCGCGCGAAGAAGACCGATCTGACTCAAGGCCAGCAGATGTGCAGGCGTCGAGGGTACGACGTCATCGATTTCGGCCACTTCACCGCAGTAAATCTTGGCGTGCACGGCTGCATGGTAGCATTGCTCAAGGAAATGATGGGAAACGGATACAGCAACCCTATTGGCGTGTGGACCAGTTTTGTGTACTATGGAAAGCATGTCATTCACATGCACAGCCAGAATGACAAGAAAGATGTAAAATTTGATACGCATGGAACAAGCCATCATGACGTCATCTGTGCAGGTAGGCTATTGCTTTATCAGTAATACCATAGGAAAAAAACGAATGCAATGAATGCAAGCTAGCAAGAAGTAGACAGGGTGGGGAATACGATAAGGACAGGGCAGGAGGAATGACAGCAGAGAGGCGCTGTGCAGCCCTAGACCTGCGGACACTAGGGGGGCGTTCGTTCTCATCTACAGGTTTGGCTAGAAACTACTTCCATTAGAAGTGGTAGACGTTCTACCAAAAATGGGTAGATCTATCACCCACTGCCTCAACATCCGCTCTACTCTACTGTGCCAAGTGGACAAAAAACAAATGCAACCTAGGTTTGACCCACTTATTGTCAATATTTTATTTGTCAATGTTTTTATTAGTGGCGTGCATGGGTAGTGCACGGGTAGTCGGGTACCCGTGCTACCCGTGAGGACCTCAGATAGACGGGTACAGTATGATATCAATAGTATTGTGCCCGAAAACCCGAAGTCGCAGATGATGTCACGTACAGTGCACGTGCACACAGTCATGTAATACTCTGTATATTTACCCAGTGTATAAGGGAAGGGGTGCATTGTGGTGTTACAATGGTGCCCGTGCTACTGGGCACTGAAGTGCTCGTTCCCACACTGCAGCATCAGCGATTGGAACTCCCTCCATGTCGCTCTCTTATCCCAGCCTCCCCACAGCAAGAGAATGCAATCATTCAAAACGAATGTTTACCGCCATCTTCGCAGCACAAACTGGCTCTGGGCAGTCGATTCCCTATGAATAGTATGATGCTAAGACAGTTTGTCACCCACAATCGCTCATGTTAAGCCTTGGGTTTTTGCATCTTTCTTACCTGTACAGCTCTATCTTCTTCTTTTTTCATTGTTTTTGGTGCGTGTTTTTGGCCGTGACGCCGAGACCTCAGGTCGGCAAAGTCATCAATGCCCCACCATCACTGCTGCGTCTCGAAAAAAAAACTGGAAAACTAACCGAACCCGATACCCGAAGAAAATGCTACCCGACAGCCCTAATTTTTATGAATGGACTGTGGTTGAGTTCCAGTAAACAGTGATGTGAACTAATGAGGGAGCGTACCTCTACATAGTCAAGTCAATATTTCCCTTTCTTTACTCGTTGTGCAAACTCCAGCTGGATTCAAACATATCTCATTCCTTGGTGCTGACCGCTTTAATGCGCTTCCCGAATCCCTTCGAACTAATCATAGCCCCAATTCATTTGGCCAGGAACACATAGCGGTACACACATGCTGAGCACCCAGTCAGAAGAGGGTGTGTTGGGACTTGCTACATGGTATACTCTACTGGCAGAAAATTCTAGGGGTGTCAACGAGTAGCAGGGTACCCGTGCTACCCGTAATTTGATGAGGTTGGAGGGTAGCAATTTGCTCCTGAGAACCCGATCGGGTAGCTGGAGTACGGTGATTTTGCAACGGTACATGTAAACAGCATGGCTATGTGCTACTGTACACTTTACACTTTACACTTTCTGAGCAGCACATGTGCATTAGAGCAATAAAAACTGCTTTATGGCAGTCTTCTAAAAAAAGTTATTGTGTTCTAGTCCATGGACCCCGTCTAAAAAGTAAGAAATTAACGAAATGTGATAGCCGAAAATTAAAATTTCCCACAAAACCTCACAATAATCACAACACTTGAAATGCTGCTTTCAACACTAAACTTGTACTGCACCAACAATTGGCAACATGCATGCATAAGAAAGAGGATCACGAGGGGAAAGGTCTTCTACATGTAGCTTTTCATTCTGTGTGTGATTATTGTGAGGTTTTGTGTGAAATTTTAATTTTCGGCTATCACATTTCGTTAATTTCTTACTTTTTAGACGGGGTCCATGGACTAGAACACAATAACTTTTTTTAGAAGACTGCAAAGCAGTTTTTATTGCTATAATTTCTTTTGTTTTTTCTGTCACCAATCAATGGAATGCCCTATAGCTATATCAATATGTAAATGATGGCCTTCACATCATATCAATACCGTATTATACGCATTGATGTGCAAGCCTTTTCTTGCAGAAAATGGCACTAGCCTAAAGCGGGATTCACAGAAGCTTTTTTGCGATGCGACACGCGATGCGACGCGATCTGCGATGGATGCGTGCGATGCGAACTCGCGAAATGCCATTCACAGAAGAAGTCAGCGATGCGACAAAGTTTTGCTGATTTGGGTACGTCACCATGATATTCGCGCGGTTTGACACAACTTGTAAAAATTTATAGGCAACTCTTGCGCCTTTGTACAACTTTGCTGTAGAAAAGGTCAAAATCGTACACCAAATCGCTTGTCGCATCGCATCGCATCGCAAAAGTTGAGCCAAGCTCAACTTCTGCGATGGCCTGCGATGGCCCAGTTGCGGCAGTTGCGTGGGGTGCGACATGGCTGCGATTTGGGGTTTTCCCGGTTTCGCGTCTGTCGCATCGCGTGTCGCATCGCAAAAAAGCTTCTGTGAATCCCGCTTTATGCTATTCTTCTGCGAGGAAACATGTGAGTAGTGGTCTGGTGGTGGTGATACTTTTTTTATACGGAGGTCATTCTGTGCATGTTGCAGCTTGCTGTTGCAGAATGTCATGACTCTGTCATAAAATTGTCTTGCCTTTCAGATATTTCAGATTTCCCCACCCTCGATCAGATTTATTTGAGAAAAGTAGGAAGGTGCGTGTCGCAGATGTTTTTGTTGATTCTGTGTTTATAATGGTTTATAATCATGGGTTATCGTGATAAGGTCATCCTGCATCATATTGCACTGAAATCGTAATCCTGTTGATGTCGATACAACTTTTGGAAGTAGTTCAATGACTTCAAACTGTCAGTCCACGATTTTCTAAAACAACACAGCAAAGGAGGAACAATAAACATGTATTAAAATGTAAACAAATACATTGCTGAGTCCGACACCTCGTTCCAACAACTACACTGATCCTGAGGATAAAAGGGGCAAGGCTATGGTTGGAGGTACTGAGAGATAAACAAGGCACTCCACAATAATAAAATGTTACACGTCTTTTGGTGAGTATGAATAATATCCAGTCGAACCTCTTTAGGACGAACACCAATGGACCGATGGTATTTTATTCTGTGAGTTTGTCTTAACCTATTTTATAACCAGTGAATACTCAATCTTATTTCTCCAATAGACAGATGAATAGATTTCTTCTTCAGCGAAAGATTCTAAGCCACACCGACTCATTGACTCGTATCGTATGAAACAAACTAGAGAGGTTCTGCAAAACGAAAATGCGTACAAACTTTCGCTCTACATCATGAAGTGCGAAACTTCGCACGAACTTTCGCACCTTTGGATGCGAAACTTGCAGGGAACGCGAAATGAACTGTCGTAGGAAATTTCGTGAGATCGGGTCATGGTGTACGTGCACTTGGCCCGCGCAAACTGTGCAGAACGTAAAGTTCGTGCAAAAATTCGTACACACTTTCACAAGGACTGTCGCGAAACTTCGTTCGAATTTTCGTTTTGCAGAACCTCTCTACTGAACCTTTCTTTAGCAACATGACGGCAACTGAAACAGAAAAAGTACGATACATGTACTCCACATTCTTGCAGGTACTACAAACAGATTGCAGGTCGTATTTCTAGCTTTGGCGGCACGAAACTTTATTTGGGGCGGTGCAATCTCGGCGGTACTCACAAATCAAACAGCCCAGGCTCGAGTAAACAAATCCAATCATACAAGTACGAGATTTTCACGAGACTCCACCCATTGGATTGTTTCGTATGAAGCAAACAAGTTACTGAACCTCTCCACAATGGAGATTTTCCCTGATATGCGAATTTATTTTGCAAACTCGGTCAATGGGTCCTTGAACCTTTCCCTCCAGATTGGGAACTGCCAACGATAGTATGCCACTGACCAGTGCCTTACTTGTAACGTACCAATGTACAATGAATATGAGTATTTCGGGAACACATCTAACATAAGCCTTACCGTCAAGAAGGGGATTGCCCTATTCAAAATTTAAATGATAATAATAAATAATCGACGTGGAGACAACAATTTTATAATAGCAATAAAAAGAACAAATTCTGCAGTCATCGCCACACTACAACGAAGTCATGAAAGTTTACCAGAATTAATTTTCTTGTCACATTCATCAGTGGAAAGTCGTGACTGAAGAGTAACCATGCTGAACAATGATTAAATATACATTCAAGGCTTATGCAAACGAATACAAACAGCAACAAGTGAAGAAAAACGGCAGACTTCTTACCCTGACGATCTATTGAAGGAACTCATGAGCGAAAGGCTGGATAAAAAGGAAAAACGTTTTTGTTGTCTCACCCTAAGTGTCTGCAGGTGTATGATGATTTTAGTTTTTCTGTTCTTTGTCGTGCACGGTATGCTAGTCAGTTGAAAGTACTTGAGGCTGTTTGTATTCGTTTGCATAAGCCTGATCTTTGTAAGCAGAAGAAACATGTAGTTGCGTTAAAATTGTTTTCGTAGGTGCACAGCATGATTGTTTGTCTCACTACACAGTTTTAGCGTTATAATTATTAGTTTTTCACCCACCGTTGCACTTAGCTCTCACTTCACTGCTATTGTCTCACCTTCCCTCTTTCTATTTTGGCACTGTAGTTTGTTCTCGTAACACATCATTGAATGTATATTTAATCATTGTTCAGCATGGTTACTCTTCAGTCACGACTTTCCACTGATGAATGTGACAAGAAAATTAATTCTGGTAAACTTTCATGACTTCGTTGTAGTGTGGCGATGACTGCAGAATTTGTTCTTTTTATTGATAATAATAAAAAAAAAAAAATAAGAAGGTGAACTCGCGTTCTTCGTACACTGTAGACAAGGGCAAAGAGACAAAAATGGATCTAAATCCGAATAAAATCAGCACACGTTTCCGTAAATGAAAGGGTGAGCATAAGCAAATGAATCGAAGGAAACCGGTCAACTCAGAGATCATCTGTCATCGAGTATTCCGTAAAAGGTGGCCTCGGCAGCGGAAAAGCTAAATTTAGAAAAGAGATCCTGTCAGCTTTTCCATTATTTATTGCATTCCGCCTAAAATCAGCACACTTTTCGTGAATGAAAGAGTCAACACAAGCAAATGAATCAAAGGCAACTGGTCAACTCACCTGTAATTGAGTAATATTCCGCGAAAGGAGGTCTCAGCAGCGCCGAAACGAAATAAGCCAGGCCAGGAGACGAAATATCCGAAACAGCTCATGCAAGAAGCAGTTCCAAAGAAGGAAGTTCCTCGCGCATGCACATCCGAACACGGATATCCGCGGACTGAACACAAAGTCTGCCGTGCACGTGCACAGCACGCGGCTACCACCCGTTGGTAGATCTAATACCGAGCACCATACGTAGAGACTTACGTAGCCTAAGTGAAATACCGAGCACCTTACGTAGAAACTTACGTAGCATAGCGGTGTCGTTTTTCTTGCCATGTGAACACAATAATAGAAAACTGACAGGATCGCTTTTCTAAATACTCACAGTACAAACTATGTCAAAAAATACCCGACAGGGTACCCGTGCTACCCGGATAAAAATACCCGACAGGGTACCCGTGCTACCCGGATAAAAATACCCGACAGGGTACCCGTGCTACCCGGATAAAAATACCCGAACATGTTACCCGATCAAACCCCAACCCGTTTAAGCCCTAGAAAATTCAGTCGGTCAACAATTTCGTCCAACTCCAGAGAAAGGGAGTTCGTCCGGTTGAAAGTTTAATCCATGGACCATAAGATTACATTGGAAGGCTGGACAAATCGACATCAGTCCGGCTTTTAATTTAGTCCAAACGCCCCTCGGATGAAAACGACGAAATTAAATCCTTGACGAATATTTCTGCTTATACAGTATTTAAGCTTACCCTCTACCCGCCTCTGTACTTGCCCTTGTCTTGCAGCCCGATGGCTTCACGCTAACGACTCGGTGTACGCCGCGGCAACACCAGCATCGAGGCGTATCGTAACGGAGCCTTTCGCCCAGGAAGCGTGTCTGCAGTATGGACTTCGCCTCATCAGCATGGCCTGGCTGTAAGTACACGGCGATGCACTGGTAGACCGCTGGCTAAATACATTAGCCCTGGAGAACAAACCCACGCACCATCCCTACCAGGTCAGATCCGTCGAGATAGACGGAGAGTTGGTTCACAAAACCGTAAAGTTTACTACGGAGGGTCTGTTGTATGATGATGCCGAAAGCAATCAGCGAGCCCAAATCCTCTGTGTCAGTAAGTGAGATGAAAACTAATGGCTGGCTCCACCAACGGCTTGCAATTCCCAATCATGCTTTTGTACCTGCCAACAACATGATGTGCGTGGCCATTTGTTGTTCTAAAATGTATCTTGTGGCAACAGGATTTGCGCCAACATTCCTTACTTCAATGCAGGCTGTCAGAAGGTACTCTGCATTGGTGCGACTATGAGGGGGGGGGGCAAACAGACCATATCTTATTGCTTCAAAAATCACAGGGAATTGTATTGGCGCGGCCAAAGCCGCATCTGCAGCACCGGTTCGGACGCCCCTGCCTTTTGCCACCCCGGCTTGTACCAACAGGGCTTTAGAATTACCCAGTGGTTGTTCATGGCGATGACAATGATGACGCTTTCTGAGCTGCCGTCCTCAAGTCGAGCGCAAGTGGATATGATAATCATAATTCTTTGTTGCCATCTTACTTTCGTGCTGTGGTCTGCAAGCGTCGTGTGGTCTCGTCGGCTCGAATGAATAAAACCTAGTACTCAATCTGCAAAACCTAGTAAAACTATTATCCTGTGATCCTGTGATCCTGCATCAGCCTGGGGTGCGGAATGGAACTTGTGCTATTGAGCTGTTTGCTTTCGTTTTCTGCGCAGAGTCCTGTGGGAGCGGTGTTCTTGCGCCGAACACGAGTTGTATGTGTAACCCCCACACGCCCTATTGTGAACAGTGTGAAAAGGGTAAGACTAAGAGCGGCCGGCAAATTACACACTTTTCTTCAAAAATAATCTGAGCAGACATCATTCAAAGTCTGAGTACAACACTGAAATGACAGTCGGGAAACGGGCATGTATCATGGCCAACGCCAGTTGACCGGTCTACCGTTACCTGCACCACTTTCAGTATTGTGAAAGCAGGACAAAGTCGCCACATGGGTACAACTCGGCATACAGAGAAACCAGACGTGCCGCGAGTAGATTTCTCACTACGTACACCAGTACACCGAAGGCTAGCATCTGCGCAGTCTGATCATGATCCCTAGATCAAGTGGACACTCGGGCTTATTCGCTGGTGACGTTTTGCTGTCGAACTGCTTTATTCCCAATGCTCTATGAATAATTGCCATGTTTTTTTTATTCTGTCTTGCGCTGTGATGTTGTTTCCACTGTGTCCATAGCATGCACATGCTTGAACCAGGGCCGGTGTGATAGCGAGGGTAAATGCAGCTGCCGAGAAGGATTCACCGGAGACAAGTGCCAATTCTGTAAGTAAAGATGAATTTCGAACGGATTGGGAGAACTGTCGTAAACTTCTCAACGCCTTCTAGGTTCAGGCTGGTCCCATAGCTCAGATGGTTAGAGCATTGCCCAAGGTGCCGGGTTTGAGTCCTGGTGGGTCCGACATTTTTCTCTTTTCAGGCAGTTCACTCTCCTGACTGATCTTGCAGATGAATTCATTTTAGAATACTTAGGGTGCGTTCTCAAATCCTCTCGGAAAAGTTCGAGCCTTTCGGGAAAGTTCGAGAAGTGCTCTTATATCCTCTCTGAATTTTAGGAGACTCCAAAGCATCCTTCTCATGTGAGTCTAGGAAAGTTTGGTTTGTACCTAGAACAACGCCATCCGTGTTTGGTTGCGGCTGCCTTTGCTCTGCCTCGCACAGGATACTTCCCGCTTCACAGGGGTCGGAGCGGTGTTTTATTCTTCTTCTCTCACCATGAAACCCTTGTCTGTTCGTCTCTGTTATGGCTCTATTGCTCTCTTACTCCCTTGTTCCTCTTCCTTGTGATATATAACACAGCCTTGTGCGAAAGTAACTGGGTGAGAAAGAACTCAGAGTGTCAATGCAAGGAAGGAGTGTTCGGAGAGCACTGCACAGAAGGTAAGGACAGAGGAAAACTGTTGTATTGTTAGCTCTAGCCTGTCAAAGACTGTACGACTCATGGGTGCATGTATGCTGTGCGTTTGAGGCACCGGTTATGCCTTCGTGTGCCTTCGTCCCATTCAAGTAAACCGACTAATACATTTATATTGACCTTTGATAAATACCCGCACTAATTGCTACACCATCGACAGTATCCAATTCCATTAAATTTACTTTGACTTAATAAGTACCACTGCACTTATCCATGCAGCACTGCACTTTACCCTAAAAAGGGAGTATTTTACAAACAGTATTAATTTTATTAGCCTCAGCGGTATTGTATAAAAAGCATTCATAGTCTTTTTAGCCTATAACTACTTTTTATACTGTATATAAAATACCAGCACCCAATAGGGTGCTGCATCCTACTTTACTTTTGATCCCTCCCCCCCCCCCCCCCTCTTCTAGTAAAGAGAGTGCCCCCCCCCATCTACCTCAGAGTGGGAGTGCTGCCTATGTATGTGCATGATGACTGACGAGTACACACCATGGACCTGCACATTGGCACAGTACTGTTTGAGCCATTGCATCCAATAATCATCACTTGCCCCGGAAAACTGTACTCATTGCGGGTCACAGTGGCCGATGAATATACAGTAAAACCTGGTACTAAAGACCACCGTGACTAGCGACCGGCCTGGTACTAAAGACCACCGTGACTAGCGACCGGCCTGGTACTACAGACCACTTCGCCAGGCGTGGACGATCTCACATTCACAATCATATGGTTGCGCGGTGCAAACCTCTAACTAAGGACCACCGGCCACTAAAGACGGCTTTCTCTGGCCCCAAGGGGTGGTCGTTAGTCACAAGTTGTACTGTCTACCGTATGCCATGGCCTTATATTCGATACAACGCCACTTTCCTCGCCCACAACGCTATTCCATAAAAGTCCATGCAGAAATTTCTATCTAAATCCACTGGTTCACCCTTCCTGCTGGGATGTAAGTTTGTTAGTATAGTTCTAATTCCTTCATTTTCACAAAACATACTCCCCCCCTCCCCTAACTTTGGTTCTGTATTTCGCCCTGATAAGCTATGGTGTTCTGTCTCTATTCGTGTGTGTGTTTGTTGAATACACTGTATCACTACTCCAGTATGCCATTGCTTGAATAACGGCCGGTGTAAACAGGACGGCCAATGCAGCTGCCGGAGAGGATTCCACGGAGACCAATGTCAAGACAGTAAGTATCTGCTATTGAAATGAAGTGTACATGCACACACGTTTCTTTGGTGTGTGTGTGTGTGTGTGTGTGTGTGTGTGTGTGTGTGTGTGCATGTGCGTCTGTGTGTGTGTGCGTCTGTGTGTGCGTGTAAGTGTGTGTGTGTGTGTGTGTGTGTGTGCGTGTGCGTGTGAATTTGAGTGTGTGTGTGTGTGTGTGTGTGTGTGTGTGTGTGTGTGTGTGTGTGTGTGTGTGTGTGTGTGTGTGTGTGTGTGTGCATGTATGTGCGTGCATGTGTGTGTGTGTGTGTGTGTGTGTGTGTGTGTGTGTGTGTGTGTGTGCATGCATGTGTGTGGGTGTGTGCGTGTGTGTGTGTGTGTGTGCTGCTGCTGCTGCTGTGTGTGTGCTGTTGTGATACGTGACATACATGCGACAATGTGACAATAGAGGTTTTCAAGGATGCTGTGCCCGGCACCGCCCCGGCGCTCACCCCGAGATTGTGGTGAACAGGTCGCATGTCAAAACGCATTGAAAAGTATACGAAATGTGACCGTTCGTCTCCACCAGTGCTTGGAGCGATTCTGAAGCTTGTTCATTTTCGCCCAAGCCATGGAAGGCCGCTTCCTGGCAACTGCTCTGACTCATCACGTGTGTCAGACATGAAGTGAAGCACCATTCTACTGCTTCTTTTTTCACCAAGACTACATAACCCCCCAGAGTGTGCAACTCGACTATGGGTGCTGTCGCCAGAAACTCGGCTCGTTTGTGCGTCCAGCTCGTTTGCACTAACGAACACCGTACGCCGTAATCCGTACACATGGCAGTACAAGTCGAGCGGGGAGTCGGAAATGTTTTTTACGACTCCCTGGTCGATCGAGAGTCCAGTCCAGCGCAAAGTGAACATCACTCACAGTTACAGTGAGTGCATGCCGCCTGCACGACACTGAGTTATTTCAGTTGTCGTTGCAGCTGTCGTGGACTCCACTGATGTCTTCTTCCGCATCTGCTGACCTGCTGCAGGACAAACTTCTGTCAACTCTCGATTCGAGTGAAAGTTACGCTCAGTCATTTGGAAGTTTTCTCCCGCGATGCAGCGAAGAACAGGGCTACAGTCTTTGCAAAACGGTCTATTCTTACGTAGGCTGCTCAATGACGGCGCTGAAAAGACATCTCGACAACAAACAGCAGTCCGAAGTGAAGCAGCAGCAACCCCAAACGCCGGCGGTGATAATTTGGACCAGCTAAATTGAAAAAAATCGAACCTAGGAAAAAATTTAAAAAATCATTATTTGCCACATCAATGAATTGAAACTCGTTAGCTCGCTCGATAGCTTGATCGTTAGTGGAACTGATCGCTCGTTTGTTATAGATACGCTCGTTTCAACACTAGACTGCTGTCCCGACAGAATTTCAAGTTGACGTCATTTTAATGATGCAATGCGCACTGTACACGGCCTACCACCCACATCTTCGGTAAGCCACCAAAGGGAGAGCATATCCCTCCGCAAAATCAAGGAGACACAACACCAACGACTCCTCGATCTCATCTGGCGCGGCCTGAAAGGCCAATGTAGTACAGGGCTTTCAAAGCAGCTGACGCCCGCAACCACGGCCCCAACTCGACATCAAGCCAACGCCCGGCTCATTCTCCCGCTGGCCAGGACGAATACAGGCACTCACCGACCGTTCTTCCGTGGACCTGCGCTGTGGAACACTCTGCCAGCCAGTGTACGTTCCTGCACTGCCGTGGCCGATTTCGCATCCCCCCCCCACCCCCCCCCCCCCACACACACACACGGACAGTATGTATAGGCATATAACGAACGGTCTTCTCCTGTTAGCTCTGTTTGTCCAATACATGAGATAAATGTCTTTCTTGTTGTTTTTTCTTCTACATGTAGCTGCTTCCAGCATGGTAAACGACAGTACCATGGCCTTTTCAGATTTTCATTGTACCTATTTGTAGTACCTCCCGGGATCAGTATTTCCACTTGAAACAATATCCACTCCAATGCCTCATTCTTAGCATTCTTTTATTCGCTTCCATGTAATTGGGCTTATTGCCTGTTTGGTATTGCGAATTCAAAAAAAAATTATCAGACGAATCCGGAACCTGTGGTTGACCGAAGCCGATCTGATCCTGTACAAATTATTGAAAAGAAAAAAAACGTGTAATGCGTTGACACCCGTACACATGTTGTAAATCACTGGCGCAAGGAGCATTGCGTCATAAATAATGACGCCAAACTTGAAATTCTGTCGGGACAGCAGGGTATGTGGGAGTTGCACACGCTGGGGGGTTATTTAGAAAAGCGATCCTGTCAGCTTTTCTATTATTGTGTTCACATGGCAGAAAAACGACATCGCTATGCTACGTAGGTTTCTACGTAAGGTGCTCGGTATTTCACTTAGGCTACGTAGGTTTCTACGTAAGGTGCTCGGTATTAGATCTACCAACGAGTGGTAGCCGCGTGCTGTGCACGTGCACGGAAGACATTGTGTTGCAGTGCAGTGCAGTCCGTTTTCGGATGTGCATGCGCGAGGAACTTCCTTCTTTGGAACTGCTTCTTGCATGAGCTGTTTCGGATATTTCGTGTCCTGGCTTATTTCGCTTCGGCTCTGCTGAGACCTCCTTTCACGGAATATTACTCAATGACAGGTGAGTTGACCAGTTCCCTTTGATTCATTTGCTTGTGTTGACTCTTTCATTTACGAAAAGTGTGTGTGTGCTGAGTTTAGGTGGAATACAATAAATAATGGAAAAGCTGCCATTATCTCTTTTCTAAATTTAGCTTTTCTGCTGTCGAGGCCTCCTTTTACGGAATACTCAATGACAGGTGATCTCTGAGTTGACCACTTTCCTTCGATTCATTTGCTTATGCCCACCCTTTCATTTACGGAAACGTGTGCTGATTTTATTCGGATTTAGATCCACTCGTATCTCCTTGCCCTTGCCAACAGTGTGCGAAGTACGCGAGTTCACCTTCTTGACGGTAAGGCTTATCTTGCTGCTGAGGCTTAGATGTGTTGTCGAAATACTCATGTTCATTGTACATTGGTACGTTACAAGTAAGGCACTGGTCATGATTGCTTCCGGCATTCCGTGCTGCGATCAAAGGGTAGAATCTGAATTTTGCAGTGGCATAGCATCGTTGGCAGTTCCCAATCTGGAGGGAAAGGTTCAAGGACGCATCGGCCGAGTATGCATAATAAATTCGCATATCAGCGAAAATCTCCATTATGAAGAGGTTCATGCATTCAGTGACTTGTTTGCTTCATACGAAACAAGCCAATGGGTGCAGTCTCGTCTCGTGAAAATCTCGTACGATTGGATTTGTTTACTCGAGTCTGGGCTGTTTGATTTGTGAGTAGCGCCGAGATTGCACTGCCCCAAATAAAGTAGCGTGCCGGCAGAGCAAGAATTGCGATCTGCAATCTGTTTGTAGTACCTGCAAGAATGTGCTGTGCATGTATCGTATTTTCTCTGCTGTTGTTTCAGTTGCCGTCATGTTGCTACAGAAAGGTTCAGTGACTCATTTGTTTCATACAAGACGAGTCAATGGTTTGGTCTGGCTTAGAATCTTTCGCTGTAGAAGAAATCTATTCGTGTCTCTATTGGAGAAATAATTGTATTCACTCGTTATAAAATAGGGTTAAGACAAACTCATAGAACAGATACCATCGGTCCCTTGATGTTCATCCTAAAGTAGCCCTTGGCGGATTATGCCGGCATTATTAAAATTTTGGCATAATCTTGGGATTTCGTCAAAAAATAATGCTCCGGCATATACGGATTCCAACGTGTAAGGTCGGCATAATCTTTCGGTTTAGACAAAAAATTATGCTTAGGGCATCATACAGCTTTGTCCTCCGGCATAATATATGGATTTCAACGTGTAAGGTCAGTATAATCTTTCGGTTTAGACAAAAATTATGCTTAGGGCATGGCCGTGTGTGTGCGTGGTTTCTCAATGCACTATGTACAGCGTGAATACATAGTGGAACCGAGCATAATTCAGCATAATTGTGGCATAATCAAAAGCATAATTTGACGATTGGCCGAGCATAGTCCGCCAATGGCTATCCTAAAGAGGTTTGACTGGATATCATTCATACTCCCCCAAAGTCGTGTAACATTCTATTATTATGGAGTGCCTTGTTTATCTCTCAGTACCTCCAACCATATATCCTTGCCCCTTATATCCTCAGGATCAGTGTAGTTGTTGGAACGAGGTGTCGGACAATGTATTTGTTTACATTTTAATACATGTTTATTGTTCCTACTTTGCTGTGTTGTTTTAGACAATCGTGGACTTGTAACACTTTGAAGTCATTGAACAGCTTCCAAAAATTTTATTGACATCAACAGGATTACAATTTCAGTACAATATGATGCCGGATGACCTTATCACGACAACCCATGACTACAATTATAAACACAGAATCAACAAAAACATCAGCGGCACGCACCTGGTTACAATTCTCAAGTAAATGTGATTTAGGGTGTGGACATCTGAATTTTCTGAAAGACAAGACAATTTTAAGACAGAGTCATGAAATTCTGCAACAGTAACATCCACAGAATGACATGCGTATAAAAGAAAGTATCACCGCCACTACCCGTATGATTCCCCCTGCAGAAGAACATGAATATGCAAGACTATATATGTATACATATATATGTAGTGCCATTTTCTGCAAGGAAAGGCTTGCACATCAATGCGTAAAATACGGTATTGAATTTGATAATGATGCACATGTACATATATATATATATATATATAGAGGCATTCCATTGGTGACACAATTATTATAAAATAATATCAAGAGTGCATAAACTGTTTATGGACTCTTGATCTTGGTTCCAGTATCTACGCGATCTCTGAATTCTGGCGCGTGAAGGCCGTGAACTCTAGTTCCGTACGAAAGTTCATTTCAAACCAGAGGGAAAGTCTAAGTGCGGTGTTTGATTTTCCGCAGTGCGCGGACTGCAGCTGAATGATAATAATGAAGGCAGCGCGCCGCGCATCTGGCCCATAGAAAAGAGATCACAGTTGCACACTCTTGTTTATGGACTCTTGTCTAGTCTTGATAATATCCTTAGCTAAAAAAACAAAAGAAATTATAGCAATAAAAACTGCTTTATGGCAGTTTTCTAAAAAAAGTTATTGTGTTCTAGTCCATGGACCCCGTCTAAAAAGTAAGAAATTAACGAAATGTGATAGCCGAAAATTAAAATTTCACACAAAACCTCACAATAATCACAACACTTGAGGATCTTAGTTTAAAAAAATACTGCTTTCAGCACTTGTTTAGTCTGACCAAGAGTCCATCTTGGTCTGACACTTCACGGGTGACTTGTACGAGTACTGCGCCAACATGCATGAATAGAAAAGAGGACCACGAGGGGAAAAGGTCTTCTCACTTTTCATCCTGTGTGTGATTATTGTGAGGTTTTGTGTGAAATTTTAATTTTCGGCTATCACATTTCGTTAATTTCTTACTTTTTAGACGGGGTCCATGGACTAGAACACAATAACCTTTTTTAGAAAACTGCCATGAAGCAGTTTTTATTGCTATAATGTACTCTTGCTTTCACCTCTACACTTCCATTCCCATACAAAGTGAACGTGAACTGGGCTTCGCCTGTTTACCAGTGATTTAAATATTTCTCGCACGTGACCCCAAAAGTAGCCGTTGGTCCAACCTTGAAACAGCTCTATACATGCCAAGCAGAGTAAAATATAAGCTGGCCAAACTTACACTTATCACTCCTGGACAGCTGCACGATTTTATTCAAAACTTCAAAACCCAAAATCTTCCCCTGTCTTCGAAATTGCGTGCAGCGTTCCTAATTGTTCGCTTGTGTTTTGAAATTAACTCCGATATCAGAATGGAGGAAGTGCAAGTCTTGATCGAGTAAATTCGGTGTCTGAATGTGGTCTGCTTCGGTATTGTGTCCTGTGCAGATCTTAAGACCAAATGTCTGGGTACCAATCAGGCAGCATACACCTGGACAGCCCTCGCCGGTTTGCCCTGTCATCCGCACTTGGGCGAGAACAACTGCCATAAGAAGACCAATCTGGCGCGCCAGATGTGCCAGAGAAGAGGGTACGACGTGCCGGAATACACCGCCTTCCTCTCGCACAAGCTCAACGTGCGTGGCTGCATGGAAGGATTGCTCGGGAGGATGATGGTCAGCAGCTACAGCAACCCCATCACCATCTGGACATCGTACATCGAGCAGCATCAACATCTTATCTATCTGCAGAACACAAACGGCTACACGCAAGCAATACTTGATCCTCATGGATCGCAGCATCACCATGTCGTCTGCGAAGGTAGGCGTTTGCTTCTTTAAAGTGATAACTCCACGATGGCATGACGTCAGCAAGGAAGATGCAGAAATGAAAAATGGCAAATCAGCAGATGCTTGTCTTGTACATGTTAGCAGTAGTATGTCTGGTATATGTAGTGTTTGGTATGTGCAAGGTAGTGGAAAGATGTTACGAGATTGGCTGAGGCTACGTCTGGAGGACAGTAGAAAGCGGCGAACGGATCGGGTAGGGGTAGGGACAGTGGCTTTGCCATGGACAGATCCGAGCCTGCAGCTCACCATCGCCACCGCTGCCTTGCATTGCAGCGCCATTCAGTCAATGTATTGTGAGACTGATGTTTTGTCATTTGCTTCCTCTTTCTTGTTTTATGAACTGGGTGCGTAGTTTCAATTTTTTAAACGTGTTAGAGAAACCCCTGCGACCTGTGTTTCCTACTTTCACACCTACCGATTTGGCCCTCTGCACTAGCCATTAAAGGATCCCATCTGAAAAGATACTTTCCCTTTGCCAGTTTGCAAGTTGGCGACAAAATGCAGTACGCACGGGAGCACACGCTTGCGGAAGGGGTGTCTCAACGTAAGACATCCGAGATATGTTGACTGAGTTATGACAGTTTGTACACTTGTCGATAGCCCGCGATACGCATGTACTGTACAATGTACAGTGCTGGCAACTGAAATCCGACTCCCCCCCCTAGCGGTGCGCTAGCTGCGTTAGCGATCCGTACGAGACGCTAGGGGGGGTCGGGTTTCAGTTGCCAGCCCTGTTCATTATACAGTATAGGCAGAACGCGTAATCGCGTCCATGGCCAATCTGCTCATAGAAGATTGTCCGCTGATGCAGCCTGACGACCACATGCCCCTGGAGATGAACAGTCTCGGCCATCTTGAAACTCGATAAGGGAACGAGCACCAGACTCCGTAACAAAAGTGCGGAGCTTGAAAAGAAGCTACAAACCCTGACGGTCGTTCTTTTTCTTGAGTTCTCTGACAATTTTGTTTCCGAAAAATCATTCTGGTATGCTCATCTAGGGCATGATCGATTGGACGAATCCCGAGCAAGTGCGCTCCGAGTGAGCGTGATTGATTGGCCGAATCCGGCCGGATCCGGAGTAGGTGTTCTTGGAGTGGAACCCGACCACACCGGCCCCCACACCGAGTTCGCACTCAATCCAGATTCGCCAATCGATGACACCCCCTAGCCATTATAATTCAACCGTTAGAAGTCAGGTGAAACCCGTCCCCAGTGGCCTCAGCGGTGCAATTGTTCAAACCACTGAGCCAGTACAGTCAGATCTCTTCGCTTATGCGGTCCTCTTTTATCCGGATCCCTCGCCATCCGGAAGAACATCGTTGGTTACCGATTTACAGCACATGCCATGCATACATACATGTACAGTAGGTGTGTTCGATTAAGCAGTTCCCTCGCCTCCCCGGATATTTTTGGTGGAAAACGGAAGCGAGGTCTGACTGTGTTCACGCACGGTATGTAAACTCAGTGCGAACATCGCCCTACACTGACTTACTGTACAGTAAACACCTGGTTTAAGCGACCACCCCACGGTGCAAGCAAAAGCGGTCGCTAAAGCCAGGTGGTCTTTAGAGCCAGGTCCCACAGTGTCTGTGTAGAAATGTGGGTGCATGGAAAAACCGTCGTTAAGAGCAAATGGTGGCTAAACCCAGAGGTGGCTTGCACCAGGTTTTACTGTACATACACTGTGTGTCAACTCTGTACGAACATCAGCCTACACTATCAGCCTACACTATCAGCCTACACTATCAGCCTACACTATCAGCCTACACTATCAGCCTACACTATCAGCCTACACTATCAGCCTACACTATCAGCCTACACTATCAGCCTACACTATCAGCCTACACTATCAGCCTACACTATCAGCCTACACTATCAGCCTACACTATCAGCCTACACTATCAGCCTACACTATCAGCCTACACTATCAGCCTACACTATCAGCCTACACTATCAGCCTACACTATCAGCCTACACTATCAGCCTACACTATCAGCCTACACTATCAGCCTACACTACGGTAGATACTGGTGTAGGGCCCTTCTTCGGATTTGTTCCACGATGTAAATAATTGTGTACTCTGCCTGCCTCTGCCTCTGCTCTTGCCTGCAGCCAAATGGCTTCAAGTGAAAGGTGCGACGTACGCAATGGCACAGCCCGCCCATCAGCCCATGGTCGCAGTGGACTTTGCCGAGGAAGCCTGTCAGCAGTACGGACTGCATCTTGTAACTGAGGACTGGGTTCAGAAGCACGGCCATCGTGTACTGCCAATGCGCTGGGCACTTCCGCTGTCTCTGGAGCCACACACTCCTTATCACCTTGCACCGACACTGGTCAACGGACAGCAGCGTCACCACACTGTTACATTTGAAGAGGATCATAGCAAGCCAACATTTGCACACGGCCCGGGCGACGGCAAAGCGGCTATCTTCTGTTTCAGTAAGTGAGATTTCATCTATTTCATGTATTTCCTGAACTCAATTCCATAGCATGTGAACGCAACGCTAATGTGGGGAGCAACCCCAGAGGTGAGGGTGATGCCCAGCCAGATGAACAGTGTTAAAACAGAATAGTCCATTGCTGTTGTCTATTGATCACTTCGCGTGTGAAACTCGAAATCCCAACACAATCTTCATCATCTTCTTGTTGTATCTGGATTGCTGTGTCAATGGCTGACTTTGTCCGAACATGTTTTTGACACTGTAACTCGAAGATCCCTGGTGCATGTCCCGGTCTCTCTATCTGTCTGTCTCTCTCTCTCTCTCTCTCTCTCTCTCTCTCTCTCTCTCTCTCTCTCTCTCTCTCTCTCTCTCTCTCTCTCTCTCTCTCTCTATCTATCTCTCTTTCTCTCCCTCCCTCCCTCCCTCCCTCCATCCCTCCCTCCCTCCCTCCCTCCATCCCTCCCTCCCTCCCTCCCTTCCTCCCTCCCTCCCTCCCTCCCTCCCTCCCTCCCTCCCTCCCTCCCTCCCTCCCTCCCTCCCTCCCTCCCTCTCTCTCTCTCTCTCTCTCTCTCTCTCTCTCTCGCTCTCTCTTTCTCTCTCTCTCTCTCTCTCTCTCTCTCTCTCTCTCTCTCTCTCTCTCTCTCTCTCTCTCTCTCTCTCTCTCTCTCTCTCTCTCTCTCTCTCTCTTTCTCAGTATGTTTCTTTCTATCTCTTTTTCTGTGTGTGTGTGTGTGTGTGTGTGTGTGTGTGTGTGTGTGTGTGTGTGCGTGTACTTTTCGTGCAGATTACTGTGGTGGTGGTGAAATTGAAGAGGACCTCAGTTGTACTTGTAACCGATCCGTGTACTATGATAAACATTGTGAAAAACGTAAGTCAGAATTTGACTTTTATCAAAGAACATACATTGCCGAGAAACATTAGAACAGTAACAAGACAGTTGGGAATAGAAGAGTATTGGGAAGTCGTCAGACCAGTCCAGCCTTGGCCATGCCACATATTGTTAAAAAGGTGTCTAGAATTGAGTAAGCCTGGTTTTTCGTACGCCAGCAGACATAATTGAAGCTAATGGAATTGTCTGATTGCCATTTGCTTCAATGCTTAATCAATCGTTGTTTTGAAAAGTGGCGATGTGCCACTCTGTGTTTGGTGAATGCCTCAATTTCCAGTACAAAATCCTGTGCTTTTGTCTGTATTCTGCCGTATTCTGCACACACCGTGGCTGCATATCCAATCGGCGCTGCAGCGTGCCAGTGCTTGAACCAGGGTCAGTGCGACGACAATGGTGCATGCTCCTGCCCAGAAGGATTCACCGGAGACTATTGCCAGAAGCGTAAGTCACTATCAATGCTTTTTTATTTTATGTTTTAACGCTTACATGCTCCGTGTCAGAGACACTGAGCAGTTGTTGAGAACGTTTCGAATACAGTGAGCTATGTTCAACTCATGTAAGCTCATGGTGTTTATTTATTTATTTTTTTACTATTGACAGCCCTACTGGAAAACAGATGGAGAACAAAAAGAAACGAGGAAAAGGACAAAATATTGGGGTTGTATGAATGTACAAGTCACTATATTAAGTGACACGCTGCTCAGTGCTAGGCACTGTTCTACACAGAAGGCATTGCTGGCTGTATCTAACAACCATTGTGACTTCTTCGGTCATTCGGCAGTTATAGATCGAGTTCTATTGAATTTTGAATTTTGACCTTCCATTCACATCAAAAGAGCCTACATTGCTGATACATGTACTTGGATACTTGCACAACGTTTAGAGGGAATGGGTAATGTCCCCTCTTAGCGGGAACTGAAGAAAGGCACGTTCACACAGCGGCACTCGGCGGGCATTCATTGTGACCAGTCGAATGCTGGCAATCCGCGGCCATAGCAAGATGTGACAGACTGCTCAAGACATGCAGTGTGAAGTTTGTATTCAAGTACCTTAGTAGGCAGGAACATATGTATTTGGGAATCGCATTGCATTTTCGCAGCAGAAATTCCACAATAAATATACCGTAAAGTACTGCAAGGGCCCCCAAACATCTCGTCTTTTCGTGATTGCATTGTGGAGGTGGTGTCCTGTCTGCAGGTCAGACGATATGAACCTTGTACACAGATTGCACGTCGTGCAGTCAATCCGTACTCGATTTACCTTCAAGCGGACACGATCTCCACACGGTATTTTACCGTATTAGTGAGCATCTCTCTGGATGGTTCAAAACATCAAAAGCGAAGACTCTTGCTCCACAAAGGATAGCTGGATTTGAGCAACCGGATGTCAGGCTACTAAGTGGACGCACTGCCGGGCAAATAATTAACATGCTGGCAAGTACTTTCTTCTTCTGTTGTTTTTTTTGCTTTCTCCCAACCAGTAATCAACGAGACGAACATTGTCCCCTGCAATCTACCTACGGTGCCCATGAATATTACAACGTACACACCAACCATTACCCCAAACACTACACTCGTCCACACTTATAAACCATACACCACACCCACCACTGCCTCAGCCGAAACACCCACGGACGCCGCAACCACCACACCGGCCACGGCCCCAACTCCAACCACCTCGGCCAGGTTCATCTCTTACAGTCATCTCCCGACTACTACACCGGCTACCACAGTCACTCACCGAACACCCGACGAGGAGTCGGCCTCCACCAATTCAGGCTCTGGCGATGACAGCCCAGTGCCCACGACCACCGCAACCAAAGCACACGAGACTACCTCGGAGAATCCTGCACCCACAGTGCACGCACTGACTACATCTAGCATAACACACACAAATGCCGCAACCACCGCATCCTCCAATACCACAACTACCTCAACCGAAACACCCACGGATGCCGCAACCACCGCATCCGCCACAACCACCAAATCCAACACTGTCTTCACCAAAACGCCCACGGATGCTGCTGCCACCACCACCACGCCCTACAATACCTCAACACAAACTTCATCAAAACACCCAGGAACCACTGATGCTGCTACCACTGATGCTGCTACCACTGCTGCTACCACAGATGCAGCAACCACTGATGCTGCTACCACTGCTGCTACCACAGATGCAGCAACCACTGATGCTGCTACCACAGATGCAGCAACCACTGAGGCAGCAACCACTTCTGTGCCAACCACTGCTGCAGCAACAACCACTTCTGCAGCAACCACGGATGGCGCAACCACTTCTGCGGCAACCACTGCTGGAGCAACCACTGATGCAGCAACTACTGATGCAGCAACCACTGATGCAGCAACCACTGATGCAGCAACCACTGATGCAGCAACCACTGAGGGAGCAACCACTGAGGGAGCAACCACTGAGGGAGCAACCACTTCTACAGCAACCACTTCTACAGCAACCACTGAGGCAGCAACCACCAACGCAACAGCCACTTATTCAGCGACCACTAAGGGAGCAACCACTTCTGCAGCGACCACCCATGCAGCAACCACTGATACAGCAACAATCCAGGCAGAAACCACCCAGGCAGCAACCACCAACGCATCAACTACTGATGCAGCAACCATTGAGGCAGCAACCACTGAGGCAGCACCCACTGAGGCAGCAACCACTGAGGCAGCAACCACTGAGGCAGCAACCACCAACACAACAACCACTTATGCAGCGACCACTAAGGGAGCAACCACTTCTGCAGTGACCACCTATGCAGCAACCACTGACACAGCAACACTCCAGGCAGAAACCACCCAGGCAGCAACCACCAACGCATCAACTACTGAGGCAGCAACTACTGGTGCAGCAACCACTGAGGCAGCAACCACTGAGGCAGCAACCACCAACGCAACAACCACTTATGCAGCGACCACTAAGGGAGCAACCACTTCTGGGGCGACCACCCATGCAGCAATCACTGACACAGCAACAATCCCGGCAGAAACCACCCAGGCAGCAACCACCAACGCATCAACTACTGGTGCAGCAACTACTGGTGCAGCAACCACTGAGGCAGCAACCACCAACGCAACAACCACTTATGCAACGACCACTAAGGGAGCAACCACTTCTGGGGCGACCACCCATGCAGCAACCACTGACACAGCAACAATCCAGGCAGAAACCACCCAGGCAGCAACCACCAACGCATCAACTACTGAGGCAGCAACCACTGAGGCAGCAACCACTGATGCAGTAATCACTGATGCAGCAACCGCTGATGCAGCAACCACTTCTGCGGCAACCACTGCTGGAGCAACCACTTCTGCAGTAACCACTGATGCAGCAACCAAACCAACAAGGCCACAACCACCTACCACCAAGGCAGCAACCACCGAGGCAGCGACAACCGAGGCAGCGACCACCGAGGCAGCGACCACCGAGGCAGCAACCACCGAGGCAGCAACCACGGAGGTAGCAACCACCGAGGCAGCAACTACTGCTGCAGCAACCACTGCTCCAGCAACCACTGCTGCAGCAACCACTGCTGCAGCAACCACTGCTGCAGCAATCACTGATGCAGCAACCACTGATGCAGCAACCACTGCAGCAACCACTGATGCAGCAACCACTGAAGCAGCAACCACTGATGCAGCAACCACTGATTCAACAGCCACTGAATCACCAACCACCAAGGCAGTAACCACCAAGGCAGAAACCACTAATGCAACAACTACTGCAGTAGCAACCACTGCAGCAGCAACCACTGAGGCAGCAACTACTGATGCAGCAACCACTGATGCAGTAGCCACTGAGGGAGCAACCACTTCTCCTGCAACCACCCTGGCAGCAACCACCGAAGCAGCAACCACGGAGGCAGCAACCACGGAGGCAGCAACCACCGAGGCAGCAACCACCGAGGCAGCAACCACCGAGGCAGCAACCACTTCTCCTGCAACCATCCAGTTAGCTACCAATTGAATTTTACCACTTCTGCAGTGTGCAAGTGTGTGAACCAGGGTGAGTGCAACGACCAAGGGAAATGCATCTGCCCCAAAGGAGAACATTGCGAGAAGAGCAAGTGGCAGTTGCTCAGGAGAGGTTTCCTTTTTCCGTTCATCTTATAGAGGTTATAAGCACATGACTGTATAAAAACCGAGGTGCCCCGAGGGTTTTACAACTGGTATCAAGAGTGCATAACCCCCAGAGTGCACATCTTTACTTATCAGATCTGGGACGGCGAAATCCGTGTTGCACGTCATAATAACGACATCGCGGGTAGGGGAAGTGTGAACTGTGCTGCACTGCGTGTCGGCGTCGTCGATGGAATGAGGCAAGTCCGACCCAAAACGTGACGTACGTCACGGATTACGCCGTGCCACAACCCCATCCCAGTTGCGCACTCTGGGGGATTATGGACTCTTGATGATATGTAATTGCAATAAATCCTTAGGCTACTACATTTATTATACGTATGTTGACCTGCACTTTCCCTAAAAAGGAATCTTTTGTAAACAGTATTAATTTTATTGGCCTTACTGGTAAAATTATTAACAGCCAATAAATACTGTTTATAAAATTAATACTCCTTTTTAGGGAAACTGCAGTGCTGCCTGGCAAAGTGCAGTGGTATGTATTGAGTCAAAGGAAATTTATTCGAATTTGATACTGCTGATGGTGTGGCCACTAATGAGTGTGGGTATTTATCAAAGGTCAATATATTATTGCCAAACTGGGAGAAATATGTGGCGAGATATTCCAAAAGCCCTAATGTGGAATCCAGCTCAGTGGCAAAAGTGATATTTTATTTGACTTCAGAGTAGGCAAAGCCCGATTTTGCCAGTGAAGTTTCGATATTTTGCAGCAAAATGTTGCTAATACGCGTAGCTGTGTCGAGGCTTGCACCATGATGGCCAAGAAACATACCACAACTTCTGTGCTGTTTCATCTCTACTTTGCGTGTTTGGACAATGTGCTGATGCAGCATGCGAATGCTTGAACCGTGCTCGGTGTAATGAGAATGGCACCTGCACGTGTCGGAAAGGATTCTACGGCGACAAATGCCAGTACTGTAAGTATCTTTGAGTGAGTGTGAAGTGAGTGTGCAGTGAGTGTGCTCATTCGCTTGGTGTTCACCCGGTCAAGCAATGCTGCATGCACCCAGGAGACAGGCCCAAGCGGATTACTCAAAGACACTCCTTAATGTATGCTGGTCTGCGTGCACGCACAAGCTTCCACTAAAGACGAGTGTACTCAAAGGAGTCGAAAAGACTGTGGGTCTCTGGTTCTAGTCCTGGTGGTGACAGTTGTTGTTGTTGTTGTTGTCTTTCTTCTCACTTTTCCCGTGCGCAACTTCCTCAAACAAAGGGGGTGTTCATTCTGATCTACAGGTTTGCGTAGAAACTACTTCTTTCGGTTGATGCGTTCCTTTTTTTCTACTCACAAGAGTAGATTCTAACTTTCTCTACCGGCTCTACCAAACAAAAGCAAATAGAAGTCGGTAGGACTTGGTAGAGGTACGGGATTTCCAGAATATGATTTAGCTGAGTCCCCCCCCCCCCGAATCTCAGAGTAAATAGAACGTGAGAAGTACCATGGCAGCACTCGTAAACACAACTCGCCTCCTGTGCTTGTATGGGTATGTGCGTTTGCGTGCATTTCTCGGTCTTCTTTCCTAATCACGGATGTGAAGGAGGTCTGCAATGGCAGAGATCATTACAGACACTTCTACATCCCGCTGACAGTAATCTGCTCCGGCGGATGCGACAAGAGGGCAGGACTCCCGTACGGCCATAGCCAGTGTCTGGATAGGGGCTACGTGCTCGCCGACGAACGTGCCTTCATGAACAAAGCGCTGGACATTCAGGGCTGCTTCGATGGCATGCTGGTCGACATGATGCACCACGGCTACTCCACGCCGGTGAACATCTGGACTCTGGGCTGGGCGCGGCACTACATCTACACGCACTCCCTGCTAGGCGGCCGAGCTAGCCACAGGCCCGCGGATGCCAGCAAAGCCGACACTGTCTGTCATGGTAAGCGGTGGTGGCCAGGCATCTCGCTGAAAGTATTCGCAGCTACATCGAATCGGGAGAATACGGTTAACCCTTTCACTGCTGTTCCCATACTATTACTGGGGTCTAGACAATGCCCAGGCTCTGATCCCATACTATTACTGGGGTCTAGACAATGCCCAGGCTCTGAGCCCATACTATTACTGGGGTCTAGACAATGCCCAGGCTCTGAGCCCATACTATTACTGGGGTCTAGACAATGCCCAGGCTCTGAGCCCATACTATTACTGGGGTCTAGACAATGCCCAGGCTCTGATCCCATACTATTACTGGGGTCTAGACAATGCCCAGGCTCTGATCCCATACTATTACTGGGGTCTAGACAATGCTCAGGCTCTGATCCCATACTATTACTGGGGTCTAGACAATGCCCAGGCTCTGATCCCATACTATTACTGGGGTCTAGACAATGCCCAGGCTCTGATCCCATACTATTACTGGGGTCTAGACAATGCCCAGGCTCAAAAAAAGCAGAATCTGCCACCTTTTCGAGCATTATCCGCCAAGGCCTACTCACATACCGGAACATTGAGTTAGACCCACGACGGGCTGAATGATTCCCCTTTGCCTCTGTTCACGCAAACTCCTCTCCTGTTCCCCGTTGCAGAGCACTGTGGGAACGGCATTGTGGAAGATGACAAGGACAACACGTGTATCTGGGACTGGGGATGGACTGGCCCTACCTGCGAAGGACGTAAGTTGGAGACGCTCTCCTGGCGCAGCAATTAATGCGTTTGTGAATGTGCGCATTCAGACCACCTGATAATACACATGTCCCCAAGTGCGACCTAAAATGCCAATGTACCCTGCTTTCACATGCCGAGGCCAGTTTACATTTTGCACTCGAGTGATTGTCCAGGTCCGATGATTTACTTGTTCCGTTTCTACATTCCTGCTAGCAACTCCTTTGAATGTGAATGAAAGAACGCGTGGAATGTTCCCTGTTCTGGGAAGCAAAAAATATGTTATTTCCAATAATGACTTTACTCGTCTTGCCCTGTCTTGATTCTGCCTGTTAGAAACCGCTGTCCGCAAGGAATTTAACATCACGAAGAATGGCAAGAAGATCGCAACAGATGTCGAGGTCCATGCATGTAACGGCTGGGTGTACTTCGACGCGGAGAAACATGCGGTCAATAACTGCACTCGTGAGTCGCAGCATTTCGATTACTCCGGACCTTTCAGCATGGAGATTTACGAGAGCTACCCGATAGTTCGCGCAGCCGTCGACAAACTCCTGCGCGTAGCTGGTACGAACAAGCTCATTATCTACGTCAATGGGCTCGACGGATATGGTCGGATTTCTAACCATTACCGCACGTTTACCTACCACAGCAAAACCGACAGATGGACTAACCGCATCAACCTTCAAGCCACCAGAGGTCTCGTTGTTTGCACAAGTAAGTCGGCTATACTGCGAATCAACCAAATTCGTAAAAAAATATCCTTTGAGAATAGTTGAAGTTTTGCCTTTTGAGGTATCATACCCTTCTGGTAGCTCGCCCCTCCAGCTTTTATATTTAAAAAACCCAGATTGAAATGCTGTATTACAGGGGCCGTCCGTGAATGTCGAACCTTTTTCACCAAACGAATTATTATAGTTTAGACCCAACCCCTCCCTCCCTCCCCCTCAGAGAGTTATAAATGTTGTACATGTAGAACAAAAGTTGAAAGTGTGTCATTGCTCCAACGGCAATGTACCGTAGTTCCGCCCATATAAGCCCATGGGCCTATATCCGGATATAAGCCCACCTCCGTTTATAGGCCCATGGGCTAATAAACAGACCCAAACACCGTAGTACAGCATGTCAGTGCAGACTACATTACCAGTACCGGTAACCATAGTAGGCCCCGGCGGATAATGCTAGCATTATATCTAGCATATTTAGCACTTTCTGGAAACTAGCATTGCACTAGCATTATCCATATAAAACCGCTCTGTGAGCGGTTCTGAAAAACCTTTACTGGTACTGCCTCGTCGTAAAAGTAAGAAATTAGAACTGGCCCATTGTCCCCCCAAATGCGAACTGATCCACCTAAATCGCGAATGACGGGACCCGAACGCACCAGTAGCCGCGTGACGAGGTCGGGAGGGCACAGGACAGCAATTATCATAGGGTAACACCGCCTACCGCTAGTACAGTACATGGCCTTTGGTTCGGACCAACGTCCCCATCTGCATCCACAGGTAGGAACCTCGTGCTAAAGGTTTTTCAGAACCGCTCACAGAGCGGTTTTATATGGATAATTTCAGTTCTTTTTCCGTTCCCTGCCCACCCCAACCCCAAAGATAAACATGATGACCACGTGCGCGATGTACTGTATGTAGCCATGAGACTGCAATAAAACACTGATACATACCAGCCCTCCCCGCCTCGCTACCCCGCACACAGATACACAAACATGCGTATGCACACGGCACACACACGTGGCCACGCACACATACGCACATGCACACGGCACACACACGTGGCCACGCACACATACGCACATGCACACGACACAAACAGGAAATTCTTCATATATAATGCCATGCAAAGCAAAGCGATGTGGTTGCTGAAGCATCTTCACACTTCAAATTCAGACTTCAATGTGGTCGTCACGGGATGATATACCTGCAAGATACAAGTGATGAAGAAAGAAAGCAGAAGGTCGTGAGGTAGGCTATGAGTAGTCCTTTCCCAAAGATGCCATAGTTTTTCGCAACTTATGCTTTTCGCAACCGTGCCAAAACAAGTGCTAGTTGCTGAAATCGCATCCATATTTTCAGAAAAAGCTCAAAAGTTGCCAACATCGCAACTCAAAATTGGAGAGTTCTTGTGCAAAACCTACAAAACAGGGAGCAGAAATAGCAGAAATGCAGCGATGCTGCGACAGCAAACTCGTACACCCCTTCCTGCTGTGAACCACCTTTTTACACAGTGCCAGTAGCCTGTTGCATGTATCCTACATGTACATGTACATCATTACAGTGCACGGAAAAGGGAATGCACATAATTATCGTAACTACCGTTGATCTACTGTTTCTCAGAAATGAGCCTGAAGGCAGGCGAGAAATGAGCGAGCACGAGTATGTATTTGTCCAACAATGCAACATGTAGTCGGTGACTTGACCTTTCGACCCCATGCCATGGGGCCAATTGCGCCAAGGTTGCGAAAAAGTTGCGAAATAGTTCCGAAAAATGAAGAAAGTTGTGAAAGTTGCGATTTCTTCCTAAACACCGAAAAGTTCCGTAAAAAGTGGCGAGCATCTTTGGGAAAGCGCTAGCTATGAGACACCACAAACGGGTCACCTACATGTATGTTCAGGGCTAGTGCACTCACACGCAGAATTGTCATAATCGAGCATTTCCCAAACTGAGAAGTGCAATGAAATCCACTTGCATGCACAGGAGCAATTTTGCAATAATTATTATGATGCGCAATTCGACACGATCTGCGATGCTGCGTGCGATGTGCCCTGCCGTCATGATGGTGACAGTCCCCGCGGTATGTTTTGCCAACGTCGCCCTTGCACTCTTCTGTGAAGTCCAAAGTGCTCACATACTTGGCAATGTCTTTGCAGTGATTAACTTTTACCCTAGTTATGTCACGGGTAACTTTAATGAAGTACCCGCAGGCCGTGTCGATCCGCAAATCGTCCACTCTCTCATATACTTGGCCTGCTTTGTCTGTGTATCCATTTCATGTGCGATCCACAAAATCGACTAGACAGTGGGTGCAATACGCTCTCTATCTGAAGACGTTCTTCTGGCGACATCTCGCCATGTACTTGGCCTGCTTTGCCTGTGAATCCATTTTCATGTGCGATCAACAAAATCTCAATGCACTACGGAGACTAGACATTGGGTGCAATACGCTCTCTATCTGAAGACGTGAACCATTAAATTTTTTGGAAAAGTTATACGTACACCTGAAACGTAATGAAGTACAGGAATAGAGAGAGTGACTACAATACGCTCTCGACCTGATATAGTGATAACGTGTTAGAAGGTAACAGGTCTACAGTCCCACCGTACCCTTCCGACACGACTGTAGACCATTACATTTTTTTGGAGAAGTTATACGTACACCTTAAACGTAATGAAGTACAGGAATAGAGAGAGTGACTACAGTACGCTCTCGACCTCATAACGTGAGTACAAGACACTCTCCACCTGATAACGTGTTAGTAGAAGGTAACTGGCAACATATCAATGGGTTGCCTTACCGTGGTCTAGAGGAAACGTCTTCGCAGCAATATTTTCCCTCAAGCGCATTCAGTCGCCGACGCGACATCGTTTACTGGGCCGTTCCAGTTGCGGAAGACATTCGATTCATCGGGCCAGTTCAGCAACAGGGCCGTGGACACACAGGGGGCAGAGGAGAGACATTGTTAGTGGACAAGAAAATAATATGCAGTGGCAAGTGGCGAGTGCCGCACGGATGTCAAGTTGTCATGCACAATTCAGCTACTACTTACGGTCCAGCTAGTCCTGCCATTGCTCGCTCGTCCTGGTTCCTCCTCGTTCGTCTTCCTGCACGTCTGCTCTTCTCCTTCCCCACCGTTGGCTTTGCGGTACGGGGGTGCCGGAAGGAATTCCCACCATGTATCCATTTACATGAAGTCCCACCATGTCTCCATGTACATGTCCACGGCCACGTCAGCAGTTTGTATAGTATCGGAAGGAGTTCCCACGATGTCTCCAAAGGCCTAGAGCGGACGTCTTAATAAAGATCTTTGCAGCAATTCTTTTCACCCTGCACATTCACTCCGCCGACACGACATCGTCGACAGCGTTTACGGGGCCGTTCCAGGTGCAAAAGATCCACGTCAGTAGTTCTCAACTATTTCGCGTACGGGATAGTCGCCGCGACAGCGTTTAAGGGGTCGTTCAAGGTGCAAAAGGCATCCATCAATGGCACTTTGCAGTACGGGGTACGGAAAGGGGCCTCCTCGTTTGACTTCGTCGACTTCTGCATGCAGTTCTCCTTCCCGTCGACCGAAAGGGGTCTCCTCGCAGTTGTCCTTAGGCCTTGCCGTCAGGTCCACGTCATGCAGTTCTCAACTATTTCGCGTACGGGATAGTCGTCTTTGTCGTACGCGGCATCGGCGTTTACCGAGTGGCATTGGCACAAAGCAGACCGTTGACGGGGTCACGTGTCAAAAAAGTATCAACAAAGTGTCGACTATGTGTCGACCACGTGTATAGCGGTACACTCAGCGGTACACTAATTCTCGTGCCATTCTCGTGTCACAAAACTGGAACATCGAGTACCAGTATGGAAAGGCTTCAGACAGGAGGCCTTTCCAATAATCAGCAGGTTTTGCAGAAAACTAGCATATTCTTGCGAAAACTAGCATATTGTTGCAAAACATGCGGATTTTCGCGAGGCGGGCGCGCAGCCTTGATCATGCATGATGATGATAATGTGGCAGTACAGACTGCAGTGGTGAGGACGGTCGATCGGATCCGTACGGGACCAGTCGATTGCAGAGAAATATACACGCAAACTAATAATAGAACTGTGTTTGCATCCGACAACACTGGCTCACTTGAAAATATTGTAGCCCTCTACTACTGACTGTAACCAGGTAACTAATACTTACTTGTAAGTAAAATTAGTTGTACCAAGAGTAGATAAACATTTATGTACTCTTGGTTGTACTAGTATAGTAGTAGATCTATGACTCTGGCGGGGAGTCTGGGCACAAGCGTTGGGAAAAAAAAACTTGTGATGGGTGAGAATGGGAGCGTTTCGTTTCCACCAACTATAACTTTTGCTTATTATTCTTTGTTAGCTGATGAAGAACACACGTCATGGCTATGTCCGAGCAAGCAGCCAGAGACATTGTTGATCTAGTAAGGGCGCGTTCAGACTACCGTGAACCCCGTCAAACCGTGAATGCCGATAAACCGTGAAGGACATTCACACTACAGATAAAGTAACGTTACCGGTACGCACGTTTTGCACCTCTCACCGCGGCGCTGAGAAGGGATTTTCCCTTTTTCACAGCGCGCATGCAGCCTGAGCACTTTTTTACTGCCGGGAAAACTTTACTGCCGCAGCAGCCGCGGCAGTAAAACTCTTCCGCCGGTAACGTGCCAGTAACGTCACGTGATCAAATCACCTTGGCAACTTTTCGATTCCGTCACTTTTTATCGGTAGTCTGAACGCGCCCTAAGCAGTAGCGATGATCACTTTGATTCCGAGTTTGTCGATGAAGACGCATCAGAATCAGAGTCCGAAGAGGACGAGGTCAGGACAGCGTGTGAACGTCTTCCCGAACCAGCCAGAGCAGCGATTTCCCGAAAACGATCTTTCCAGAGAAGTGGGAAGGAGTCCGTCGCTAAGCGTGGGCGAATTGCCGGTGGAAGTTCCACATTGACACCTCGTGTCAGCGTCCACCATCGCGTGCAGCTATTTCCAGGGGAATATTTGAACGTGTCCAGTGGGAAGATTTACTGCAGTGCCTGCAGCCAGACAGTTCAACCGAAGAACAGCATTGGGAAATCACACATTTCGAGTCAATAGCACAAGACGGCCAAAGAGCGAAAGTCACGAGCCCAGCTATACCAGCGAGCGCTAACAGCTTCGTGGGAGAAGTACACTACAGACCATAAAAAGGAGCTGGCAGGAACAGGGCTGTCTGGTGCTGTAGCCAATGATGTCCTCATTCGAAGAGCCAGTGTTGTAGAGTCTTTCCTCAAAGCAGGTGTGCCTCTGAGTAAGATAGACCACCTTTGTCCGTTGCTTGAAAGCAACTACTAACGCATGACGTACATGCAGCACTCACATGGCACAGTTGGTGCCATTCCTGTTGCAGAATGCGCAGTCTACCATCAAGAAGAAGATTGCATCTGCAGCTCATCTCACCGTTATTTTCGATGGTACTTGACGCCTTGGTGAGGCGCTTGCTGTTGTCCTCCGCTACGTCGATGGCGATTTCAACATACACCAACGCCTCGTACCTTTCTCTGTACTGTCCTAAAGCCTAGCTGGTACCGAACTAGCTCGAGAGCTCATCACAGTTTTGTCAACACAGCTGCAAGTTCCAGGCCACAAGGTTCTTGCCTTGGTCCCAGACTGTGCAGCTGTTAATGGTGTTGCTGTTAGTGGAGTTGCGTGAAGTCCATCCGTGACACTTTTTGACCCCATATAAAGTGACATTAAATTGAGCATAACGAGCATAACGAGCATTAAAACTAGCATAATGTGCCACTTTTACTAGCAGTGCTAGTAGCATAATTGCCGAAAATAACTAGCATTATCCGCCGGGGCCTACCTATGGTAGGCGGACAACCGCGGACGGACTTGTGCTTTTTCACGTGCTAGCTGCCTTCAAAATTCGAATATAGGCCCAGGGCTAAAAAACGAACCATTATTACTGATTTATTTTCCCGGAAAATGCATTATTTCATATATTAGCCCATGGGCTTACATGTATATGCGCGGAACTACGGTACACGCATCAATGTTTTCTGAAACGAAATTGGTCAACCCCTCCCACCCCACAAAGTTTGATAATTGTGGATGACTCCTAACCAAGAGAAAAAAACTGTGCAGTAACCATTCATTTATTGGTTATGGAAAACTACAATAGTAATAAACACGTGGGAGATAACGTGAAAGGAGTATGTTCGCAACCGTTACAGTGAACATACGTAACTACGGATGAAAAACAAATAAAACACTCTTATATGGGGAGAACATAAAATAGAAATGAATAAAATATTGAAATGCATCCACGATTGATGCTGTGGTGATGTTGCTGTGTGATCTGTCTTTATCCACACATGTTGGAAAGATCAAACTTCAGAGAATTTTTTCTCAGCTTCTTCCAAGTGCAGCTAAGCACCCACTTTCACGTACGGTGGACCAAATTTTTGGGGCGTATTTAAAACATATAGGGTACCCCGTAAGAAGGCCTTAGGCCTGTGGGAATGCCCTATTAAAAATTTAATAAATAATAATAATAATAATTTACAGTGAAATCTGTAACTAACGACCGCCCCATGGGTTCGAGAAAGCGGTCTTTAGTGGCAGGTGGTCCTTATTTAGAGGTTTGCACCACACAACCATAATATATATGTAGGACTCAGTATAGAATCCATTACCCATATAAAAACCGCTCTGTGAGCGGTTCTGAAAAACCTCTACTGGTGCAGCCCCGTCGTAAAAGTAAGAAATTAGAACTGGCGCATTGTCCTCCCAAATGTGAACTGATCCACCTAAATCGCGATTGACGGGACCCGAACGCACCAGTAGCACGAGGTTCCTACCTGTGGATGCAGCTGTACTGGGGACGGTGGTCCATAGCCAAAGCCAAATCGGCAAAGGTGGGCTTCGGGGTAGATCTAAGTGTTGTATGGTAACTTGTTCTCTGAGCGCCGACGCCGGCTGTGATCCTGTGCCCTCCCGACCTCGTGCTACTGGTGCGTTCGGGTCCCGTCAATCGCGATTTAGGTGGATCAGTTCACATTTGGGAGGACAATGCGCCAGTTCTAATTTCTTACTTTTACGACGGGGCTGCACCAGTAGAGGTTTTTCAGAACCGCTCACAGAGCGGTTTTTATATGGGTAATTTCAGCTCTTTTTCTGTTCCCTCCCCCACCCTAGCCCAGCTCCGAAGATAAACATGGTGAGCACGCGCGCGATGCACTGTATGTAGCCATGCAACTGCAGTAGCACACTGATACATTCCAGCCCTCCCCACCTCGCTACCCCGCACACAGACACCTTGTGACAAACACGCACATGGACATGGCACACACACACATGGGCACGCACACACACACACGACCCAAACAGGAAATTCTTGATGAACATTGTATAATGCCATGCAAAGCAGTGGCCACCATACTTCAGGAAGTCAGTTGTGAAACAAAAATAATTCAACTACAATGTGTAGGTAAGCTAGCAGCCAAAGCACAACATTGCAAACCGTGATGATATTTGCCTAAGGATTGCAGTTTGCAGACCACACCATGGAAGCAGTGAATACAGAATTATTGTAATGTCATACAAAGACGAGCAAAGAAGTGGCCACCATACACCAGACTCGTCCGAAGATCGTAAGTGGCAGATCCTTTTCAACGATAGCATGCAGGTGTACGTTACACGCATGGACAAAATCTGACCGTGTCATCGGCATACATTGTCATCACATGCATACCCCACAGGTTACACACATGCACAGTAGAAGCACAATAAAAGCAATGGAAAAATATGAAGGGGTTGCTGAAGCATCTTCACACTTCAATTTCAGACTTCGATGTGGTCGTCACGGGGTGATATACCTGCAAGATACACGTGATACAGAAAGAAAGCATAAGGTCGTGAGGTAGGCTATGAGACACCACAAATGGGTCACCTACATGTATGTTCAGGGCTGGTGTACACACACACGCAGAATTATCATAATCGAGAATTTCCCAAACTACAGAAGAGCAATGAAATCCATTTGCATGCACAGGAGCAATTTTGCAGTATGATGCGCAGCTCGGGAATACACCTGTTGGCAATGGATTACATTCCCATTGGAATTTCCATTCACGTGGGATTCACAGGAGCAATTTGGCAGTGTGCTGCGCAATGCGACACGACCTGCGATTCTGCGTGCGATGCAAACTCGCACAAAATACCATTCACAGAATCACGACAAGACGTCAGCGATGCAACAGCGCCTTGCTGACGTGCCTCAAGTCAAACCTCAATGAGAATGCGTTTGTCGGTTACAACTGGTACAAATGTACAAGCAATGTCTGAAAATGCTCCTGTGAATCCTGCTTTAAGCAGTGCAGGAATGTCCCTCCTCCGCTCCCCCCCCCCCTCCACACCCTCAGGGAACTTGACAAGGAAGGGTGGTCTTCGCGGTTCCCAACATCTATTTGCAGTTTCTGGTCTCCACTATGTCTTTTCAATGGGATTTGTACGTACCATAAAAGCAAGTCTAAAATGAACAGCACATTTGCCGTTCCCCCACTGGGGAGGATGCGTTCCAAAGCTATCCTGACAAGATACTCCGAGAAGCGGTGCTGAGTGCAATGCATTGTGAAACTGAAAAAGCTGACCAAGCCGCGGCATATAACGTCTAAACTTCAATTGTAGTTCGCCAGCTGACTACTTTCAGACTCCATGTAGGTTGGAGTACAGCTGGCTTAGAAGTTTGACAACGGCGCACGCACATAAGCAATGGCCACCTTACCTGTACTGTAGCAGTACTTCCGAGTTCCCGTATGGGAGTTCCCTCACTGTGTGTGCAATAGCAGCCTCATCGGACCAGTTCAATGCGACGCGGACAGTCCGACACTGAGGAGGACATTGAAGAAGTCAGAGACAGGAAGAATGGTTGATTTACAATTCAACTAGCAAGGCTGCACACCAACGAAGTTCCACTCACCATTGTGCCGTCCTTCTTGGAATGCAGAAATAACGCTTCTTCTCCAGAACGCAGCCTGTGACAGAGAAAAAGGAAGGAGCATCGCCATCGGCATTGGTCCTCTGCTATCACTGATTGCCGAGTTGCACAGTTCACTCTAACAAGACTGAGGATGTTCAAGAACTCCCCATCCATACCATTATTGGGGTAAGAGGAAAGGTCAGATTGCCTAGTTCCTAGGGCCTAGCATTCCTGGATGCCAGGATGTGCTGCCCCCCCCCCCCCCTTCTACTGCCTGGAAAGGGCAACATATGTGACAGCGTTCACCAGTACAGTCGGAGGAGAACATGGGAGAAGGCAAAAAAGGGCAACACACATGAATCCCTTATAAACAAGCAGTGGCAACTCTAGCACCAGCAATGTTGCACTTACATCCCAGCCATTGCCGCCGGATTCAGCGGCTTCTTCTTCTTCGTTTCCCATCTTGCAAGCACTCCTTCCCGTAAGTTCAGTCCTGGGATCGGGAGTACAGTCGGAGGAGGACGTCGGAAAAGGCAAAAAGGCAACACACATGATTCCCTTATAAGCAAGCAGTGGCTACTCTGGCACCAGCAATGTTGGACTTACATCCCAGCCATTGCCGCCGGATTCCCACGCTTCCTCTTCGTCGTCTTCCAGCTCCCAGGTTCCATCTTGCAAATACTCCTTCCCGTAAGTAAGTGCAGTCCTGGCCTGGGTGGATGCGCAGTACATTGACGATGGCGGAGATGGAGCAGGTCAGGGAGCCCTATAGGGGTCCCGAGAGCAGATTGTGGCCAAATTCGGGACGATGCCGGACGCCAGTCAGTATGAAGTAGCGAATTGCGGACCGCCACGTAGATTGGGGTCGCGGGGTCATAATCCACGGGCACTACTCGTACGTTGCTCCAAAAAAGGGCACTGCACTGTTCCACAGTTGCTGTTAGCGGTCGCCAAAGGCACTTGGTAGGACGGTAATTGGGTCACGTGTCAACAAAGTGTCAACAACGTGTCAACAACGTGTCGACCACGTGTCTTTAGCGGTACACTAATTTTGGTGTCCCCAAACTGAAAACATCGAGCACCAGTATGGAAAGGCTTTAGACAGAAAGCCTTTCCAATGCACTATAATTATGATGTCCAGCACCCTATATAGAGTCCATTGGTCCAAAATCCACTATACAGAGTCCAGGAGTCCACTCAGTTTTGATCAGCTTCATCCTGCCGCGCAATCCCCTATAGTCCTAGGGCCCATTTGAAATTTCTCACTTTTACTTGACACATGTTTGCTAACATGGATTTTATGATCATTCCTGAATGGTTTTTGCCTCCTGAACACGATGGCATAGGTTTCGATTGCCGAATTGTGTCCGAACATGGTGAAAAACATCAAAATAGAAAAGGCCGTTATTACCATGGCAACCTAACTAGAATTGCTCCTATATCCATTTTTACTGACACGTATATGGCCAAGTAGCACCTCATTTTGCTCAGAATAGGCAGTAGATACAGTACGGCGGCAAGTACTGTACTTTTACAGTGTCAAAACAAAATTTCCAAAGTGCAGTGAAACTTGGCTATTGGACATGTGCATTGTACATGTACATTACATGTCGCGTCGAATGTTAGCATTGAGGTACGTGTACATGTATGTGTAGCTAGCAGGTACATGAGACTATTTACATGCATGCATGCATTACTATAATTATCAGACTGCAAACACGAGAGAAGCGTCAGACGGTTCGGCGTTTCACTTCAACTGAGAGAATAGGTATTGTAACCCAAGTACTGACAGAAGAAGGAAAAGGTGGTAGGAAACCGTCAGAGTCCAAGGAAAGAAGTGCTATAGCCTAGGACAGTTGCAACCTGAACTAATTTACTCGAAGTACGTGTAGATAATACGATAGATCTCACAGCAATGTAAGAAGGACAGCACTACTTGTATGCGATGGCAGTGCTGTAACGAAAAAATGTTGAAAATGAAAATACCAAAATCCTTTGCATACTAGTAGATATTAAAACAGTCCAAACATTGGCTAGCTTGTCACTATACTTAAATGCTTTGAAAAGACTTCAAGACTGCAGTTGGACAACACTCACATGTGACTAGCTGCAGTTTAAAAAGCTGATCGATCCCAACATTGTGATGTGAATACTTTCGCTTCCATGTGTTTCACTTTAATTGAAGTTGTTCTTCCGTCTGAGCTTTGGAAACTCTACGCCGTACAGCTGAGCCCATCTCTACTCCGCCATCTACACCATCACTGTTGGCTCTGCAGTCAGGGACAATTATTTAGCCACTAGTACATGAGGTATTATAAACATGTTTTCCCTCTTCACCGCCGCTCTTGAATCGCATCAACTACGTGTCGTGATCAGTTCAGGAGAGACAAGCCATGCCATTGGACAGCGGACTCTTTCTGCACAGGCGCGTGCTCGGCGATCGGCACAGGGGGCACGTGCACCCCCCAAACATTTTCAATCTGGGTAATTGCAATTGTAATGTATGCAAATATGCTCTAAAATTCAAGAAAGGTTGCAAACAAATTGCAGAAAATTGCCGGGGGGGGCTCCCCTCGGCTCCCGTGCACCCCCCTAGTTGGGGGGCCGAGCACGCCCCTGCTGCAGTTAGTGTTTTATAAGTATAACTGTAGTTTCACACTGCCTAGGTCCAGCCATCAAATTCTGCGACAAGGAAATGATTCTTCTACTGCTGGTGTTGCATATTGTGATAGGTTACCTCCAGGTACTCGGATTTCGTTTTTGTAACACTCCACACCACTTAGCTACGCCCTCTCACTGCAGCATGCCACTCCTAAGGCAGTTGTCCTGGAGCTGTTGAGCTGGTAAATAGGCTTTGTGCAAATGGTAGCTGATCACCGCGGTCGTTGAGTTCAAATCATGGTACTAACACTAGCCGCTCTTGTAGATTCGAATCAAATGCTCGTCCACCGCATGCAGCCGTCCTGTCACGGCTGCATGCGCTGTGTGTTGTGCCCGAAAAAAAAACACCTTTTCAGTTTTGCTTGCCTCGTGGCAGCGCATTCCTTTCTTCACTTCAGCCATGGCTGCCAGTTCTGCTGTGCAGTTGCTGACAGTAATCTGTCTCGAGGTAACCAAGGAGGATAAGGAGACGTTCAAAATCAAATCTGGAAAGCGTCTTGTGGTTCTCTGAAGACGTTTCATCAGTGCGCGGGATGAAAGCAGAAATTGCAGAACGAGAAAAGTTCAGCACAGTTCAAATCTGACGAGTCAGGTACACTGACACTCTCTTTCGTTCGACGCCACAAGGAACCCCTGTTTGGCTGGCCATTGCTGGCAGTAAAACGTTTGAACGGTTTCATCAGAGCGAGGGATGAAAGCAGAAAGCGGAGAACGAGAAAAGTTCAGCACAGTTCCAATCTGACGAGTCAGATACACTGACACTCTCTTTTGTTCGACGCAACAAGGATACCCTGTTTGACTGGACAAGAGCTGCCTGTACCACCATGTCAAAAGGCTGTCCAACTACATGGCAGGACGATGACTGAGGTAAGGAAGCTTTTACTCGTTTCGATTGGTCTGCTGTTCTGTCGTTATGCTTGAATTTTTTTCCATTTTCAAAGAGCGTATCGCTTTTGTTTGATGTTGCTTGAATGAATGCCCTAAAAGTAATCAACCACTTCGTAATAGTCCTCAAGGACTGCAAGGACTTTGCATCAATCGTATACGATCGTCTAGCTATCATCAATTATTATTTTATTTCATGAGAAATGTATTTTTATCCCTGTGATAATTATGTGAACTCCACGACACTCTTCCTGTTGTAGGCTCTAGTATGATGTCAAATACAATAGGATCCACAAACGCAGTGCCAGTGTACTACTAGTAGTAGTAGTAGTAGTAGTAGTAGTAGGAGGATTTCTTGTATGCCGATGACAAGAAAAAAGCTTCTCAAGCTAATACATATACTTGTATTCCATGAAGTAACCGTTTTGATGTCACAAACATGACATTGTGTCAGTGAAACTGCCTCGTGACAACACATCATTGCATTTCCATCTTTGGGAAGACTGACTGACGGCAACGCTGTACGGATTGTTCAAATCATCTCATATCAATTTAGTTGCAGTGAAGTGAAACACTGTGCACACTACATGTATGGTGGTGTGTCTGTGCGTCTTGAGTGTGCACAAACGATCTTATTCCTCGTATTACTAATAGATTATTGTCCCCACCCTCACCTGTTCACAGGTCTTTGAGTGGATGGATTTTCATTGAGCATCACATTCGTTCAGAACTTGGTAGTTGTGTGCTCCCATGCATCATTACGGTAATAAGCGTATCCTTGTGCAATCTATTTGTTGCAGGTGTGCTGATCTTCAGAAGCTTGCGGAACTGAGTGCTGCTGAACATTTGCATGGCCATGAGCAATGGTGAAGCTTGCTACTGCACTCTCAGCATGTGCTAGTATTATGCTGACTACTGCACTATGTTACTCTCTTACACTACTACATGCATGTAAACGTGCGTGCATCCGCCCACGTATGCATTCGTTTCGTATTATTATTTGTTATCCCTCTTGACTTTACGTGTAAATGGGTGGACGTTTGCATGGCTGTTGGAGTTGATTGTGTATTGTGCCTCTACTCTTTTCTTGGCGTTGTATAAGTTTGTGTGTGTGTGTGTGTGTGTGTGTGTGTGTGTGTGTGTGTGTGTGTGTGTGTGTGTGTGTGTGTGTGTGCGCGCGCGCGCGCACAATAATTTGAAAACAAATAATTAATCCTTGGCTCTCCATTATTCTTTTTCGATTCTTGTTTTTTTCTAGGTATTTTCTTGGCGTTGTGTGTGTGTGTGTGTGCATGTGTGTGTGTGCGTGCACAATAATTTGGCAACACTACATGATTGAGATATTGTAATTTGCAGCGTCTGCGAAGAGACCACTTGACTTGAGGATGGTGTTTGTATGGTGTTTCGTGTAATGAAGTGGCTGCAGTGGCGCCTCAATACTTATTTTTTATATCTTGAGAAGTGAATGATGTAAAGGATTAAAGGGAGAGGCCGTTTCTTATTAATATTCGCTGCTTACAGCAGATCCTATGTCTAATTTGGAACTCTGGATAGGGGATGCTTAATTGGCTGGACTTTATACAGGGAGTGTTGTCCACATAAAGACTCTTTATAGTTGATTTCAAAGTTTGGACTCCGTACAGTTGATTTTGGACCAATGGACTCTATATAAGGGTGAAGCCAATTGGCTGGATTCTATACAGGGAGTGATGTCCATCTAAACTTTGAGCTCACAGTTGATTCCAAGTTTGGACTTAGATATGAATGTGAGACCGTCCGTGCCTGGCAATGTGGTCTGTAGTACCAGTCTGGTCGCTAGTCACGGTGGTCTTTAATTACAGCCTTTGCTGTATCCCCGAGATGGGCTGCATTTTCGAAACTTACACTGCTGTCAAGACTGATTGCACAGTGTTAGGGAAAACTTGGCTATGGCACACGGTGTATCTGAATATCTCGCCATGACAGTCTTTCCTATGTGAATTTCAAGAGCATAATGTTTCTCTCCATAGCTGGAAAATCGTGTGCGACTTATAACGGTCGTTTCAAGCAGGACCTCAAGTTCTGCTGATGGTAGCACACTTTCTTCTGGGCTGTGTTCTATCTGTTTTACAACTGAGGTACTCACCTCGTATTCAGATTCGACACACACCTGTGGCGGCGAGCAGTTCTTCGTCTCAGCCGACAACTACGACTACAATAGTGCCTTGAACCTGTGCGAAAAACAACACAAGGTCATGCTCACCTTCAACTCGATGCGTGTGCTGATGGAGGGCAACGGTTGCTTCAGTCTGGACATTGTGGAAACTCTCAAGGCTAAGGGGCACGGTGACTTCTGGATTTCCAAGTTTGGCGACTACAACAAGTATGAGGTGTACGAGCCCACACAGGCCACGCTCCTTCAAGACAAGTCCGGCGAGCATGCAGTCATTTGCACACAACCCAGTGAGTAATGGATCAGAGGCATAGCTGGTCCCCCTTTCAGGGGGTTGCACGGCCGCATATGTGCAGGATGGTTCGTGCGTATCATTCATGGTCATTATTTGCATGCTGAACGTTGGTCTAAATGTTTAGGGGGTACAACATGTGCCCCCACCCCCCCCCCCCCCATGCCCCATGCGAGATACATGTCTGTTGATAGTGTTTCAACAACTCACTCCCCCCCCCCCCCCGGTCCATTCAGCCAGCAGTACATAACCCCCAAGAGTGTGCAACTCTACTCTGGGTGCTGTCCCAAGAGAATTTCAAGACGTCATCCGTATGATACAATGCACCTTGTGCACGTATAATAAGACTTATCCCATGGTACGGTACTATAGGCCTGTTTCAGCCAATCAGGAGCCTTGCTGACCGGGAAATAATAGCCAATACAATCCCGCGCGGGATGATATTCATTATTAACTGGGTTCACTTTTACCGTACCTACTACGGTGCACCCTGCATTGGCATGCCCCCACCCCCTCTCGATTCAATGCAATGCATCTTGTCGCCACTGGAGCCTTTCGATCAGAACCCAGCGACAAAATGCACTACACAGAACGGTGAGAGGGTGAGAGCATGCCAATGCAGAGTGCACCGTCGGTACAGTAAAAGTGAACGGAGAGAACTTACCTCCGCGACTATGTCCGAAACCAGATTCCACACAAACAAACAACGAACTCCAATCACTATTCAACTCAACACTACGACACAAAGGAGACTTCGAAGTGCATCTCTTCTCATTCACTCTTTGTAAACTCGAAAACTACACAAAGTATCAACGTCCGAGTGAAAATTACTAATTGCAAGGAGGGATACCGAAACAGCTCGAAAAGTACAAGACGTGAAAGTGAGAGGAAAAACCTTGTACAGAATATTCAACAGTGTGAAAGAAGAAGAGCTCAGCAATCCATGTGTGATGTAGATAAGATATTGATGCAAGATGCGACCTGCAGTGATTATCATGACATTGTATCCAGTACGATTACCACAAGAACAATCTGAAACGTAGATGCTGCTACAAATCCAGTATGCCTACAATATAACAAGATCAACGTTCTTTTGATTGCATAGTGTCCGAGAGTGATAAAGAGTCTTGATACAACGAAATGCACTTTACTCACTGGTGCCAATGTCCGACGATATGTACAATGTGGTTACTGCCTGCACGGACAGTGTTCAGCAAGGATCCCAAACCGTTGAAAGTTCCACGCCGATCCAATGAGAAGGAAATCAGCACCAGCCTCCATAATGACGTGGTATCTCGCCGTGACTTGAAGTATGGCCCTTAGGGCGCGCTCACACTTGTGAGGTTCTGCTCTACGTTTTGGGAACGCGACGCAAAGAATCACGCGAACTTTCTTCGCGTTCCCGTAACGTAAAGAAATGCTGTTCTGCTCTACGTTTCACCTAGAGAAGTCACGTGGAATGTGTACTGGGAATTTCCCCTTCCATATTTGGCAGTTTTCTGCATGCAGTTGATCGATACCCAGCAAATCCGTACGCATTTTCTCTGCGTGTGCCACAACGTAGAGAACCCCATCTCCGCGTAGAAATCTGGAGCCAAAACACGCGAAGCCGTAGACTCTAACCCAGACACCTGCTCTCTACGTGATTTCTCTACGTTTCACGTATAGCAGAACCTCCCTACTGCGACCATGAGCACGCGTCCACGCGTCAGAAAAACGCAGAAACGTGGGAGTCGTGCTCACACTAGGCCTCGTAGACGCGTAGACGTGAAGTTGTCACACAAACTTTACGAATTGCAGTTCGTATCCAAAAGAGTTCGTGCGTTTCCTAATAAAGTTGTGGCCCGTTTTGGATGTAATTTTTCACGTGTTGCATATGCGCATGTTGGAGGAAATGCCTCGTGGCTCGTATTCTTGAAGTCGACGAAAATAATTCATACAATCAGGTAGGTTTCGGGACTCTTGAGGGACTGCCATGCCGCTGACATCCAAGCGCTTTCGCTTTCGCTTTCCTGACCTCGTGGTCAGAGCAAGTGCCAGTGCAGTGGAAATTCCGGTAGTGGTTTCTTTCGTCTGTTGCCGAGATGAGAACTGTATTTTCCGATGATATGTAACTGAAATGTCTTGAGGTATGGCATTCCATCATCGCAGAAAAGTAGAAAAAGATGATTTCCGAAACCGAAAAGCCAGACCAAGCTGCCATCGTATTGAACGAGTACACTGTAGAAATTGGTCACTGACCCGATCACAACGAAGCAACTACAAAAACAAAAACAAAATCGACATCGTCCAAAAAGGGCAAAGAATGGCGGTGCGTGCGTGCAGGACCACAACTACAAAATTTTAAAAATGTGCAAATGTCGAGGTGACATCGACAACCGCCGATTTTCATGAATCAACACACCGGAATTTGAGAAATTGAACATACTTCAGGCCAGGTTGTACACAAATACGCTTCACGTCTACGATCATGTTGCCGCCAAGTCGTGGCACCCCCCTCCGGAGGTCGCGGTCACGATTTGAAACGTGGCCGCGACGTTTTGGTCAAGTTCATGCCGTTGCCATGCAACTTGGCCGCATGGCCGCATGGACGCTGGTTTTGGTCGCAGTGTGAGCGCGCCCTAATAGGCGATTCACACGACAGGCAAATCCACGTTTACAGGAAAGTCACCATGGAGATATTCCTGCGGGTGACCAAAATTTGCCCGCGGGAATCAAAAGTGTCCATGGCCTTTTTGCCCGCGGATGCACTCATCTGCGGGCACTTTTACAGTTATGCATATATATGAGGCTGTGAGGTCGTACTATCGTACGGTAGTCTTGAACCCTGGTTGTTTGGCCTTTGTTTTTGGGTACTCATTCCAAATCACCACAGTAACGCCGTATACTCACCGGATACTCGCGGGAGCTCTGGCCGCCACCCGCGGCCGTGTGAACTGCAGCCTCACGTTTCACTTCCTGCGGGCACTTGACAAACGTGGATTTGCCTGTCGTGTGAATCGCCTATTACTTTGAACCAAATGACTATGTATCATTACAGTGCAATCTTCGTCAATTCTCTAGTCCAACTACTAAAATGCAACTTGTCTCCCGAGCTCCATCGCTCTAAAACCTTGACTGGATTGAAAAGAAAGGCAGCATCTTGTTTTTGGTATAGCTGTACCTTGGTAATTGTATTGAGAACGCAGTTGCGTCGATCCCCAAAATGCGTAGATGTACCTGGGATAAGTAGGATATTGACCCGCGTACTCGAGTGTTACCGTACCCTCATATCATCCCTCCTGCTACGCAGTCGGGATGATATTCGGGAGGTAACACCCTCGTACTTGGGTAATATGATTACAATACCATTTTTTTCAGGGGATGGGCCACGCCTGGTAAGAATTTCAATCTGAGAAGAAAGAAAAAGGCCCAACCCTGCCCGTTATTTGGACTTATGGGGGTCGCCATGGCAAATAATAAAAATAAAACTGCACACGTTCGGGCTCTCCGCCTTCTCTGTGAAATTATAATACCGTAAAAAGAAAACTAGAGGGGAAAAAAGAAACAACAATGAGGAATAGGAACTGGTTTAGGAACCACTTGCAGTCAGTTTAATATACGGGGCAGCGGGCCTCGGTATACATGTACCGGTAACGGCCAAGGTAGCAGGTACTGTACTACTCCCTGATGCCCATCCTCTTGACCAGGCCAGGGATCACACAAACCCTGATTTTTGACGGGTCTGTACGACTCCTGGCTCTTGACTTTTGGTCGGTGTACGAGATGCACGAACAGTTTTCGTAGGGTACCGGGTAAGTACTTTTTCATGTACAGTACAATATAGTACAGTACTGCATGCGGCAAGTAGGACTCGCCCATCCGCCCCTCCCCCCCCCCCCCCCAAAGCGTCGAGGCGGTAGAGGCGCTCTGGCCTGCTGGCGGGATTTTGCGGTAATTGTAGTTTTGTCAACAAACTGCTTGCACGCTATACTTCGTTTGTACGTAGTACGAACGGATCTGACACACGTGCTGTGAGTTTTCGTAACCCCCAAAAGTGTTCAACTCTACATATGGGGTCTCTCTGTGCGCATCACTCATTTTGTCTATCGTACAGACTTTCAACTGGGCCTGAACTCGACCCGGGTTGAAATTTCTCATGTAACCAAATTTGCAAAGCCTAACAGAATAGCATTAGTGCATGAACCCGGTACATGTACTCCTGCACAGTTCTTCTTTCACAGTCATCAGTACCATTGCCAAGAGAAGGAGCACTTTGCCCCGGCTTTTCCGAAAAGCACTACTAGTACTGTTTTTTTCTCTGTACGACCAATCGGCATTTCGCAACAGAAGGAGGGCTGTCGAGAGAGGGAACCCAAGTTCCTATGTGGCATAATATCCTTGGATCTCACAGGCTGTTTGCAACGAAGACATCATGAACGCTTCAAACTTTTGTGTAAGTACTCAATATTTCTATAGCTGTTAGTTTTCTTTGTTGTCACTTGTAAACATCTACTGTGTTGTCAAGAACATAATTATATTATGATAAGTGCAAATCTGCATGCCCTTTAATACAGTTGTGGCAAGTGAAATCCAACACTTGGCATAAGGGACTGCACCATGCAGTCTGCAGCCCCTGCAGCCCTGCATACGTACAGTACGAGGTCATTTGCTATTTTTGGACACTCAAATTAAATACCACCATTATGTTGGTTTGTAAGATAACTAAAATTTCTTTCTTGCTTTCTTCTGGCACACTTATGCTTTACCACCACCCCACACACCTGAAGGCATGCGGCCACAACTTGACCTGATTGAAGGTGTCTTTTTCTACTGCTTTTTCAATGTGAGCAATTATTGGACAACTAAATTAAATCGCATCTAGCAGCAGTCTGCAATGGTGTGAACAAGTAAAACTTGCACAGGACATGAACATGGGGTGAGGCTATGCCTATGAGACCGGCTGATATGAGTTCTAATGACAGGCCGTTCATAGCAATCTTTTCAAGGCTTTTCAATATGACACACAATTTAAAGGGTCACTCAAGGGTTTTCATGGACGTCATATTCAAGAACAGAGGAGAGCACTCCAGTGTGGCCCATCTCCTTCTCATCTCCTTCTCATCTCCTTCTCATATTTCGCAAAGAGTGGAGGGCTAGCGCCGTAACTAGCCGCTGCGTCCTTCTTGGTTAGGAAGTGTTCACTGGCGCCAGGTGAGTGGAACGCTCGCACTGCTAAAAGAGATTTCTCCTGACCAGAACCCCTCCACAAACGCACCGGTTGAGAAGGCGAGGAGACTCTTCCAGGCGGATTCGAGCTGGAAGACATAGTCCCTGGAGTTGATGGAAGGGATACAACATCCCCCGTGCCGACATTCTCTCCGTTATGCAACGTAGAGTCAACGGAATCCTCAATCATTTTAATTCATTTATTCCCGTAGCTATGCAGAAGACTTTACTTCAGTAACGTCTGGCGCTAGCCAGGGTCTACACAGCTTTAATTTTGGTATTTGTGTGTTTGTTTGTTTGTGTGTTTGTGTCACGCCTGGCGCTATCCCGTATCTGTCCCGTACCGTACCATCAAACACAGCTGGCCACATGCACATACAGCTGGCCGCAATATTCAAATAGAGCTTTCAAACGCAAGATCATAACGTACAACTTGGAAGAATGAGTATGAATGCGAAGTGTATGGGGGAATGCATGTAGCGCTGGTTCGAATCCCAGGTTATGCCTTAAAAAAATAGACGAATTGAAACATTTATAACATCCTTATGCATTTTTTGCCTAGGTCATCAAGGCGGTAGACGGTGTCGTATTATCCTCGACCGTATCTGTCCCGTACCTCTCCCGTACCGCACCATCAAAGACGGCTGGCCACAATGCATATTCAAATAGGGCTTTCAAATGCAAGATCATAATGTGAAGCAACTTGGAAGAATTAGTATGTATGCGAAGTGTATCGGGGGATGCATGCAGGGCGATAGTGCGGGTTCGAATCCCAGGTTATGTCTTAAAAAAAGGAGAAATTTATAAAAGTTCATAACATCTCTATGCTTTTTTTGTCTAGGTCATCAAGGCATAGCGTAGGGCCCTTAGCTTCCAAGCTCTCTCGTTATTTAATCGAAATTTTCAACCTTACTCATTACATTACCTAAGAATAATAAAGAAAACGCCCAGAAAGAAACGGCCTTCACCGCTAAAAATTGGCACGAAGAAACTTGAGGACCACACGAAGACACTCTTGTCAAAGATTTGTCCACCAAGGAAAGGACAACGACTCAGGAGGACTCTACTTCCATATTTAACTGATTTGTCCAAAAATTGCGACATGTCCAAAAATTGCGAATCACCTCGTACATGTGTTACATACAACTTTATCTGTCTGATGACAAAACTCGTACTCATCACAGTCAAGGTTCAAAAAGATGCTTGCAAAAATGTATAGGGATTGGATACCAATACTCCTTATGTGTACCATGTTTGTGAACTGTGTGTATCTACACTGTGACCTTTCGATCTGTTTGGGATGCATACGGCTCTAGAGTACAAATTAGGTGCAGTACATTACATCATTGGGGTCCATTTGTGGCGCTGTCCCCTATGACAAGTGTCGGATTTCACTTGCCACAACTGTAGATCCGCAAACAGCGAAAGTTTCACACAACACGTGGTCTAAATCTCATATTGTACTTTCACCGCTCGTGCTGGTCATAACAAGCAGCGGAGAAAATGTTCCAGCAGGGGTCTCATCGATTGGCAAATCTGGATTGAGTGCGGGCACATGGTGTAGTCCGAGCAACGCTGGCCCAATCAAACCAAACAAGGGTGTAGTTCGCAACATGTACGCATATTGAACAAAGATGATGTGAATGTTGTCAAAAAAGCACCAAAGTTGTTTGAATTCTTTATGCTCACGATGGCACCATCGCCAAGAAGAGATACATTTATGAGAAGAAGAAATTGTGGGTTAAACAGTTGGAAAGTGATTTACATCACTTTGAACTTTACAAGTATGGGAGAGGGTGAGCGCTGCAGGAGCAGATTGAGTTAATCGGCAGTGAGCAGATTTCTTGTTTGAAAGCAGTTTGGGAGGCGACGCCATGAATGCTAGCAGGGAGGGCATTGTAGTATTCTAGGGACTTGTACAGTGGGGAGTCTTTACACCGATCGGTTCTCGAGGGTGGGAGGTGCCAAGTGCGTGCGTGTCGAAGGCTGTACTGGGCCGTAACTTGAGTGGGGGTGTTGAGCATGCGTATGTGTTGTGGGGCATATTGATATTTTATGGAGTGAGCAAGCTGTTGTTGTTTTTGTTGTTTATTTAAGATACATCGCATGTCAAACGGGCAGTTCTGCCCAATACCGTAAAGTACCGTTGATCCGCCCCCACGCCATGCCGCTTCCGAGCTGGTTTTTCGACAGGGGGCTGGAATTAGATCGAGGCTGTCAAGTGAAGTACGATGTACAACAACTTGGAGGATCAGACTCGATGTGCTAAATTGTGCACATTCTCATCCTGAGTACAGCAGTGCAAGCGTCGGTTCAACATCGTATTTCGTTGTCTACGCCTAAATCGCTTCACATGTAGAAAATCGACAGGGGGTGGGAATTAGAGAGGGAGCGGATCAACGATACTTTACGGTATTATGAAAGCGATGACAACCAGTAAAAAGAGTCAGAGATGAAGAGAAAGTAAAATTAAAATTATAATACGAAAATGGAAGTAAGAGTGAGGGGAGGCAGGGTTAGGACGAGCAGGAAAACGGTTTGTATTATAAACATGGGAAATTGTGAACACAAGGTATGCTATCGATTTCCATGTTTCAAAAGTTCCTTGGCTCTCCATCTGCGAAAAAGAGATCTCAAATTTACAAGTCGGGTCATCGTAGTATGATTCTATCGAGCCTCATCAGCAGGTTATGAAAGCCATTACATTTAACCGAATAAAAATACGCGTAGCATGCGTTTGAATCCACCGTCAGATACTAGCGACTTCATATTATCGGGCAGGCTTTTCCAGAGTCGGTAGCTGGCTAGACACCTCGGTTGAAACACCTCCTCCAGCAACGAATCCACATACATAGAAAGGTACACAGTCACCCGTCAGATCATGAGCTTTGGCAGATGTATCGTGCAATACGGCGAGAAGGCACTCTCCTCAATAGGCAGCTGAAGTCACAGTATTACATCAGAGAGTTCAAAAATCGTCACCATGACCCACGAGGCTAATGGGCCAGTATCAATAGCTAGTCTGGTAGAACAGCAGTGAGGGCTGCACCAGCAGCCACACTCGCTGATCTGACGACTACTAGTGCCTTTGCCGAGATCGTCCATGACCCTGCCAGACCAGTCAAGGTGCCCCTGCCTCTTGCAGACCCCAATTGCGCTACCCTTTTGGAGTTTTATACTGTCAGCGTCGATGCCATCTCGAAGTTGCTTGAATATTTTGCATCCAGCGAAGCCACCGGCTCCTATGATATTCTGTACGGCATCCTGAAATAATGCAGAGATTAAGTCTCGTATCCCCTAACTTTTATCGTCCCCCAGTCCCTTAGGTCTGGCATCTTTCCTGCTGCCTACAAGATTGCCCATGTCTGCCCTGTTTACAGATCCGGTGATAAGACCTCAGCCACCATCTACAGACCAATCTCACTGTTACATATCGCTGCCAAGATCCTAGAGAAGATTGCCCACAATTAAGTCACTTCGTATTTCACCCAGAATCCAAACCTATCTGCCATAGCAGCTGAACAATTTGCGTACCTCTCACATCATAGCTGTGAGGATGCCATGACACTTTGCATAGACAGAAATTGACTAGAAGTCTTTGCGGATATGGGCAAGGCGTTCGACCGTGTGCACCCCACAGGTCTACTGGATGAGCTAGCCGCAACTGGCGTAGGCAACACTGTCCTCAAGTGATTCTCAGACTATCTCACTAATCGCAGTCAGCTCTGATGTGGCTACAATCATGCTACGTTTGAAGGATAGTATGCGGTGGCTAGAGCATCACCTCGATGAAAATGGCCTTCGGTTCAACTCCTTTAAGACACAGGTCAGGTTGATGCGGCGTCCTGCCCTGCGTGCACGAGCCCAGCCTTGTAAAGTGTACCTGACCTGTAAAGATATTGTCATTTCCCCTGTCTCTACTGTGAAATACCTCTGTATACTAATGATTATTATTTAAATATTATTTTATTTGTCTCTTTCCCTCAAACCAGTCAGTATTATTTTATTTATCGATGATTTTTTTATCTAGGATATGCAAGTAATGCGTATGTGCACTGTTTGAAAACTATCCCATATACCCAGGCTGGTAACGGTCAGCCACATTGCGATGAAAAAAGCATTTGGTTTAGATAGAATGACCCCAACTGCATTAGTTCTACAACTGTGTCATCTGCATTCGTTTGAGTAAAGAGTTAATTTGAAACTATACGGTTTTGTCTATCACTAGTACTGGTCATCAATTGCTAGCAACTCCTTCAATCACTGTTTACCCTGTGTTCAGCTGGCTCGCACACAAATGCTCTTACTCGTGGCCAGGATACAGCTGCCTTAGTATTTCCTACTGTAGAAATTGAGTATGGACTGCACTCGGTTTCATTTCTGGCGGCAGGTCGGTGGAATGCTTTTCTTCCAAATTGTCGTCGGGTACAATCTGCTGGTACATTTGCTCACCTCACAAAGATTCACCTTGGGTTCCCTGTAACAATGGCGGGGCCATGCCTGTTGGGACTCCCTAGTCTAATAAACACTACTAATACTTCTACTACTACTAGCCCAGCCACCTTCAGTTCTGTGCCCTGCTAGAAGCGCATCATGGCTTCCTTTAAATGCTTTTCTGCTAAATGGGTTTCTGTAGTATAGCGGACTAAAGAATAGGAAACGTGTCACTCAATATTGTATTATGCTTTTTTTTTTAGAATGAGGTCTGTCTCGTTATCCAGGAAACGACATATGAGCAACGTTGCCGCCAGCGGCCTTATCAGAGTTTAAAGCCAGCTCAATCGTAATTTTACTACTCTTGATATTAATATGAGAGAGCTTGGAAGCTCAGGGTCCTACGCTAAGCTTTTTTTTGCCTAGCTCGTGCATGTTATTAGAACTGATGGAAATGTTTTTTCTCCATTAATTGGATATAGTGTTATACTTCGACCATGACGGCTACAATGCCCAAACATGCCATAACGAACTGGTCGGCTACATCATTGTACTGCAAAAGTTTCCATCTGTACGAATAACATGCATGATGAGCTAGGCAAATAAGAATAGCGTAGGGCCCTGAGCGAAAGAAAATAACTTTCTCTTCGCATTCGAAGGTAATACGACACCGTCTACCACCTTGATGACCAAGGCGAAAAAGCATAGTGATGCTATAAATTTTTCATCTCTCCTAACGTTAATTTACTCAAGACATAACCTAGGATTCGAACCCGCACTATCACACCGCATGCATCCCCCCGATATACTTCGCATACATACTCATTCTTCCCAGCTGCTGCACGTTATGATCTTGTATTTGAAAGCCCTATTTGAATATTGTGGCCAGCTGTCTCTAATGGTACGGTACGAGACAGGTACGGGATAGCGCCAGGCATGCCGACGTACGCGACGGCACAAAACAAACAAACACATGGCATTAAAGCTGTGTGGACCCTGGCTAGCGCAATACGTTACTGAAGTTACACCTTTTGCATAGCTACGGGAATAGCAAAGTCTGGTAATGCGAACCTCAAAACGGGCATATGTTCTTGGGGTTGGATAATTGGAATGCCCTGGCATACTGGGGTTTGATTTATCCAGATTCTACCTATATTTTTGCACCTCAGCGTTGACTTTCTCATCTCCTCCGCAAACTTAGAATGTTTAGCGTCCTTGTGTACGTATACAAATATTATGTTTAGGTAATTAATAACACTGCTGCGTTGTATTTTTGAGTTTCTACCCGAAGCCGTAACGTTTTTTGTTCTGTTCTGGTTGTGCGTCTGGTCATTTCCTTTGGATATTCGCAGGTCTTATCGGTAGCTGTGATTTGTATGGTGCTAGCTTGGAGTGAACCTTCCAATGCCTGTGTTTCGTGTACATGTAGCAACGGAGTTGTCATGTCGTGCCCAAACATTGCCAAAATGTGAGTTCTACATGGTCTGGCGTTTGAAAGCTTTCACTTACGTATTCAAAGCAGCAATTACTTCCTCTGTGTCATCGAAACTGTTGCAGTTTGACTTTTGATATAAAACGGGGTATTTACTCACCAGCATTCGTACCAGAGGCAAGGAATCGGACATAAGCGATAGTCAGCAGTATAGGGTGATGGCAAAGTTCTATTTTCTGTTATTGAAAGCTGGAATTTTTGAACTAGACGCAATTTCTTTGCTGATGTCGCTGCGATAGTAATTTCGACTCGCTGAGATTAGTCAGGCGTTGCAGCCTGCACATTTCTCGTGCTAATGGCCATTCACTCCAGCCTCATCTCTGTTTTACCTTAGCTGGGGTGAGAATGACTTCATGGAACAAGTGGCAGCGCTTGGAGAAAAATCGAGGGATCAGCAAACTAAATGCCTGCAACAGCGATAAAATGTGTCGCTCTGGCTGACACACTCAGTACATGATTGTACCTGCAAGAGCAGTGTAGACTCCACACGTAGTGCTAGTGATGCACGGGCAGGTCCCCTACCATGATACCAGTGATGCTGAAAAAGACGGCGAGCTGGACGTGATGGTACACTTATCTGCATGAGCTGTGACCGCACAGCTAAAATAAATGAGCATGCCACGGCTAAAAAAAGTTCATTTCAAGATCGACGTGATTCCGCCGACGGTAATCAACCGACCTCGCAACGATCGTGTATTCTTACTAGGCTTCGTTGGTGGTAAAGTAGAAATCATCCAGAGCTAGCAAACGACAAGCATAGCAGCTCTTGTCCTGTGGAGGATGTCAAAGCGTTTGAGATGAGGCGCGACCAACTTTTAACCTTCCTTGAAATGTTTCGGAGCGATATTTTTTGCGTCCATTGACATCAGCGACGACGAGGACTTCATCTCTGCATGAAAACTCTCAGTCCAACTGTCCTGGAACGTTACTCTAGTCTTCAGACTATCATACTGTGTAATAGGTTTTGAATGGCTTAGCTTATGGAGTTGTCAGTAACAAGTGACAAGTCACTAGTAAAACTGCGACAATTTCGATGACGCGGAGAAAGTAGAAATATTCAGCACTTGTGCCCATATTAGTATTCACATTGAACACTATTCAATGATGGAGTTATTCTTTTGATCCTTTTGAATAAATGAAACAAGTTTTGATGCAGATAATTAGGGCTCAAACGGGTGTACCTTTAACTAACGAACGGGTAATTTTCTTAACGGGCGGGTTAACGGGTACCCTTTAGCAGCCATATTATTTTTGTGTGCATTTATCACATAAATCATGATTTAAATTTGTATATTCTCAGGTTTTATTTTGATACCACATTATGATTCGCATTCTATTTATTCGTGTCTCATGATAATATTATGGCAATGAAGGTTCCAAATTAATGTCATCCGTACATTTGCCCATAAACATAACTTCACAGGCAGTTACAATCGTACATGGTCCTAGTGATACATGTATTTTGATACATGTATGCAAATCAACTGCAGATCGATGTGATTCAAGCCATGCAAGGACAGAATAGTTTAGCAAAACTCCCATGATCTCGCCCAATCCTATTTGCTATGTTCGCAGAGAACTGGTACTCTTCCCATTCAGAAGATGTTTTCACCCATTGCTAGCTGGGGTGCCTGACACAGTTGATGTGCTGCTGGCCAGCTAGCTGCTAGTGCTAGCTCGTTGAACTCGTGAAACGAATCTTCACAAATCTGTAATCTTGTATGCAATATTTCGAACAACTTTTCAACTAAACCTAGTTCGTCGAACAAACTACAACCATGAGTATCATAGCTACCACCTACGGACATCGCCGTGTGTGACACTCCGACTGGTCACTCAGCCTGGTGACACTAGTTCATTTTCAAGTACTGTGGCAGGTTCGATGTCGATGTCGGAGAACCATCGTAACTTTCTAGTAACTGAGCTGCCACCTCGAACGACTCGGTTTCAAGTCTTGCATTTTCTCATATTACAATCAAAAACCTCCAGTACGAGGATTTTTACTTGGACTAGAGTGTAGAGAACGGCTGTCTTTCAGCCTGCTCCTGCCTGACAAAGTCGAAAGCGGGAATGCACAGGAAAAGAAAAAGAGTATCCGCACTCCTATTTTGAGTCTTGGCATACGATAGGATCATCGAAATCCAACTTTTTTTTACAAACGGGTACCCTTTTACTAACGGTACCTGAGATTAATGGGCAGGTACCCGGGTACCCGGAACACCCGTTTGACCCCTACAGATAATACATTAGGGTCTTTTCACTAACATTGTTGCATGCCTTTTGCTATACAAACATCAAAGTGATACAAAGGCACAAAGTCGCATAGATCAACTGATTTGCCGAGTTGGAGAACCAGCTTTAGAATTACACAAACAGGCGATGGCGCCTCCTTTTATACATGTGAGCGACATACACGGCATGGCAAGGTTATTGATAATAGTTATGGGAAGTAATGGGGAGGGGAGGAGAAAAAATCACAAGTGAAAGAAGTCACAACTGTAAGAGAATAAATATATTAAAGTCGGATGTTGAACCAACAATAACTGTAGAAATGAAAAGGACATAGGAATTCGAGTTAAGAGCAACTCTCCATCACTGTAACTAGATTCTACATACTAGTGTTAAAACGATCTCAACCGGTACTCGTTAGCTCGCTCGCCAGAAACTCTGCTCGTTTGTGCGGCCAGCTCGTTTGCACTAACGAACACCGTACACCGTACTCCGTACACATGGCAGTACATGTCGACCGGGGAGTCGTAAAATATGTTACGATTCCCTGGTCGATAGAGAGTCCGGTCCCGCTCAAAGTGAAAATCACTCGCAGTTATAGTGTCTGAATGCCTGCACCACACTTGAGTTGCTTGTGTTGTCATTGCAGCTTTGGTGGACTCTACTGATGTCTTGTTCCGCATCTGAGTGAAAGTTACGCTCAGTCGTTTGGAAGTTTTCTCCCGCGATGCAGCGAAGACCTTGCAATCTTGCAATCTTTGCAAAACGGTCTATTCTTACAAAGGCTACTTAACCACGGCGCCGAAAAGACATCTCGACACCAAACAGAAGTCCGAAGTGAAGCAGCAGCAACCCCAATTATGCCAGTGGTGATAATTTGCGGTGATAATTTGAACCAGCTGAAAAATCGAACTTTGAAAAAAGTATATTCAAAAATTCATATTTGCCACATCAATGAAACTCGTTAGCTCGCTCGATAGCTTGCTCGTTTGTGGAACTGATCGTTCTTTTTATTTTTATAGATATGCTCGCTTCAACACTACTATGTACAGTCAGAAAGTGCAAGAACTAGGCACAAAACTGACAGAGTACTGAGACATCTTGAATCGTGGTTCGACCTTATTGTCCATTGGTCTTGCCAGTATCGTCATTGCAATGCATGAACATCATGGAATTAGGTGTGTTTGAAACTCCGGAACAAGAAGGGGGCACGTTTGCTTGACTCGCTACCATCATGACGTGAACAGATGGAACCCCACTGCTCTTATTCTAGATCATGTTCTCCTCTGAGGACAGCTTACAGCCAGATTTCCGTACACAAGAAAAGAGCACAAGTAAATCGTTAGACTGATTGCAATTCATCTTGGAGAAGGAGAAGGATAGAATTCGATCGTCTGCTACTCTCTCAACGCAAAGTTGATGACATAGCAGCTACATGTGCGTCTCTTCATGCGTGTGCTCTTCACCTTTGGGGGCAGTGTGAGGATTTTAGGATTCCTGGAAATCAGATTCTGTATACTATTGGACAGCAGTTTCTGCATTGTACATGCTCCACAGTGCTCATCGGCAAGGATGTTGAATTTGCGTGTACCCCTTCACCACCCTGCTCTCCATACTATTCCAGATCAGCACTAACTGATTATTAAAGTGTTTCATTTCCAGTAGAATGTGCTCCTCCAATAAGTGCGGCATTGGAGGTGGTGATATTTATTGCCACAGTTGCACTGCTGATATTCGTCATGAAGGAAGCAATGGATGTTGGTCAAGTCAACCAGTGGGCTTGCAGTGATAAGCAAAGTACCACAATACATCATCAAGTGTCATAGCATGGCGGAGTTGGTTGCCCGCAACGCTTCCATGTTGGTGTTGTTAGTGTAAAAATAGAGGATATCTTCCAGTCTCTAACTTTTAAAGCACATGGACCTGCTATAGGTGCTATTCTTTTAATGCTTGTTTCAAGTCACAGAATTGTTTAGCTTCTTACGGCTTTGATTTAATTCGCCGTATTGTAATTAATGTGAAGAAGAGGTTGATGCGACTTCGCGATACTTGGGGAATTGTGTGTTGCTCCCTACGTGGGAGCTTGCGCTATTCCTGCCGACTTGAATTCTCACTTGACCGACTTGTTATTTTAATATGAATTCATGGACATCTGTCAATTCAGTAGGTGAACTGCATTGCCATCGAGCCCTGAGCCAGCTCCATAGGAATGGCACAGTCATGAAGATGCGTGATGCTGTGTATCTTATTCGCATCAGAATAATAACCTGTTTGTTTTGGCTACACACTCCGGTAGCAACAGATACTCTGCATAATGCAGCTTGTACAGTAGTCCTCACTGAAGAAGAAAGCAGTTCAGGAGGGACTCTAGTGAGGAGTGTACGAGGATAGCCTATTAGTGTTCTACATAATCATTTGCATATTGAACATGTTACATGTAATAATTACCATGAACGCCGAGAGTGGTAAAACCGGGTACGGCCATCACCAGCGGCTGCGGCACTGTCCCGAGTGCCATGCTGTGCTTAGTGCTGATGCAGTGCAAGATATAGTTATAAGCTGCATCATGGTTGCCGTTTGTTGTTGTTCAATTACTTTAAGTATTGCCGTATGGTCTTCACGCATGCAAGTGTGTGCTTTTCAGCAGGATCGTCGACAGACTTCATTGTGCGAGGCCTAAATCTGCAGTAAAACTAGTAATACAAAAAAACCATGCCTATCTGTCTAACATTTAAAATCTGTACACAATGTCCTGCTTCTACATACATTTCGAAAGCATGGATTTCAAAAAATGTTCATTGGAAGCATGTCTGATTTGTACTTGCTGACATCCAGAACGAAGCATGCACGGATCCCTCCTATGGCGGACGAAACCGGGGTCTTCGTTAGACATTGAGGCAGGAGAACACACCTCCACTCGTTCTGCATATATCAGCAAACACTTGCAATTTACGTCCAAGTACACCCCGCAAATCGACTTGGGCACGAAAACGATAATCTGGGAGGCAATGAAAATATAAGTACGACGTAGGAAAAGGACAAACGTTTCAATCAAAATTGGCGTGAAGGCTGCCAAAAATTCTGCACCCCTTAGGAGGAAGCCTCAAATGTGAGCCAATTCTGATAAACGCCAATGGCCGGCACGCCGAGGAAGAACGAAATGAAAAAAAGATCGTAACTTCACTTTCCCATTGCGCATTTGACGATCAAAATATCTGCTTGCGCAGCTTGGAGACAGGAAGGTGAATTCGCTGAGACTTCGCGAATCCGGCGTAGAAAACGGCTGGAATCGACAGAAACATAGGCTAAACCTTCCCGAATATTTCCAGAGATTTGAAAAAGGCAGCAAGGTCGTGTAAGACCGCATCATGGATCACTGGGGCGACGGGGAAATGTCGTACGGTACATAATGTCGCTGGATTATGCATGCATCACAGCCGTGAAACGTCTGTACCGTCGGTCAGTGTCGTGCGCTATTATCGCACGAGCTGATTGTTTAGTGACTGGTGGTGTTAATGGACTGTATAGCATAACGTGTAGTTCCTTGATCCGTTATTTTTTGTATAAAATACCGCTTTATTCTGTGCTTTATTGCATCTAGTTCTTTGGGCTCTAACGGTTTGACGAATCTCAGTGGCTCAGCATTTCAGAATAACAAGATCGTTACGGATATGTAAGTCAATTTTCAAAACGAATCTCGCTCTAAATGGCAATCAAGAGTCCTTACTATGCGGTAATGATGCTTAAGGCTGCGTTTCCACGATTGAAAACGATTTGCGTTTACACGACAACAAAATACGACCCAACCGGAATGATATCGTTGCGTTTACTACTATCGCTTACACGGCGACGACCGAAAACGATACCTAAACGAAACGAAATGGAAAAGCACTTCAAAGTGTTTTGAAAAGTTTCAAAACGTTTTCATTCTCGTGTAAACGGTGAAAACAGTGAAAACGATACCTCGTCCACGACCTCCGCCACAGCCTTCGCTACACGCGCCACGCACGCCATGATCAGCTGTTCCATCAGCTGGCTGAGCTCGACCAGCGCCGCGAGCAATTCCTCCGCGCAGCGCGAGCGGAGCACGTCCACGAACTGGCTGCGCTTGCCCTCGCCCTACAGCTTCTTGAAGCTCGTCGTCGGAAATTTTGTCCCCATCTGAAGAGCTGCCGTTCTCAAGAAATTCACAGAAAACCAAATCATCGTTGAGTCGGTCTTCCTCATCTGATGACGGCAGGTTTCCGTCAGAGAAAAGAGCGTCAGATTATTCACCATCGTCGTCTTCTGATTCTTCTTCTACAGGGGCATCATCGGCCTCCAGCTCTTCAAACAACTCAAGCGCTCCTGCAGCATCCATGGCGGAGGTCAGCTGTAGTAGCCATGAACTGTACAAGTCGAAAACGAAGCGAAACAGCAACGTCTTGTTCATGTTGCGGGACGCGTGCGTAGTCTGCCACGCTCGATTGACTTCCGCTGATCTGCACGATCGTCGTTGATCACGACTCGACTTTTTCAAATGCAACCCCCTACTTTCTCTATTGCTATCCACAGGCCAGATACTGAAGGGTCTCTGTACAAAAAATCAGGCACCTGCGATGTACGAGACTGGCTCTGTGCTCGATTTTAGTAAGCACTGTCAGCATAGGTCGAAATCGACCTACCGGCACCTAAGGGTTAACCGAGTAAAACTATTAAAAATCATAAATTATTATTGTTTGACTTATTAAGCTTCCGTGGAGATAAAAATGGCTCTTAACTCAATATAAAAATAATAAATTTCACGGTTCGCGTGAGACTCGGCTGGAAGCCGAGGTTTCCGCATCCGCCGTGGGAACGCCACCACCCTCTAGGATCAAAGGCGCAGATGCAGCGCCTTAACGGTGGGAGGTGAGTAGATCAGACCCACCACCAAGTGGTCAAAGACCGAAATCCCATTAGCTGCATCCATGTTACCCTCGTGCCAGGCCACGAGTTCCCAATTAACTGTGGGTCGCAGCACGGCTGGAAAAATTCCTTCCGCTTCCAAGCAGGACTCAATATATATACGCACAATGCAAGTAATAATTTAGACCCTAACTATCGCGATAAAATGAGATCTGAAAGAAACATTACCCCATTCAACGATATCAGGTGACAACAGATGCGATAAATTCACCACTAGAAAGTTACCATGCAACCACAAACGAGAACTACTGATCTAAATTCACAAACAATTTCAACGTAAACAAATTCTTTTTCTGCCTACAAAAAATCGGCTTGGTGGTAAAAATGTAGATAGACTCCAATACACGCAAATACCTTTGACGACGTGAACGAGACCAAACAGAAAAGCAATTATCAGCATAACTAGAACGACAATCACTATTCTGAACAAGATGGTTGGCAACAGCAGATTTATACACCCTAACAACGCTACTAGAATCAGTACAGGTAGACTCCCTCTAATTCGAATACGGTATAATTCGACCATTCCGTGTAATTCGAACTTTTTTGTCGTACCGATCTTCTGCAAGTCACTTCAAGTCAAAATCGAATGCATATTTCGAAGTACGAAAAGTGCGCCAGTTGGATAATTCGAACCCAGTCTTCGTACAGAAGAGCTGTTTACAGTACATTGGCTATGTCCTTTGAACGCTTATTTCGAAGTGAGATTGAGTTGCTATCCTTGTAATTCGAAGTTCATTCTTTTCTCCTTCTCTAGCCAAGAGTAGCTCAAAAATCGATCGATGGTCCGCTGCAGGATCGACTATAGCGTTCAAGAAACCCACCTTCTCTCGAAATTTGATTCAAGCCCGTGCGAGGCAAATTGCAAAGGTTTGATTGAAGACGACTTCTTCCAGGTGGCTGACTCCCTTCGCGGATCTCGACGGCCTTTCTTACCGCGCCAGCTCGTGCGCGGAGATGTTGGTGCACAACAACACTATTGTCGTAAATATTGTCTATGCCTTTGCTCCACTTCCGTTCTTCAGAACGACGTGCTGCTGTCCAACGGCCTTTCATGACGCGGATTAGGCAGCGCACTGAGCGCAGTTCCTTTCCGTTGAAATTGTTTCAGGAAAGCTGCAGTGACTGACAACTTCTTCACTAGAAGATGAAGATAATGTCAAAATGATTTTGTGTCGATCCAGTGTTTTGATGATCCGTTGTACATGACCCGTACCTATGTTTCGTTGATGCAAATAAAAATGTGCAAAAAATATTCAGCATGCGATTTCAAGCATTTTGACATACATGTACATATCAGTGCATGGCGCTGCATTTGGACAATCAGAAGTTCTGGATAATTCGAAGTTAGGGCCTGGCAATGAAACCGACCTGACATTCCTTGCCGCTACTGCCAATCCAGACGAGGCCGATGTAGATGTCAGTACCAAAGGCACGTCCGTTACTGGCACTGCCTGCTGCGATGATGCTCCCTTTGACGTTCCAATGGCTGTTGATGTTGATGAAGAGGAGGAGGGAGATGAGGAAGACGCTGACGACGACGATGACGACAACGACGGAGACGATAAAGACTCTGCTAACCTCGCCCTAGAGCGAGTCACTGGTCCCGCAGACACACCATCCGGTGGTTTCTTCGGTGGCCGGCCACGCTTTTTGCCACCGGAGGTGGACACACCGGATGTCAAAGAAGACGAAACCGCAGATACCAACGATGATGACGGGATAGAAGGAAGAGACGGTAAACAAGCCGATGCCGACGAAGAAGACAACGACACCCCAGTTGGTTCCATCCCTAGCGAAGGTGCACCTCCAGTCGCAGTAGCAATCTTTGGGGGACGACCTCGCCTAGGCCTTGACGACTGTGCCTCAACAGGCATAACGTGAAGAGGCACATGCTGGTCGATCCGTGCCTCCAGGTGCTGAAGGGTCCTACCCACATACCGGCTCTCACATTACCGGCACTCGAAGTTGTAAAGAAGATGTGATAATTCATTATCAAATTGTCTGACTATACACTTTCGTCTGCTGAGAAAGAGCTGCTATGCCGAGGTATGAGTTTCGGTTTGCCGCCTAAAACTAACCGAGAAGAGGTTATGGCTGATTTTGACGTACTTTATGATCGCCTGTCCTCATCACTACCGAAGACAAACAGATCAGCGTCGGTGTGCGCAACCTCTCTGGCTGACATTGCGAACCAATACATCCAGTCTAGCAATGACACGACATGTTTTACACTAACCCGTGAACATTTAAGAGTACGGAAAGAATTGCGGAGCAACAACAACATTGCAATAACCAAACCTGACAAAGGAAGGGCTACCGTCATTATGAACAAGCATGACTACATCACGAAGACACATACCATTCTGAACGATAGTTCGAAGTTTACTGTCATTGGGCCCATTGAGACACATGAAAAAAACTGCTAAAATAGAGGAACAATTATGCAACTATTTCAAAGAGTTAGTATTGCTGAAGCAGATCACGCAGACTGAGTCGGATTCATTTAGTCCAATTGGTTCTGCGCGACCGCACATGTATGGCTTACCCAAATTTCACAAGGCTGGTTGTCCAGTTCGTCCGATTTTGTCCATGTGTGGTTCACCGCAGTACAAAGTGTCGAGGTGGATTTGTCGTTTGTTACAGCCTGTTCTCGACATGTACAGTACATATGTAGTCAAGGATAGTTTTGAGTTTGCCGACTTTTTGCATGATCACGAATTCCCGGAGACATTCTTTATGTGCTCGTTTGATGTTGTGAGTCTTTTCACGAACGTACCTTTGGATTTTACGATTGATATCTGCTGTGATGCTATGTACCGTGGTAATGTAGGTTCTCCTGTTACTATCGAAGAGACGTACTTTCGCCGTCTTATGAATATGGTTACGTCTGGCGTTGATTTTTCGTTTGAGAATGTTATGTATCGTCAGATAGATGGTGTCGCGATGGGTTCACCGTTGGGTCCAGTTCTTGCAAATATATGTGTGGGTTACTGCGAATCATTGGTCCCCAAATGTAAATGGCCTGCGGTGTATTGTCGTTTTGTTGACGATAGTTGGTCCTACTTTCAGTCTCGGAACGACGCGCAGGAGTTTCTTGAATTATTGAATAAGCTGCACCCGTCACTGAAGTCTACTTGTGAGTTTGAATCGGCTAGTAAATTGTCCTTCTTGGACGTTCTTGTAGAGAAGTCTGGTATGGGTGGTGTAATTACATCAGTGTACCGGAAACCAACGTTCACCGGCTTGTACATTGTTTGGGACTCGTTTATTGCGAGGTCGTACAAAATTAATCTCGTTCGTAATCTAGTGGATCGTGCTCGTCGATTATGTTCGCCTTCAAAGTTGGATGAGGAGCTGGAGCGGCTACGCACTTTGTTTCGTTTAAATGGGTACCCGGAATATGTGATATCTAAATATGTCGTAGTTAGTACACTGGGTGGAGCGAAGGAAGTGTCCTCCGAGGCCACTCCGGTGTATCTTCGTTTGCCTTGGAAGGGTGAAGCTGTTTGCCGTACCATGCAACGTCGAGTGAAGTCAGCTGTAGAATCGAACTTTCGTAATGTTAGTGTCCGGTTCGTCTACACAACAGCTCATGCCTTCATGGTGAAGAAGGATGTCCTACCCACTCTTAAATTATGATTGATAATTTCGCGGTCCGGAGACCACGGAGGTCGACTGCAAATTATTCAACCGTAGTATATGCTAGAAATGGCCTAGGCCCACGTGGAGCATTGAAGGAGAACAGAAGCCAGAAGCTAAACGGAACACAATCTCGAGACAGGGATGAACTAAGGACAGTGGGACGGGACAGACGTGAAAGAAAGTGATTAAATTTGGAAAGGATTGGGAGAACTTCAAATTCAAAGCCAATCCTTTCCAAATTTAATCACTTTCTTTCACCTCTGGTAGTTTCCAGAAACTGACCGTGGTTGGTCCCCTGGGGGAGGGAAAAAGACCCAAGTGCCATCAGTATGTGTGGCACGTGTTGTGAGCTGCCTTTGGAGTGAAAAACTTGTCAGCGCCATCTAGGTTCAGCCTGGTCCCATAGCTCAGTGGTTAGAGCATTGCTCATGACAAGCAGGGTCCCAGGTTCGAGTCCTGGTGGGTCTGGCGTTTTTTTTCTCTTTTCAGGCAGTTCACTTCCCCGACTGATCCTTTGAATTTGAAGTTCTCCCAATCCTTTCCAAATTATTATTATTATTATTATTATTATTATTTGGAAAGGTTTGGGAGAACTTCAATTTCAAATGATCAGTCAGGGAAGTGAACTGCCTGAAAAGAGAAAAAAACGCCAGACCCACCAGGACTCGAACCTGGGACCCTGCTTGTCATGAGCAATGCTCTAACCACTGACCTATGGGACCAGGCTGAACCCAGAAGGCGCTGACAAGTTTTTCACTCCAAAGGCAGCTCACAACACGTGCCACACATACTGATGGCACTTGGGTCTTTTTCCCTCCCCCAGGGGACCAACCACGGTCAGTTTCTGGAAACTACCAGAGGTGAAAGAAAGTGATTAAATTTGGAAAGGTTTGGGAGAACTTCAATTTCAAATGATCAGTCAGGGAAGTGAACTGCCTGAAAAGAGAAAAAAACGCCAGACCCACCAGGACTCGAACCTGGGACCCTGCTTGTCATGAGCAATGCTCTAACCACTGACCTATGGGACCAGGCTGAACCCAGAAGGCGCTGACAAGTTTTTCACTCCAAAGGCAGCTCACAACACGTGCCACACATACTGATGGCACTTGGGTCTTTTTCCCTCCCCCAGGGGACCAACCACGGTCAGTTTCTGGAAACTACCAGAGGTGAAAGAAAGTGATTAAATTTGGAAAGGTTTGGGAGAACTTCAATTTCAAATGATCAGTCAGGGAAGTGAACTGCCTGAAAAGAGAAAAAAACGCCAGACCCACCAGGACTCGAACCTGGGACCCTGCTTTTAATGAGCAATGCTCTAACCACTGAGCTATGGGACCAGACTGAACCCAGAAGGCGCTGACAAGTTTTTCACTCCAAAGGCAGCTCACAACACGTGCCACACATACTGATGGCACTTGGGTCTTTTTCCCTCCCCCAGGGGACCAACCACGGTCAGTTTCTGGAAACTACCAGAGGTGAAAGAAAGTGATTAAATTTGGAAAGGTTTGGGAGAACTTCAATTTCAAATGATCAGTCAGGGAAGTGAACTGCCTGAAAAGAGAAAAAAACGCCAGACCCACCAGGACTCGAACCTGGGACCCTGCTTGTCATGAGCAATGCTCTAACCACTGAGCTGTCAGTGCTTTAGACGCTGCCATCGTCCAGCAAAGAATCATCCTGGTACAAGATGATCTAACGCAGCGGCATCCACACAAAGCAACGTCACCTCACAATTAACTAGACCACCGGAAAAACAACCGGACAAGACACTTACTGGCATGGCAGTGACAGGAACTGCATCAACTAGAAGAATGACAAGATCGGCAACGACGGCAATGGCAGCAGGAGCAGTCTGAAGAACAAATTGCCTGACCCCACCAAGACTCGAACCAGGGACCCTCGCTTGTAGCCAGCGATGCTGTAACCACTGAGCTATGGTGTAGTGGCCATCCCAGCAGAAACCGTTCAACATTTTCTTCAGACTTCGAAACTCACACTTTGTGTGAATCTATACAGGCTGGTGGGACGCAGCCCTCACTGTAATCCACACACTCCACCTACAAACTAGCACGCAATATTCTTCCAAGATCATACATCCTATCCAAATTCTACTTTGTTTTCCCGTGGCCGTCCGCAATTGCGGTGGATAGATACGATTCGGCACGACCTGAAGGCAGCGGATCTCTCCGTGGAGAGCGCTCTCCAAGCTGCAGGAGATAGACTAACTTGGCTTGACACTGTTGACAGATGCGTCGACTCTGCTCCTGTCTAACAGGTTCAGGGAAGATGCGAGCTGTGTTTATTATTATTATTTCCCAGAGATTTGGACGATAATCAACTTGTTCACCTACCTGACGGGCTGTTCAAAGCCACAACCAAATTACAAAAACTGGAAGTCATGTTGTGAATGTACCGTAAAAAGGCGTTTTTGTCGTAGTTCTTTTGAGATGTAGCAAATGGGATTTCGGGATATGGCATCTCGTTGATTGATCTCATGTACCCTTTATGACCCGAAGCTGACGCCGCCCGTGGAAGACTTTTTCCAGGTAGAACTCCGTGTTGGAAGCAAAGAGCTGAGATAGTGTCTTTACAAGTTCCATGTGATCCACACACTCCACCTACAAACTAGCACGCAATATTCTTCCAGGATCATACATCCTATCCAAATTCTACTTTGTTCTCCCAGAAATTTGGCCTATAATCAACTTGTTCACCTACCTGACGGGCTGTTCCAAGCAACAACCAAATTAGAAGAACTGTAAGTCATGTTGTGAATGTACCGTAAAAAGGCGTTGTTGTCGTAGTTCTTTTGAGATTTGGCAAATGGGATTTCGGGATATTGCATCTCGTTGAATGATCTCATGTACCCTTTATGACCCGAAGCTGACGCCGCTCGTGGAAGACTTTTCCAGGTAGAACTCCGTGTTGGAAGCAAAGAGCTGAGATAGTGTCTTTACAAGTTCCATTGCGCATTCCTTCAAGAAAGAAACTACACCAATCGATCGATATCGATCGATGGGGTCACAAAGGGTTAATTATTGTTTGCAACCACACAACAAGCCGACCTGGGAGCCATTACGCGTTGTATTACCAGGAGATAGGCAACAATTGCCGCATACAATATGCAATATTCTGGTCCAATGCCAGAGCTAGTATTGCAAGCACCGCTGTGCGTTAGTATGGCCAATGCCGACACTAACTGGGGCAACAATTGCCCGGCGAGAATCTAGCACTGCGTACACATGACACAATCGAACAAAATCATCTGAATACACAGCACAACAATCAGGATGCTCAAACAAAATGACTAGCAATGGACGACTCATACATCAGAAAAATCAGCATGTGCGGTGGACACAACCGATACCAAATGGCTAGTCGTGTGGACCCTAGCCATTGCCGCTGTCAGTGCTTTAGACGCTGCCATCGTCCAGCAAAGAATCATCCTGGTACAAGATGATCTAACGCAGCGGCATCCACACAAAGCAACGTCACCTCACAATTAACTAGACCACCGGAAAAACAACCGGACAAGACACTTACTGGCATGGCAGTGACAGGAACTGCATCAACTAGAAGAATGACAAGATCGGCAACGACGGCAATGGCAGCAGGAGCAGTCTGAAGAACAAATTGCCTGACCCCACCAAGACTCGAACCAGGGACCCTCGCTTGTAGCCAGCGATGCTGTAACCACTGAGCTATGGTGTAGTGGTCATCCCAGCAGAAACCGTTCAACATTTTCTTCAGACTTCGAAACTCACACTTTGTGTGAATCTATACAGGCTGGTGGGACGCAGCCCTCACTGTAATCCACACACTCCACCTACAAACTAGCACGCAATATTCTTCCAAGATCATACATCCTATCCAAATTCTACTTTGTTTTCCCAGAGATTTGGACGATAATCAACTTGTTCACCTACCTGACGGGCTGTTCAAAGCCACAACCAAATTACAAAAACTGTAAGTCATGTTGTGAATGTACCGTAAAAAGGCCTTTTTGTCGTAGTTCTTTTGAGATGTAGCAAATGGGATTTCGGGATATGGCATCTTGTTGATTGATCTCATGTACCCTTTATGACCCAAAGCTGACACCGCCCGTGGAAGACTTTTTCCAGGTAGAACTCCGTGTTGGAAGCAAAGAGCTGAGATAGTGTCTTTACAAGTTCCATGTGATCCACACACTCCACCTACAAACTAGCACGCAATATTCTTCCAGGATCATACATCCTATCCAAATTCTACTTTGTTCTCCCAGAAATTTGGCCTATAATCAACTTGTTCACCTACCTGACGGGCTGTTCCAAGCAACAACCAAATTAGAAGAACTGTAAGTCATGTTGTGAATGTACCGTAAAAAGGCGTTGTTGTCGTAGTTCTTTTGAGATTTGGCAAATGGGATTTCGGGATATTGCATCTCGTTGAATGATCTCATGTACCCTTTATGACCCGAAGCCGACGCCGCTCGTGGAAGACATTTCCAGGTAGAACTCCGTGTTGGAAGCAAAGAGCTGAGATAGTGTCTTTACAAGTTCCATTGCGCATTCCTTCAAGAAAGAAACTATACCAATCGATCGATATCGATCGATGGGGTCACAAAGGGTTAATTATTGTTTGCAACCACACAACAAGCCGACCTGGGAGCCATTACGCGTTGTATTACCAGGAGATAGGCAACAATTGCCGCATACAATATGCAATATTCTGGTCCAATGCCAGAGCTAGTATTGCAAGCACCGCTGTGCGTTAGTATGAGTACGGTACCATCAAGAGAATGAGTATATATGCGAAGTGTATCGGGGGAATGCATTCAGTGCAGTAACAAAAATTGTGTGGATTTGTGTGAAATTATCGACCACAACTAAAAACTACGCGGTCTTCAGACCCCTGTTGTAGCGCGATTTCCTGGCCTTTTCGTGGAGACAACTAGAAGACTGTATTTACTTATTGGTTTCAACCATACTCTCAAATCAACCAGAAAACAACAACAACAACGATCGCCAAATCGCTGCCATCAGCAAAACGTGCCCGCGTGCGTGCATTGGCTTACGTGTACTGCAGTGTGCGTGCATGCATATCGAAGTGTACGAGTAGAAAAGCAGAATGATCATGCATGATGGTAGCGTGGTCCCACCCACAGTAGATACATGTGATATTGTGCACTGTGGTGTTGAGTGATGCCGCTGTTGCCATGGCGCCCCGGCTTGGCTCTCTGGTGCCACTTTGGACGCTGGACACATAGGAACAGCGTTCCCCGGTTCGTATTTCTTCCCGCAACTGCCACAGGACTTCTTGCAACGAGAAGGACGCATCGCCTACACCTTTGCACACATCCAGGCGCACCGCCTTTGGCAGTTTCTGCAGAAGAATTGGGGCAAACATATCTCCATAGTGCTCGGTCTTCCGACCCATATTCTCCAGCGACCGCACGTGGTTCACTACACTGTCCAGCAATTTGCGGAGGCCCGACAGATCATGCTCATTGCTGATACCTGGCAGGTTCAGCAGGGCATCCATGTGCGCACTGATTATACGCTGCGGATCTCCGTACCGCTGCTCTAGACACTTGACTGCCGCTGCATAATTCGCCTCTGTGAGGCTCAAACCACTGATCACTGCTGCTGCTGCTCCGTAAACACTGCTATGTAGGTATGTGAACTTATCCGTATCTGTCAAGCCGCTATTGGAGTGGATCAGCGACTTGAACACATCAAAGAAATGCAGCCACTCCATAGCGTTGCCACCAAACTTGCCGAGCTCTAGTTTCGGCAGCTTCACTCTGGCAGAGCTGCCACTGGTCGACACTGACGACAGTGTACTCAACTGTGAGTTTGACGCTGACGACGTCAGGTTTTGTGTGAAATTTTAATTTTCGGCTATCACATTTCGTTAATTTCTTACTTTTTCGACGGGGTCCATGGACTAGAACACAATAACTTTTTTTTTTAGAAAACTGCCATTAAGCAGTTTTTATTGCTATAATCTACTTATTGGTTTCAACCATACTCTCAAATCAACCAGAAAACAACAACAACAACGATCGCCAAATCGCTGCCATCAGCAAAACGTGCCCGCGTGCGTGCATTGGCTTACGTGTACTGCAGTGTGCGTGCATGCATATCGAAGTGTACGCGTAAAAAAGCAGAATGATCATGCATGATGCATCGATGAGTCATACCACAACGTAACCATGGATATAAATAATGGTGACGCGATGGTGACAGCAAAGTTCCGCATACAAAAGCGCAGGTGCAACAAGGAAAAATCAGAGTGCAGAACAAACAGAAATTCAAATCGAAAGGAGATAAATATTGTGGAGATGAAGCAAATCAGTTTGGTCTGTCAGAGGGTGCTTGCGCCCAGAGACAGGGTGACAGCAAACCCTGTCAGAGAGAGTCAGTGTACAGAATAGGAATACATAGAACGCAGCACGCAGTGGAGTTGCTGTGGAGAGCGAGAATGCAAGCAACAACGTAAGTATTATCTATGCAACTGATTTTATCGGCGTATCCGACAAACACGCACAACAAACACTGTATTGTAACAACACACTCGTAAATGATGTTATCACAACAACACTCATTCTATTTCAGCGCAGTGTCCTGTCCAATCACACTCAAAATCACACTCGTAAATCTCGCACACTCCCTCCTTGACAACATGACAACTGACACTCATAAATCTCGCACAATTTGTGTGCGAGGCCGAGATCCTACTAGCAGGCTGGCTGGGCCGCCGGTCGACCAACCCGGGAATCGCATGCAGGCCGATAGCATAATAATTATAACGTATATACAGTCATGTAGATGTATAGCAGGGAGTCATATTATGTAAACGACTCCTGAGTGAATGGGGAGATTTTCTGAAAAAAAATTCGAAGTAGGGAGGCAAGTAAATGCAATCAGAATGGATGTTAGTTGCCGTCAGTATAATAATAATAAGAAGAAGAAGAACGCCCGTGATCGGCAGAGTCAGCGCCGGTCCCAGGAAACGTCAGGTCAGACATCCCGTTGACTCCAGAACGCCCGTGATCGGCAGAGCCAGCGCCGGTCCCATAGCTATGCAGAAGACGTTACTTGAACTTCAGTATCTCATTGAAACGTTTTTGCAAGACAATGATGTAGGTAATCAAAGGAAAAAGCATTTCCATCAGTTCTAACAGCATGCACGATGAGCTAGGCAACAAAGCATAGCGCAGGGCCCTGAGCTTCCAAGCTCTCTCGTTTTGGAACGCAACTTTGCGTACATGTAGTGATTTAGCCTACAGTTAGTTCACGAGTCATTTCGTGGGTTGTTTGTTTCTTGCGTTGCACCGTGCAAGACAAGAATTTGCACAACTGCACAAGAGTATTGACGTTGACTCTCAAAATGATTCTTGGTCGCCTTTTGTTTGTTTCTTCTAAGTTAGTTTTGACAAAGGGTATTTTCGTTTTGTCTTTTCTCGCAGTGTTTCCTTTCATTTCTAAGCCGCGACGCCGTCGCGTACTGCGGTACGATGGGTCACGTCAAGAGTACATAACCCCCCAGAGTGTGCAACTCCACTATGGGTGCTGTCCCGACAGAATTTCAAGTTGACGTCATTTTGATGATGCAATGCGCACTGTACACGGATTATCAGACGAATCCGGAACCTGTGGTTGACCGAAGCCGATCGATCCTGTACAAATTATTGCAAAGAAAAACGTGTGATGCGTTGACACCCGTACACATGTTGTAAATCACTGCTGCAAGGAGCATTGCGTCATAAATAATGACGTCAACTTGAAATTCTGTCGGGACAACAGGGTATGTGGGAGTTGCACACTCTGGGGGGTTATGTACTCTTGGTCACGTGCTGCCAATCTACTGCATTCTTTATTCACCAGTTTTCATGGCTACACTGCATGCATTGTATAATGACTCATAATTATGTTTTGCTCTGCGCTGAATCCCGTACTGGTGTAGGGCTTTTTCAGAGTTTGCTTTCGGTGAGGCTCGGCAAGTTTGGTTCTTCGAAAGGAAGAGAAAGAGCTGTCTTTTTGTTGTTTGCGAAATATCTATTTTACTACCACAAAGTCTTCCCGTTGCATGTGAGAACATGCATGACACCTAAGAACACGAAATTGATGTATATAACTTCCCCTTTGCAGACTTCCACTTCATATAGCATCCTGATGAGGGCAATTTGCCAAAAACGTTGAAAATGATTCTGAGAAATGAAAATGAATTTGCAGTGCCCAGGGAATGAGCATGTGTGCTCACCAATTCTCTTTGAAAAAAGAAGCGGCAATAAAAAGAACTTTCTCCGGTACACACCTGGAGGTTAAATAGCTCTTCTGTTCGGCTTTGTTGTTGTCATAAAATCCCATGAAAACGGAAATGGCTAGCAGCTTTTATCGGCAACAGACCACATACGCTAACGTATTGGGATACGCTAACGTACGAGGATATGTTACAAGCAAGGCAGGGATACTACACTATGTACATCTTATCCAAGTCATGGGGTGCATATATCGAAAAAGAGATTTTTTGGGTAGTTCTGTTATTTTGATATGCGGTAAATGTGTATAGCACGGTATAAAGAGTATTACGAGATTCTTCCGGGAAGTGATAATTATACATCCTATCCAAAATCTACTTTGTTCTCCCAGAGATTTGTTGGAGAATAAACTTGTTGACCTACCTGCCGGGCTGTTTGACGCGACAACCGAATTGAGAAACCTGTAAGTCATGTTGTGCATGTATCGTAAAAAGGCGTTTTTTTGGCGTAGTTCTGTTCTTTTAAGATGCGTCGAATGGGTTTTCGGGATGTGGCATCTAGGCATATGCGGATCATACCGGCAGAAAATTGGCAGAATTCGGTACTTTTTCTTGTAAATTTCATGCATGTTTGGTATGTGGATAAAGAAATGGAGCAAAATTCGACAAATTGCTCGCCATAAGGTTTGTATCGTTCTGCCAACTTCACTGCTTTTCGAGCAGAATCTGCCACCTTTTCGATGATTATCCGCCAGTGCCCAGTGGCATCTCGTTGGTTGATCTTAGGTACCCTTCCCCACTCTTTATGACCGATACCTGATCACGCTCACGAGTTGGTTGCAACCAACGTAAGCGAAAATGTGGATCTTCATCCACCCTGTACCGAAACCCGTGCAGAACCAAGAGCAGCCTTGTATCAGATACAGTTGTATGTAGACAGCTACGAAGGACCATCCATCTGCTAAGGATGATCATGGCCACTGCCGGTAGCCATGGAGTTTTGACATCATGGGGAAGCTTCGACACGCTAGCTGCTATTGCTATTCATTTTCCACTCTTCTTGCTCCTGGGTGCCATTGTCCTGATCTGTCAATGTCTGAACTGAAAAATAGCTACAACGAGATGTGAGGGCAGTGTGTTTCTTCTCATTGCGCCTGGTGGACGAATAATGAAAAAAAGTTCGCTCCTATTTGTTTGCAGCGTTGACAGCCTTGCTCTGTGACGACTTGCTGCTCTCCAAAATATGAATCATGCTTTCCTACGATTCCGAAATGTCATGTCAGTGTTTCAGGTTTACAAAACCAGCGAAAGATAGCGAAATAACAGCAGCGAAAATTACAAGAGGACAATTCCGGTATATGGATTTATATTGACAATGACCCTCCAGACATCTGTTTCTGTGGGGTTGGTGATGTGAGTGCAGAGTTTGGGTCGGCCAAGAGCGCAATGTGGCGGTGTGGTGTATTGCTCTTGATATTTCTTACCAATATCACTGTAATAATACTCATAACAAGGACACACTTCAGGCTCATTACAAACATCTTGAAAGTTTTTGTCTTCACAAGTATACTTTCAAGCCTTCTCATCAGGTGAAATACAGGCAAGGGAAAAGGAACAGGAACCTGTTCCTTTTCCCTTGCCTGTATTTCACCTGATGAGAAGGCTTGAAAGTATACTTGTGAAGACAAAAACTTTCAAGATGTTTGTAATGAGCCTGAAGTGTGTCCTTTTTATGAGTATTATCGCATTTTTGTCTCAGAGGAAACTGAATATCACTGTAGCCGATATATTCTTATATCCGGTCACTCAATAGCCGATACAGACTGTAGTTGTACACAACTCAATACAGAAGAAAAAAATTTCGCGTACAGATACCTCTGTATCGACCTGACGTCACTATCACATTATAGTCAGGCGTAAGAAAAAAACGTTCTCTTTGGCCTCAACTTCTTTGTTGTCCGGTTGGCCATAGAAGCCGTCGACTAGAGCGCAACATACAGCCCTAAACTGGTGACCCCACACGCTGCCCACTTCGGAGTTTGCCCGATGCGTGCCATCCCTGAGCTCTCGCCGCAGTTTCCTGCTCGTCTCAACTCTTGGGTTGCCGTCAATCGCCGGCCGGTAACATAAAACTTGAATCTCAGCATCATTCGACACTGGATCCGCCTCGGACTGCTAAAACCCTAAAACCCTAAATTGGTGACCCCCGACATGCGCTCTTCGGAGTTTTCATCATGCCATCCCTGAGCTCGGCTTGCCGCAGTTCCCTGCTCGCCTCAACTCTCGGGATCCAGTCAATCGCGGACTGTTGACTGTAAAACTTGAGCCTCACCATCTCGAAACTGAATCCAGCCTCGGAGCTAGTGTGGCCCCTGCCGACCTCCCGGCCCACCTGGATAACCCGCTATCCTGTCACAGCACATCGTTCAGTCGTCTTCGTCTTTTGTATTCATCCTGGCCTCAAACTGGAAATTGGCCACCTCCATCCCAAGTATCAGTTTGCAGGCATATGCCCGGCACAGGACTTGGAGGTACGCACGCCTCCATGAGGCCTCGCCTTACACGGCACGCCTCGCCCCAGTGTTTCCTGTACTCAGTGACTGGTACGTTGCAGCCGCCTCTTACATGATAACACTCCTCTGTCACGCATACATTTCCTCTTTTCTTTCTTTCCAATTCTGACACCCGCCTCTGTCATGCATCTCTCTCTTTTCCACTTTCTGCTTTCTGAGTTTTGTTTTGGTCTTTGCTGCCACGTTATCAACAAACTTCATACACGCAGCGCTCTCTTGTACATATTGTATTCTATTTTTGCCTTTCCGCCTTGTACATGCCGCGCTTCCTTTCTTTTCTCTCTTTTTCTTGTTTATCGTGCTTCGCGCCTCCCGGCCTCACCAATGGCGGGGGAGTACTGTAGCGAACTGACGTCACTATCACATTATAAGCATGCGCAAAATCATAAAACATTCTCTTAGGCGTCACCTTCTTTGTTGTCCAGTTGGCCTTTGTAGCCGTCGTCTAGGGCCCGACGTAAAACCCCTGAACCTCTACCGTCTACCTCCATCGATAGAGTGATTCTACTCTACCAGGAAGCCAAAAACGAACGCAGCCTAGAAGGCGGACTGGGGACCTGGGGATTCTCTTGGTGCTTCAATGGCTATCCGGGATGCATAGGAATCCCCCCTAGCACGTACTGACACTAGCTCCGATAATTCTTCCTTTCACGTTGGAATTAGACGTTCTTTTCCTGGAGAGCCCGAATCTCCTCTCGAAAGTCCGCAATGGTGGCTTCCTTTTTCTGTTCTTTGGAGGCTGTTAGACTTTTCAGGTCCGCAATATCTTCCACAAGAAGATGCACTGTCTCCCTTAGCTGATTCATGATCGCAAGCATCCTGATGCTGGCGGTTTGAGGGTCCATTGGTAGCCCAGTCTGTAATGCTACTCGATCATTTGGCTGGATTTTTTTCCCGGAGTGCTCCGACGAGCTGAACTCGGCTGAGGCTGGCCAAGTTCACATTGTTGGCCCTTGCTAGGCTTTCTGTCCCTAGCTATCCAGAATACCAAAATCTATGGTAGCCATACTCTCCCTGGGAGAGCGGGGAATTGGACGTAAAAGAACCTACAACTGCGTAGGGGAACGACGAAAACGATTTCATGCCCCAGGGGCTGCTGTGGCTGTCGACGTCAGCGAGAACATCTAGCGTGTCGTTGACGTACGCCTTGAAAAGTGTTGGTCCAAGAATGCTTCCCTCTGGGACTCCAGCGGTGGTCATGTACGTAGATAACGTACGCCTCCAACGAGGCACTGTAAGGAACGGGTGTCGAGGGACGAGGCCAGCCATCTCTGAAGCAGACCATTGATGCCTAGGCTACGCATCTTGTGGAGGAGGCCGACATGTGAGACACGATCAAATGCTCCTGTGATGTCCACAGCAAGGATACGCGCTGCCCTCCACAGCCCACAGCGCTTGCCCAGGCAGTTTGGAGAGCTTGCAAAGTGTCTGATGTTCCGAGGCCTCCGCGAAATCCAAACTGGTGCGACGTGAGCAGATGGTGGTCCTCAAAATGATTTTCGAGATTATGCACAGTAAGGATATGGGCCTGTAGTTGAGCGGGAAGATCGCTTGTGGATCAAAACCACGTTGGCCGTCTTCCACATCCTAGGTTGGACTCCAGACCGGAAGCATAAGGCAAATAACTTGGACAGTGGCTCTGCAAGGTTGTGAGCACATTCCTTAGGGACGCAAGCAGAAATACTGTCAGGCCCTGTAGCCTTGGAGACTTCGAGCTTTGCCAGGAGGTGGCGCACAGCCTCTGGGCGGAAGCGGATGGTGCAAAGAGGTTGAGCATCTGAGGGAGCAGGGTCCAGTAGGTCAGCCTCCACAAGGTCCGGACCGGCAACGCTACATTTCTTTGAGAAGAAGCGAGCAAATGCCTCGGCTTTCCCTGAGCTCGTTGCCCACTCGCGGCCGAAAGAGTTGACAATTAGGGGAATTTCTAGCTGTGTGCAGTTGCCAGCTGCGTTCTTCAACTTCGTCCACCACTGTTTGTCTCTGAGGGACCCAGTTGAGAGGCCGCCACAGAGGCTGTCCTCCTTTGCACGTCGTGATCGGAACTGAATGGCGATCGTTACAGTCACGGAATTGGTGAATGCCTGCTGAAGTGCTGGATCATAAGGGTGTTTTCTCCGGTCGCGCCAGCGCTTTTTCTTCTCCCTCTCTTTCTGGGTGCATTCAGGCGTCCACCATACCGGATCGGAAGGCCTCGTTTCCAGAACTTTGGATGGGACAAATTATGCAACAGCTTCAGTTATCGAAGCGGTAACTTGCTCACAGGAAAATTCCTCCGTGATGATATCACCCCATTCCACGCTGCGAAGGTGCGCCCTGACGCGATCCCAGTCTGCCCTGTTGTAGCAAAATACTGGTGGGGGGTTCACGTCTATGGAGCACATCAGAAACGTCTGAGAGTACAACTGCATGGTCAGATCGACCGAGGGGTGGAAGTGTACGTGTAGTTACTGGGGACGTGAATGTTGACATTATGAGCTCTAGCGGGTTGTCTCCACAGGTAACATGCTGAAAAAGAAGATGGGCAGCAGGTATCTTCGAGAGCCTCGCCTGCAGGCGTAGTTTTTGAGCTGTTCAACCAAGCCTGGTTGTGCACGTTGAAATCGCCAGCTAGGATAATGTGGGGGCCCTGCTGTCTAGCTTATGAGAGGATGGTGTCGGGATGGTCAATAGATGACTTGCACAAAGATTGTCTGGGTTCGAGACGGGGCAAGTGGACCTTCTGACTCTGACTTCCCCACCTTTTGAGTTCGTGACTTTCGAAGTTTCGCTTTTTGCCTGACGAACACTGAGCTAGTTTTTTTGGCTAGAGAGTAGAGTTGTTTTGATTCGGCTTGTATCGTCATGCCGAAGCGCTGCTACGCTCCTGAATGCACTAGCAGACGAGAGATGGAACTGAGGCTCCCATTCCATACGTTCTTTTTCGAGCCGGCCGGCCGGGAGGCAGAAAAAATGAGGGAATATTATTTTAGTACATGTATCATTGGTGTAGGCTGCAAAAAGCACGTCGTGGTCCTGAACTGTGACTACTTTCCCGCAGTGGAAGCGAAGTCAAGCACAACGAAAGTTTGTGGACGTCTAAGAAAGAACTCGATTCCCTTCGATTCGGCTGCACTAGCTCCAGAGCGACCCCAGTCTCCTGAGGACAGACTGCGGAGAGGCCAGGAACCTGCCGAGTCAAGAGTGGAAGCCCAAACCACGAAAATGAGGGGTGGAAGGACTGAGTGTGAGAGCCAGATGGCCTTTAGTAGTACTTCAAGTAGTATCTGAGTTGAAGGAGAGAACAAGTGTGCTGGAGAAACGCTGCGAAGTCCTCAGGCCTGATGTGTACTAGCTACTGTTGAAGTCTCACTTGTTCCGATATGAACACTTCATCAGCCCAAGTCGCACACGATTTTCCAGCTATGGAGAGAAACATTATGCTCTTGAAATTCACATAGGAAAGACTGTCATGGCGAGATATTCAGATACACCGTGTGACATAGCCAAGTTTTTCCCTAACACTGTGCAATCAGTCTTGACAGCAGTGTAAGTTTCGAAAATGCAGCCCATCTCGGGGATAACAAGTGTGCTGGAGAAACGCTGCGACTGAGTCCTCAGGCCTGATGTGTACTAGCTACTGTTGAAGTCTCACTTGTTCCGATATGAACATTTCATCAGCCCTGACTCTGAGCAGCTGTATCTAGACTTGGACTTAGGCCAGAGACATAGCATTGTAAACCTTACTGAAGCCATATGTATCCAATGCCTGGCTGTAGTGAGAAAGCAGTTTGGCGCAGGCTCGCAAACTATGATTGAATCAGGGAGTGGTGGAAGTCACATTATACCTCCCCATGATTAGCTGGCAATGACGACGATGCGGCTCCGGCTGGGTCTCAGTCTCAGAAAGGATTTGTTGGAGCATCATCAAACAGTGCATTCGCCTTCATCATACACTGGCTCCGTTGCCTACAGTAATTCACATTTTGACGGGACGCGCTGGGACGATACGGAAGGAGCGGCGGGAACCATTGGAGTGCTCATGATGCTGGTTAGCGGAGACCGATGTGTCAGGAACGGGAACGCAACCGCACTACTGTACAGATCAGGAAGCGATGGAAGAGTTGAATCTGCTCAGCCTTCCATGCCGTGTACGGGGACACGAGAGTAAAAATGGCTACATTGCAAATGTGAACTGGCGATGGCATTGTGTGGCGACGAACACAACTGCAACTGTTCAAATTTCAGCATTTCGAACATTATGCTTCCCATGATAACTCACCGAATGGCTCACATGACGGAGTTGGACATTACCAGGCTAGGATTATCATTTGCTGTATTTATGGATAGTCCTTGAGTTTTCAGATGAAGTGCTTTATCTTTTACCTGTCATTCCTTTAGTATGGCACAATGTCCATGGCTGCTTCCTTGTCTTCATAACAGACTGGTATAATCAGCATGATTCTGATTTTTTTGAGAAGAAATAAAACTTTCCTTTCGGAAAGGAAGCCCAGAAACGTCAACCCCCATGGACTGTGCTTTATGACTCTCGTCCATCGACGTTAACCGTCGCAATAACTGCTGCATATATGTTGTGCTGTTCGAACCGTACAGGATTTTACAGCTCACCCACGCCTTCCCAACAGGCTCTTATATCCCGTACCGTTAGCGTTACATTGAATATGAACTAGGCTAGCACAGTTATCCTTCGTTCTTTTGATGGCGGCGGGTAGCATGGAACTTGACGTGTTCTTGGGATCCTCGTGCAACACTTGCTGTTCCCGGATGCCATATTATTGGGTGCATCGAGGTTGCTTCTATGCTCACTGTTGTTTAGTTAGACAACTTTTTCTAACTATTTCACCGAAGAATAAGGCAAGAGCATTTTGGGTTGGTTTGGACGCCTGGCTTCTCTTCACATAATAATACAGTCATGTACTTCCACTCAGGGAGTAGTACAATACCTGCTTCCACTAACCCTACAAGTGCACATGCATGACTCATGAGCTACTGAAGACAGTGACGGTACTGATCATGTACATGCCGTGCACCGTTCATTCATGCTGACAAAAAATTACACTAGTCTACAGACGGTGCAGGGTGCCCGCAGTGTAGCCAGGGTGCATGCACAGGGTGCATTTGCCCCGTCTCACTCGCGGCTCGGATCTTTGTGCAAGTCATCTATTAGGGTGAGATTTCCAGGGGCACAGGACTCCGGCCGATACACTGCTCCCAAGACGGTGCGGAGACCTGGGCCCAGCTGGAAAGAAGACCAGATGATCTCATGTGCGGGGGACATGAGTTCAGTGATGAGCATGGAGGGGAGTGCCGACTTCACCCAGATAGCTACCCCTCCCCCGTGTGCCGTTCTGTCCAACCAAAATGGTGAGCTGTATCAAGGGAAACTAATGTCAGAGGGAAGCACTTTCTCCGCAGTGAACTTCGTTTCTGTCACAATTGCGACGTCGGGCAGATGCTGCAGGAGTGCGTGCTGTAGGTCGGGAAGTTTTCTGGCTAGGCCGAAAGCGTTTGTGCAGAGAATACGAAGATGCTTGCTACCCTTCATTGCAGGAGGAGGTAATTAAAAAGGGGAGTGGAATTTGGCATAAGCGGGCGCATGGCTACATGTATGGCTAAGGGTCCTAAAAATCTAATGAAATACCTAAAAGGTGTGGAGAACAACGTCACTGTAGGCTAGGATTGAGTATCATGTCACACCAGTTTGCTGAGGCGTAAGCCCTGTGCTGGGGCAAGGGGTTGGCTGTGGCCAGGGTCGATGTTGTTGCTCTCTTTTAATTTTTTTGGAATTTTAGGAGTCAGGTGAGGATTCCGCACTGGGACTGGTCCTCCTGCATTGTTCGGAGGTAATCCAGGGGTTTGCTGGCTGTTTAGACATGTCTGTGTTAGACACCAGTGAGGATAGGAGATCTTCAGCACGCGCCGAATCTGGGTGATTGCATGTTGTGATGGTAGGAGTGGTTGTGTCGGTGTGCGGTGAGGTTGGATGTTGTCGTACCTGTACCTCTGCGGCCTGGCGGCGTTTCAGGGTGCACAGTCGTGCTGGTTGCCGACATGGGCGATATAATGTCGTGTTCGTACTGGTCGTTGACTGGGTCATTTGGTGCGAGCTGGAGAGCAGGTCCGCTTTCGGAGTGGTGTTGGCACCGTCGGAGGCGGTTTCGGATACGGCGCTGGCGTGGGTCAAACTCTGGGCCGCTTTTGGTGCCAAATCGGTACGGTGAGAGTCAGTTTCAGCTCCGCTGTTCCGCTCTGTGCTGCCCGTGCTGCTGCCTTTGCTGCCGGCATGCGTGGAGGTGTGTGCACTGCGACGGTTTTGGCTTCATCCCAACAAGAATGGGTGAGATATTTTCGAAAATTGAGAAATACCTCAAAACCCACTCGTAGCGTTCATGACGAGTAGACCCATCCGAACTCGTGAGACACGAATATGTTTCGCATTGTCACGACTGGTCTCTAAACCAGCTCCCCCTTCACGAAGAAGTTTCAATAACTCAATAAGCGTGACATTTAGTGCGACAACAAGAGATAATCACTGGACATAACTAACGAGGTTTTGACAACCTACCTAACAGCCTAAGTGTGAATTTAATTTGCTTATACTTGCTTGCAAAGGTTGAGTTTCTTTGTGTGGATGTATACGGCTTCAAAACAATCTAGCACTGCGTACACATGACACAATCGAACAAAATCATCTGAATACACAGCACAACAATCAGGATGCTCAAACAAATGACTTGCAATGGACGACTCATACATCAGAATAATCAGCATGTGCGGTGGACACAACCGATACCAAATGGCTAGTCGTGTGGACTCTAGCCATTGCCGCTGTCAGTGCTTTAGACGCTGCCATCGTCCAGCAAAGAATCATCCTGGTACAAGATGATCTAACGCAGCGGCATCAACACAAAGCAACGTCACCTCACAATTAACTAGACCACCGGAAAAACAACCGGACAAGACACTTACTGGCATGGCAGTGACAGGAACCGCATCAACTAGAAGAATGACAAGATCGGCAACGACGGCAATGGCAGCAGGAGCAGTCTGAAGAACAAATTGCCTGACCCCACCAAGACTCGAACCAGGGACCCTCGCTTGTAGCCAGCGATGCTGTAACCACTGAGCTATGGTGTAGTGGTCATCCCAGCAGAAACCGTTCAACATTTTCTTCAGACTTCGTAACTCACACTTTGTGTGAATCTATACAGGTGGGTGGGACGCAGCCCTCACTGTGATCCACACACTCCACCTAAGAACTAGCACGCAATATTCTTCCAGGATCATACATCCTATCCAAATTCTATTTTGTTCTCCCAGAAATTTGTACAAAAATCAACTTGTTCACCTACCTGCCGGGCTGTTCAAAGCCACAACCAAATTAGAAGAACTGTAAGTCATGTTGTGAATGTACTGTAAAAAGACGTTGTTTTCGTAGTTCTTTTGAGATGTGGCAAATGGGATTTCGGGATATTGCATCTCGTTGAATGATCTCATGTACCCTTAAAGGCTTTATGACTCGAAGCTGACGCCGCTCGTGGAAGACTTTTCCAGGTAGAACTCCGTGTTGGAAGCAAAGAGCTGAGATAGTGTCTTTACAAGTTCCATTGCGCATTCCTTCAAGAAAGAAACTAGCTCCTGCGATTTCTTTTCCACTTAGCCACCTATTTAACCTCTCCTTTACCACAGGCAAGTTCCCTACCAACTGGAAACTGGCTAAATTTTTGCCTATTTACAAGTGCAAAGGCAGCAAATCCCAAGCGAGTAACTATCGACCAATTTCCCTCCTGTCCTGTATTCCAAAATTTGCGAATGGCTCTTCTTCAATCAATTATATAATCATATTTCTCCTGCTCTGGATCCCTCGCAATCTGGGTTTCGTCGTGGTGACTCGGCCGCTCTACAGCTCACCAAGCTGATCCAAAACATTGCCGACCATCGTCATCTGGGGCGGAAAGTTGCCATATGCTTTTTCGACCTCGAGAAAGCTTTCGACACCGTGTGGCACTGTGCATTACTTGCTAAACTTTCCAAAGTTTTCGGTGTGTGTGGCGCAGCGCTAGAGTGGATTACAGACTACCTATCCGACAGAACGCAAGTTGTCTTTGTAGGTGGACTTCTCTCAGATGCCTCACCTGTTCTGTCCGGAGTGCCGCAGGGATCCATCCTAGGGCCCCTCCTTTTCCTAGTGTATATTAATGATCTTCCCAGTCATGTTGAAGGTGTGTCCTTATTTGCTGATGATACTGCACTGCTCTGGTTCAATGAGTGTCCAGAGAGGCTGCGAGACAGTCTCCAGTGCGGCATCAGCGAAGTCTAGGACTCGGATGACTATGCTCAAAACCCCAATAATGACTATTGTGTTGAGCTCATCACGTTATCTGGTTGCAGTAATATAGATCAGGTGGGAATAGAGACATTATGTCGATAGGAATCAACTTTATTCTCTTTGTCGAGCTATGTCGCTCCGGCAACAGATGTCATCCATGCGTGAAACACAAAATTACTGTTGGCATCCTAAAAAAAATGCACGGAACACACGACCAACTTACCAGATACACGAAATAGCCGTGGATGCATTTCCGTACCCAACAAGTCGATCTCTCCGGGTTGTACATCAAAAGCAAGTGCTCGAACCTGTCATACCTGTCATACCTGTCATACTGGCCAACCCTCCCGGTTTTCCTGGGAAAATCCCGGGAATCAACACTACTCCCGGGGTCCTGGGGATTTCAAGGAAAATACCGGAAAAGTCACAGTTTCGTCTGATACAGGATTTTTCTGAAACCTCCATGGATTTGCTTTGAATGTCCCGGTTTTTTCAAAAATATGTACGGTGCGCACTTGCACTTCGAACTGTTAACGGCACTTTCAAGACCTGACCACAAGATCTGCACTGACAGGCGCTATAGGCGGGCGCCGACGCGCCGACTGATCGAACTGCAGTGCAGGGTTGAACTGTGCCGTACGCACATCTGCAGATCTGCAGAGTTGAAATTTTTTTGGCGGGAAAATCCCTTTTCACTTGTTTTGTGCCATCCAGGGATTTTGCGAAAAATCCAGGGATTCTGCATGTATTGTCAAGGGATTGAGATTTTTGTGGTTGGTCAGTATGCTACGTGGTCGAAATTGATATGATATTCCTGGAAAACAGGTTGCAGCTAGATCCCAAATCATGAAGTGCAGGGCATCGTGCCTCTTCATGGTTTCGCTCAAGCAGCATTCCATCATACATCACAGTGGTAGCATAGCAAATATCATGTTGCTGATCAACCTGCTGATCATCTGGATTTTGATTCTGATCTTGATTGTCGATCAAATCGATCAAATCCGTCGATCTGCTATGTCACGCGGTGGTCGGCACACGGCCAGTATCAGGACGTAAAATATCGTGCTTCGATCGCACAAATCGAGATGTGTGTGTGTTAGTGTGTGCGTGTATGTGTGTGTGTATGTATGTGTGTGGGTGTTACTATGTGTGTGTGTGCGTGTTAGTATGTGTGTGTGTGTGTGTGTGTGTGTGTGTGTGTGTGTGTGTGTGTGTGTGTGTGTGTGTGTGTGTGTGGTGTGTGAGCGAGATTAAGCGCGTGCTTGTTAGTGCTAGACCTGCGCCTACTGCATCTGCCTCTGAAATAGCCTGACCATGTATACATTCACGCGATTACTCCTCTCGCTATCGTATTATCACACCTCTCTCTGCTTAGATATACCAGCGCTGCCTCCTATTCCATTATCGCTGTCTGATGATTGGTTCAGCCATGGTTCAGCACAACGGAATTATTTTGCCAAGGTTTTCAATGTGTGCCTTTGTGTCTTTTGTATACATAATAATAATCCCTAGTCATAACTCGTAATAGGTTGTCCTTCTGCTCTTTTACCATAATTAAATTGGCTCACCACTAGAACTAAACATTATCATAATTTATTGTTTTACTGCTTATAGAGTTCACTAAATCGAGGGTAAGACACAAAGGGGAACAGACTGAAGAAAAAATTGACTGACACCACAAGGACTCGATCCAGGGACCCTCGCTTGCAGCCAGTAATGCTGTAACCACTGAGCTATGGTGTAGTGGTCATCCCAGCAGAAACAGTTCTACATTTTCTTCAGACTTTGTAACTCACACTTTGAGTGAATCTACACAGCCGGGTGGCACGCAGCCCTCACTGTAACCCACACACTCCACCTACAAACTAGAACGCAAAATAGAGTAATAAGAAATTCTTCCAGGAAGTGATATACATCCTGTCAAAATTCTACTTTGTTGTTGCAGGTATTTGCTCTATAATCAACTTGTTCACCTACCTGCCGGGCTGTTCAAAACCACAACCAAATTACAAGTGCTGTAAGTCATGCTGTGCATGTACCGTAAAAAGGCGTTTTTGGCATAGTTCTCATCTTTTCAGATACGGCAAATGGGTTTTCGGGATTTGGCATTTCGTTAACCCTTTGTGACCCCACTGAAAGTACGACAATTTACTCACCTCCAATTAACATGCACTTTCGCTTGTACTGTATCTCTGCCAAACATTCACCGATTTTTACAAACTTGCCACCGTTGGAAAGGTATTTCCAAGACGAAGCGACTAATACCACACTCAAGCCAGCTACCTGCACGGCCTCTGCTCTGCGTGGCCTAGAATGCCGCTCAAAACAGCAGCCGTGCGCGAACAGCTCCAGCAAAGTTCAAACAGCCGCCATTCCATTCTCCTTCATCACATCGACTTCAAATAAACTACAGTGGAAAGCTCGTTTCAAGCGCAAAATTTTGATGTGCAGCATGCTTGAGTATGACATAGCACTCCGGGGAAAACCCCTGCCAAGCGCAGTGTGAAAATTTGAATTTTTCGATCGGAGTGAATTTTTCAGTTTTCCGCCGACCGCGAGTCTCACCACGGCGGCATCGTACCTCGTAGAGACTTCAAATAACTTCGACGTGATAGCCAATGTTCCTCTCGAGACGTAGACGCTTTGTTTATGAGAATCGGGGAAGGAACACCAGAGATATAATATTTTTAGTGCCACTGTATACCAATCGATCGATATCGATCGATGGGGTCACAAAGGGTTAATTATTGTTTGCAACTACACAACAAGCCGACCTGTTTGGGAGCCATTACGCGTTGTATTACCAGGAGATAGGCAACAATTGCCGCATACAATATGCAATATTCTGGTCCAATGCCAGAGCTAGTATTGCAAGCACCGCTGTGCGTTAGTATGGCCAATGCCGACACTAACTGGGGCAACAATTGCCCGGCGAGAATTCAGACGTGTCAATACACGAGCATGCAGAGGGGATGCACTTGTGGGCGAATGTAGGCGCACTTGGCTCAATGCCGGCCTGACCCACGATCCCTACTGTTGAATTCAGACGTGTCAATACACGAGCATGCAGTAGGGATGCACTTGTGGGCGAATGTAGGCGCACTTGGCTCAATGCCGGCCTGACCCACGATCCCTACTGTTGAATTCAGACGTGTCAATACACGAGCATGCAGTAGGGACGCACTTGTGGGCGAATGTAGGCGCACTTGGCTCAATGGCGGCCTGACCCACGATCCCTACTGTTAAATTCAGACGTGTCAATACACGAGCATGCAGTAGGGATGCACTTGTGGGCGAATGTAGGCGCACTTGGCTCAATGCCGGCCTGACCCACGATCCCTACTGTTGAATTCAGACGTGTCAATACATGAGCATGCAGTAGGGATGCACTTGTGGGCGAATGTAGGCGCACTTGGCTCAATGCCGGCCTGACCCACGATCCCTACTGTTGAATTCAGACGTGTCAATACACGAGAATGCAGTAGGGATACACTTGTGCGCGAATGTAGGCGCACTTGGCTCAATGCCGGCCTGACCCACGATCCCTACTGTTCTCCCTTACGGGATGGCTTAAAGGCTGCACTTGTGAGCGAATATAGGCGCACTTGGCTCACTGCCTGCCTGACTCACGATCCTTACTGTTCTCCCAAAAATACAACATGACCCAAACATGATTTATCGGCATTACTATTTACAGCAATTGATGCGAGTGCCGGTCAATGCGGCTGCCCATTAGCATAGTGGGCAATGCGCTCTAAGTACCGGATCTGGAACAACGCTGCTGGCACTGATCAGTCCCTGGGTGTAGCTTGCCCTGGCTAGGTTCTGCTCCGCTGCTGGAGCGGCCAAGTCCTCGCGTGCAGGCTAGTCCGCGGAGTAGGTTTTGTTCCTGTCGGGTCTAAATTGCGGGATGGCAGTGCGTTTCGCAGCTCAGCAGAGCGCATTTTGGCTGGACATCGCTCACTGGCAGAGACATGGTTGATCGGATATTGATCAGAAACTGGGCGCGATCATCAAGCAATTTGACCGTCAACGCAGCAAAGCAAAGGAGCGTTATGGCTGGACATCGCTCAATGGCACTGACAGAGACATGGTGGATCGGATATTGATCAGAAACTGGCCGCGATTGTCAAACAATTTGACCGTCACTGCGTTAGCACAGCAAAGCAAAGAGCGTTTTGCCTGGACATCGCTCACTGACAGAGACATGGTTGATCGGATATTGATTAGAAACTGGCCGCGATAGTCAAACAATTTGACCGTCAGCGCAGCAAAGCAAAGAGCAATTTGGCTGGACATCGCTCACTGACAGAGACATGGTTGATCGGATATTGATCAGAAACTGGCCGCGAAAGTCAAACAATTTGACCGTCAGCGCAGCAAAGCGAAGAGCTGTCAGCGCAGCAAAGCGAAGAGCTGTCAGCGCAGCAAAGCAAAGAGCGTTTTGGCTGGACATCGCTCACTGACAGAGACATGGTGGATCGGATATTGATCAGAAACTGGCAGCGATAGTCAAACAATTTGACCGTCAGCACAGCAAAGCGAAGAGCAAGAAACAACAGCATGGCGAATTGGAGTAATGCGCATGCTCCGCACAGTCCCGTGAGGAAACGCGGGAATTCGGAGTGCATGCATGTTAAGAGTGTACCAATGTTGCTTATGGCAAGGATGTTGGTGTGTTGCTAACTCCACTTACCGTGCCATGCACGGAAACTTATATATCTCATGTACCCTCCCCCACCCTTTATGACCCGAATCTGACGCCGCTCGCGGAAGACTTTTCCAGGTGGAACTCCGTGGAAGCAAAGAGCTGAGATAGCGTCTTTCCAAGTTCCCTGGCGCATTCCTTCAAGACAGGAGCGGAAACACCGTCGGGCCCAGTCGCCTTTGAGGAATTCAAGATGAGGTAGAAGCCGGTGGACTGCATTGGGACAAAAGTGAACTGTCGTTAGCGCATGTGAGCCAGTGAATGCTGTGTTCGGTAAGTTCATCGTAGTAAGTTTGAGGCCTTGTACACTGCATTTGTTGGAAGAGAAACGTGAGAAAGCTTCCAAGTTCTCATAACTTGTGGCCCTCTCGCAACCTTTAAGGAGGCTCCAACCTTCTGCGCTGCGCAGCCGGTCTGGCGCTCTGTTTTTTGCAGGCAAACGTCTTGTTTTTGCCGATAAAGAGCGAAAAGTTGGGAAATTCCCATCTCAACTATTACTTACTAAAATTTGAACTTCGCGATCGACAGTCATATCAGAGAATATTGTTTCATTCTTCACCTGAGTCTTCCGTGGGCCGTATTTCACCGCGCAACTGTAGGTGACAGTCTTTTCTGGAAAACACTGACATGGTCACTTTCGTGTATTGCTCGCGAGAAACCTGTTCAGACATTTCTCAAGTTATCTGGTGACATCTGCGCTGTGCTAACTAATTACTTACTACCAACACACAGCATAGAAGTCAGTGAAAGCTTGTAATCTTTCACTAGTTTTAGACATGTCATATTCCTAGCACTGAGGTAACATGTGTAGTCATAGAAATATTAACACCTAATGTTGGGAAGGCCGTCGTGGCCATGTGTTTTTTTTATGATGTATTTACTATTTATTCAATATTTCTCTTAGGATGTGAAATATGAAATGTCTCAGAAATTCAGTTTATTTTGGAATGCACTTTCGCATACATGTGGTGATTTAGCCTACAGTTAGTTCACGCGTCATTTCGTGGGTTGTTTGTTTCTTGCGTTGCACAGTGCAAGACAATAATTTGCACAACTGCACAAGAGTATTGACGTTGACTCTCAAAATGATTCTTGGTCGCCTTTTGTTTGTTTCTTCTAAGTTAGTTTTGACAAAGGGACATGTATTTTCGTTTTGTCTTTTCTCGCAGTGTTTCCTTTCATTTCTAAGCCGCGACGCCATCGTGTACTGCGGTACGACGGGTCACGTGCTGCCAACCTACTGCATTCTTTATTTACCAGTTTTCACGGCTACACTGCATGCATTGTATAATGACTCATAATTATGTTTTGCTCTGCGCTGAATCCCATACTAGTGTAGGGCTTTTTCAGAGTTTGCTTTCGGTGAGGCTCGGCAAGTTCGGTTCTTCGAAAGAAAGAGAAAGAGTTGTCTTTTTGTTTTTTTGCGAAATATCTATTTTACTACCACAAAGTCTTCCCGTTGCCACGGCTGTTCGCGCACGGACATCTAACAATATGGAGTCGTTCGGTGCGATTTACGTAACGCGGTGCAAACCTCATAAATACGATGGGAGTTTGCGTTTTGGGATGAAACCCATGTCACTCTCCGTGTGGTTCCACGATTTCGCAAGTCAAACCAGGATTTATTATTTGAAAGCGCTCGAGCGAGATACTCAATATCCAGACAATTTGAGAGAGAAGGAAGGTAAAAGGAACTCTTGCCGTGGTCAACCAGCATCCTGACCTTTTCGAACCTCTCCAAGCTGTCCCTGGTAGTCTGGATATTGACGCACGCGCTGATTTTCAGCTTCTCCTCGCCGGGATCACGGGTGCAACTTTCAAATTTGCCGATATGCACTCGAACAAACGCACAATTGAATCTACATCACAATTTCGGGGCTATCTGTGTGCTTGCTGCCTTTTTCAGCAATACCCCACATGTCTACTGGGCAGTTTCCACCAGGCCTCGGCCTCCTGGACTCAACAGCCACTCCAGCGCCATGCCATCTGTCCCCTAAATCGCATGAAAAGGTAGCTCAGCATCGAACGCACGGGACCTGAAGTTTGTGCACGGGACGTGATAAAACTTGGTGAAGATAGCCAGAAGATAGTCCTCTACCTGGGAAAACTGAAAGCTAGACTGGGAAAACTCCTGAAAGGGCTTCTTGACGCAGGCATGTCAACGATGAATCAAGGAACGAGCGAGAAAGAAGGCTTGACTTGTGCAACGCGGAACAAACTGTTCCTGAGACGAAGTTGGCCATGCTGAGAAATTGAAAATTCAAATTTCCTTGCCGATCCAGCCCAATCGAGGCTTTTGGCTGCCATCTTGTTAAATGTCCAAATTTCGCGGAAAAAACAGCCGTGTTGCGTGTGAGAACCTGCATGACACCTAAGAACACCAAATTGATGTATATAACTTCTCCTTTGCAGACTTACACTTCATACAGCATCCTGATGAGGGCAATTTGCCAAAAACGTTGAAAATGATTCTGAGAAATGAAAATGAGTTGTGAATTTGCAGTGCCCAGGGAATGAGCATGTGTGCTCACCAATTCTCTTCGAAAAAAGAAGTGACAATAAAAAGAACTTTCTCCGGTACACACCTGGAGGTTGAACAGCTCTTCTGTCCGGCTTTGTTGTTGTTATAAAATCTCATAAAAACAGAAATGGCTAGCAGCTTTTATAGGCAACAGACCACATACGCTAACGTATGGGGATACGCTAACGTACAAGGATACGCTACAAGCAAGGCAGGGATACTACACAATGTACATATTATCCAAGTCATGGGGTGCATATATCGGAAAAGAGATTTTTGCGTAGTTCTGTTATTTTGATATGCGGTAAATGTGTATAAAGAGTATTAATAGATTCTTCCAGGAAGTGATATACATCCTATCAAAAATCTACTTTGTTCTCCCAGAGATTTGTGGAATAATAAACTTGTTCACCTACCTGCCGGGCTGTTGGACGCGACAACCGAATTGGAATACCTGTAAGTCATGTTGTGCATGTATCGTAAAAACTAAAAACTTTTTACTAAAAAGGCTGTTCTTTTATAATGTGGAGAATGGGATTTCGGGATGTGGCATCTAGGCATATGCGGATAATGCCGGCAGAAAATTGGCAGAATTCGGTACTTTTTCTTGTAAATTTCATGCATGTTTGGTATGGGGATAAAGAAATGGAGCAAAATTCGAGAAATTGCCCGCCATAAGGTTTGTATCGTTCTGCCAATTTCACTGCTTTTCGAGCAGAATCTGCCACCCTTTCGATGATTATCCGCCAGTGCCCAGTGGCATCTCGTTGGTTGATCTTAGGTACCCTTCCCCACTCTTTATGACCGACACTTGATGACACTCACGAGTTGGTCGCAACCAACGTAAGCGAAAATGTGGATCTTCATCCACCCTGTACCGAAACCCGTGCAGAACCAAGAGCAGCCTTGTATCAGATACAGTTGTATGTAGACAGCTACGAAGGACCATCCATCTGCTAAGGATGATCATGGCCACTGCAGGTAGCCATGGAGTTTTGACATCATGGGGAAGCTTCGACACGCTAGCTGCTATTGCTATTCATTTTCCACTCTTCTTGCTCCTGGGTGCCATTGTCCTGGTCTGTCAAGGTCATAAGCATCATAAGCATGCACACAATCGTAAAACATTCTCTTAGGCGTCACCTTCTTTGTTGTCCAGTTGGCCTTTGTAGCCATCGTCTAGGGCCCAACGTAAAACCCCTGAACTGGGAGAGCAGGGAATTGGACGTAAAAGAACCTACCACTGCGCAGGGGAACGACGAAAACGATTTCATGCCCCAGGGGCTGCTGTGGCTGTCGACGTCAGCGAGAACATCTGGCGTGTCGTTGACGTACGCCTTGAAAAGTCTTGGTCCAAGAATGCTTCCCTCAGGGACTCCAGCGGTGGTCGTGTACGTAGATAACGTACGCCTCCAACGAGGCACTGTAAGGAACGGGTGTCGAGGGACGAGGCCAGCCATCTCTGAAGCAGACCATTGATGCCTAGGCTTCGCATCTTGTGGAGGAGGCCGACATGTGAGACACGATCAAATGCTCCTGTGATGTCCACAGCAAGGATACGCGCCGCCCTCCACAGCCCACAGCGCTTGCCCAGGCAGTTTGGAGAGCTTGCAAAGTGTCTGATGTTCCGAGGCCTCCGCGAAATCCAAATTGGTGCGACGTGAGCAGATGGTGGTCCTCAAAATAGTTTACGATGTGTCTGTTTACTAGAGTTTCCATGATTTTCGAGATTATGCACAGTAAGGATATGGGCCTGTAGTTGAGCGGGAAGATCGCTTGTGGATGAGAACCACGGTGGCCGTCTTCCACACCCTAGGGTAGACTCCAGACCGGAAGCATGGGGCAAATAACTTGGACAGTGGCTCTGCAAGCTCGTGAGCACATTCCTTAAGGACGCAAGCAGAAATACTGTCAGGCCCTGTAGCCTTGGAGACATCGAGCTTTGCCAGGAGGCGGCGCACAGCCTCTGGGCGGAAGCGGATGGTGCAAAGAGGTGGAGCATCTGAGGGAGCAGGGTCCATTAGGTCAGCCTCCACAAGGTCCGGACCGGCAACGCTACATTTCCTTGAGAAGAAGCGAGAGAATGCCTCGGCTTTCCCTGAGCTCGTTGCCGACTCGCGGCCGTCAGAGTTGACAATTAGGGGAATTTCGAGCTGTGTGGAGTTGCCAGCGGCGTTCTTCAACTTCGTCCACGACTGTTTGTCTCTGAGGGACCCAGTTGAGAGGCCGCGTGATCGGAACTGAGTGGCGATCGCTACAGTCACGGAATTGGTGAATGCCTGCTGAAGTGCTGGGTCATAAGGGTGTTTTCTCCGGTCGCGCCAGCGCTTTTTCTTCTCCCTCTCAGTCTGGGTGCATTCAGGCGTCCACCATACCGGATCGGAAGGCCTCGTTTCCAGAACTTTGGATGGGAAAAATTATGCAACAGCTGCAGTTATCGAAGCGGTAACTTGCTCACAGGAAATTTCCTCCGTGATGATATCACCCCATTCCACGTTGCGAAGGTGCGCCCTGACGCGATCCCAGTCTGCCCTGTTGTAGCAAAATACTGGGGGGGGGGGGGGGGGGGGTTCACGTCTATGGAGCACATCAGAAAAGTCTGAGAGTACAACTGCATGGTCAGATCGACCGAGGGGTGGAAGTGTACGTGTAGTTACTGGGGACGTGAATGTTGACATTATGAGCTCTAGCGGGTTGTCTCCGCGGGTGACATGCTGAAAAAGAAGATGGGCAGCAGGTATCTTCGAGAGCCTCGCCTGCAGGCGTAGTTTTTGAGCTGTTCAACCAAGCCTGGTTGTGCACGTTGAAATCGCCAGCTAGGATAATGTGCGGGCCCTGCTGTCTAGCTTCTGAGAGGATGGTATCGGGATGGTCAATTATGGTGAGAACGCCAGGGGCACAGGACTCCGGCCGATACACTGCTCCAAAGACAGTGCGGAGACCTGGGCCCAGCTGGAGAGAAAACCAGATGATCTCATGTGCGGTGGACATGAGTTCAGTGATGAGCATGGAGGGGAGTGACGACTTCACCCAGATGGCTACCCCTCCCCCTTGTGCCGTTCTGTCCAACCAAAATGGTGAGCTGTATCCAGGGAAACTAATGTCAGAGGGAAGCACTTTCTCCGCAGTGAACTTCGTTTCTGTCACAATTGCGACGTCGGGCTGATGCGGCAGGAGTGCGTGCTGTAGGTCGGGAAGTTTGCTGGCTAGGCCGAAATACGTTTGTGCAGAGAATATGAAGATGCTTGCTACACTTCATTGCAGGAGGAGGTAATTAAAAAGGGGAGTGGAATTTGGCATAAGCGGGTGCATGGCTACATGTATGGCTAAGGGTCCTAAAAATCTAATGAAATACCTAAAAGGTGTGGAGAACAACGTCACTGTAGGCTAGGATTGAGTATCCTGTCATACCAGTTTGCTGAGACGTGAGCCCTGTGCTGGGGCAAGGGGTTGGCTGTGGCCAGGGTCGATGTTGTTGCTCTCTCTTTTTTTTTTTGGAATTTTAGAAATCAGGTGAGGATTCCGCACTGGGACTGGTTATCCTGCGTTGTTCGGAGGTAATCCAGTTTGTTGGCTGTTTAGAAATGTCTGTGTTAGACACCAGTGAGGATAGGAGATATTCAACAAGCGCCGAATCTGGGTGATTGCATGTTGTGATGGTAGGAGTGGTTGTGTCGGTGTGCAGTGGGGTTGGATGTTGTCATACCTGTACCTCTGCGGCCTGGCGGCGTTTCAGGGTGCACAGTCGTGCTGGTTGCCGACATGGGCGATATAATGTCGTGTTCGTACTGGTCGTTGACTGGGTCATTTGGTGCGAGATGGAGAGCAGGTCCGCTTTCGGAGTGGTGTTGGCACCGTCGGAGGCGGTTTCGGATACGGCGCTGGCGTGGGTCAAACTCTGGGCCGCTTTTGGTGCCAAATCGGTACGGTGAGAGTCAGTTTCAGCTCCGCTGTTCCGCTCTGTGCTGCCTGTGCTGCTGCCTTCTCTGCCGGGATGCGTGGAGGTGTGTACACTGCGACAGTTTAGGCTTTATTCCAACAAGAATGGTGAGACATTTTCGAAATTTGAGAAATACCTCAAAACCCACTCGTAGCGGTCATGACGAGTAGTCCCTCTGAACTCCTGAGACACGAACATGTTTCACATTGTCACGACTGGTCTCTTAACCAGCTCCCCCTTCGCGTAGAAGTTTCGAGGCTTGCTAATGGTCCCTAGTCATAACTCGTGACAGGTTGTCCTTCTCCTCTTTTAACGTAATTAACTTGGCTCACTATCCGAGTAAAACTATTTAAAAAAATCATAACTTATTGTTTTACTGCTTATATAGAGAGTTTCCTCTGAGACAAGAATGCGACAATACTCATAAAAGGACTTTACGAAAATCTTGAAAGTTTTGGTTTCACAAGTATACTTTCACTTTGAAGCCTTCTCATCAGGTGAAATAAAGGCAAAGGAAGAGGAAAAGGAACACTGAATTAAGTACGGTAAGGAGGTGGTCAAGCAGCGCAAGGAAGAAGATAGCTAAAGTAAACAGCGAAAATGCGTGACCTATACACATAGCAATAATGACACAAAAATGCAAGTGCGAGAAAACTCAATCAGCGTGACATGTAGTGCGACAACAAGAGACAATCACTGGACATAACTAACGAGGTTGTGACAACCTACCTAACAGCCTAAGTGTGAATTTAATTTGCTTTTGCTTGCTTGCAAAGGTTGGGTTTCTTTGTTAGGATGTATACGGCTTCAAAACAATCTAGCACTGCGTACACATGACACGATCGAACAAAATCATCTGAATACACAACACAACAATCAGGATGCTCAAACAAATGACTAGCAATGGACGACTCATACTTATCAGAACTAACATCAGAATAATCAGCATGTGCCACGGACACATCCGATACCAAATGGCTAGTCGTGTGGACCCTAGCCATTGCCGCTGTCAGTGCTTTAGACGCTGCCATCACCGTCAGTGCCGATCTTTGCTGTTGCTTGGCGTTGATGTCAGTGCTTTAGACTGCCATCACCATCGCTGCCGATCTTGTCAACATCTGGACTCACGCATCCGACAACAGGAGACGTCCAGCAAAGAATCATCCTGGTACAAGATGATCTAACGCAGCGGCATCATCACCAAGCAACGTCACCTCACAATTAACTAGACCACCGGAAAAACAACCGGACAAGACACTTACTGGCGTGGCAGTGACAGGAACCGCATCAACTAGAAGAATGACAAGATCGGCAACGACGGCAATGGCAGCAGGAGCAGTCTGAAGAACAAATTGCCTGACCCCACCAAGACTCGAACCAGGGACCCTCGCTTGCAGCCAGCGATGCTGTAACCACTGAGCTATGGTGTAGTGTTCATCCCAGCAGAAACCGTTCAACATTTTCTTCAGACTTCGTAACTCACACTTTGTGTGAATCTATACAGGCTGGTGGGACGCAGCCCTCACTGTAATCCACACACTCCACCTACAAACTAGCACGCAATATTCTTCCAAGATCATACATCCTATCCAAATTCTACTTTGTTTACCCAGAGATTTGGACGATAATCAACTTGTTCACCTACCTGACGGGCTGTTCAAAGCCACAACCAAATTACAAGATCTGTAAGTCATGTTGTGAATGTAACGTAAAAAGGCGTTTTTGTCGTAGTTCTTTTGAGATGTAGCAAATGGGATTTCGGGATATGGCATCTCGTTGATTGATCTCATGTACCCTTTATGACCCGAAGCTGACGCCGCCCGTGGAAGACTTTTCCAGGTAGAACTCCGTGTTAGAAGCAAAGAGCTGAGATAGTGTCTTTACAAGTTCCATTGCGCATTCCTTCAAGAAAGCAACTAGCTCCTGCGATTTCTTTTCCACTTAGCCACCTATTTTAACCTCTCCTTTACCAGAGGCAAGTTCCCTACCGACTGGAAACTGGCTAAATGTGCGCCTATTTACAAGTGAAAAGGCAGAAAATCCAAAAGCGAGTAACTATCGCTCAATTTCCCTCCTGTCCTGTATATCTAAACTTTGCGAACGGCTCTTCTTCAATCAATTATATAATCATATTTCTCCTGCTCTGGATCCCTCGCAATCTGGGTTTCGTCGTGGTGACTCGACTGCTCTACAGCTCACCAAGCTGATCCAAAACATTTCCGACCATCGTCATATGGGGCGGAAAGTTGCCATGTGCTTTTTCGACCTCGAGAAAGCTTTCGACACCGTGTGGCACTGTGCATTACTTGCTAAACTTCCCAAAGTTTTCGGTGTGTGTGGCGCAGTGCTAGAGTGGATTACAGACTACCTATCCGACAGAACGCAAGTTGTCTTTGTAGGTGGACTTCTCTCAGATGCCTCACCTGTTCTGTCCGGAGTGCCGCAGGGATCCATCCTAGGGCCCCTCCTTTTCCTAGTGTATATTATTGAACTTCCCAGTCATGTTGAAGGTGTGTCCTTATTTGCTGACGATACTGCACTGCTCCGGTTCAATGAGTGTCTAGAGAGGCTGCGAGACAGTCTCCAGGGCGGCATCAACGAAGTCCATCTGTGGATGACTACCTGGAGATTTAGACCTAATATCGCCAAGACTGAGATATTATTCCTGCCGAACTCGGAGACAACCTATGCATTTACTCTTCCCGGCTCCCTAACAGACCTCACAGTGGTAAAGCAACTTAAGCATCTTGGTTTGGTCATTGAGTCAGACTTATCGTTTAGTAGACATGTCGACTATATCTGTAGCAAAGTCAGTAAAGCTGTTGGCTATCTCGTGTCTCATTGCTCCCACCTACCGCTTGAATGCATTTGCCTTTTTTATCATTGCTATATTCTCCCCATTTTTTCTATTGCTCAACCACCTGGTCATCCCTACTAAGTAAATCGTTAATGAGTACCCTGGAAGTCCACAATAAGAGGATGCTGAAAGTCCTTTTCCGCAAACCTTCCCTATCTCTAGTCAAGCGGATCGAAAACTGTGTATTGTTGTTCATTCTATTCGTCTTGACAAAGCCCCGCCACACTTGCGTAAATATAACTGGTTTCTTCCCACTCGTTCTACGCGCAATCCCTGCACTTTACCTAAAGCCCGAACATCAGCTTATACCAGATCTCCGTTTTTTGCTGCCTATTCTCTCTGGCTGGCCCTGCCTCTATCAGTAAAATCGTCTTGTACCCTAAATGATTTTAAGGCCAATATGAAGGTCGTGTTCTAATAGAGAGGTTCTGCTATACATGAAACATAGAGAAATCACGTAGAGAGCAGGTATCTGGGTAAGAGTCTATTGCTTCGTATGTTTTGGGTCCAGATTTCTACGCGGAGATGACGTTCTCTACGTTGTGGCACACGCAAAGAAAATGCGTACGGATTGGCTGGGTATCGATCAACTGATGCAGAAAACTGCCAAACATGGAAGGGGAAATTCCCAGTACTCATTCCACGTGACTTCTCTACGTGAAGAGTAGAGCAGAACAGGATTTCTTTACGTTACGGGAACGCGAAGAGACTTCGCGTGATTCTTTGCGTCGCGTTCCCGAAACGTAGAGCAGAACCTCCCTAATGCCGTATTTTCCGGGGTATAAGCCGCACCGGGGTATAAGCCGCACCCCCCCCCTTTTTGAGGCAAAATATTGACTAAAAGTTGGTATTCGGAGTATAAGTCGCACCCACAAACCAAGATTTTCACACTCATTGACAAATGGCCTTTCTACAAATTTATTATGTATGGATGTGTGGAAACCGGCACTTGCAGTACGCAAAATAGAGTCCCCGTATACGCGTACCGTATGGTGTAGCCCGCGCCGTGACTAGAACTAGTAAAAGTGCTGGGATAGCAATACAGGGTCGAATGACATGTAACGTGACGTCAGCATGCATACTGATGTATGCTTAGCATTCATTCGCGCAAGCATATTCGGTGTATAAGCCGCAGGGGTGATTTTGGTCCGATTTTTAGCGAAAAAAAGTGCGGCTTATACCCCGGAAAGTACATTAACTGCTAATTCTTTATCGAGGTTTGTTTCTCTTTGCCTCCAGTAATGTGTAATATTTATTTTTCTGCTTTGTTTTTGTTTACTGCCATGGCTGGCTACTGCCCCCTCCCTCCATATTGGCCTATATTCTCTGGCCACGGTAAGGTGAAATAAATAAAAATAAAATAAAATAATTTTATTTTATTTTTTATTATTAAAATTGCATCGCAGCTCAAAGAAACTATTTGATCGCAAAACGAAGTGGGACCCATACCGCTCGTCAACATTTACAACACTTTCGTTTCGACAAGTTCTCTCTGACTCCATTATCGATACGAGGAAGAACTCGTTTGTTGTAAACGAGACGTGCATGACTGTATCGACGTGAGTGAGTTGTCATTCTTCCTGCTTTCGCACGGAATATTTCTTCCAGTTCACAGTGAGTTTTTCCAGGCAGCTCTCGAGTGCTCATACGGTAAGACGGCAAACTCCGCGGGCGATCGCCAGGATTGCACATCTTTTTGAAACGGACTGTAGTTCCTTCACATTGATTCAATACCGAATAGCTAATGTTTATTGCATGAACCATATAGCTGGCAGTACTTCTTGAAGAAATGAAGAAAATCTTTCTGGCCGCTTTTGGAAAACGCCCGGCGGAGTACAGATATTGGCGTTCGGAACCGAATGATTCTAGTCTATACATGTTGCCACTCACCGACTTACAGTATTTAATACTCGCTCCATAGCAAACCAGTCGGGCGAACTGACCCGAACTCATTCAAATCGGTGAGGACGACGGAAAGCGCCGCCTCAAGCTCCAACACCAGGCACCGCTCCAGACGCCAGCACGCCAAACACTGCAGCGTGGTCACCTCCACCGAGTCTGAAAAGAAATTTGAACCGACAACCCTTGTCACTCCAAACAACAATCATTAATTTACTGAAGAGGGAAACATCCCCGACAGAAGTTGTTTCACAGAACACATATTTTCGGTTTTACAAATCTTTTTAAAGGACTGACCAGTTTCGCTGTCTAAGGCAGCTCATCGGAGTGAAGAGAAATGTAAAAACACAACAGAATTTATGCAGGCGAGAGTGGCACTAAATTATACATAGATACAAGTAGGCCGCCAAAATGCTAGGGGCCCCAAGAGCATTGGGAGTTCCTAATTTGGAAGTGCTGCAATTCTGTTATGACATATGTGTAATAATGTGGGCTTGAATTCCAATATGGATGAATGCTTATAATCCTTATATGGAACATGCTTTGTAATTATGAACTAGTTGTATGTTGTACATGAAAAAGCATGCAAGCCCAGTGTGTACATTGGAAAGGCTTCCTGTCTGAAGCCTTTCCATACTGGTACTCGATGTTCCAGTTTTGTGACACGAGAATGGCACGAGAATTAGTGTACCGCTGAGTGTACCGCTATACACGTGGTCGACACGTAGTCGACACGTTGTTGATACTTTTTTGACACGTGACCCCGTCAACGGTCTGCTTTGTGCCAATGCCACTCGGTAAACGCCGATGTCGCGTACGACAAAGACGACTATCGCGTACGCGAAATAGTTGAGAACTGCATGACGTGGACCTGACGGCAAGGACAACTGCGAGGAGGCCCCTTTCGGTACCCCTGACGGGAAGGAGAACTGCAGAAGTCGACGAAGTCGAACGAGGAGGCCCCTTTTCCGTACCCCATACTGCAAAGTGCCATTGATGGATACCTTTTGCACCTGGAACGACCCCTTAAACGCTGTCGCGGCGACTATCCCGTACGCGAAATAGTTGAGAACTAGCTGACGTGGACCTTTTGCACCTGGAACGGCCCCGTAAACGCTGTCGTGTCGGCGGAGTGAATGTGCTAGGGTACTAGGGTGAAAAGAATTGCTGCAAAGACGTCCCCTCTACTAGGCTCTAGGCCTTTGCCTTTGGAGACATCGTCGGCGAACCGAATGCGCAGGGCGAAAAGAATTGCTGCAAAGACGTCCGCTCTAGGCCTTTGGAGACATCGTGGGAACTCCTTCCGGTACTATACAAACTGCTGACGTGGCCGTGGACATGTACATGGAGAGTCATGGTGGGACTTCATGTACATGGATACATGATGCGAATTCCTTCCGGCACCCTCGTACCGCAAAGCCAACGGTGGGGAAGGAGAAGTGCAGACGTGCAGGAAGACGAACGAGGAGGAACCAGGACGAGCGAGCAATGGCAGGACTAGCTGGACCGTAAGTAATAGCTGAATTGTGCATGACAACTTGACATCCATGCGGCACTCGCCACTTGCCACTGCATATTTCTTGTCCACTAACAATGTCTCTCCTCTGCCCCCTGTGTGTCCACGGCCCTGTTTCTGAATTGGCCCGATGAATCGAATGTCTTCCGCAACTGGAACGTCCCCGTGAACGCTGTCGCGTCGGCGACTGAATGCGCAGGAGGGAAAATATTGCTGCGAAGACGTCTCCTCTAGACGACGGTAAGGCACCCCATTGATATGTTGCCAGTGTGTGCCAGGGTATCGCGCGATGGTGAATGAGGAATGATGAAGGGTACGGTGGGACTGTAGACCTGTTACCTTCTACTACTGTAACACGTTATCAGGTGGAGAGTGTCTTGTACTCACGTTATCAGGTCGAGAGCGTATTGTAGTCACTCTCTCTATTCCTGTACTTCATTACGTTTAAGGTGTACGTATAACTTCTCAAAAAAAATTAATGGTCTACAGTCGTGTCGGAAGGGTACGGTGGGACTGTAGACATGTTACCTTCTAACACGTTATCAGGTGGAGAGTGTCTTGTACTCACGTTATCACTATTATCAGGTCGAGAGCGTATTGTAGTCACTCTCTCTATTCCTGTACTTCATTACGTTTCAGGTGTACGTATAACTTTTCCAAGAAATTTAATGGTTCACGTCTTCAGATAGAGAGCGTATTGCACCCATTGTCTAGTCTCTGTAGTGCATTGAGATTTTGTTGATCGAACATGAAATGGATACACAGACAAAGCCAGGCCAGGCCAAGTACATGGCGAGATGTCGCCAGAAGAACGTCTTCAGGTAGAGAGCGTATTGCACCCACTGTCTAGTCGATTTTGTGGATCGCACATGAAATGGATACACAGACAAAGCAGGCCAAGTACATGAGAGAGTGGACGATGTGCAGATCGACACGGCCTGCGGGTACTTCATTAAAGCTACCCGTGACATAACTAGGATAAAAATTAATCACTGCAAAAACATTGCCAAGTATGTGAGCACTTTGGACTTGACAGAAGAGTGCATGGGCGACGTTGACAAAACATACAGCGGTGACTGTCACTATCATGACAGCAGGGGCACATCGCACACAGCATCGCAGATCGTGTCGAATTGCGCATCATAATATTGCAAAATTGCTCCTGTGCATGCAAGTGGATTTCATTGCACTTCTCAGTTTGAGAAATGCTCGATTATGACAATTCTCCGTGTGAGTGCACTAGCCCTGAACAGACATGTAGGTGAACCGTTTGTGGTGTCTCATAGCCTACCTCACGACCTTCTGCTTTCTTTCTTCATCACTTGTATCTTGCAGGTATATCATCCCGTGACGACCACATTGAAGTCTGAATTTGAAGTGTGAAGATGCTTCAGCAACCACATCGTACTTTTCCATTGCTTTCATTGTGCTTCTACTGTGCATGTGTGTAACTTGTGGGGTAAACATGTGATAACATTGTATGCTGGCGACACGGTCAGATGTTCATGCGTCTAACGTACACCTGCATGTTATGCATTGAAAAGGGTTTGCCACTTGCGATCCTGGGACGAGTTTCAGGTCCGCTTTGTCCTGTGTGGGCTGTATCAGATTGCTGTTCACTTCTCTATCTGTTGGATATGTGACTTTCTGCAAGTTTCTGGTGTATGATGGCCACGTCCTTGCTTGTCACTTTGTATGATATTACATTCTGTATTCGCTGCTTCCATGGCATGGTCTGCAAACTGCAATCCTTGGGCAAATGTCATGTTTGCTATGTTGTGCTTTGGCCGTCAGCTTGTCTACACGCTGTAGTTGAATTATTTTTGTTTCACAACTGACTTCCTCAAGTACGGTGGCCACTGCTTTGCATGGCATTATACATGAAGAATTTCCTGTTTGTGTCGTGTGCATGTGCGTATGTGTGCGTGGCCACGTGTGTGTGCCGTGTGCATACACATGTTTGTGTATCTGTGTGCGGGGTAGCGAGGCGGGGAGGGCTGGTATGTATCAGTGTGTTATTGCAGTCGCATGGCTACATACAGTACATCGCGCGCGTGGTCATCATGTTTACCTTCGGGGTTGGGGTGGGGAGGGAACGGAAAAAGAGCTGAAATTATCCATATAAAAATCGCTCTGTGAGCGGTTCTGAAAAACCTTTACTGGTACTGCCCCGTCGTAAAAGTAAGAAATTAGAACTGGCCCATTGTCCCCCCAAATGCGAACTGATCCACCTAAATCGCGAATGACGGGACCCGAACGCACCAGTAGCACGAGGTTCCTACCTGTGGATGCAGATGGGGACGTTGGTCCGGACCATAGGCATAGGCCATGTACATATGTACTGTACTAGCGGTAGGCTTCCCTATCAAAATAATAAATTCTACTACTACTAGTGTTACCCTGTGATCCTGTGCCCTCCCGACCTCGTGCTACTGGTGCGTTCGGGTCCCGTCATTCGCGATTTAGGTGGATCAGTTCGCATTTGGGGGGACAATGGGCCAGTTCTAATTTCTTACTTTTACGACGGGGCAGTACCAGTAAAGGTTTTTCAGAACCGCTCACAGAGCGATTTTTATATGGATAATTATATCTGTCTGGTAATGTGTACAGACTTTTTTTTGGCAGTGTCAATATATAGTGTCAATATATTGACACTGCCAAAAAATTTCAGGAAAAGGGCCATAAGTCGTAGATTTCACGAAAAAACTGCTGTTTGATACTGACTTTCTCCTCATCGCTTTTCTTTCACATGTACTTGTACATGATGTAGTCACTTTCGCATGTAGAATATTCCATGTTTAATTTGATGCTAAGTGTTGCCTGAAAAATGGACAATGATGTGGCATTCCCGATCTCGACGGTGTTTGATGATGACGAGACAGAAGAAATGCTGTTCCCTGCTCGGTGCGATATCGCTCCGTTTATGATGTTCCTTGTTTGTTACTGGAGCACAGCAGTGCCAAGAGTAACAAATTGTGCTGAAGCAACTGTGCCTAGTTATTCTATGAACAATTTTTTGCCAGGATTTTCTTCTCCCTCCTTTATTTTGCCTTTCCCCTATTTTGTTGCTGGAAGAGGTTTGATGGAGTTGTGTGCATGTGCATGTGGCGGACCATTTTAGTACCGTCATGACTTTTTCAACACGTGGCTTCTTTTCTTTCTTTTTTTCACATCACCCCATGTGGATCCGTGGAATTGATTCCGAATCGATTCCAGGGCTCACGACATGGAAATCGAACGACTTGAATGCATGCGAATGGATTTATGAATCAATCCAAGTGTGAAATCGAAAGCACTCAGCCGGGCCATCCTCCACTTGCTCTGGCGTTTCTCGGCCGTAAGTCGCAGGATCTGCACTCTGGAACAGATCGACGGATTTGATCGAGTTGATCGACAATCAAGATCAGAATTAAAATCTGGACGATGAAGGCTGATCAGCAACACGATGTTTGCATACATTTACCCGAGTTGCCGGAGTTCGCAGCATGCAGCAAGGTACGGGTTTTCCTCAGGTTCGGTGAGGAGCGAGCGTACGTCTGCTTGTTGTAATTTTCTTGTCGAGCAACCATTTGTCTCAAGAAGGTCGACACTCTAATCAGTGAGCTCATCACGTTATCTGGTTACAGGAATATAGATCAGGTGGGAATAGAGACATTATGTCGATAGGAATCAACTTTATTCTCTTTGTCGAGCTATGTCGCTCCGGCAACAGATGTCATCCATGCGTGAAACACAAAATTTCTGTTGGCATCCTAAAAAAATGCACCAAACACACGACCTACTTACCAGATACACGAAATAGCCGTGGATGCATTTCCGTACCCAACAAGTCGATCTCTCCGGGGTGCACCCGAAAAGCAAGTGCTCGAACCTGTCATACCTGTCATACTGGCCAACCCTCCCGGTTTTCCTGGGAAAATCCCGGGAAATCAACACTACTCCCGGGGTCCTGGGGATTTCAAGGAAAATCCCGGACAAGTCACAGTTTCGTCTGATACAGGATTTTCCTGAAAACTCCATGGATTTGGTTTGAATGTCCCGGTTTTTTCAAAAATATGTACGGTGCGCACTTGCACTTCGTACTGTAAACGGCACTTTCAAGACCTGACCACAAGATCTGCACTGACAGGCGCTATAGTTGGGCGCCGACGCGCCGACTGATCGAACTGCAGTGCAGGGTTGAACTGTGCCGTACGCAGATCTGCAGAGTTGAAATTTTTTTGGCGGGAAAAGCCCTTTTCACTTGTTTTTGTGCCATCCAGGGATTTTGCGAAAAATCCAGGGATTCTGCATGTATTGTCAGGGATTGAGATTTTGGTGGTTGGTCAGTATGCTACGTGGTCGAAATTTCAAATGATATTCCTGGAAAACAGGTTGCAGCTAGATCCCAAATCATGAAGTGCAGGGCATCGTGCCTCTTCATGGTTTCACTCAAGCAGCATTCCATCATACATCACAGTAGTAGCATAGCAAAATATCATGTTGCTGATCAACCTGATCATCTAGATTTTGATTCTGGTCTTGATTGTCGATCAAATCGATCAAATCCGTCGATCTGCTATGTCACGCGGTGGTCGGCACAAGGCCAGTTTCAGGACGCAAAAATATCGTGCTTGGATCGCACAAATCGAGATTTGTTCAATATGTTTGCACTTCTGCAGAGCTTTGCTGCTAGTGAAATTCAAGTTGTTCAGGGAAGGAAATGGTTGTTGTTTGGAGTGACAAGGGTTGTCATTTCGAATTTTCTTGTCAGACTCGGTAGAGGTGAGCACGCTGCAATGTTTGGCGTGCTGGTGTCTGGAGCAGTGCCTGGTGTTTGAGCTTGAGAAGGCTCTTTCCGTCGTCGGGTATGAAATTGGCAATGTTGCAATGTGGTGAAGTGAAAATCTTTGAATTTGTTTATTTCCAGAAAATCTGGAACCCTTTTTTTACGAGACATGTCCTGGGTGGTAGTGGAGTTAGTCCACTATCCTGCAGTGCATGGTTCAGAAAAATAGACCGCGTAAATGGCTCCCGCTATGGCCCTTGACATTTGGCTATTCTAGCGATGCAATTTAGTGATATTTGGAGATGATGGCCATTGCTTTCCTGGATGTAGCCATGGCTCTATGTGGTGGTGATGTGAAGACTGCTCAGGTGAGGTAATGTTGGCATGGTGGTGGTTTGTTCTTAGCTCCATTGCGTACGCTGTACCAGCGCTCGTTTTGGACCCAATATTCAGTCGTATTTTTGGCCCATTTTAGCCAAGGTGTTACGAGCCCTTTTGCATGATTGTTGTAGACCCAAAAGGAAACCTACTTGCAAATTTTGAGTGAAATCAGAGAGATGGCCCGCCCAGCGTTTCTGGTTTTCTCAGATAATTATGCTCTCTTAAAAATGCTTCAAGATGAAAACCTTAAATTTCCCTGTCACACTCCAACATTCCTTCATACTCTTTCCTTGTTCAGGTTTTTGCAAAATAATAATCTCCGCTATCTTCCCGGTGGACTGCCTCATGACACACCTCAATTAATTAAACTGTAAGTCTTGCCTGACGAACAAGAATACAGAAAACAAAATTGTCACGGTTTGCGTGAGACTCAGCAAGAATACAGACATTACCAGTATTTCATGATTCAGCCGTTTGCTCTTCCTCTAAGGATCTCTGCAGACCTGGGATAGTGGGTAGGCTGGGGATGCTGTTTAGGAACGCCATCGGAAGTGGCCCTACTATTGTGACTATCGAGTATGCAAGATAAGTAACAAAGGATACTACTGTCGATGATGAGGAGTATGAGTGTGATTTGCTCAGTTTATGATGCAGTTTTATCATAAGCAGATCAAGACTTTGCAGTGTGTTGCAAATTCCTGTAGGAGGACGCATAGCTTCTTTCGGCTCATACCCACACCGTATTTTCATACATCTACTTCGAAGTAAGTTAATACATCTCTTATACATCTAAGTTGGAAATCGATAGGCACATCAGCAAGATGTGCAACCTCCGCCTAGAAGAAAACCTGCAGATCATGGCTGCAGACAAGACAACGCTACTGCATTGTAGGAGTGAGCTTGTATGTAAATGACTCGCCAACAAATTCCTACTCAAGAACCCCAGTGCAGCCATGATATATTAACAGTTGTGCAACCACCCCTACATCGCAATTTTGTCTCTCACCCTCTACCTTCGCTCTCCTCCTTCTTCCCTAAGCCTCGTGCGGCCCGTTGTACGAGGAGCCAAACCACCCCATCCATTGCAGTGTACAGATTTCGTACTTCTGATGGTGTCAATTCTTTTTCGAACCGTGCTGCGTTGTTCTTTAATGAGCTACCCTCTGAACTCCGCAGTTCTTCACACACTCAGCATTTCATGCAGAAATTCAACAAGTTTTTGAAGGACCCAATGCGCGTTAACCACTTTCTTAAGAGAGCATGTCTGAGAATACCAAAGTATGTGTGCAAGTGGATCTCTCCGATTTCGCTCAAAATTTGCAGGTAGGTTCCCTTTGGGGTGTGGATCGATTATGCAAAGCCCTTGAAAAAGTTTCTGAAGGGAACCTTGAAATTTGCATACCCCTCAAAAATGGCCGAAATATCACATTATTTATGGGTCTAGAAACGAGTCACACCACAGCGTATACGAACAAGCTATGAACAAAACTCCATGAAGCCAACATTGCCTCACCTTAGAAGAGTTCCTGGAGCAGTACCGCTTAGCCACGCCAGCATCCCAGAAGACGAGGTCCATCACCCCCTGACGCCACAAATGATCGTCTTGAAAATAGCCAATTTACAAGCGCTGGCAAAACAGCCAGCTACGTCCTCAATTGGCCAGAACTATACACCGGCAGATAGTAGAACACCTCTTCTAGCGCTGAGGACATGTCTCCCATCTTCCTTTTGGGGTTTTCTTGAAATAAACATTTTTGAATTTTTCTACTCGACCATGCTGAAATACGGCCAAAGTCATACCTGCGCAGGAAAGCTCGCTACTCCGCGACGTCTCCTCAGCAATTTCTACTCCAACACTACTCCCAAGGCCGCAGAACAACGTGTAGTGTTGACTCTGACAAGGAAAAGCAGCGGTGATCACTTGTCACTCCAAACGACAAGCTTCTCCTTGCGCCACCAATAATTTTTTGTGCGACTGTTGATGCAAACGTGACTGAAGGCCTGAGCGCAGTTTTTGAATTTTATTGCAAGATGCACGGTGAAATCACGTGCCTTGTGACGCAAGAATGCCAAGTCGCGTGGCCCACGGCTCACGCGATTTCAGAGTCACCTTTGTCAAGTGCGCTTGTTACTCGCCTTGAACGCCCGTTGGTCTGGAAGTGATCACACTTGTGTTGTTACGGCGCTCAAGAACACGCTGACCGTGTTGTAGGCCTACGAACCGGGACTTTCCCTGACCATGTAGGTCGAAGACCAGTGAAATGATGATGAAATCACATTCTTTATGACGTAAGAAATCTCTCATGCAGTTCACGCGACAAGTGCGTGCAGCCAGTGCTGCTCGCGTGCCAGTCAACACAAAGGGACCGAGCTAGTCGCTTTTGTCGAGCATCGACATGAAAACGAGGGACTTTTACTGTTGGACTATGTTCGGGATTGCAGGAGGTAAGTGTGAAAGACGAATAACTCTCCATGCTGTACGGGGCATATTTCAACGGCTTGCTGCCATTGCACCACTCCTAGGACAGTTTGTGGGGGTTCTCAGCAGTTCAAGCAGGAAATGAAAGCTCATCTTACCTCTGCCATCATGGTCTGTTCCGAGTAGCGTTCCAGGCACATTCGCGATCGATGGCCGCGTAACGTGATGCAGGAAGCGTCATCCTACGTCACAGAGCACGCGATCTCACTGTGCATCTTGCAATAAAATTCAAAAACTGCGCTCAGGCCTTCAGTCACTTTTGCATCAACAGTCGCACAAAAAATTATTGGTGGCGCAAGGAGAAGCTTGTCGTTTGGAGTGACAAGTGATCACCGCTGCTTTTCCTTGTCAGAGTCAACACTACACTTTGTTCTGCGGCCTTGGGAGTAGTGTTGGAGTAGAAATTGCTGAGGAGACGTCGCGGAGTAGCGAGCTTTCCTGCGCAGGTATGACTTTGGCCGTATTTCAGCATGGTCGAGTGGAAAAATTCAAAAATGTTTATTTCAAGAAAACCCCAAAAGGAAGATGGGGGACATGTCCTCAGCGCTAGAAGAGGTGTTCTACTATCTGCCGGTGTATAGTTCTGGCCAATTGAGGACGTAGCTGGCTGTTTTGCCAGCGCTTGTAAATTGGCTATTTTCAAGACGATCATTTGTGGCGTCAGGGGGTGATGGACCTCGTCTTCTGGGATGCTGGCGTGGCTAAGCGGTACTGCTCCAGGAACTCTTCTAAGGTGAGGCAATGTTGGCTTGATGGAGTTTTGTTCATAGCTGGTTCGTATACGCTGTGGCGTGACTCGTTTCTAGACCCATAAATAATGTGATATTTCGGCCATTTTTGAGGGGTATGCAAATTTCAAGGTTCCCTTCAGAAACTTTTTCAAGGGCTTTGCATAATCGATCCACACCCCAAAGGGAACATACCTGCAAATTTTGAGCGAAATCGGAGAGATCCACTTGCACACATACTTTGGTATTCTCAGACATGCTCTCTTAACTTCCTTTTTGGCCGCGTTACCAATGTGTGGTGAACGTTGTTTATCCTTGAGTGACCGTTGTATATCCTTATTTACTTCTTTTTCATTGGTGCAAGTCACACCCCATGTATGTTCTTCATTATCTTTACCTTTACTGTGTCTTCACATTGGCTATAGCCTCATCTTTTAACTTTTCTTCTTCCTTTATGCCTCATCGCCGCTCTTTAAATTTGTTTGTCAACACTGTTGAGTTGTTCGATGTTAAATAAATACTATACACCACAGCCCCAGCGGGGACCATCATCGTTACAATGGACGTGGTCGCTCTTCACCCAAGTATCCTTATCGCTGAAGGGGTGGAGGCGGTCGCTAAAGTCCTGCAGCAGCACATCGAGTCTGTTGACACATTATTTTGGTTTAAGCATGGAGCAGATCGAAGAGCTGTTAAACTTGGTTCTAAGATCCAATTATCCCAGATTTGGTGAGAAGGAGGGAAGGCATCTCCATGGGTAACAACCTAGCACCACCTTTTGCGACTATCTTCATGCATGACCTTGAAACCTCGCTGTTGCATAACGCAACTGGTGCTCCTGTACTCTTCAAGCGTTATATTAATGATATCATTTTGCTGTGGACACTGGGGGCCGCACTTCTCGGCCAGCTTATTGCATTCTTCAATACTGCCAATGCAAGCATCAAGTTCACGTATCAAATTCGGAGGAAACTGGGTCGGTTGACTTTATGGACACGGCTATGCATGTCTCCTTCGAGGGCGCAACATCATTTGAGCTGTTCCGCAAAGCTTGCCACAGTGGCCTCGTCTCAGACTTCAACTCGTGTGTTCCGCAGCAGCAAAAACTCGCCATTACATCTTCAGAATTCCTCCGTGCGGCCCGCCTGTCCTCTGATCCTGCAGCCCGCCAGCGAAGGGAGCAAAAGGTTATTGACACATTAAAATTCAACAACTTTCCTGACAAAGTTATCGCGACTGCTCATGAATGAGCCAGACGAACTGCTAAACACAAGAAAGACTATCGATCCACGTTGAAGTTACCATTCAAAACGGATGCCATCCACTACAGAATCCACAGTCTTCTAAACAAATACAACCTCAATGTTCAGATAATCTACAGGAATGCAAGGCTTTCCAACAGCGTCACTAAGTCCAGCCTCACTGGACCTTGCAGCCATAAGTGGGTGGATCCAGCTGCCCCAATGCGACGAGGAAGGCCTAAAGCCGCCTGCGTTGCATGCCAATCGAGCGAGGTAGGATGCATGGTTTATCGTCTGACCTGCAAATGCTCGCAGAAGTATTTTGGAGAGACTGGCCGTAGTGTGGCAACGCGAACAAAAGAACACAATGCTAACTCACGCAACAAGACGTCTGGAAAAGCCCTGGGCGAGCACTACCAACTTCACCATGGTGGCGAGGTACTGCCGCTTGGTGAGTCGGCATTCAAAGAGGTTCGCGTCCTTGCCACTGAGTCGGATCGGGCCAGGAGGAGGATACGCGAAGCAATACAAATTCGCGACATGAGCCCCAGCATAAACATTAACGCAGGATGGGACCTCCTATGAAGTCTCTTGTGAGGTAATGCCTTGTACATTCACGTATATTCTCTATTATAAGCACAGGTCTCCATTACTAGCACAGTCTCTAATACTAGCACACTGTGAGCACCTTTCGAAACATTATAAGCACAGTCTCTATTATTAGCACGGTCTTGGTCGAAATCAATGCTGCATGCATAATATCTAGCATGTATTTCTTCTTGCTCTGTATGGATGTATTGGTTGAAAAAATATAAGCACGGTCTCCAATATAAGCGCGGTCTCCAATATAAGCACGGGGTAGAGGGGTGTTGAAAAAATATAAGCACGGCGCTTATAATAGAGAATATACGGTACTTCTGGCCCTGACACTCGCTTTTCCTGGATAGTGGTGATTTTGCACCCCATGCACTGTCACTACTACTGTTGTTGCTAGCGCCTGCAATAACATGTCTGCACGCACCTAGTGTACATGTACATTCTGTTTGGTGCCTGTACCCGTGCCATATTTAGAGTTGCTGCGTATTGCGTTATTTCTATACCAGGTTTTTTTGTGATGTTCAGTTTTGTCTTTTTTTCTCTCTCGTAATAGTGCATGAAGGTGTGATAATTATATTATAAGTTCACAGCGCTCCTCATTTATTAACACAGCCTAACCAGTGTGCCAACTTCATTCCTGACCATGGTTATTTCATGAACGAAATGTTGAAACGAGAGAGCTTGGAAGCTCAGGGCCCTACGCTATGCTTTTTTGCCTTGATGACCTAGACAAAAAAAGCATAGGGATGTTATAAATTCTTTAAACAATTCCTCTTTTTTTTAAGACATAACCTGGGATTCGAACCCGCACGATCGCGCGCCCTGCATGCATCCCCCGATACACTTCGCATACATACTAATTCTTCCAAGTTGTTTCACATTGTGATCTTGCATTTGAAAGCCCTATTTGAATATGCATTGCGGCCAGCCGTCTTTGATGGCACGGTACGGTAGGGATAGGTACGGGACAGGTACGATCAAGGGTAATACGACACCGTCTCCCGCACCGTACCGTACCATCAAACACAGCTGGCCACATACAGCTGCCCGCAATATTCAAATAGGGCTTTCAAATGCAAGATAATAACGTGAAGCAACTTGGAAGAGTGGGTATGAATGCGAAGTGTATGTGGGAATGCATATAGGGCGATAGTGCGGGTTCGAATCCCAGGATATGCCTGAAAAAAAAATAGAAGAATTAAAATTGTTATAACATCCTATGCTTTTTTGCCGTCAGATACGGATAGCGCCCGGCGTGACACAAACAAACAAACAAACACACAAATACCAAATTAAAGGTGTGTGGACCCTGGCTAGCGCCAGACATTACTGAAGTAACGTCTTCTGCATAGCTACGGGAATAAAATATTTTTCTGGTGAAAAGCAGTGATTGAGTGTGAGCCGGTGTTGCCCACAACCAATTTATTATTATTATTATTATTATTATTACACAAAGGCACACAATGAAAACCTTGGCAAATTAATTCCGTTCTGACTCAGAGTTTCATGGCTGAAGGCAGCGCTGGTATATCTAAGTGGAGAGAGGTGTGATAAAACAATAGCGAGAGGAGTAATCGCGTGAATGTATACAGGGACAGGCTATTTCAGAGGCAGATGCAGTACTAAAAAGCACGCGCTTAATCTCGCTCACACCCAACACCCACCCACACGCACACACTCACACACATACCAACACGCACAAACATAGTAACACGCACACACATACACACACACACTAACACGCACACACTAACACACCCACACATACACCCACCCACAACACCATAACTTGCACACGGGCGCACGCACGCACACACAGATACCCACCCACCCACAACACCCTAACTCGCACACGGGCAAACACACGCACACACGCACACACGCACATACACACACCAATAGATATATGCACACACACACATACACACACACATGTCAACACGCACACACGCATACACAGGCATCTGCGTTCGTATGACAAATCTAAGCGCACACAAACTCCTGCAATCACGCGTCAAAAATCTCGCAGCGGTCATAGCTGTCCATGTTATAGGGGTGGCCAGCAGAAACTTCCTCTGGTGAGGGCATTTAGATACCAGCTCACTTCTCTTGTTTAGGGAGGTAGCTTTTGAAGCTTTCAGGATGTGGAACCTTTCGGTGAGGCACAGGCCACACTTCTTGCTGATGTTACTGTATGAAGGTGCTCTATCCTTGATCTCCCATCTGATGTCGAATCCGCGGTTCTCGTTTTTCAGATCCCAGATGTGCTTGGACAACTTAGTCGATGCGGCGTACTTTTCATGGCGGAAGTCCGAAGTGTGTTTGTTGTAGCGCTGCTTGAATGTGGTAGCTGTCATGCCGACGTAGGTCTTAACTTCGTTGAATGCTACATGCGCCTCGTACACGACGTCGGAAGACTGGCAGTCACCGTTGAGGCGGCACGACGCCTTGACCCGACCATTGCATGGCACAACTGGCGGTCGCAACTGAGGTTTGGCAGGATTGCGCCCTTTGATAATGGACGCTACGTTCTTCATACAGCTGTAGCTTACTTTTGTTGTGTTCTTGTTAAACACCTTGTGTAGCGCAGACCCTTCAGGGAATTGTTTCTTGACGAGGTATAGAAACTTTGCCCCAACGTTGGTTTTGACCGTGGTACTGTACGGTGGGTTTAACCAGATGACGTCGCGGCTGCGCCCTTTCTTCGCTTTTTTCTTCTTGTTGCTCGGTTCCTCCTTGTATGTCATGGTTTTCGGGTGGCCACTTGAGGCCAGTGCGTCCTCGTATAACGTTTTAGCATCGTTGAACACTTCCTCATTGCATGAGATACGTTGCAGCCTCTTGTTGATGCCGATGGGTTTTTGTCTCAGCACCTGCGGTGGGTGACAGGACCGCACATGGACGTACAGGGGGTGTACTATTCGGTTTCCTGTATGGTTGGAATGTTCCGGTGGCGAGATTCAGGGTCACATCCAAGTAGTCGACGACCTTCTTGTTGGTTTCGATTGTTATTTTTAAGCCGTGTGCTTGGAATATCTGTATGAGCTGTTTGCGCGTGCGGTCGGCATCATGACCCGTGGCGTCCTTCATTATCGCTAGTCCGTCGTCACGGTAAAGACCCACGCACTGGTCGCCCAGGAGTGGACGGAGTTTGCTGATGATGAAAGCCCAAACAAGCTCGCAGCCGTCTGCGCCATTGTACGACCCCATTGTTACGTCAAATGACCCGTCATTCTGTTTCTTCATCCATCCTTTGCCGCACGTTCCAATGTCCAAGAAGTACATTGAGACGATACTGCATGCACGAAAGTCATTGTTGTTCGACGGCGGCAATAACATCCAACGAAGTTAAGACCTACGCCGGCATGACAGCTACCACATTCAAGCAGCGCTACAACAAACACACTTCGGACTTCCGCCATGAAAAGTATGCCGCATCGACTAAGTTGTCCAAGCACATCTGCTGGCCACCCCTATAACATAGACAGCTATGACCGCTGCGGGTTTTTTTGGCGCGTGATTGCAGGAGTTTGTGTGCGCTTAGATTGGGCATACGAACGCAGATGCCTGTGTATGCGTGTGTGCGTGTGGATATGTGTGTGTGTGCATATATCCATAGGTGTGTGTATACCGAATGCTGTAGACAGCAAACTGTTTCGGCCATAAAAGGCCTCATCAGTACAGCTACAGCCTCACCTTCTCCCTCACTGTCCGAATCAGAACCTGCTCCGTCATCCACAACGGTTTGACTCTCCTCCTCACTTGCATCGTCCTGGGTCTCACCTTCACCACCCACGCCAACCGTGAATGTCGTTGCCTTCATGTCAGTCGTCGTCCTTTCCGATTGTTTCCTTTGTATTTTTACCGTGAATTCATAGGTCCGGTTGTAATCTGCTGTAGATCTCCGCGGTCTGTCATTTGCTGCTTTGTTTTGTGGATTAGTTGTTGTTGTTGTTGGATGTGAACCTGGTGTTGTTGTTGGATGTGAAGCTGGTGTTGTTGTTGCAGCCATGGTTGTTGGTCTTTCTGTTGAATCCAGCTCTAGTTCCGGTGGGACAAATCGACCGCCGCGGGTGCTCCCCAACAACACAGACCTCGAAGGAGGAGGGTCAGGGGAGGCAGAGGTGCTGTCACCACTCGAGGCACAGCCCCATGCAAAGCACCCAGAGGTACAGACTTAGGCACACCCGAGGGCTGCACCAATGGCGGTTCCGCACGCACCTCCAAAGAGCTGCCAAGCTCAAGCCCGTCCAACACAGATGTCAGAGGGGGAGCGGCAGACAGCGGCAGGGAACTATCCTGCCGTGTAGGTGATGGGTTTTTCCTAGGCCTCCCGCGTTTGGGCCTCTCAGATTGCGCACTGGGTGGAAGGATGTGAAGTGGAGTGTGTTGTTTGATACGTGCGTTCAGGTGCTGAACAGTCCTACCAACATACCGACTAGCACAATGTCGGCATTCGAAGTTGTAGATAACATGACTGAGGTGGAGGGTAGGTAGGACGTCCTTCCGCACCGTGAACGCACGCATTGTTGTGAAGACTGGCACAAAATTTACTGCATAATAAGTACGACGGACGATAGACTTGACTTCGTGACACACTTTGATCGATTCCTGCCCCTTCCATGGCAAACATAGATAGACGGGACAGCGAGGTGGACCAATCAGCACCGATCTCGGTTTCTGCTCCATGGACAGAAACTTACGCAACAAGAATTCCGGATAGCCATTCTTCAAGAAAACAGATCGAAGGAAATCGAGCTCGGCCTGCAGCTTACTGGGCGAACAAATACGTTTCGCACGGTCCACGAGGTTACGAACTAAGTTGACCTTGTATTGAGACGAACAATATGAATCGAAGGCAATGTACTGACCGGTGAACGTAGGCTTACAATACACAGAAGTCAACATTTCACAGCCAGTCTTCTCTACAAGCACGTCTAGAAATGACAACTTACTAGACTGCTCGTGCTCACAAGTAAAGCGGAGGGAAGGATGTAGGCTGTTGAGCACATCGAGAAACAATTCACTGCTCTCAACACTGTCAAAATGCGTGAACGAATCGTCAACAAAACGCACGTAGAACGCGGGCCAAAGCGACTCATCAATCTTGCACTCACAATAACCAACGAATATATTGGCGAGGACGGGACCAAGAGGAGATCCCATCGCCACACCATCCACTTGCTTGTACATCACATCGTTGAACGAAAATTCGACACCAGTTGTAACTGACAGCATCAAATGACGAAACGCCGCTTCCGATACCCATGGAGTATCAACATCATCGTTACGGTACAATACATCCATACAGATGTCAACAGTCTCATCAATAGGAACATTCGTAAAGAGACTTACAACATCGAAGGAACACATGTGTGCATTGAGCGGGACCGGACTATCACGAAGCCTCGCAACAAAGTCGAAGCTATCCTTCACAGTGCGTTTGCAATAGTAATCTTGAACAGGCTGTAGGTAGATGCACAGCCATTTCGAGATAGAGTATTGAGGGGAGGCGGTCATGGATACTATTGGTCTAACAGGGCATGTAGGTTTATGGATTTTAGGAAGGCCATAGATAAGCCGAATTTGTGTGTCCAGAAAGATACCCTAAAATTGTTCAAATAATGTTGTTTTGTGTAGTGTGGCAACCTTGTTGCCACTTGTGCCTAAATGTGTTTTGTCACCTTCTTGTTTATTATTGTTATTATTATCATTCGTTCTCACTTTTTTGTTTTTGTTGCTGATACACACTTGTCACGCTTAGTTCTTACTTGTATACCCTTGTTTTCTGCACACTTTTGTGAGAAATCGCACCTCGATATTCCAGTGCTGTCATTGTATCGTGTCACCCTACCTAGATTGCTATAATAATAATAATAATTTCAAAATTTTGAAGGACGCTTCACGCAGCTTCATTATACTTCCTCCGCGTCATCGAAATTGTCGCAGTTTGACTAGTGACTTGTCCCTTGCTACTGACAACTCCATAAGCTAAGCCATTCAAAACTTATTACACAGTATGATAGTCTGAAGACTAGAGTAACGTTCCAGGACAGTTGGACTGAGAGTTTTCATGCAGAGATGAAGTCCTCGTCGTCGCTGATGTCAATGGACGCAAAAATATCGTTCCGAAATATTTCAAGGAAGGTTGAAAGTTGGTCGCGCCTCATCTCAAATGCTTTGACTTTCTCCACAGGACAGGAGCTGTTATGCTTGTCGTCTGCTAGCTCTGGATGATTCCTACTACACCGCCAGCGAAGCCTAGTGAGAATACACGATCTCTGCGAGGTCGGTTGATTACCAGCGGCGGAATCACCTCGATCTTGAAATGAACTTTTTTTAGCCATGGCATGCCCATTTATTTTAGCTGTGTGGTCACAGCTCATGCAGGTAAGTGTACTATCACGTCCAGCGCGCTCTCTTTTTCAGCATCACTGGCACGGCACCTGCGCGTGCATCACTAGCACCACGTGTAGAGTCTACATAGCTCTTGCAGGTACAATCATGTACTGAGTGTCTCAGCCAGAGCGAAAACTTTCTCGCTGTGGCATGCAGTTAGTTTGCTGGCCCCTCAATGTTTCTCCAAGCGCTGCTACTTGTTCCACGTCATTCTCACCCCAGCTAAGGTAAAACAGTGATGAGGCTTGATTGAATGGCCATAAGCACGAGAAATGTGCATGCTGCAACGCCTGACTGATCTCAGCGAGTCGAAATTACCATAGCAGGGACATAAGCGAAGAAATTCCGTCTAGATCTAAAATTTCAGCTTCCTATAACAGAAAATAGAACTTTGGCGTTACCCTATACTAATGACTTTCGCCTTTGTCCGATTCTTTGCCTCTGGTACGAGTGCTGGTGAGTAAATACCCCGATTTATATCAAAAGTCAAACTGCGACAATTTCGATGACGCGGAGGAAGTACTTGAATTGTTTGCAGGCAACCTGCCTACACTCAAGAGAGCACTGCATTTCACACAAATCCATTGGTATCGTTACAACGTTTCGGTCTTTATGACCATCATCAGGAATGAAGTGGCCATGGAAAGAACAGCAGTATAAAAGAAGGAGGCAAGCAAGCAAAGCGCGGTACATAGTGACAGCGCGCGTAGAGAAGTGCAAAGCACGTCATGGCGGGTGTGCATTACTACATATACATGACAACACAAGCACAAACGGCGAGGAAAGTAGATACTGCGCTACAGCAGTGATAACAGCCCAGTTCCAGTCTCACACCACCAGTGAGGTGTCTAGAGCCCCGCGCTAACATAAGGTCAACCGACCGTTCCGACCATGCCACTCTCCCATCCATGACCAGTCACCGACCGCACAATTCCCAGGGTGCCCAGAATAGCACATTGCTGCAGCCGCTGGATCATGGACGCGTGGAGCCCAAGGCTTAAGGCAAAGTTAAGATGTGGCTACGGCTCGTTCCTGACACACCACCCAGAGCACCAATGATAACTGGAACAATAGTTATCTTTTTGTTCCAGATCCTCCTCAGTTCTGCTGCCAAGGGCAGGTATTTGCTGATCTTCTCCTGCACCTTCTCATTGACCCTGTGGTCTAATGGGACACTGACGTCCAAGAGCAGTGCCCGATCATCCAGAACCAGCACCAGGTCTGGTCTGTTCGCTTTTATTACTCGATCTGTGGGAATGGAAATCTCCCACATAAGCTTGCAACTGGCAGAACTTGTGACCTGTACCAGCTGCTTACTGCTGGGTAATCCATGCTGCTTACACAGCGCACGATGCAGGGCCTGGACCACAAAGTTATGCCGGGCAATGTATGCAGTCCGTGCCAGGGCTGGACAGCAGGCGATGATGTGGTCCATATTTTCTCCAGGTGCACCACATACACGACAGAGGTCCACGACATCATGCCTCTTGTGGATATGGCGCATATTGTTTCTCGTGGCAATCACCTGATCCTGGCAAGCAATGAGAAAGCCTTCCGTTTCAGGACGCATTGTCTGGGATCTGAAACAGGAAAACGAGAGCTGCATGTCCAGGATGCCATCAACACGCGCCCAATAGCGACCATGAAGAGGCATCGCTCGAAGTTCACGGCGGCGGTTGTCATTGAGGGCCTGTTTAACAGTCTCTTTGTTAGCGGTGTCCAGGCTCGTCAGGCGAAGGCGCTGCAGGACAGTATTTGCCAGCTTTGGTATTGATTTTCTAGAGGGACGTGATTCATGGTGCTGGAGAACAGGGGCCAGGGCAGGGACATCTTCCCGATCCTTCAGGTACTGAGCGAGCCGGATGCAAGTACGGTCGTGGAGATCTACGATGCATACTAGGCCACGACCTCCCTCACTCCGCGGTAGATATAGGCGAGGGATTGAGACACGTGGGTGGTGGGCCCTGCTAGAAGTCAGAGCCTTCCTCACTGTCCTGTCCAGCGAGCGGAGCTCATCCGCGGTCCAAGGAACGACTGTGCCAAGGCCATCGGACACCACTGGCAGAACGTAGGTGTTGATTGCTCTGATGAGGTTTGGTGCACATAGTGAAGCATCCGTGATCAAGCGAAGACGGCGACGGAACTCAGCGATGGCAGATTGTTTAATTTCACCAGCCTCGATTCCCAGGAATTCCCGCAGGCCAAGGTAGAGGTACGCCGCGCCATCGTGCAGAGGATGAATGATCGACTCTGTTAGCAAGGTTGACGAAGGCTCTGCATCCTGGGTTGGCTTAGCGGCCCGGCAGACAATCTTCGAGCACTTAGTGGGAGATAGTTGCATGCCAACCGCCCCACCAACGCACTCCACAATGTTGATCAAGGAGTCCAGTCCAGTACTGCTAGCGGCAAATAGCTTGACGTCATCCATGTACCATAGATGCGACAACAGGGAATCACGCGTGGGTCCACAACGATATCCTATGCCGCTTCTTGCTAATTCGTTTGAGATTGGGTAGAGACCGATGCAGAACAGCAGGGGAGACAGAGAATCACCCTGGAAGATACCCCGTCGGATGGATATTGGCTCGCTGACACCGCTGCTAAGGCACAGTTGTGTGCTCCATTGCTCCGACAGCGTTTGGAGTGTACGGATGATCCTAGGATCGAACTTGTAGATGGTAGCAATTTCCCAGATCCACTCTTGGGAAAGGCTATCGAAGGCCTTTCGGAAGTCTAGCCATGCCATACTGAGGGAGCGCTGGTGGCATTTGGCATCTTCAATAATCATGTTGTTGATCAACAACTGATCTGTGCATCCTCCTCGGCCACGTGCACATCCGACCTGTGCCGGGGCCAGCAGACTGTTAGCGGTGATGTGAGACCACATAAGCTCCGATACTACAGATGTGAAAAGTTTATACATAGAAGGCAGGCAGGTTATAGGTCTCCAGTTCTGGGGTTTCGACAGATCACCTTTCTTCGGTAGGAGTACGGTTGCACCAAGGGAGAACCAGGGCGGTGGCACGACTTCCGAATCCAACAGCTGCTGGAATATGCGAAGCAAGGCAGGATGCAGTGCACTAAACTTCTTCAACCAGAATGGTCTGATGTTGTCTGGCCCAGCAGCACGCCAGTGAGGCATCCTTCCAACTGCCAGTTGGAACAACTCCGGCGTTATGACTGCATCCTCTTGTGGCTGGACATCTTGATAGGCAAGAGCCTCCCGTTCAATCCATCCATGTCTGCTCACCGCAAATGGCTCGGACCAGATGCCAGACCAAAAATCATGCAACGCCCCCATACCAGGCCGAGTCTGGTCACTGCAGTCAGCCTCCTGTGTCCCCAGAGAGCGGTAGAACTGGCGCTCGTTCTCTCTGAATACCTGATTCTGTTGTTTTCTCTTGATGTTATCCTTATACCGTCTGATTCTGGCGGAAAGCGCCAGCAGCTCCATTTTCTTGCTTTCGAGTAGAGCCGCGGCCTCATCACTGCTCCTGACAGGATATCTGGTGAACAATCTCGGGTTTCCAGCTTGGATGAAACTTGTGAGGCGCAACACGTCTTTCCTCACATTCTCAATTTTGCGTTGTATCCGCAACAACCAGCCTGGCGCAGTCTCCCTCTCATGATCACCACCACTCAAACGGCAAGGTGCAACACCAGACACCACCAAGACCAGCACCGCCGCTGCATAGGTGAGCTGATTGGCGAATTCCAAAGACAGAGGCAGGGGTAAACCCAACAGGAACAGTCTCATGCCACCGTTGACCAAGGCAACATTGCTGAAAAGTGCACGGCTAGGGACCTTTCTGGGGACAATGAGTCTTGGCCGACCTGTCAACTGCAAGCTCTGTACTCTAACTAAAACACCGCTCAGAGGTCTGGCAACGTCACCAGGTGTGGTTATTTTGCGATTGATGCAGAGGTGCCTGATTGACCACTCCAGATCCATACTCAAACCACCAGGGCCCAGAATACCAGATTCACTGAGATTGGTTAGAATGCCTCCAGGCTTATCAGGGTTGGAATTACTACAAGGTGAACAAGGCGTCTCCCTTGTGCAGTGACTTTGCTCTGTTTCAGGCACTCCAACAGCCGGTCCATCCACAGTAGGTGTTGATCCACTGGGAGCAAAGTCGCCCTCCACAGGTGGCCGAGGCCCGGCCAGGCCATAAACAGCCTGTGGACGCACGCAGGCCTCTGGACTACCCACAGAGTGTGCATAGACAGATTCAATACATGATGCATCATCACCCGCAGTGCTGGAGTACTCAGTACATGAAGGCAGAGGCCCAGCAGCAAACACACGGAGTAAGCTCGGTGGAACGCCGGCGCACGTGTCAAGGCCATCGCTTACTAGTACACTGGGACCAGAGTCAACGGGATCGGTGCAGGCGGAATATTCTACATGATCACGTGCAGGAGAGGCTGGCGGTTCGCTGTCAGTGTCAGTGAAACAGGCGCCAGGACCATCAGGTAACCCAGCAGCCGAATCCAGGGAAACAGCGCCGGTGGAAGACGCACTGCCAGATTCAGGACCTTGACTAGTCGTAGCAGGCAACTGGACCACACAGCCAAAGCGCGTCATGAACTCAACAGGCAACTCGCCACGCTGCACCAACTGACGGGCTATCTCCTCCTGCTCCACCGATGTAAGGTATGTTTTGATAATTAGCGAAATTTGACCAGCCAGGTTCTGCTCCGAGATAATATCATCCGGTTGACGCTGTATCCATAGGTCAAGTTGACGCTTCCGGTGACCCGCCTTCTGTGGCCATACAGCCAGAAAATGGCACTCCAAGGCAATACGGTTGTCGGAACCAGACCATTTCCTACGAGGTGGCATACACCAGTTCACTAAAAAACAAGACTAGACCTTCTCTTTGCTGAGACCTACTTCACAAAAATGATGAAACGGCTACTAGTAAAGGGATGAGGGTAAACTCAAAGGAATTGGAGCGGGTAGCGCGCTCAGAGGCGGATGGCTACCAGAGCTCCAAAAAGCTGAACCGTCCCCGAGGGGTGTTAATTATTATTATTATTAAGCTTCCGTGGAGATAAAAATGTATTCAACGCAATAAATAGAGTAAGCTGCGCACTCAGTACAAACAGCATAAGCAAAACTTGTTTTCATGTAAATAAAGAAGCTTGTTCCTAAACGTTTTCGTCGCCATCTCATCAGAGGATTACTGGCAAATCAACAAAAGCTCTTAACTCAATATATATATACGCACAATGCAAGTAATAATTTAGACCCTAACTAGCGCGATAAAATGAGAGCTGAAAGAAACATTACACCATTCAACGATATCAGGTGACAACAGATGCGATAAATTCACCACTAGAAAGTTACCATGCAACCACAAACGAGAACTACTGATCTAAATTCACAAACAATTTCAACGATTTGAAGTTCTCCCATCCTTTCCAAGTTTAATCACTTTCTTTCACCTCTGGTAGTTTCCAGAAACTGACCGTGGTTGGTCCCCTGGGGGAGGGAAAAAGACCCAAGTGCCATCAGTATGTGTGGCACGTGTTGTGAGCTGCCTTTGCAGTGAAAAACTTGTCAGCGCCTTCTAGGTTCAGCCTGGTCCCATAGCTCAGTGGTTAGAGCATTGCTCATGACAAGCAGGGTCCCAGGTTCGAGTCCTGGTGGGTCTGGCGTTTTTTTCTCTTTTCAGGCAGTTCACTTCCCCGACTGATCCTTTGAATTTGAAGTTCTCCCAATCCTTTCCAAAAATTTAATCACTTTCTTACACCTCTGGTAGTTTCCAGAAACTGACCGTGGTTGGTCCCCTGGGGGAGGGAAAAAGACCCAAGTGCCATCAGTATGTGTGGCACGTGTTGTGAGCTGCCTTTGGAATGAAAAACTTGTCAGCGCCTTCTACGTTCAGCCTGGTCCCATAGTTCAGTGGTTAGAGCATTGCTCATGACAAGCAGGGTCCCAGGTTCGAGTCCTGGTGGGTCTGGCGTTTTTTCTCGTTTCAGGCAGTTCACTTCCCCGACTGATCCTTTGAATTTGAAGTTCTCCCATCCTTTCCAAATTATTATTATTATTATTATTATTATTCTGTTTCCCTCAAAACCAGTTAATTATTATTATTATTATTATTATTATTATTATTCAAAGGATCAGTCGGGGAAGGGAACTGCCTGAAAAGAGAAAAAAACGCCAGACCCACCAGGACTCGAACCTGGGACCCTGCTTGTCATGAGCAATGCTCTAACCACTGAGCTATGGGACCAGGCTGAACCTAGAAGGCGCTGACAAGTTTTTCATTCCAAAGGCAGCTCACAACACGTGCCACACATACTGATGGCACTTGGGTCTTTTTCCCTCCCCCAGGGGACCAACTACGGTCAGTTTCTGGAAACCACCAGAGGTGAAAGAAAGTGATTAAATTTTTGGAAAGGATTGGGAGAACTTTGTTTTAATCGATACGGTTTGGTGTACAAACGGAGCCAAAGTATCAGTTGGTGCAGGCGTAATTCTACTGTCATGAATTATTGTCCTAAAATTGAAATTTCTCTCCGACAAATTCTTCTAATTTTAAATTTTAAGCTATTGGCCATCAAAATCGTGCAAGAGACGGGCACAAACGAACATTTCGAAGGCGACCCTATCTGCAGTTCAGCCGCGAGGAAGAACGGCGCGCGCTGGACCTGTTGTGAATGCGGAAACAACACTACAGCAAGGCGAATTTTCGAAATGTTTTTGCTACTCGCCTGGCGCTTCATCGCTGTGTCCTTCAGGAGTTATGGCCGACCGGAGAAATACATGGCCAGCACAACGACGAAGCCATTGGACTTGTTCTCTTGCAACGAAACGGAGTGGCGAATCAAATAATTCACAACTCCACATAGTAACTACACTACTGCGTTGCGCGGCTCTTCGCAGACCAGGCGTGTGCACAACAGGACTTCACGGCGGAGAAACTAAATCTAGAACACTACGTGAGTCATTGCTCCATGCAATCAACATCAAGGAGTGCTTGTACTCTCCCGATCCCGTCACCGGCGCCTGTGCATTATATATATTATAGCGGCGTAGCTGCCGGGCCGTAGATGTTGAACTCTTTCGTGTTTAACGCCTGCAGGAATCTGCTCGGGGCTACTCCTCGCAGGACTCAGTGTGTGGACAGTCTGAATGAAGAATTCGGCCGACGAGCCCAACAATGCTCGCGAAATAGTCCACTCGGAAGGAAACAATAACAACCGAAATGAAATGGAGAACAGTCTCCGTCTCCTTCACCATCCACGGCTCAGTTTTTGTCACAGCAACTTCGACTCTTTGGGCGATTAAAGTTCGTTGGAATCAGCAAGAAGAGGAGCACGGGACAGGATGTTGCTGATGCTGGGGCTCACGAAATGAAAACAGATCAGCCCTCGACTCTTTGGGCGATTAAAGTTCGTTGGAATCAGCAAGAAAGGGAGCACGGGACAGGACGTTGCTGATGTTGGGGCTCACGAAATGAAAACACATCATTTTCGACTTGCAAAACAAACGTTGGTGCGAAAATTCGACATTTTGATGTTCGACAAATGACCGAGGAACGCCGAACCGAAATTCGGAATTCAAAATCTCACTAGTGATGGTAAATCTATCCTTCTTCGATCAATCCATATCTGGCTTGCATCATACTGGCAACTCACACCAATCAAGAGGGCCGTCTCTTCGCGTTTCCGCGGCCTTCCACATTTCTTGACACTAGCCGTTTGGTGCGCGATGCCCAGTGTCCTTTCAGTTTCGTCTCCTCCATTGCGGATTTCTATTGAGCTTCTTACTCTAACTTGTCCGGTGTCCGGTATTGAGGTTGGTTTTCGCGGTCTACCACGTTATTGAATACTGACTGGTGTTGTCACTTCCGTTGTCATTGTACGTGTCCTCACCAGTCCGTATTTTTATTTGGCTTCGCGTCACCCTTCCCGACGCTGACGGTGGTTTACATGTCGGTCTTTCACCATCTTTCACGCTGTTCTCTGCTGGCCCCTGTCCTACACACGCAGAGGAGGACGGGCATGCAGTCACATCATCACGGGAAGAGGAAGATCCACTGATGGACAGGACAGCACATTATGGAGGACGACCACGGCGAGGATGACAATCGCGCACATCATGCGGAACACAACTTAACGGCACATGTTGACGAGTGCGTGCGCCCAGGTGCTGGAGGGTTCTATCTAAATACCGATCTTCACATTGTCGGCATTGAAAGAAATAGATAAGGTTACTTTTACTAAGGGTAGGTAGAACATCCTTCTTCACACTGAACGCACGCACTGTCCCAAATATGACGTACAGCTTGACATAAGGACATAAGGATACGAGTTAAGAGTAACTCTCCATCACTGTGACTGCATACTATAATACAGTCAGAAAGTGCAATTACCAGGCACACAACTGACAAGAGTACTCAGGCATTCGACGTTCTGACACCTAGCTTCAACACATCTCCGTAGCGCTAACCGACAGCCTTCCAACTTGGAAGGTTCAAGCTTATGGAAAGACCAAAGAGGGGAAGGCAAGCGCAACGAAAACAAGCAAAAGCTACAGTTCCAACGGAACAAAGAATGTCGATTCTTACTGGACGATGACGAGACCAGTACGATATTTGACAAAGCGGCCTAACTACAATTCGAAGCAGCAAAGCAGCACACCACCCAACTTGGGTGGGTCATAAATATCAAAGATAAGCAAAGAAAGGGGAAGCTTTGCGAAACGAATTGTACAAGCCGAAAGCCAAACTCCTACAGTACTCCTCATGCATGACATTGTGATGGACTAGTTGACTACAAAACAAGTTGTTTCACACGACGTACGTTTCGCCGTATGGTTCGTGACGGCTTATCAGGTTTGCAATTTGAAACTCGGATGTTGAGCCATAAATAAATGTAGAAAGGAAACTGGATACTATAATACAGTCAGAAAGTGCAGTAACTAGGCACACAACTGACAAGAGTACTGAGACATTCGACATCCTGACACCTACTTCCTCCGCGTCATCGAAAGTGTCGCAGTTTGACTTTTGATATAAAACGGGGTATTTACTCACCAGCACTCGTACCAGAGGCAAGGAATCGGACATAGGCGATAGTCATCAGTATAGGGTGACGGCAAAGTTCTATTTTCTGTTATTGGGAGCTGGAATTTTTGAACTAGAAGCAATTTCTTCGCTGATGTCGCTGCGATGGTAATTTCGACTCGCTGAGATCAGTCAGGCGTTGCAGACTGCACATTTCTTGTGCTTATGGCCATTCACTCAAGCCTCATCACTGTTTAACCTTAGCTGGGGCGAGAATGACTTTGTGGAACAAGTGGCAGCGCTTGGAGAAACATCGAGGGGTCAGCAAACTAGATGCCTGCAACAGCGATAAAATTTGTCGCTCTGGCTGACACACACAGTACACATGGTACATGATTGTACCTGCAAGAGCCGTTTAGACTCTACACGTAGTGCTAGTGATGCACGCGCAGGTGCCATACCATGGTATACCAGTGATGCTGAAAAAGAGGGCGCGCTGGACGTGATAGTACACTTACCTGCATGAGCTGTGACCACACAGCTAAAATATATGGGCATGCCACGGCTAAAAAAAGTTCATTTCAAGATCGAGGTGATTTCGCCGACGGTAATCAACCGACCTCGCAACGATCGTGTATTCTTACTAGGCTTTGTTGGTGGTGAAGTAGAAATCATCCAGAGCTAGTAGACGACAAGCATAGCAGCTCTTGTCCTGTGGAGATAGTCAAAGCGTTTGGGATGAGGCGCAACCAACTTTCAACCTTCCTTGAAATATTTCGGAACGATATTTTTGCGTCCATTGACATCAGCGACGACGAGGACTTCATCTCTGCATGAAAACTTTCAGTCCAACTGTCCTGGTACGTTACTCTAGTCTTCAGACTATCAAACTGTCTAATTTTGAATGTCTTAGCTTATGGAGTTGTCAGTAACAAATGACAAGTCACTAGTCAAACTGCGACAATTTCGATGACGCGGAGGAAGTAGCTTCAACACATCTCCGTAGCGCTAACCGACAGCCTTCCAACTTTTACTTATCTTTGATATTTATGACCGACACAAGTTGGGTGGTGTGCTGCTTTGCTGCTTCGAATTGTAGTTAGACCGCTTTATTCCGTGATATTTGTACATCCAAGAAGGATAAGCTGCCGTTTTGTTCTGCTTTCGACGTGAATCTCAACGCCGGGGTGGAGGCTATTCAGAGTCAATAGAAAAGTTCCACAGACATCCTCATCCTCATCGTGACAGTACACATCGTCTACAAAACGACAGTACATAGAGGGCCACAATGGTGGACTAATGGACGCTTCACAGAATCCTACAAATATATTAGCCAATACAGGACCAAGCGGCGAGCCCATGGCAACACCATCTATTTGTTTATACATAATGTTGCCAAATGAAAACTCAACGCCCGACTACCATAACAAGTAGTTTCACTCGACGTACGTTTCGCCGTACTGTTTGTGACGGCTCACCAGGTGTGGAAAATTGAACTCGGATAATGAGCCAGTATGATTTGAAAACTAGAAGAAAACACGGACATCGAGTTCTGTTTTTATCTCTGATATTGCTGACCCACCCAAGTTGCGTGGTATGTTGCTTTGCATAGCTACGGGAATAATTGTAGTTGTCATGTTATTGTCATGTAGTTGTCATGTTATTAACTGGTCTCGTCATCGTGCTGTAACAGTCGGCATTCTTTGTTGCCGTGGGACCAAGCTAGTGCTCATTTCTGCTGCGCCCACCTTCCATTCTTTGGTTCTACCCAACCTTGAACCTTCCAAGTTGGAAGGCTGTTGGTTTGCGTGCTGGAAATGTGTTATAGCTAAGTCTTAGGTCGCTGAAGGTCTCAGTAGCCTGTCAGTTTTGTGCCCTATCATTGCACGTACTGACCACTTATTATCGCTTATTATCTTGCTACATTCGTGGATAGCTGCTTCATAACTCGTTCATACTTTCTGCAGTAATAGCTCTGTCGCATCCCCACGCTCAGTAAACCGGACCCAGAAATCACTACGAGCGGCAACCAAACAGACGTGTGGCCTCACGATGAGCCCAGCACAAACCAGGGGCCAACCAATATAGCTGGCTTGGTCCAAGTTGAACCCCACACGATCAACAGATAAGGATTGTTAGCTTCACGTTTGAATTCTTTATTCTCACGATGGCACCATCGCCAATAAGAGATAAATTTATGAGAAGGTGAGATTGTGGGTTAAACAGTTGGAAAGTGATTTCCATCACTTTGAACTTTACAAGTATGGGAGAGGGTGAGCGCTGCAGGAGCAGATTGAGTTAATCAGCAGTGAGCAGATTTCTTGTTTGAAAGCAGGTCGGGAGGAGACGTCACGAATGCTAGCAGGGAGGGCATTGTAGTATTCTAGGGACTTGTACAGTGGGGAGTCTTTACAGCGATCGGTTCTGGAGGGTGGGAGGTGCCAAGTGCGTGCGTGTCGAAGGCTGTACTGGGCCGTAACTTGAGCTGGGGTGTTGAGCAAGCGTATGTGTTGTGGGGCATATTGGTATTTTATGGAGTGAGCAAGAAGGGTGAGCTTCACTTTACGGCGAGAGAACATTGTCGGCCATTTGAGCCGATTGAGCAGTGTTGAATGATACAGAGGAGTGTGGAGGGGGAGACGGAGGCAGATTCTGGCCGCCTTGCGCTGGATTCGCTCAAGACGGTCAAGGGCTGAGATTGAGAGCGGGGTGACAGCAATGCACGCATATTCAATTATAGGCAGGATATACGTTTTGTAAATGAGAGAGAGAGTGATTTAGTGTGTAGAGTTGATTTGAGCCTAAAGAGAATATTATAAGATTTTACGGCTTTCTTCAGCACAAAGTCAAGGTGGGCTGACCATCTTAGGTCGTGCTGAAAGATGATGCCGAGGTGCCGATGTTGTGTTACTGTTTCTAGTAGGGTTTGGCCCAGTTTTATTTCGGGTAGTCGTGGTGGGGGTCGGTTAGCATGGTAGAACGTGAGGATGACGGTTTTCGTTTTATTGACTAGCAGGTGCCAGCGCTCTAGCCATTCTGCTGCAGCATCGACGCTTCTTTGTAGCGCAGCCTCACACTCAATGTAGCTGCCTGCAATGGCAATATGTGCGGTGTCGTCTGCGAACTGGCTACACAAGGTTGTAGTATTTTCACAGGCAGTGGGCAGGTCAATGGTGTACTCCAGGAACAGAAGTGGTCCAGGACCGAGCCCTGGGGCACTCCCGCTGGTATTGGTATGAAGGCGGATGTTGTGCCTAAGTGCGGTGCTATGTGATTGTACAGACGAGAGTGGACTATTTTTTCTTGTGTTTTGATATTATACTGAGCAGGGAGATGGGTCGGTAGTTGGTAAGATGGGAGGGGTTGCCCGACTTGGGAATGGGTGTAATAGTTGCGTCTTTCCAATCCTGTGGTATTTCTCCGGTTCTGAAGGACAGATTGTAGAGACTAGTGAGAGATGGGGAGACTTCCTTTGCAGTTTCTTTCAGGAGCCGAGTTTGGATGTTGTCAAAGCCTGTTGTGAGTAGTATAGAAATCCGAGCTCAAAGAAAAACCAAGACTAAGAGCTGAGACCCGAGCATCGACTGCCCTGACTGAACTGAAGTGAAAGAGAGAATGTATGTATGTATGTAAGTGTGTATTCTTTATTTTACTTCGCAAAGTCAAATGGGATCGTTGCCCAATAATATCATAGCGAAGGGGGGGGGGGGGGGGATACATGAGCCAGAGTGCGCTAAAACATGACCACAGCTTTTTTGGAAAAAGTCGAGAAAATCGCGATTTGAATTCCGCAGCAAAGAATACGAAGTGCAGTGCAACGGGAGTGGCTGTTGTTGTTCTCCTCGGTCGACTGGACTGTTCCGGATGCATTTTCTTTGTTGCAAGTAAGTTTATTTGTTTGAGTTTGTATTCCATGTTGTGCTGAGTCGCCTAAAACTGATCGTCATCGATGTATCGACGGAAGAGCCTAGTGGTAGTACTGTACTGCGGAGCGGAAGAAGACGACAATCTCGCACTCCATGCGCAGGATGAATTATTTTGAGGATTTGGGTCGGAAACAGAAGGAAGACGATGATGGCTACAGCGACGATTCATTTGAGGGCAACACTTTCATCGAGCGTAAAAGAATTGATGCTGGTAGTCCCGCGATCTGCAGTGACGAGGAATTCTACTCTGATGACAACCTGGCAAGCGATTGGCATCGACACTGACTTGGGAGGTGAGTCGGCCGATGAATTGACCAGAATGGACATCGCTGCACATATCCGGGACAATGCCAGTATTGATTGCAAGTGCAAAAACATCAATGAACTTTGCTGCTCCCTCAACTTGCTCAAGTCAATAATTTGAGTAACCTTATGTGGAACATCGCTAGCACGAGCAGTAGGCAGCGAAAGCAGTACTCTCTGGCGAGCGGAGAAAAACGTGTGCAGATGGGCTTTTGTGTGGGGAATATGAGTGCGACGTTGAGTATGTTGAGGAAGACTGTGTGCAGCAGTGTATACTGTATATCTGAAAGTACAGGTGGAGTGTGATGGAGAGGACGTGGAGTGCAAACTTCTTCGGCCATCTACAGATATGGACAGTGTTTTCGCTGGCAGTTCTCCAGTGGTGGTCCAACCAGGAGGTATTTCGGACACCCAGCTCAGCTGCCTATAGATATTTTGGATGTGGCCGAGTACCTGTCAGCTCATGCTTTTCGACCCTGGACAGAGGAACTGACCCGGAAAGGATGAACCAAGAGACTGCGTGCAAAAATGACAATCCCTTTGTCGTCCATAGAATTTCACCATTTCAACAGTGCTTTATATAATACCATTGTAGCGATCCTTGCAGAGAAACATGAAATGCATTGGGGGGTTTTCCCTTTTAGCTTCCCTTAGGTTACAGGAACGTTAAATTGGGAGTACTTCAGTACAACAAAACCTTTGCAATAGGAATGATCTGTGCAAGATCAAGGAGAAAGATGGAAACGTGTGGTTTGTGTTTCTTACAGAGGTATATGACTGAATGAATTGAGAATTATTCTCCTCTGAAACTTTTTCGCAGGATTGCACAGTCAATTTAAACCCCCAAAGGGAACGTGCCTGTAAATTTTGAGCGAAATCTGAGAGATCGACTTTCACACATACATACTTTGGCAGGGTTCTAGCCAAAGGGGGTAAGGGGGCACAGTGCCCCCTCCGCTGTTTGCGCCCCCCCCTCCTGTGAAAAATTGCCGCCCTCTACTTATTTTTCGATTTTTCGTGTTTTCCAAAACAATATCGGGAAGTGGAAAGATGGGGTAATCAACTCCATTTCAAAACTATAGACGCGTAGGTTTTTTGAAATATTTCAAATTTGGCTGGAGCTTTTTGAGAATAGTTTTCGGAATATTGCTCAGGTCCGCTCCACAATTACTCTCATATAGTTTCTTAACGATTGGATAACAGACGCCCAATTTGGAGAAATTTATGCACAAAGTGATCGAAGATTTTATGTGGTACCTTTCTATGTTCTGTTTCTCTACATTACTATAATACTGGTGCAGTGTCGTGCAATGTTCTCACATGCAACAATACAGCAGTAAGCAACAACACAGTCGGACGGAAGACTACCAAGGGTTCTCGACTCTTGGAGACATTCCTCTCCAACAGCAGGGAGATATTGCTTGTCGACGAGCCGCATGTGGATACGACGGGTCGCAAAGGAACCGTAGAATTGACTTTGTCGTAAATGTGTGGAAGTATAGACTTATTAGACACCCTTAGCAAACAAGGTTATGTTCCCTCAAACCAGTTAACAAGGTTATGTTGTAACGGTATTATCGTAAGGGGGAAAATACCGTGATTTGGGCTCGACCTTTTAGCAAGATGCACACTGTTTTTAGTACGCTGTAGCCACGAGAATAGCTTTTACTTCGCGCGGTACAACCATTAATGTCATCATATACGCAATACAAGGTGAAATTCGTACGGACTATGCAATATTTGGCCAAAACACGTACCTTTGGTCACAACGATAAATCATCCCCCATAACGTTTTTACGCTGCAGCTTCACTGCTATTTGGGTGATCAAGGTACGAGTACCGTAAAAAATAGTGTTACCGTTGTTTGTTAAGGGCGTCTATTGAGTGCAGGCGGTAGTTTGTCAAGAGTAATGCCGTCAACGGTAGTGCGTGTCTGTCTGTCAAGATCGCAGACGGCTATATCGCACTTTTCATTTTATTTTGTGTGCTTTGCATGCACAGTCTTCTTAACAACGGAGTTTCACACAACCTTCGCTTGTGCGCTCTCAAGTTTCCTACGGATTTTTCAAATGGCAACATCTTAAATTCAGGTGGTGTAAAGAATTATATTGCTTCAAGTAAGTAACCCTTTTATACCACATCATACATTCCAGGGCTTACCGGTGGCCAATAAGTCAGTGGCCAAAAAGAAATAATAGTGTGAGAGAGGAGAAAGAGTGAGGAAGAATTGGGTGGGCACGGCCTAGGGATTAATGACTACTTTAGTTTACGGGCAGAGGTGGTCGCTACAGGAGCACACAGAGTTGTGCAACAGCAGGGACATCTGGGATTTGAAGAGAGTACGAGAAGAGATTTCGTAAAGCTGGGTGGGCAAGCAATTTTAAAAAGTAATGAAGGGCTTTGTTCAGGGGAGAATGGAGACAGCAAGCAGGCCACGGTGTTGGCAAGTGCCAAGCACGAGAGCGACGTAAATTATACGAATATTGTACGCTGCTAGCAGTATGCAGCGAGAGTATAATTATGTGATTGGGCATACTTGTGGCGCAGAGAATGTGCGAGGAGTATATGTTTAACTTTAAAGCGTGAACATAATGTTGGCCATTTGATGCGATGCAAAAGGTGGGAGTGTTCCAAGTGTGTGTAAATGGAAAGGTGGGGACATATTCTGGCGAATTTCCGCTGGAGTTGTTCTAGTCTGTCAAGGGAAGTGTGTGACAACGGTGTGGGAGCATTGCTCGCATGTGAGAATATAGGTAGTATGTATGTCTGATAGATGTGAGATAAAGAATCACTGGTGAGTGTAGACCTTAGACTATGTATTCAACATGCTCCGACCAATGGAGGTCATGCTGAAAGATTATTCTGAGGGGTTTGTGTTTTTGTGCTCCGGTAAGCCAACTATTCCTGAGGGTGATGTGGGATGACGGTTATTGTGGTGGACGGGAGGAGGAGTGTTTTCTTCGTGGTAACTACCACGTACTGAAGCTGACAGGGCAGTTTGCTTTTTTCGAGCTCCGTAGTTTTTCGCAGGTTTTGTAGGAGCCAGCCGGCAGCAGGCCGGTCTGGAGCAGGGTAGGGACTGGATAGTTTAAAATTAGGTAGTAGATAGTTAGAGCGTTCCAAAATGCCCACGTCCGGTGAAAATCGCAGTTGGAATTCGGTCTCTCCGAAAGTTATAAAGAGGAACACGGGGACTTTCCACGTTCCACTGCACACGAAAACCCTCGAAGTTGCTGAGGCCCTGATTGAACATGGCTACCCCGACCTGATATCCGTGCAGCTGTCTACAGTAACTTGAGCTGCAAGGCCACGTTTCATTCCCGAGACACTCTGACACGACTTTGCCGAAACGGTTTCCATCTCATGTCAGTGGAAGTGCACGTCACTCAACTGGTGCCTGATTCCCTGGAAATCCAAATCCATGTTGTGCCCATCTGGGTCCAGCCGACATTATTATCGAAAGCCTGGGTGTCTTTGGATCGGCCGTTGGGCCTCTTTGCCATGGATTTGTCAAGACGAAGTCAGGGCTCGCGCGGGGGGTCCGGGAAAAAAATAAGGATTTTTCGGCTAACAGGCCAGGTTTTAGCACTCTACAGCCGCAAAGGAGGGTTCCCCTAGCACTTATTCGACAACCCCACTCCAGCTCCAAAAACATACTTCTCATGGATTTTTGGTATTTTCTGTACATCGTAGGTAGCCAAGCAAGGCAAATGGAACCCATTCAATGATTCAGGGCCATTGCCCTCGAAAAAATCGCAAAATCCGAAGTACAAGCGTGCTGCCCGTTCTAGCGCCAGCGGCTATGCAAAAACGTACATGTATGTCGTGTCCTGCAAAAGTCTGCCGCGTCGCGTACACTATGTACACGTCCGGGCTGGACAGTCGCGAAGTAATTATTTTAGTTGTTTTTAGAGAGAAAAGAAGATCCTTTGTTTTTGTTCGGTGGGATTGAAAGATCTGCCAGTGGACCGGAGAGCTACAACAATGGAAGCAGAAGAAAGCGCTTGCGGAATCTTCTCTGTCTTCGTGGCAACAGGACTTTAGTTTGCGAGAGACTTTCGTCCTGTCGTCGTGGACGAAATTCTTGTTGCTGCTACCAGAAAACTCGGGGAACGAAACGATCGTAAATCGTTATAATATAGGTGAAGCGGGTCGTGTCGGTAAACAGCTGCAGAATATTCTGCCGCCGTGGAGCAGCAGTCCAAACACTTTTCAGCTTCGGAGAATGAAGCGCTTCCCTTTTCCGTTGACAAGCGCTGCGTTCGCGGGTGTAATGCATTTTCGAATCCGCTTGCAGTAGATCGTCAGGAGCCAGAGGTACTAGGTAGGTGTCGTTGTGGAAAGAATATAATTATTACGTTGTAGCTGACAAGTTACATACATGTAGTGTCTCTTGACGTGCTGATCGCCATTGTAACATGGTATATCTTGGAAAATTTTAGTTCTGGACCCAGTGATTGCCGCCAGCTCAGCTCTGTTTCCGTCAAGTTTGCAGTGAATGCGTCCGTGAGGAATCCATTGTCTGGTTGTCTCCAACCGCCTATCGTAATGGATAGCGGTTGGAGTCTTGGGAAATAGCTAGCTGCTAGTGCTAGGCATCAAGTCTGTATGCTCCTTGCAATGAAAGTAACAGTTGCGATGTTTTGTACAAGTCCGAAGGTCCTTGAATTTTTTTATTGCTTTTTCGGATGAATTGGGTGGACCATCCTGGACGAAAAGTGGTACGACCATGGTCGTAGTGGTCGTACCGTGTGTGACGCCCCTGCGGCATGGTTGGGGTCTGGTAAGCCTCAATCCGCAGAAATCTAGGGAAAAACTTGGAGCACCAAAATCTGCTTCCTGCTCCTACTCACACACTACTGTTGTTGTTGTTGTTTGAATTCTTTAATCTCACGATGGCACCATCGCCAATAAGAGATAAATTTATGAGAGGGTGAGATTGTGGGTTAAACAGTTGGAAAGTGATTTACATCACTTTGAACTTTACAAGTATGGGAGAGGGTGAGCGCTGCAGGAGCAGATTGAGTTAATCAGCAGTGAGCAGATTTCTTGTTTGAAAGCAGGTCGGTTGTTGTTGTTTCAAATCTTTATTCTCACGATAGCCAGTGGCCAATAAGAGATAATAGTGTAAGAAAGGAGAAAGAGTGAGGAAGAATTGGGTGGGCAGGGCCTAGGGGTTAATGACTACTTAAGTGTACGGGCAGGGGTGGTCGCCACACGAGCATACAGAGTTGCGTACTTAAGTGTACGGGCAGGGGTGGTCGCTACACGAGCATACAGAGTTGTGCAACAGCAGGGATATCTCGGATTTGAAGGGAGTACGAGAAGGGATTTCGCGAAGCTGGGTGGGCAGGCAATTAAAGTAATGAAGGGCCTTGTACAGGGGAGAATGGAGACAGCGGTCAGTCCGCGGAGTTGGCAAGTGCCAAGTACGAGAGCGACGTAAATTATACGAAGGTTGCACGTTGCTAGCAGTATGCAGCGAGAGTATATGTGGTGGGGCATAATTGTGGCGCAGAGAATGCGCGAAGAGTATATGTTTAACTTTAAAGCGTGAAAATAATGTTGGCCATTTGATGCGATGCAAAAGGTGGGAGTGTTCTAAGTGTGTGTAAAGGGGAAGGTGGAGACATATTCTGGCGGCTTTCCGCTGGAGTCGTTCTAGCCTGTCAAGGGAAGTGTGGGACAACGGTGTGAGAGCAGTGCTCGCATATGAGAATATAGGTAGTATGTATGTCTGATAGATGTGAGATAAAGAATCACTGGTGAGTGTAGACCTTAGTCTAAAAAGAATATTGAAAGACTTGAGTGATTTTTTGACTATGTATTCAACATGCTCCGTCCAACGGAGGTCATGCTGAAAGATTATTCCGAGGTGTTTGTGTTTTTGTGCTACGGTAAGCGGACTATTCCTGAGGGTGATCTGGGGTAGCTGTTCAGGGGGGCGGTTATTGTGGTAGAACGGGAGGATGACTGTTTTCTTTGTGTTAACCAGCAGGTGCCATCTTTGAAGCCAGTCTCCAGCTGCTGTGACACTCTGTTGTAGGTTTCGGGTACAGTCTTGAAGAGTTCTCGCTATGGAAATCAGAGCGGTGTCATCTGCAAACTGGCTACAGGTGGTGCTGGGATTCTCACATGCGTGTGGAAGGTCTATGGTGTAGACGAGGAATAGAAGCGGCCCAAGAACAGATCCCTGAGGGACGCCGGCAGGGATCTCGAGGAAAGGCGATAGGTCGCCATCCACCTGGACCCTTTGCCGACGCCCCAACAGGTACCGTCGGAACCACTCCAGGGCGTTGCCCTGGACACCATAGTGGGAGAGTTTTGCTAGAAGGCCTGCATGCCACACACGATCGAAGGCCTTGCTTAGATCGAAAAAGCAGGCATTGACGTGTTTCCCGTCGTCTCTCGCAGTGGAGAGGGTATGGACGAGACGGGCGAGCTGCTGCTCAGTGCCGTCTTTCTCGCGGAATCCGGACTGCTGGTTGGGCAGGTGGGGTGTGATGTGCTTGTAGAGGAGTTGATGTGCAATTTTTTCTTGGATTTTTGATGTAGTGCTCAAGAGAGAGATGGGTCTATAATTTGTTGGTTGGGTTGGGTCACCCGGCTTGGGTACTGGAGTAATGGTGGCATCTTTCCACTCCTGTGGGATTTCTCCGGTTTGGAACGATAGATTAAAGAGGGACGATAACGACGGTGCAAGTTCCTTAGCCGCTTCTTTGAGGAGGCGGTTTGGAATAGAGTCAAACCCGGGGCTTTTGTTGGTATCAACTGCTCGGAGGAGTTTTTCGACCTCAGCTTGGGAAGTCGAGATTTCTTGAAGGGGACTGAGGATGTCAGGGGTGGTGTTGATGGCTGGAGTTTGCTCATCCGCATTGGCCACGGACAGCTTGCTCTGTGAAATGAAGAATTCGTTGAGGGCAGCGGCTTTTTGTGCTGGTGTCGTTGCAGGAGTTGCTTGGCTGACGAGTTCGGGTATGCGTTGTTTTGTAGCTGTAGTTAGGTGCTTCATGAGGCGGTGTAGGGAAGTAGAGGAGGCTGTTGAGTTGTTTACGAAATCCGATTTAGCACGACGCAGGAGGGTGGTGACACGGTTTCTTTGGGCAGTGAACGTGTTCCAGTCGTCAGGCGAGCGTGAGTGAAGGTATATTCTGTGTTTTCTGTGCTTATCCTTGATCTCTTTCAAGAGGCCCTTTGATATCCATGGTCGTGCTGGCACGTTCTTCCTGTCCCAAGGGGGGTGAGTGCGAGTAACTTGGCAGTGTTCTTGGGCGATGCTCATGACATCGTCGCGCCAGGATCGCCAGAAGGTGTCAACTGGGCATGGGTCGTGTTGGTTTGGATGGTGGTTGAGATTTGTGCGTGAAAGGGCTTCTCGAAGAAGGTGGATAGTGCTGTCTGTCCATGACCAGAATGTGGTGCTTCTGGATCGTGGAGGGGAGTTGTTAATTATGGGGGGCAGTTGATTATTGATGTGGCCACTGATAGTAGTGTGATCAGATGCGCCAAACGGTGGAAGTGATTGGATATGAATATCATTGGTGTGGAGTGAGGAGATAACAAGGTCTAGACATGAGAGAGGTGTTTGTCGGTGGATGTAAGTAGGGAATCTGACATGTTGTGTGAGGCCGTATGTGTGTAGCAGAGTTTGTATGTCGTCCCCAAGGCGATCTGTTCTGTCTGTGGTGAGCCACGCACTGTTCTTGGCATTGAAGTCTCCAAGTAGTAGGAGGTCGTCACCTTCGGCTCTAGCGGTTTTGATGCTTCTTTCCAGTTCCGCACAGAAGAGGGTGGCATCGCTACGGGGTGGTCGGTAAATGTTTGCAACAACGAGGGAAAGGTTACAGGTGGATATTCTCGTCCATATGCATTCTGCTGCTGTCATTGGTATTGTCAGTACCCTTGTGTTGAAACGTTCCGCTATGTACAAGGCAACACCACCACCATAGTCCTGTCTGTCAGCTCTGATCAGCTTGTAGCCTGGGATTGCATAGAGACTGTCAGGGTCTGATGTGTCAGCCCAGGTTTCCTGGACTGCAATGACTGATAGTTCGTTCTGAGATTCAGAGCACGAACGGGTAAAGGTAAGTAACTCGTCCATTTTGTTGAATATGCAACGCACATTGGTGCTGAGAAAGTTCAAATTCACTGACATTGGTATTGTTTTTTTTGGGGGGAATTTTATTTATTTATTTAATTTTTTTTTTTATGTTTTTGTCTTTTGGCTAGCTGTTGAAACTTATCTGGACTCAGTATTTCGGGTGTTTCCTCTGAGGGGAGGGCCATGTCCCATCGGCCTTGGCTTTCTCCTCCATGGTCGAATGGCCGTGGCTGTGTCGGCGACGACGAGGACCGCTGGGTATCCAATCCGCATCGTCAGAGGCAACCGTGGTGGCCCCGTCGTCGTGGCCTGCCCCAGTGCCTGTAGGCGGAGGGGTGCCGGACATTGGGGGTGTACTGGGAGCGATTACCTGCAAGCTGGAACTCTCAGCTACCTCAGTTTGGTCGACAGAGGATGGAGTATTGCTCTGTATTTCCTTGGATTCCCCGTCGCTGGTTGTGTTCTCAGACGCACTGGCGCTGTTCATTTCAGCGGTTTTCTGTGTTGCATCCTTGCTACTAGTACTAGTACTAGCAGGGGATCCGTCGGGTGCAGTGCTCACCTGTTCGGCCGCCCCGTGCGTACAGTTGAACTGTGCGCGGGCTCCCTGTTGAGCTGCGCTGGCGTACGAGTGTGAACCCTTGGGCTCTGTGCGCGTGCGTGCTGAGCTGGTGGATTGATTTGAGCTCTCGGGCTCCGCGCTGGGGTCCGTGTTTGTACAGCTACTACCTGAACTAGCACTCAGAACAGCCTCACTACCTCCTGCATCGGGCGCACTTGTACCCGAGCTCAGTTGTGATCCAGGGAGTGCAGCCGAATTGGTGCTCTGTGTATTTGTGGGTGGTTTGTTCGTGGGCCGCTTGCTCGGACACGATCGAGCAAAGTGCTCCCCCATGCAGATCCTGCAGGTGGCCCTCTGGTCCTCGTGACGGACACGAAACTGGTGCTGGTCGGCTGTGCGGACAAATGACGGAACTTGCCGACATCCCTCCTTCAGCTCAATGGTGGCGAATCGCATACCTGTCCCTACAGTAATCCCCGACGGGGTTTGAATTTGACCATGGCGGATGTCTCCCTGGATCTGGCCAAATGCAGCCAAAGCACTGCAGATAACGGTATTCTCGATCCAGATCGGGACATCAAAGATATGGAGTTGTAGTTGTTTGGTGAATGCAGGGCGTACAGAGAAATGGCTGTCGCCGATAAAAAACCCGTGCCCCAGCAGTGCGTCAGTCTGCGTAGCAGATAATAACGTTACCTTTGTGAGGTTGGAATTGGTGATCTGGACGGAGGCGACGTCCGTGTACCCTTGGGTAACAAGGGCCTCGGCTACATCCACTGTCTTGATACCGGCGTGACTGGTGAAAACTACGGTGTTGGCCTTCATGTCTTCACGGGTAAGTGATTTCCATCGTGGCTCGCCATTTCGGGCAGCAGTACTAATGTTGCGCTCCATGGTTGGGGTCTGGTACCCCGGGTAAGCCTCAATCCGCAGAAATCTAGGGAAAAACTGGGAGCGCCAAAATCTGCTTCCTACTCCTACTCAACTTTTTTGTTGTTGTTGTTGTTGTCGTTGTTGTCGTTGTTGTCGTTGTTGTTGTTGTTGTTGTTGTTGTTGTTGTTGTTGTTGTTGTTGTTGTTGTTGTTGTTGTTGTTGTTGTTGTTGTTGTTGTTGTTGTTGTTGTTGTTGTTGTTGTTGTTGTTGTTGTTGTTGTTGTTGTTGTTGTTGTTGTTGTTGTTGTTGTTGTTGTTGTTGTTGTTGTTGTTGTTGTTGTTGTTGTTGTTGTTGTTGTTGTTGTTGTTGTTGTTGTTGTTGTTGTTGTTGTTGTTGTTGTTGTTGTTGTTGTTGTTGTTGTTGTTGTTGTTGTTGTTGTTGTTGTTGTTGTTGTTGTTGTTGTTGTTGTTGTTGTTGATGATGTTGTTTCAAATCTTTATTCTCACGATAGCCAGTGGCCAATAAGAGATAAAAGTGTAAGAAAGGAGAAAGAGTGAGGAAGAATTGTGTGTGAGGACCAATTGGGTGGCCAGGGCCAAGGGGTTAATGACTACTCAAGTGTACGGGCAGGGGTGGTCGCTACACGAGCATACCGAGTTGTGTACTTAAGTGTACGGGCAGGTGTGATCGCTACACGAGCATACAGAGTTGGGCAACAGCAGGGATATCTGGGATTTGAAGGGAGTACGAGAAGGGATTTTGCGAAGCTGGATGGGCAAGCAATTAAAGTAATGAATGGCCTTGCACAGGGGAGAATGGAGACAGCGGTCAGTCCGCGGAGTTGGCAAGTGCCAAGTACGAGAGCGATGTAAATTATACGAAGGTTGCACATCGCTAGCAGTATGCAGCGAGAGTATATGTGATGGGGCATAATTGTGGCGAAGAGTATAATAATTATTATGTTTAACTTTAAAGCGTGAAAATAATGTTGGCCATTTGATGCGATGCAAAAGGTGGGAGTGTTCTAAGTGTGTGTAAAGGAGAAGGTGGAGACATATTCTGGCGGCTTTCCGCTGGAGTCGTTCTAGCCTGTCAAGGGAAGTGTGTGACAACGGTTTGAGAGCATTGCTCGCATATAAGAATATAGGTAGTATGTATGTCTGATAGATGTGAGGGTGATCTGGGGTAGCTGTTCAGGGGGGCTGTTATTGTGGTAGAACGGGAGGATGACTGTTTTCTTTGTGTTAACCAGCAGGTGCCATCTTTGAAGCCAGTCTCCAGCTGCTGTGACACTCTGTTGTAAGTTTCGCGTTCAGTCTTGAAGAGTTCTCGCTATGGAAATCAGAGCGGTGTCATCTGCAAATTGGCAACAGGTGGTGCCGGGATTCTCACATGCGTGTGGAAGGTCTATGGTGTAGACGAGGAATAGAAGCGGGCCAAGAACAGATCCCTGAGGGACGCCGGCAGGGATCTCGAGGAAAGGCGATAGGTCGCCATCCACCTGGATACTCTGCCGACGCCCAACAGGTACAGTCGGAACCACTCCAGGGCGGTGCCCTGGACACCATAGTGGGAGAGTTTTGCTAGAAGGCCTGCATGCCACACACGATCGAAGGCCTTGCTTAGATCAAAAAAGCAGGCATTGACGTGTTTCCCGTCGTGGAGAGTGTATGGACGAGACTGGCAAGCTGCTGCTCAGTGCCGTCCTTCTCACAGAATACGGACTGCTGGTTGTGTAGGTGGAGTGTGATGTGCTTGTAGAGGAGTTGATGTGCAATTTTTTCTTGGATTTTTGATGTAGTGCTCAAGAGAGAGATCGGTCTCTAGTTTGTTGGTTGGGTTGGGTCACCAGGCTTGGGTACTGGAGTAATGGTGGCATCTTTCCACTCCTGTGGGATTTCTCCGGTTTGGAATGAAAGATTAAAGGGGGAGGATAGCGACGGTGCAAGTTCCTTAGGCGCTTCTTTGAGTAAGCGGTTTGGAATAGAGTTGAACCCGGGGCTTTGTTGGTATCAACTCCGCAGAGGAGTTTTTCGACCTCAGCTTGGGAAGTCAAGATTTCTTGAAGGGGACTGAGGATGTCAGGGGTGGTGTTGATGGCTGGAGTTTGCTCATCCGCATTGGCCACGGACAGCTTGCTCTGTAAAATAACGAAATTCGTTGAGGGCAGCGGCTTTTTGTGCTGGTGTCGTTGCAGAAGTTGCTTGGCTGACAAGTTCGGGTATGCGTTGTTTTGTAGCTGTAGTTAGGTGCTTCATGAGGCGGTGTAGGGAAGTAGAGGAGGCTGTTGAGTTGTTTACGAATTCCGATTTTGCATGACGCAGGAGAGTGGTGACACGGTTTCTTTGGGCAGTGAACGTGTTCCAGTCGTCGGGCGAGCGTGAGTGAAGGTATATTCTGTGTTTTCTGCGCTTATCCTTGATCTCTTTCAAGAGGCCATTTGATATCCATGGTCGTGCTGGCACGTTCTTCCTGTCCCAAGGGGGGGGGGGGGTGAGTGCGAGTAACTTGGCAGTGTTCTTGGGCGATGCTCAGGACTTTGTCGCGCCAGGATCGCCAGAAGGTGTCAACTGGGCATGGGTCGTGTTGGTTTGGATGGTGGTTGAGATTTGTGCATGAAAGGGCTTCTCGAAGAAGGTGGATAGTGCTGTCTGTCCATGACCAGAATGTGGTGCTTCTGGCTCGTGGAGGGGAGTTGTTAATTATGGGGGGGGGGGGGGGCAGTTGATTATTGATGTGGCCACTGATAGTAGTGTGATCGGATGCGCCAAACGGTGGAAGTGATTAGATATGAACATCATTGCAGTGGAGTGAGGAGATAGCAAGGTTTAGACATGAGAGAGGTGTTTGTCGGCGGATGTAAGTAGGGAATCTGACATGTTGTGTGAGGCCGTATGTGTGCAGAAGAGTTTGTATGTCGTCCCCAAGGCAATTTGTTCTGTCTGTGGTGAGCCACGCACTGTTCTTGGCATTGAAGTCTCCAAGTAGTAGGAGGTCGTCACCTTCGGCTCTAGCGGTTTTAATGCTTCTTTCCAGTTCAGCAGTTGTTGTTGTTGTTGTTGTTGTTGTTGTTGTTGTTGTTGTTGTTGTTGTTGTTATTGTTGTTGTTTTTGTTTTTGTTGTTGTTTAGTTTACTTCTCAAATTCTAACGGGCAATAACAAGAAATCGAAGGATAAGAAAACAATTATAATTGAAATTAAGGGCTAAAGATAATGAATTATAGGCGAAAAAATGAAAAAGAAAAGAGCGGGGTGGTACAGCCGTTTTCCTATTCTGATTTCCCTGACCGAAGCAGAGGCATTAGCTGGATCCATGCAACTATCACACAGCAGCACCGTAGCAAGAGAGCTGCCTCCGTCAACATCAGTGGACGTGGACTAACTAGACTATGAGTGGATGTGACAGCAAAAGTGACTGTGTGTAGGAGGCGTGGTCGTGCGGGTGTGGCAATGATGACAACAAAATTAATGGAATAATGGCTGATACGTTTCATGGAGCAAGTGTATGGAGATGACTGACCTCTTGAAAACACTGCGTTTTGGGATGGTACGAATATCGCTGGGTAGTGGCAACAGAGAACCTAGTCTGACCAGCCCCGCTTGCAGCGGGTGGCAGATGCGCTTCGATGTTCTTCTACAAGTGGGTACCGCCAACCTGGTGACTTTAAAATCAGTGCGTAACTGAGCAGGCTCCCCGCAAAGCCGTGGATGCATCGCCCGGTGAACAATAGCAACTTTTGTTTGTCCAGCTCTGCGATTCGGCAGAGTTCTACACATTCCTCAGCAGATCTACAGTCCGACTGCGCCCACCCCTGCAATGCAATCTTCATTAGCATCGTGACTATTTCCAACGCCGAGGTAAACTTTGAATTCTCTTTATCAGATCTCTATGATTGTATGTATATATTATAACAAGGGACCGAGTGTATATCGAGAAATATAGACCAGTATAAAAAGCGAGGCGAAGCCGAGGTTTTAATAACTGGTCGATATTTCTCGATATACACGAGGTCCCTTGTTATAATATATTTATACCTCTCCATGCGCAAGCTCAAGACTGACAAGAGCAAAAAGGAGTGAATATAGCTTTCTTTCCCTAAAAAGGAGCGAATATAGCTTTCTTTCTCTAAAAAGGAGTGAATATAGTTTTAGAGAAAGAAAGCTATATACACTCCTTTTTAGAGAAAGAAAGCTCCTCAGTGAGTTTTTTTCTGATGGTTTTCCTCAGTGGTGTATATACCTCCTGAGTGGTGTATATACCTCATTAGTGGTGTATATTGAACAGTGTATATGGAAATTTATAAACTTCATGGGAGATCTGGTATATGAGTGCGGGTGTATATGGAGAGAGGTATAAGAGAATATACACCAAACAGAACTTAAACTTTCTGTAATAGACCGCCACTTGGCTATGTTCGTAGCCCCATGTTTCATTCATTCAGTAGTGGTCGCGCAGATGGTCATGGTGCGAGTTTTCAGTCTCTGGGAGCAAGACCTCTGTCACACTCGTGCATCGCTATGGTTGGTTTCATCTCCAATTTACGTTCTATAGCATTCACATATACACTAGAAGAAGGGGATGTTTCGCCTATTTCCTAATCACGTAAAAGATGCGAGCTGCGTGAAAGGGGATCGGTCATGTTAGGGTGCGCTATGCTAGAACAACCTGCCTACAAAAATAACAGTATTCGCTCCATCTCCATTCCTTTTCAGTTCTGTGGGGCAGCTATCCCGTTTCTACTATGAACTGAGTACAAAAAAAAGCAATTGTATGTGTGGCTGTCAGTGTACATGTGTGTGTTTGTGTGTGTGTGTGCTCGTGTGCGAATATGTCTGAGTGTGAGGATGTGCATGAATGTGTGTGAATTTGTGTGTGTGTGTGGGCGCGTGTGTATGTGTGTGTATGTGTGTGTATGTGTGTGGGTAAGTGTGTATGTATGTATGTATGTATGTATGTATGTATGTATGTATGTATGTATGTATGTATGTATGTATGTATGCATGTGTGTGTGTGTGTGTGTGTGTGTGTGTGTGTGTGTGTGTGTGTGTGTGTGTGTGTGTGTGTGTGTGTGTGCGCGCGCGTGCGTGCGTGCGTGCGTGCGTGCGTGCGTGTGTGTGGCTTCGACTTCTCTCTCTTCTCTTCTCTCTTCCTGTTGGTGTCTCCCGCTTCTGCGCGGCATGGCCCACGCTTCATGCATGCTTGTTCCTGTTGTTTTAGTATGTAAGCCCAGGTACGTGTATATTGTGTCCTGCCACTACTTGGGCTTTGGCTGTGACCACGATTTATCTTCTCGTTTCTCCTTTCTCCTTTCCTTTTTCCTTTGCTAAGAGCCGTGAACACGATTTACCTTTCCTTTTTTCTCCTTTTTTTTGCATATTTTCTTTTCATCTGTTTCTCTTTCCACGTTTTTCCATGTCTGGGTTCCTTGTACCTCATTCACTTCCTTGTCATCGGACATGTCAGTCCGTTAGGTTTTGCGAATTCAAATAAAAACACAACCAGCAAACCAATGTTGTTTTTGAAAGACCGTAAAGTCTTAGTCAGACAAAACCTCCCCCCTTTTGTTCCTAGTATAGTTGCAACCTGATCTACATCATGAACATGTAAAACATATTTTTTGGAATTTCGGAACCGCGACACAACACACTTTCTAGTTCTTCAAAAACTGTTCTCAGTTTTGAAATTCATTATGACTCAGCTGCACTTGTACAAAGTTTACATTGTATCAACTGCATTGCATAGTTTCATTTTTGCTTTGTTACTGGTACAAAACCACAGTTCTAATTTTATTCACATTCATATCTCTGATGAAGCTCTACAGAGCAGAAACCGGTTAGATAATGAATTTTAAAACTTAGAACTGTTTTTGAAGAACTAGAAAGTGTGTTGTGTCGGGGTTCCGAAATTCCAAAACTATCAGTTATTCCAAGTGATATGATGTTGATGAGTGATCTGCAGACCTACGAAAACAACTTCAGATCAACAACTGGCTTCTTCTGTTTAAAAGATCAGGCTTATATAAACAGATTCGAGCAGCTTCTAGAACATTCAACTGCCTTACATAACTAGCACGAGAAAGAACAGAGAATTGAGTTTCACCCAAACGAGATAACAACTGATGGTTTTGTCTTCTTTCACATAGGTTTGACTGAGGCCAAATGCCGGCAAAACTGTAGCATCATTTCCGACCTGGACAAATGCGATTTGTGTACCGGTTATCTGTACAACTACAATTGCCTAGGTGAGTAGTGGTATTCGACTTGTACGTACTCCACTCAGACCATGCCAGCAAAGTGCTGACAGTGCTTTTCCAGGGTCATCAGGGCACAATTCCTGGATTTGCCTTTCTTTTCGGGAAATCGTTTTGTCGTGTGTAAAAGCCTGCCTCATAAGCCTGGTTTGAATTGAACACGAACGTGATTTTGAAGACAATAATTATTATGATCGACACATCAGCCTTGTTTTAGTGTTGACATACGTAGAAATAATAATTTTGAATAGAAGTCTGATTTGAATAGAAGCCAAACTCTGACATCGGCTTCTACAGGAATAAGCCCGGCGTTTGTACGCGAAATTACGATAATTATGTAAAACACGTTCCATTGTAAATGTATTATCGTAAAATGTGTAGCATGGAAATTGTGTGCACAAGTTATGCGATCAAGTTGCCCAACTAAACAAGATTTTGAACAGTCAGACGAACACAATCTAGCACAAAACTGACAGGGAGTACTGGGACATGGCATGAAAGTCAGCTTGAACACTGCACAATAGGGCTAACCGACGGATTAGTTGGTGGCCTCGATCGCATAACTTGTACCCACAATTTCCATGTGACACAAATATTCCTTGGCTCACCATCTGAGGTCATATGTTAAAAAATATAGGACGTAATGATAATGTTGAGGCACACAAGGAGTCACCATCCCAGACACAAAGGAACAACTTGGGACATTTATCATAGACGGAGAGACGGAGAGAAAGAGGAACTAAATGACTACATTATGAAAGAGAGAGAGATATTTTGAAGAGAGTTGAGAGAGAGAGATCTGAAGAGAGTTGACGCAATATATAGGGCCTGGGTAGCTATGGCAAACACGGGTGCGCAAGTAGCTACCCAGGCCAATGGAACGACATGTGAGAATGACGTAGGTGAGAATGACGTACCACGGGCGGAGGTACCTAACAAGAAGAAGAGAAAGAACATCAAGCAGTTATGTAAGCAGAAGCTCCACAATATAAATGCAAGGTACCTGCGTCATATGTCATCTGACAATTCTCATCCAGAGACGTGTGAGTCCAGGAGCGACGTTTTTATGCTATGAAGGATCTAGTTCTTTTTGAGCCCGCTGGATTGGACTCAATAATTGAAGATATGTGTAACTAGCTGTTTCTGTTCATAGTTTCTCCTAAAACCTCGTCCAATTTCATCAATGAATCAGTGTCTACTTTAGTATCGCCATTGACACTATCGCCAGACCCTGGGGCACAGCGAGAATGCTCACCTTTGTCTGTTTAATTCGCGCACGGCTCCTTGGTTTCCATGGATTTGTGTAACAGTTTAGCTAAAACGAATTGTACCGGTACATAATTTTGTGTGTAGTAGACATGCAACACCTTTAGCACTTCAATGTGTAGCAACTTTAGTCAGGTAAATGTACAAGACTAATGCAGCATGCCGAACCAAAGCTGCTACACAAATCCGAGGTGCAGACGTGTTTTGGGATTTTGCGAGAAATCATGTGGAGATTAGCCATACACGGTTGTTATGCATGCATAATCCAGCGACATTATGTACGGTACAACATTTTCCCGTCGCCCCAGTGATCCATGATGGTGTCATACGCGACCTTGCTGCCTTTATTAAATCTCTGGAAATATTCGGCAAGGTTTCGCCTATGTTTCGGTCCATTCCAGCCGTTTTCTACACTGGATTCGCGAAGTCTAAGCAAATTCACCTTCCTGCCTTCAAGCTGCGCAAGCAGATATTTTGATCGTCAAAATGCGCAATGGGAAAGTGAAGTTATGATCTTTTTCGTTTCGTTCTCCCTCGTCGTGCCGGCCATTGGCGTTTATCAGAATTGGCTCACATTCGAGGCTTCCTCCTATGGGGTGCAGAATTGTTGGCAGCCTTCACGCCAATTTTCATTGAAAGGTTTGTCCTTTTCCTACGTCGTAGTTATATTTTCATTGCCGCCCAGATTATCGTTTTCGTGCCCAAGTTGATTTGCGTGGCGTACTTGGACGTCAATTGCAAGTGTTTGCAGGACGAGTGGAGGTGTGTTCTTCTGCCTCAATGCCTAACGAATACCCCGGTTTCGTCCGCTATAGGAGGGATACGGGCATTCGTTCTGGATGTCAGCAAGTACAAATCAGACATGCATCCAATCAACATTTTTTGAAATTCATGCTTTCGAAATGTATGTAGAAACAGGACATTGTGTAGAGATGTTTTAAAACGTTAGAGACGCAAGATTCCCCATCTGTCTGAGGCCTTACGTGTAGACACATAGGCATGGGTTTTTGTATTACTAGTGTTACTGCAGATTTAGGCCACGCATAATGTAGTCTTTCGATGATCCTGCTGAAAAGCACACACTTGCATGCGTAAAGGCATGCGTAAAGACCATATTGAAATACTTCAAGTAATTGAACAACAACAAACGGCAACCGTGATGCAGCTTATATATCTTGCACTACATCAGCACTAAGCACAGCATTGGCACTCAGGACAGGGCCGCAGCCGCTGGTGATGGCCGTACCCGGTTTTACCACTCTCAGCATTCATGATAATTACATGTAACATGTTCAATATGCAAATGATTATGTAGAACACTAATAGGCTATCCTCGTACACTCCTCACTAGAGTCCCTCCTAAACTGCTTTCTTCTTTAGTGAGGACTACTGTACAAGCTGCATTATGCAGAGTATCTGTTGCTACCGGAGTGTGTAGCCAAAACAAACAGGTTATTATTCTGATGCGAATACGATACACAGCATCACGCATCTTCATGACCGTGCCATTCCTATGGAGCTGGCTCAGGGCTTGATGTCAATGCAGTTCACCTGCTGAATTGACAGATGTCCATGAATTCATTTTAAAATAACAAGTCGGTCAAGTGAGAATTCAAGTCGGCAGGAATAGCGCAAGCTCCCACGTAGGGAGCAACACACAATAGATAGGTTCTGCTACACGGAACTACGTACCAAACTCCGTGTCAACTGCAGTGAACTTTGACACGGATTTTTCGTACGTTGCACCGGTTCTGCTGTACGTAGCATGCTCGAACCATGCACGAACACCCCGCCACATGTAGATCTACTCTGTACGCTCACTTTTCACACGGAGTCCGGTCCGTGTGAAGCGCGCTTCACACGGAAAACGGTATGACAAAATCCGTATCAAACTAAATACCGCGGTGAAGTTTCCATACGTACTTTGGCACGTTTTACCGTGTGGCAGAACCTCACTAATTCCCCAAGTATCGCCGAAGTCGCATCAACCTCTTCTTCACATTAATTACAATACGGTGAATTAAATCAAAGCTGTAAGAAGCTAAATAATTCTGTAACTTGAAACAAGCATTGATAGAATAGCACCTATAGCAGGTCCATGTGCTTTAAAAGTTAGAGACTGGAAGATATCCTCTATTTGTACACCAACAACACCAACATGGAAGCGTTGCGGGCAACCAACTCCGCCGTGCTATGACACTTGATGATGTGTTGTGGTGCTTTGCTTATCACTGCAAGCCCACTGGTTGACCTGACCATCTTCCATTGCTTCTTTCATGACGAATATCAGCAGTGCAACTGTGGCAATAAATATCACCGCCTCCAAGAGTCCATAACCCCCCAGAGTGTGCAACTCGTGATCCTTCTCAGCACAAATCAGTGCCGCAACGAAATCCAAACTTCATACGTCATGTAGTGAGTAGCTATGACGAAATGGGAAGTTTGGCCCGGACCTACTTCGCCCGTTTGCCCAATTTGGGGTCTTTCTTTACGAATCCACGGTCAGGTATTGTACGTAACACGCCTGGAAAGGCTCAAGTACACAAAAAATTATTTTGGAGTTGTCGAACAGTTTTCTCTTTTGAGTGTCTCTCCGATAAGTGAAGAACAATGGCCACTGTTGAACCTAAAGCAAAGCGCTCCCCATTGTCGCCGGAGTGCAGTGTCTCTGTGGACGATATTCGTCAGTTTTTGTTCGATCTGGGCTCCTCATTTTCTTCTCTCGATTGTCGAGTGTTGGAAATTGTTAATTCTTCCAGCACCTGGATAGAGATTTATTGCTCGAAGTCTGTGCTTCTCACATGCAATGGAACACCCGTCAATTTGAACCGTCTGGTTGTGAACCCAGCAGAAACATTCACTGCAGGTTGAAGCACATCTACTTCGAAATCGATCGGGTCTTCATGCCGTGTGCCAAGAGCTATTTCCATCAAATCTTGTAAATCTATATCCATGCCTATTCTTGCTATCCCGGAGTCACGAACTCTCCCAATACAAGCTTTTCAGACAACGAGCAGAGAAACTCTCTTCAAATAAAAAATTCTGTGACTGTGAAATCAAAGCCGTTCTGCTGACACTGCATAGCCCGTGCAGCAAACGTTTTACGTGACACTTCCGTGGCTTGATTCAAACAGAATCAAAGCAACCTTCAACTAACTTGGAACCCCCGCCGGATGTACCAGATATGCACATGGGGATATGGCCCCATCCGCCCATGCTTGCCCGGGGACCGGATGACGCAATGTTTGGATTTCGTTGCGCCAGACCCCAACCTGGAGTTGCACACTCTGGGGGGTTATGGACTCTTGCCGCCTCCAATGCCGCACTTATTGGAGGAGCACATTCTACTGAAATGAAACACTTCAATGTTCAGTTAGTGCCGATCTGGAATAGTATGGAGAGCAGGGTGGTGAAGGGTTACACGCAAATTCAACATCCTTGCCGATGAGCACTGTGGAGCATGTGCAATGCAGAAACTGCTGTCCAATAGTATACAGAATCTGATTTCCAGCAATCCTAAAATCCTCACATTGATCCCCAAGGTGAAGAGCACACGCATGAAGACACGTACATGTAGCTGCTATGTCATCAACTTTGTGTTGAGAGAGTAGCAGATGATCGAATTCTATCCTTCTCCTTCTCCAAGATGAATTGCAATCAGTCTAACGATTTATTTGTGCTCTTTTCTTATGGACGGAAATCTGCCTGTAAGCTGTCCTCAGGGGAGAACATGTTCTAGAATAAGAGCAGTGGGGTTCCATCTGTTCACGTCATGATAGTAGTGAGTCAAGCAAACGTGCCCCCTTCTTGCTCCGAAGTTTCAAACACACCGAATTCCATGATGCACTACATTACTAGAATTTATCACACTGCATCGTCTTGAAAACAATTCCTGTATTGATTCCAGGACATGCTAACTTCAGTACTTCGCCGAAGGGAGGCTTCCAGGTCTTGGTAGACTTATTCTCCTCCAGCATGGCCTCATACGACCCCTCCAAGGCACGAATCCATCGCCCCAAAAACAAAAACTTTCTTCGATAAATTGGAAAAATGTGCAGAAAGACTGCGAGCGTCGGCACGCTGTGCGTACGCAAGCTGTTGCGATGCGGGTTGCTACGGTACACCGCCATATTGATAAATGTCGCACTCGAAACAGCCGTGCATAGAGGATCAAAGAAACGTTCGTGAAGTGATTATCAAGCAGACAAAGAGGTGGTTTTTGTTGTGCCTCAACTAGAATTACACATGGTTATAAGGAAGTCATTTTCTTCGGGTATCGGGTTCGGGTAGTTTTGCACGAGTAGCAGACCGGGTAATGTTTCCATGGTAACACCGCAATGCACCCTTTCCCTTACATACTGGGTAGACGTGCGGATTACTACATGAATTTGCACATGTGCACTGTACATGATGTCATCTGCGACTTCAAGTTTCCGGGTACTATTCTGTTATTCTGTACCAGTCTACCCGAGGTCCTCACGGGTAGCATGGATACCCGACTACCTGTGCACACGACTAATTCTGAACTCGGATAGTGAGCCAATTTAACTATGGCAAAAAAAGATAAGGGGTCAAAAAAAGAATATTCTGGTCACCCATTTATCAACACAACACCAAAAGGAGAAGAAGACAACAAAGAATGGAAAGCGGCGAAAAAAAACCCTTCTCACCACGAGTTACTAGGCTTTCCGTAGATGGGAGGATCTTGATCGGCGATCTGGTCTCAGGAACTGCCCCAATTCCTACTGTTTCGAATGAAGGCAATAATGGTTTTCACCTCTCACTACCAGGATAACGAAGGGAAGATAAGATACACCCACTATCCTGCTACAGCCCTGCTTGCTTCAAGGTTTCCAGGGAGAGGAGCCACAGGAGAAGGGATTGTGTCATAGTATACTAGGAGGTGACGGAGCTGGCGAGAGATAAGTTGCGGCGGCTTCGGAGGCAACTTGACAATGTGCATTCCTTGCTGGAGGTTCGACAATGTGTAGTTTTTCTCCCTTTTGGTCTACAAATAGCACAGGTGATAAACTATAGGTGAGGTGAGAAATGATAGGAAATTCAGCAAGTGCAGTGTGACAATGGACTTGCATGTGCAAGTGTGTGTGAGTGCGAATTTACTGGAATAGCGTAAGTACGGTGACATTTTCTTTTTGTTTACAAAGGTTTGGATCACCAGGTCCAGGTTTGTGTTTTTTTCTTACTATGCTTGTATCCTCGCTGTTCCACTCCAAGTGTATAAATCCTATTGTAGTTTCATCATTCTCTTTAGTCACGAATTCCATTGATAATTGTGACAAGAAAACGTTCTGGAATACATGATTCGTCCCCATGGTTGTGATATGAGTGCGCATTTAGTTATATTCAATGCATTCTTAAGATTATTGTCTCCACGTCGCCTTTTTACATATTCCTTGTAGCCCTAATCTACACTCAGTATACTGTATGATGTGACTTCAAGTGTTCAAGTACCGCTTTTAGCCAAATTCTGACTTCGGGGCTGATTGTATGGCCGAATTTGGACATTGTCCTAGCCGATCAAGAAGCCGATTAGGCGAGAAAATCGGGCCGATTTTGGAAATGACAAAACACAGCTTCCCCATCACTACCTCTCTGTCTCTCTCCCTCTTGTGTGTGCATCTGCCCCTATATGGGTGTTGAGCACTCTTCGGACAATTGAGCACGCTACTTGATTACGTTTAATCAGCATTATAATTAATCACTCAGAAAGTGGTGGGCATCACGCAACTGCATCGTAAAAAAGGGGTTTGTCAACTGGCAACCGCTCTATTCAGTTGCTATTCACTCTTGGTGCAAGTGCTGGATGAAAAATTATCATTTTTAGAGTAGCTTTTGGAGCATTATGACTAGAACTATACAAACCATTTTCGGAGCATTATCCGCTGGATCCGAGCACTGGACGGGACAACAACAAATACAGCAATGGAACCGAGAAGCACTCAAACGCCAGCTTAGCATATTTCATTACTTCCTAGAATTAGTATCAATCATTACCGGCAGTGTATTAGTGTTAACAATATCCATTACGTGAGTTTGTTTTGTCCCTCGTACATTTTAGAGCCTCGGGCTAAGAAAAGGGTGCTATTGGCCTCACTCGCACAACTGAGAAAAGGGCACTTGAAAGCAGGGTACAGACCTTCGCTCTGTAAAGTTGCCTTCACATCTGTGCCCGTTACTTTTAAATACTTCGAGATTTTTCAACACGGTTTTCCGCATATGAATCAGTGAGATTTTGAGTTTTAGGTATGCTGTCTAACTCAATTTAACCAAAAATACAAATATCACCCTTTTCTCGGCCTGAGGCTCATTACATTTATGTACTCCTCGTGTTTCAACCTGGCTGGTGGTCTAGAGCGAGATGAATGTCTACATCAGATTCATAATTGCGACTCCAATGCTGCGTGTACCAACACGGCTAGGTCCTACAACTGCACGTGTAACTCTGGGTTTTCAGGTGACGGCAGATCCTGCGGTATGTTACAATTGTTATTCGTATGATAATATGCCAAATAGAGCTTCAACGGAATGTTTTTGTTCTGGTAACTTCAGTTGCGCTCCGTGAAATCCAGCCAATAGTGCACATTTGGCACCCTCAACTTGTACGGCCTTTGACGCCCTGAAAGCGGCATGAATGCATCTGGACGTACATAGGGTCCAGCGGATAATGCCGGCATTATATTCGGCATTATGAGACTATCCGAGCATCAGAGCATTATGGAGCATTAGATTCAAACAAAACGAGCATTGTGTGATGTTTTAGCGGCATTAAAAATTGCATAGTAGATAATTATTTTGAAATCCCTGTTCTTTTTCTCAACAATCTGCTATATGCAGTCATGAGATGCAACCCTCGTCGTGTCTGAAATGCATAGATCTACGGTTGGAGCACATTCTACCATGTACCTGTAGCCGTACATGACTTTGTGGACAAGTAACACTTTTAGAACTTTGTTCACTGTAAGTAGCAATGTTGTCAGGTACGTACCGGTAAATGTACAGTCATGTACGTACAGTCGGAGTCAGAGAAATATGACGCATGATAAAAGCCAAAGGCAGCACCCATGGGGCCCTAGGATGTTAAACGGTTTTTGGACGGTGCAAGATGTATGGTAATGGAGTTTGGACTTGAAATGAGCCGAGGCACTACAACCAAAGATGTTCCACAAATTCGAAACGATGATTTACATGGAGTAGATGCTTGTTTAGAAATATTGGAGAGCCATGGATCATGGAGGAGACAGACGAAGAGGAGTTTTCTCGTTGTGCCTCAGACCCTGGCAATGGCGTCTCCACCAGGATGAAGGAGCGGCTATGAACAGAAAGCGGAGAGCGGTCCAAAGAACTGTCTTTGCTACTGCCAGCCAAGGCCAGGAGGCTCGAAGAAAAACTAGAATTACCCATACTCAAGGACTCAGTTACAAATCCATATGAGCTCTCAGCATTGCGTGCCCGACTTTTCTAGTGAAGCAGGTACTGGTAGTTGTGGACGGTTGTAATACCAAGCCTGCAGTCAAATGCTATAAAAAAGAGTATCTTGGTCCTGCATTTATCTACACAAGACCAGGAGGAGAAGAAACCACGACAAGCAAAGGCTGTAGAATGGTACAATAACTTCCTACCACCTGTTTTCCCCAAGTTGGAGGGATCTCGATTCATGATCATCTCTCACGAACTGACTTAATGTCTCCTGTTTATGATCAGGCACTTTTCACACAGTGGAATCAGTGACAGGTTGTCTGCAGGCAGGAATACCACTTGCAAAGATAAACTTCCAGCATCCATATGATCACCAGCAATAATGGTTTTCACCTCTCAGTACCTGGATAATAAGGGGAACAGATTTGATACATCCACTATTCTGCCACCGCCCTGCATCAAGTTGCAATGGAGAGCAGCCAATGGAGAAGCGAAGATGTCTTATAGTAATAACATTTTTTCCCAAGTGTGACGCAGGCATCCTCACGTAGCTGAGCAGCTTGCTCTCGTTGCTGTTTCGCAGCTTGCTTGTCCTTGTCCATGACCTGCTCCTTTTCACGCTGCAACTCCACCAGTTCATTCAGGAGGGTCTCCTTTTCTGCAAACTCATCAGCTGAACCACACCTGCACGAAAGGAAAATAACACATTGTACACATATGGTCAGGGCATAAGCATGATGTAGCCATACACATTTTGTTTTACATGCACAGTTTAATGCTGAACTATGATGCTGCGTGGATTCTGTTATACAGAATCTGCAGACAGCAGTCATGTCAAAATTCAGTAAAATGGAATTTGTAAAAGACAAGTACAAAACTGAAATCAACCACATCACTGTTTTTTTGATTTTGCAATGAATGTTTTCCTCACTAGTGATACATTACTGGTACATGTACGGAGGGCACCTGACAACTTACTGCCGTTTTGCCCAGTTCTCCTTCTTCGTGTGCTGCTCCATGCACTTCAGCACGTGATCCCTAACCGCTTTCTTCGACACCAACCCAAATTTCCTGGGAGCTGGCAGCTCCGCCGCCACAGTCTCAAACGCAGAGGAGCCACACTTGATTGGGGCGTCCTGTGCACGGAGCTGGCGTAGCATACACAAATCCATTTGGAGATCGAACCTCACTTGGGACGGTGTTGAGGGCGATGTGGGGCTTGGTGGGGTAGTCGTCATCGCAGGCACCGGTGCTGCGGTGGATGAAGACGCAAGGGTCCACTGGCCAGCCATTGCGAAGAAGAAACAAGTATGAAAAGGAAAGGAAACTGAACGTCAACCAGTCACGATCACTTCTGTTCACTGTACTGCTGTGCCATGTGGTGTCCGGCAGAATTTATTTCATATCGGGCAGGGAGACGATGAAAGCTTCATTCTAAACACAAAAGGAAAGTGTGTACGAACACAAAAGGAAGCATGAGCTCTGGCGCGCGCATACGGGGTAGATCTACGGGAGTTCTACCATAAATGAGAGTGCATCACGTACTGAGGAAGTAGAAAGTAACTTTCGCAAACCACTGCAACTTCGCGTCCAAGTTTTGGAAGTTTCGAAGTTTGTTTCTGTACTCATTCCCAGACTCGAATTTTCTTTCGAACTTTTGCTTTGCTAAACGTCCTTATTGCCAAGTCTCGCGGGTATGCAATTAAGGTTCCGTGAATATAAGAGCGCGCTGCAAGTGGACATCCGCAAGGCTTTCTTCATGGTCGTGGTTTATCCCGAAGACCGTCCGTACCTGCGTTTCCTGTGGACCGGTCGAAGTGACACGAGTTTCTACGTTGACGATTTGGTCTCTCGTGTCTCAAATGCCCCGGAAGCCAAGAAGATGCAAGAGTTCAGCGTGCGTGTGCTTACAGATGCTGGCATGGAGTTCCGCAAGTGGTGAGGCGACGAATTACCAATGCGATCCAGAGGCTGGAGAGAAAGTCCTCAGTCTGAAATGGAAATCCAGTGATGAGTCCGATAGACCACCTGTTTGAACACGGCGATCCCTCCTAAGTGTGTTGCGTCAGTGTTTGATCCGCTAGGTCCAGCAGCACCTACAGTTGTGCCGGTAAAGATGCTGCTACAGCAAGCCTGGAAATTCGGTGGCGACTGGGATAATAAGTTGCCTGATGGCATCGCAGCCGCATGTGCGCAATGGCGGGGAGACTTGGCTGAAGTGGTAGGCTTTGACATACCACGTTGGTTTTGCTGAAATCTTGACATGCCTATTGCGCTTCATGCCTTCGCGGACGCCAGTGAGAAAGCGTTTCGATGCTCTTTGTATGCAGTCATCAATGGACAGTCACACTTGGTATTTGCCAAGGCCAAAGTGGCAAGGGTGTCTCCGCCGACGTTAGCCCGCCTTGAGTTACATGCAGTATGTCTAGCGGCTTGCTATGCGGAGTTTGTGGTGAAGCAGCTGCGTGTGACCTTCACGCAAGTCTATGGCTGGACTGACAGTCTCACTACCGTTTATTGGATCGGTAATCCATCGTACAAATGGAACACATTTGTGGTGAACCGCGTCCTTTAAGACCAAGAGATATCGAAGAAGGTCGGCTTTGTGTGGAACCATTGCCCGGGCCTTCACAACCCGGCAGATTTTCCGTCACGTGGGAGTAATGCACAGCAGATCCGTAGTCTGTTCTTGTTGGGCGGGCCAACCTGGATCACGGAGCCCAATGACTGGCCCACCACATCCTCAACCGCTGGTACTGATGAGTCCAGTGTAGAAGTGCGAGTGTCACCCACCACCTGTAGTCGAGAAACTGATAATGAATGGTGGCTCCGATTCAGTAAGTGGTCGTGGGCACAGGGCATGGCGACTCGAATGTTGCAGTGGAAGCACACTGAGCCTCTTGCTAAACTATTTTGCAGCTGACAACGTATTGTACTGCATCGTTCAAGCCAAATGTTTCGCTGAGGACCTTGAGCTGATGAAGCAAGGTCAACCATTGAAGGCTGGGTCGAAGGTGTATCATCTTGCACCGTCTCTGGAGGAGCATGGGTAGCTCAGAGCCGGGGGACGACTCCACTACAGCGAGTTGGCGTATGGAGCCAAGCACCCAGTTCTAATAGGTAAACATCATCTGACCGAGTAGCTGTTGGAGAAAACGCACGTCGAAAGCATGTACCAAGGTGTAGAAGGGGTCTTGTTGTACATCCGTCAGAAATTCTGGATTATCGGCGGTCGACGAGCGCTACGCAAAATTACTCAGTGATGTGTTATATGCCGCCGCTACAAGGCTAAGGCTGCCTCAGAAGTCTGCCCGCCGCTGCCAACAGACCGAGTTGTTCACGAGAGGCCGTTCGCAACTACCGGCATCGACTATGCTGGTTCGTTGTACGTTTGACGTGGTGTGTTATCTCCGAAGGTATTGATAGCATTGTTTGTGTGTGCCACCACCAGAGCAGTTCAACACACTAAGACTCATGGGTACATGGACGATGGAAAGTTATAATTCCAGACAAGACAAGTACTTCCCAGTTTCCATGCCAGGGTTTCCAGCATAATCCGACTTCAAGTGGGTGAAAATTTGTTCCATTTATGTACAGTACGGATCGGCTATAGCGTTGGTGTTTGATTTTCGTGAAAATATCACTATAGGCGATATATTACTATAGGCGATATGCATACTTAGGTATGCCTGACAAATGCGTGTATGGTGTCATTCGAATCAGTGCAACGTGCAGAGCTACTTCCTGCGGAAACAAAAACTTCGTGATTTTTTGACATGAGTTTTCATGGAGTTGCTGTGCTCAACAAATGTGTTCTTTTGGAAGAGAAACACTTCAACACATTCAATCGACATAACAATATCTACAGGATCGATTAGTGGGAGTAGAGTCTCAGTCTGGGTCGCCATCGCTCGACTCATCACCGCTGAAACCGTTCCAAGTAGCAGGTCGATCGTATTTCACGGAGAAGCTTCTCGGCGTCCTTGATTGTCTTCGCTGTTACCTGAATGCCTTCTCCAACATCTCGACGGAGACCACGGTAGCGCTTCAGCGCTGGTACTCATTACTGCCTCCGATCTCGCTCGAGGATGCCCGGGAACAACAAGCACAGCCCACGCCAAAGATTTCGAATTATTTCCTCCGAGGGATATCATAGTCGTACCAGCGCTTCCTGACTGCCGCGATCAGATCTCGCCATGTACGATGTATAATTGTTTATGATCATCACTATAGCCGATGAAAAATGTTTGCAATAAGATCATTTTGACAAAGAAATCGTATCATTATAGCCGATATATTACTATAGCCGATTATTACTATAGCCGATTATTACTATAGCCGATCCGATATGTATAGAAAGGGGTGGTTTACGAAAATGAATTTGAGAATACGATCACTATAAGAGGCATATTACTATAGCCGATAACCCTATAGCCGATCCGCACTGTACAAGAAAAGATTCGAATGAGTATGATTCGGATATACCTGGGATTGGTGAATGAGTGTTTTAAATAGGTATTTTGAGGTCTAGACAATCTCCTGATGATCAAAATATATGCAGCAACTTCTTGAGAATCCAATATACTATGTTCTATTTCCATTTGTGTGCTTTGGATAATACGTGTATACACCCAATCACTGCTGCAGTATGCAATTGCTTGAATCACGGTCAGTGTACTGAAGATGGCACCTGCAACTGCCAGAAAGGATTCCACGGAGACAAGTGTCAGCATAGTAAGTGAAGTGAATACGCATGCTTCTTAGGGTGCGTTTGGTTGGTATGACCTAGAACAGGATTCACCAGAACAGCGTGTTTGGTTGGGACTGCACCTGTTCTGGGTCGACCAGAACATGTTCTGCTAGCTCCGGCCTCGAGGCCGGAGAAGACCGAGCAGTTTCACTTGTTCACAGTAAAACCTGGCAGGAACATCGATTTTGGTCCCAAAATGATCACGTGCATACGTTTTTGTGGGTTGAACTCGTTGTACCGTACAAAATGACCATGGTGACTCATAAACATTTTGAAGAATGAACAAAGTTTGGCACATTTTTCACAAAAATGTGCTCTGTTTCTGGAGTACCGTTTGGTTGGCATGAGGCTGCTCCATGTGCACCAGCTGTCCGATCCTTTTCTAGTTTGTACAAACCAAACACACCTTTTACTGTTAGGGTAACATGAGTATGTCCAATACTCAATCCCTCTCTTGAAAATTTGAAATGAGCGAGTCGTTGTTTCGCAAAAACTACTGTCAGTAGTATGACCCCCAACATGTAATATTACTTGTCCCTACTTAGCAGAATAACACAGTAGTTGCGAGTATTTCCAGAACTAGGCTGCTAGCAAGACTACAATCATGCGTACCAGGTGTACTGCGTTTGGTTTTGCAAGTGTGTAGGCGTGCATTGTTTTATGTCTGGTCAATAGAATACTCGTATTCGTTTGAATACTCGCTAGTTTTCTCAAATACCACTCGAGTCGATGATTATGGCACACAGTTCAACCATACTGTTGCGGATTTCTGATCGACTATGATTTACGCATGTTGTTGTATTTGGCTCTTGGCTGGTGGAGTCCAGTGTCTGATGTCATATATGGTCTAAGTGTACGCGCGAATATGGTGTGATGTGTGACGTTTATGGTATGTGGTGCATGCAAGAATACGCGTTGTCAGAGAGTGAGGATGTACTTCCGTCTGTGTGAGAGTGACTGTCAAATGAATGCTGTACATGCGCAGTGCTAGTTTGGTCTGGGAATGAGAGTCATGTGTGATTCGTCCGTGGTCTGGTTGTCTTGGTCGGGTCATGTGTTCTGTACGTATTAGTCCCTGATTGGTCGTTTCGATGTGTTCGCCCTTTTCTCTGTTGGTTGTTTATTATTTCTTTGTCTTTTCTCCCCCGTTATCCCGCCCACCAGTTATTTATTTATTCCAAGAGATATTGTTCAAGTAACTGTGTCGTCCTCTTGCCCACGTGAATGAGTCAGAGAGTGGTGGTTTGGCGGGGAGCGGGGGAAATTTCACAACATTGGCGCCCAACGTGGGGCTGGAACCCACAACTCTGAGATTAAGAGTCTCATGCTCTACTTGATGATGGTGTGCAGTGTTTGCAAACCAAACCATTTCCTGTTTTCTTGTGTGGTATTGAAAGCTGGTCAGAGTGCCTTTTTGTGTTTGTTCGTTTTTTGCCGCATTCTCTGCTGCTTCTGCCATAACACCCCTCTGTCCGCTGAAATGATCTGTGCAGCAGCAGTTAGCATGATTTATCTGTGCACATGTTCTGCTGATTTCAGAATTTGGACAAGTATAGATTATAGCAGAGTTTGTAGAATCAATCGACAGCGACACAAGTGTTTATAATCTCGAGAACAGATCAAATTGTTTTCACAGCAATTGAGATTGAGGCTATTAGAGCTGTCTGATGAATTTGAATTGTTTTTGTTGTGCCTATTATGACGCTGGCCATGGTTACAATGCAGTATGTAATCAGTTAGTAACCCCTTGCATTCTGCTTACCTACTGTTGTTCAGACATTGATGAATGTTTGCCGGCTAGCCCATGCCATGTGGATGCTATCTGCATTGATAATGAGGGCGGATACATGTGTCTGTGCAAGTCAGGTTACCACGGAAATGGAACTCAATGTCAAGGTCAGTCAGCAATTTGTAATGAGTACAGAGGTGTCGGCACAGTCAAATTGTTCGTGATGTGGACACTCAAAAGTTATGCTCATTGCGCCAATTTCCAGAGACCAATTTTGTTGGCAGCACTTTACATGTGGCTGATAGAGGCCTGCCATTGTCATGCGTTACGGAGCGTCTTTATATTTTCCGGCTAGGTACTCAAGATCCAGCTGTTAGCCTGTGTTTTTTCATCTAGTCCTGCATCTATCAGGGTGTGTTTAGAGTCTGTTTACAGTCTACTCATGCCAATTAAAACCATGCAATAGCATACAGGTACCTAGGATGGGGTCCCGGCTTCAGACCAGCAATGTTCTTGTTTTCCAGATTTCAGCTTCTTGTTCTTATTGTATTCCGCTAGTGTCCGAGAGTAGATGTGAACTGTACAAAGTAACTTTACATGAAACCCCGTTATTCCTGAGTTTAGTGTTCGGCCTGTTTCATCACAAAAATTGTAATCTTTTTGTTCTTCAAGAGTAAGGCGTTTGAGCTGATGAGCTTGTTACCTACTCTCGGCAAAACATTGAAAGCTATTTTTTGCTTTTGTCCGTCGTCAGGTGAAAGTTCAAGCTAGGCAAAGGAGAGTTGTTCTTCGGCACTCAATGTTACTGTACATAATGAGTACTTTCTCACCTAGTCGCACATGCAGAGAAGCAGCTAAAGTCGCTGCCACAGGAAGGGAGAAAAGTTTTTCTGCAGCAAGGGAGACTCTGCTGGAACTGCCTCAACTATGGCCATGTGGCAAGGGACTATCGGTCAGGCTTGAGGTGCACAAAATGCCAGGGGAAGCACCATCTGCTAATACATGATGTGTTGAATGGAGCAGGTTACAGCCGGGAGAAACCGACTTAGGTAGTAAAAGAGAAGAATGTTGGATCGTGCTGTCTACACTCAGCAAGTGTGCGGCTGATGAGCGGAGTTGCACGAGTTGAGGGAAGAACTCGAAAGGCGAAGTTTCGCGTGTTCCTGGACTCCGGTGCTGAGGCGTCATTTGTGACTGCAGCGTTGGTGTCAACAACACACGTTGGTGTTGTAAATGTACAGGTGAAGTCGTTCGGTGAGGAACCAACCCAACAGCGCATGGATAAGTACGCCATCACGATCCAAGGTAGCTGCGCTATGCTAGCATTCCGGTACGTGCGTTCGTGCTCCCTCCATCTCGCTCTCTCTCCTCTCTCTCTCTCTCTCTCTCCCCCTCTCTCTTTCTGCTGGGCCTGTACTACGCGTCACGTGTTTGGCGCTTGTCGCGTAGCGCTGGACCAGGACGTTACACGTATACACCTGGAGGCACGACAACGTACTCGGGGTCATCGACAGGAACATGCGTGAGGAGATTCGAATCCGCGCTGCTGCAAACACCGTACAAACCGAAAATTCAAATGAGCTTGACTTCATCTTATTATTTCTTTTCTATAATTTCCCTAACAGTTGCTGTGAACACCTGGAGTGGAGAGCGCTTGCTCGAGCGTTGACCCAGGTTCTTAATCCACCATACCCAGTTCGCAAGGCTGGACGGGGTTGTGCGGAGCAGGCTTTCATTTCATCTTTTCTTATTATTTCTGCTTTTCATCACATTACAAAAAAATTGCGCATTTTTTCTCCATCTGCGCATAAAATCTAGACTGACAACCTGCTTGTTAAATCATGCACCTGCTTTCAGGCGTAAAAACCCTGGTGTACAGGTCTCAGTCCCCATTTGTTCGACTTAGAGGGGGACAGAGGGTAGGAGTCACAGTTCTGCGAGGAAGTGGACATGTTGATCCGCAATGGATGGTTGGTACCCCATGACCAAGCAGTCCATGGTGAGCCTGGTGCTGTGTTTCCCTTGTTGGCGGTGGCCCAGACGCACAAGGAGTCCACCCCTGTCCGCCCGTGTTTGGACTACCGGCAACTCAACAATTTGATTGTGTCGCATCGAGGTTTGGACGTGCCTGTTTGCTAGGGAAATTGCGTCAGTGGAGGTCTATTGGCAACGCCGACAGCCACGTGTTGCTGGACATCAGCAAGACTTACCTCAACATCCGCATCGCGCCAGCTCTCGCCAAGTTCCAAACGATCGTCTGGAAGGGCCAGCTGTTCGCAATGGAGAGGACGGGCTTCGGTCTATCGATTGCGCCCAAATTCATGGACATAATCGTTAAGTGGGTCCTCCGTGCGTATGCTGATGTGGATAACTATGTCGATGATTTGTATGCTCCGAAGCCTCGTCTACGTGCTGTCACCGATCAGTTGTCGCAGTACGGGTTGCCCACCAAGCCAGCGGAGCCAGTCGTCTCTGCTAGGGTACTCGGCCTGCTGCTGTCAGAGTCTGCAGATGGCCAAGTGAGGTGGATGTGTCGTGGTGACGTCATGCCGACCTGTCAGCCCGATGCCGTCACAAGGCGCGAGATTTTCAAGTGGTGTGGCAAGCTGACCAGCCACTATTCTGTCTGCTCCTGGCTGCGCCTGGCGTGCAGTTATCTGAAGCGTCGGTCTAGCCTTCAGCCTGGATGGGACGATCCAGTGTCTCATGAAGTCGTCGCTTGTTGTGCGGAAGTCATTCACCGTCTGCAGACCGATGACCCTGCGCAAGGTGTATGGTCAGTTCCTGAAGACGCACAGTGGTCGTTGTGGTGTGATGCTTCGGACATCGCACATGGTGCTGTCATTCAGGCCGATAGTATGATTGTCGAGGATGGCTGCTGGCTGCGGCAGAAGGACGACCGGCGACACATTAACATTGCTGAGCGTGACGCCGTGATCAAGGGGTTGCACCTTGCCATGCAGTGGCAAGTGAAGGAGCTCACGCTATTCACCGATTCCAAGACTGTGGCTGCTAGGTTGCAATCGGTGCTTGGCAAGGTGTCTCGTGTTCGCGTCAGCGGCCTGCAGCAGGTACTTGTACAGCGCCGTCTCCAGATTATCACTGATCTCGTCGCTGTCACGGGTTTGACAGTCAAGGTCCAGTGGATCAGCAGTCAGCAGAACAAGGCGGATCAATTGACCCGTGTTCCCAGCAGCTGGATCCGATGTGGCAAGACGCTCCTTTCTCGGATTGCACCGTCTGTCACCGCTGCGGCGGTGACCGTTAGTCCATTCTCATTGGACAGAGTATGTGCTGCTCAGAATGCAGATCCTCGGATTGTTGCGACTCGCCAGCAAGTCATCGATGGTGACCCAGTTACTGATCCTGCGTTTGTCAAGGTCAAGTCACAGCTCGTAGTCCATGATGGTATGCTGTGTCGAAGTGTGAAGTTGCCGCCCAATGATGCCGTCGTCATTCCTGTTATTCCTAGTTCACTCGAGTCCGATGTCGTTCGTGCTGCTCATGTGAACTGTGGTCATGCGTCTTGGGAGGGTACATGGCGCTTCCTCCGCTCGAAGTGCTATTTCCCGAACATGGCTGCCCAATGTCAGCAGTTTTTTTGTGCGCCACTGTTCGCCGTGTGCTGCTGCCAGCCCAACCAAGGGCGTTTCGGCGGATGCCAGTCGCCCTGTGGTGGCTAATGGCCCAATGGAGTGTTGTAGTAATAGATACTCTGGAACTGGGCGGCGATCAGAGTGGAGAGTACCATTGTGTTCTCGTCTGCATGGATACTTTCACCAAGTGGGTGGAAGTGGTTCTGCTCCGTCAACATGACGCGGCATCAGTGGCCGAGGCATTTGTCGGCCTGTGTACGCGGTGGGGCCCGCCCCGAGTGGTCCGCTGTGATAATGGCACGGAATTCATCAACGCCGTGATGTCATCGCTGTTTGACACGTTGGGTGTGACAGTGCTCAATGGTGCCGTGAGTCATCCCCTATTACAGGGATCTGTTGAGCGATTTAACCGCACTCTCCTCACCTTAATTTGGAAGGTGTTGGATGAGGCTGATGATTGGCGATCTGAGCTGGACGTGTTACTGTATTTCGACCGTATTCGTCCGCACTCTGTCCTCAAGATTTCTCCTATGTGTGCGATGCTTGGCTGGGAGCCCTCCGGTGTTCTCTTGTCGGCTACTCCTGGCTCCATCTGATCTTGAACGCCAGGCTGCTCGGATCCGTGATTTTGTGGAAGCTGAGCTGTCCTCCAAGGACTTTGTTGAGTCTGAAGCTGATAACTGTCTGTTCGCCGTTGGTGATGCCGTTCTTCTACGTCGTGAAGTAGAGTAACCCTCTTGCGCATGTTGTATGTAATGTAATGATTGATACGTACTTTCGATATTGATTTCGCTGGTGCACACGTTGGTGCAGCGCTGGTGCACGCGCTGGTGCACGCGCTGATGCACACACTGGTGCAGCCAGTTGTTTTGCGTTGTACGTGATGCAGCTTGTTGAGGAGAAGGGTTTTCAATATCTTGTGTTCAGTTCTTCTTGCTTCTGGCCTGGTCGAGTTCGTGCTTTTTTCTTCTGTACACTTCTTGTGCATTTTGGAATTGAAATTAATAATTATAGTCCAACTTATATCCTTGCGCTGGTCTGGTGGTGGATAATTCCACAACACTCTCGTTTTGTCTGTCCATTTTGTGTATGGCTGATCCGCTCTCTCATTTTGTCTTCTCTGTGTGTGATATGTAATGCAGCTGTGTGCACAAATCCCTGGGTGAAAAAGAACAAAGCATGTGAATGTAAACCGAGACCAGACGGACCCATCTGCACAGAAGGTAAGGGCTAAAGAAGGCTGCTGCCATTTTAGCCCGCGTGTCAAAGAATATATGACCCATGCATACCCGCGTGCTGGACTGTTGTTTTTGAAGACAAGAAAAAGTACTTCCCGGCGTTTATGCCTGGTTCTCCAGCTTTATTAGCTGAAAGTGTGTTCTATTCAAGTGCAAGGCATGATTATAAGTTGGTTATACCTGGGATTAGGTTGAGTTGGGTAACTCCGCTCTTCTTCCTCGCTCACCGGAGGAATTTCTCTAGTCTCCTTGCGCAACTGGGGAGCACTCCAATGGAGAGAGAAAGATTTTTATAGGGCGGCTTGGTGTGAGAGGTGGACTGAGACTTGACGGCGCTAACGGCGAATATCAAGACCTTACGGCCACGGAGCTGCGGGACTCTGCGCTGGTCGTCTATCCGTGTGGAGGCAAAGCAAACGCGGGCAACATTCTGCTGAAGCGAGCGTGGAGCTGAAGCTGGATTGGTGACTGACGTACCTGCTTACTCCACAACACCGGCGCATAATGATGTGCATGTACAAGACTTCGTGAGTATTCAACTCTAATTCGTGTTCCGTCAGCGTCAGTATCAGCAAGTACAGTCATGTAGTACAATTTGTTCCCAAAATAACTTCGGGACAGTCTGTTCATGGTTTTCATGTTTTATTGGACTCGTTCTCTACACTTGCGATAATTTAGCGGCAATTCTAACGTTGTAGCGTTGTTCTCTTGTAATTTAGTGGAACCTGTATTGAGTAACTGAGTTTTATGTTTCGTTACATTGTCGTCAGATCTCCTGTGTACCGGTTTTGTGGCACAGTGATTATAGCCATTATATTTGGTCGTCTCCATTCTTGTGCAATCATGCATATGTACATGTAGGTTATTATTATTATTATTATTATTATTATTATTATTTTTTCTTATTTTGTTAGGGATTTCCCAACAGGCAATGTTGCCTTTTTACTGGTTGGTTCTCTTCATGTTATTGTGACCAATTTCATAGATGTTGGTTGCCTTGTTGCTTTTCTCCCCTCTCCTCTCACCCAAGCCATTCTGCATAAGCGAAGCTGTGGACGCAGCATACTGCTGCTACACTTCAACGCGGGAATGCGTATAATAATAATAATAATATACCTGGGATTGGTGAATGGGTGTTAGTGTTAGTGTTTGTGGTGATGTTGAGGTCTATACAATGTCATGATGATCAAGATACATGCGACAACGACTTGAGAATCCAATAGGTTATTCAAGTTCTATCCCTATTTGTGTGTTTTGGGAAATATGTGAATGCACCCAATCTCTACTGCAGTGTGCAATTGCTTGAATGATGGTCAGTGTACTGAAGACGGCACCTGCAACTGCCGGAAAGGTTTCCATGGAGACCAGTGTCAACATGGTAAGTAACTGCTAAATGAAGTGAATACTCGTGTTTCTTTGATTCACATGCTCCTGGGAATTGTGACCATACATGTACATGCATACATCAACAATTATTCTTAAGTTATGAATCGGTTCGGAACCAAATTTGGGTTCCGAACCGATTCATACCTGTGTTTTACCACCCCCCCCCCTTCTTTCGGACACAGGAAGCTAGTGCTTGAAGACAGCATGCTTTTCTGGAGACCAGCTCGAGATCTCTCTGACTTCCTAAGAGGCGATTTACGTGACGGCAGTGCATCCCGCCGGGAAGAGAAGCACGTGATCCCGAGAGCTTGCAAAACAGACCACGGAATGTCACGATATGCATTTCCAACCACCCCCCCCCCCCCCTCCCCCTCCCCCAGCCCCTCATGGCACCGGGACATTACCGGGATCCGTTCGCGCCGAAATATGAGCACATGTGACTAGATCTCCATGGTAGCATCAGGCATGGGATGAGTCCTGCCGTCGTGTAAATCACCTCTAAAGCACTTGATTGTTACAGAAATTGTCTCAAGTGCCAAAAGAAGTGCCTCGGAAGTTTAATTCCCGTAGCTATGCAGAAGACGTTACTTCAGTAACGTCTGGCGCTAGCCAGGGTCCACACAGCTTTAATTTGGTGTTTGTTTGTGTGTTTGTTTGTTTGTGTCACGCCTGGCGCTATCCGTATCTTACGGCAAAAAAGCATAGGATGTTATAAATTTTTCAATTCTCCTTTTTTTTCAGGCATATCCTGGGATTCGAACCCGCACTATCGCCCTACATGCATTCCCCCATACACTTCGCATTCATACCCATTCTTCCAAGTTGCGTTACGTTATTATCTTGCGTTTGAAAGCCCTATTTGAATATTGCGGGAAGCTGTATGTGGCCAGCTGTGTTTGATGGTACGGTACGGGAGATGGTGTCGTATTACCCTCGATCGTACCTGTCCCGTCCCTATCCCCTACCGTACCGTGCCATCAAAGACGGCTGGCCACAATGCATATAACTCAAATAGGGCTTTCAAATGCAAGATCACAATGTGAAACAACTTGGAAGAATTAGTATGTATGCGAAGTGCATCGGGGGATGAATGCAGGGCGCGCGATAGTGCGGGTTCGAATCCCAGGTTATGTCTAAAAAAAAGGAATTTTTTAAAGAATTTATAACATCCCTACGCTTTTTTTGTTGTCTAGGTCATCAAGGCAAAAAAGCATAGCGTAGGGCCCTGAGCTTCCAAGCTCTCTCGTTATTGGTATCCCCCCCCCCCCCCCCGCTCCCCTCCCCCCCCCCCCGCACCTCCTTCCCTCACTATCTATGAATTAACCATGGCTCAGCTCTCCAAACCCGGTGCAAAGACGGTCACCGCGAAATTATTCAATGGCCTGCTTGCATATACGCCTAATCAGAGTAACGTTACTAAAGTAGATAATCGGCAAGCGAGATACGGAGGGCTTGATGGCTGATCGAAGCCCAAGGGACCAGCCCGAGGGCTTTGATCAGTCATCAAGCCCGACTGTACCTCGCTTGAATATGCTTCAGACAATCCCCAACCAATATTTTATCGGAAATAACATGCATCTTAACCTATCTATTATTTGAACTGGATTCCGGTATCCATCTGAGAAAGTCGGTGTATGTCGTGTTAGAGTGTGCTGCAGTTGTGTTCTACTTCGCCTGACTGTGTCTTGCATGTGTACTGTGTTATGTTCAGCTTTCAAGACAAAGTGCCTGGGCACAAATAATGCAATATACACCTGGATGGCTCTTGCCAGCTTGCCGTGTTATCCACATCTCGACTATGGCAGCTGCCAGAAGAAAACGAACTTCGTGCACGCCCGCGAGATGTGCGTGAGAAGAGGATACAACTTCGTAGACTATAATTCCTTCACTGAGCTTGGCTTGAAGCTGGGTGTTAGCGACTGCATAAAATCATTGCTGAGCGAGATGATGGCTAGAAGTAACAGCAGCTACAGCACCCCTCTCAAGATATGGACATCGTACATGTACTTTGGTCAGCATGTTATTTACAAGCAAGGCAAGGACAACTCGAGCGACGCACTATTTGACAGGGATGGAAGAGGCAATCATGATGTCATCTGTGAAGGTAGGCTGTTGCGTTTTAACCCCTTTAAGGCTATAGACCATGGCACCCAGGCTCTGCACTTTTTTTGGCAATGAAAAAGATGTATAATCTATACCGGTATATACCATACTTCCCCACATATACGCCCATGGGCATATATGTGAAAATTTGCTGCAAAAAAAGAGTTTTTGCTGTGTGAACATGTCCGGGTAGAAGCCCATACGCTTATATTATGTGCAATAAAGGTTTGTCTGTGTTCTAAACAACGGTGTTATCACAATGCTTAGCAGTATATTCAGCTCCCGGGTGTTTCACCAATAGTGTTCACATTATAAGCGCATTGGGAAACCAGAGGCCACATGCCACGTACTGCTCTTTTCTCTCAACACTTGCAAGCCAGATATGAAAGAAAGAAAGAAAATCATCAGTCACGCCACCGAGACTCGAACTAGGGATCTTGCTATTCGCGAGCAATGCTCTAACCAACTGAGCTACAGTATGACTCTTATCCACAGTGATGGTCAATCTATCCTTCTTCGATCAATCCATATCTGGTACTCCGAGTTTCTTGAGTTTTTTTTCAATCGTCAGGCAACTTTTCTAATTCTCTATATATAGTTAGGAAGCTTGGGAGCAACCACTCATATATATACGTCCTCAGCGCCTGGGCATCATTTTCAATGATGTATATATATATACAGCGGTTAGTGGGTTAAAGGGTGTGTCCAGTGATAGTAGTGGGACAGGAGGAATGAAACAGAGACGGCGAGAGTAGTGAATGCTACCGAGGTTTCCCTCTTCAATGAGAAACCTACCGCTCTAGCCAGGGTCATATCCACACATGAGTAACCAATTAGTTTCATCTGCGAAGAAACATTTCATGTGTATGCTTGTGCCATAACCCGGTGTTATACTACTCCTTTGGTAGAACCGCTGAATGATTTGCAAATGTGACACGGTGCTGCTCTATGAAGTCTGCCGAGCCCCAGGCCTGTGAACATTGAACTACTCACTAGCTCTGGGCACTTCCGTATCCATGAGATCACGTGTCATGGAGCGGGGCATTTGATTTCAAGCCTCCCTTATTCGTAGATTTGTTTCATGATGTGTTTCTACCCGCAACTGTATTTTCCCTTGATTTGCAGCCAAATGGCTCCAGGCCAACGATTCTGTACACGCCGCAGCAACTCCAGCACACAGACCCAGCGTGACTGAGCAGTTCGCAGAGGACGCATGTCAGGAGTACGGATATCATCTCATTACCAAGGAGTGGCTAGAAGAACATGGCTATGTGTTAACAGAGCGCTGGCTAGAGAAGTTGGCCTTATTGCATAAGCACCAGCAAGCACCTTACCACGTCGCGTCAATCCGAGTCAATGGCCGTTCCCTTTACAGAACCGTAATGTTTAGCGCACAAAAGCAGACGTTTCAGAACGCCACAAGCAAAACTCAAGCCCAGATTCTCTGTGTCAGTAAGTGAGACAAGGCTCCTTAACTTAAAAGGCTGACCATGCGCAAGTAGTGCTCTTACCATGCACAAGTAGTGCTCTGCCCTTGTGTGTGACCTCAGCACGATGAGTATACTGTTGTGCATTTGTGCATTTGTGTAACATGTGTCCTGTGCCACCGTTAACTGTGTGAACAGGGCTTGTGCTAATAATGTGCCACTATGTACGATGTGACCTTGCAACGTGCAAACATGTCGTATCCAAGCATTCCTTGCACGCACAATGGATCCCAATATAGAGAGCCCTTCCTGAACTGAGGATCAGGTTGTGTTTTTTTTTGTAATTTCGAAGTTTTGATTGCGACTTGCTTGTTTGGCGCAAGCAACTTTATTTGTTGGAAGAAAGTCTATGCAGTGTAGCGTGGCGATTGTCCACAACCCTGGGAGCGCAGGCCATATTATCTAGGTGTTCGAATGAGGGGTATGATGGGATATTATTTTACAGTCAAACACCGATTGTGCGGACGTTAACTATCCGGACAATCGGTTATCCGGATCTCCTGGTCGGGCTGGACAACATACAAAATTGGTAGCTTTTTTTTTGAAGTTTTGCTGATTTTTGCCACTCGGAGCACCACTCAAGCGATGCCCAAGATGTTTTACAGCAGGTTGTTCAGTCAAAATGTACAACGATGAGAAGCTGGAGTGCACCTAGGTCCTGTTGTACTACCGAAGAGAATTCAAAATGGTGAAAATTTGCTGGAATATGCATGTGATAGATGTATGAGTGGTCCCATAACCGACCATTCTTCTCCTCTGATCACCGTGGAAATGGCCAGTGCCCCGAAGGGTGGCTGACAATTGGCACCCTGCTGTATTTTAACGGCAACTGTCAAATGCACTATGCTTTAGCTCCTTGGCAGATCCTATGAGGGTAAATACTGAAAAATCCCTGCTCTCACGCATCAGTTCCTATAATGTTTTGCTGAATGATAAGGTTTCTTGGACCATCATTTTGGATTATCAAAAATGTCAAGTGTTAGGGACTGTAAAGGCCGATTCACAATACAAATTCTTGCGACGCGACATCCAACTTTACAACACCTGCGACGAGCTGCGACAGCGACACACAGTTCACAATAGATGATATCCCAAATAACGTGCTACTAGACTTGAGGGGGCATTGCACACAAGTTGCATACAAATTATACTACAATGTGTACACGGTAGGCCCTGAGCTCTGCATGAGGACAAGTCACAGGTAACTGTACAACTTTGAACGTTGTATGCAACTACTTACTCTGCAATGCCCTCCCAAGTCTAGTTGCACGTTATATGGCATATCATCTATCGTTTTCATGTTTGCGACATCCTTATGCGCTAGTAGTACTATGCACGTGCACTGCATGTGCACCCAGGGTCAAAACAGTACTCCATTTTGTGTATGTCGTACAACATTCTTCAACTTCTGCGACAGGTGCTTTGCAACAGCTTGCGACAGCTCGCGACAGGCAGATTCTTGTCGCAACTGTCGCAAATCGTGTGTCACGTCGCAGAAAGTTGTACTGTGAATCGACCTTTAGAGTGTAATGCAATTGACTTTTTGTTGTCCTGTTCTGCACAGAGACATGTGAGACCGGTGTTCTTGGACCAAACCTGAGTTGTGTGTGTAACCGCACCTCAACCTATGGTCAATATTGTGAAAAGGGTAAGACACCAAGCCATTCGTTTTTTTGTTTTATCTGAGAACACGCAGCAAGACTGCTGGAGATCATCCAGTATCATGATCTATGCAAGCGGAGAGACCGGCCCAATTTACCTAGACCACTTAGTTAGTGTGAAAGTCATGGAGAGCCTTGTACCTCGCATGAAGCATTTGCTGGAGATGGCTGACATTGCCACGGCTAAATGGTTAATTAACTCGTGCTCAAGGGTCTCATCGATTGGCGAAACTGGATTGAGTGCGAGCAGGCAGTGACATTCGAACAACGCTGGCCAAATCTAACAAAGCAAGGGTGTAGTACGCAAAATGCACGCATGTCGTACAAAGATTCTGTGAAGGCTTCCAAAAAACGTCAACGTCCATTTCCACTCCAGCGACTCCCGGGTTGGGGGCCGGTGTGGTCGGATTCCACTCCAAGTACACCTACTCCGGATTCGGCCAGATTAGGCCAATTGATCACGCACTTGCTCGGAACGCACTTGCTCTGGATTCGCCCTATCGATCATGCCCATCCCAGTCAAATGTTGTTGTTGTTTCAAATCTTTATTCTCACGATAGCCAGTGGCCAATAAGAGATAATAGTGTAAGAAAGGAGAAAGAGTGAGGAAGAATTGGGTGGGCAAGGCGTAGGGGTTAATGACTACTTAAGTGTACGGGCAGGGGTGGTCGCCACACGAGCATACAGAGTTGTGCAACAGCAGGGATATCTCGGATTTGAAGGGAAAACGAGAAGGGATTTCGCGAAGCTGGGTGGGCAAGCAATTAAAGTAATGAAGGGCTTTGTACAGGGGAGAATGGAGACAGCGGTCAGTCCGCGGAGTCGGCAATGCCAAGTATGAGAGCGACGTAAATTATACGAAGGTTGCACGTTGCTAACAGTATGCGGCGAGAGTATATGTGGTGGGGCATAATTGTGGCGCAAAGAATGCGCGAAGAGTGTATGTTTAACTTAAAAGTGTGAAAATAATGTTGGCCATTTGATGCGATGCAAAAGGTGGGAGTGTTCTAAGTGTGTGTAAAGGGGAAGGTGGAGACATATTCTGGCGGCTTTCCGCTGGAGTCGTTCTAGCCTGTCAAGGGAAGTGTGTGACAACGGTGTGAGAGCATTGCTCGCATATGAGAATATAGGTAGTATGTATGTCTGATAGATGTGAGATAAAGAATCACTGGTGAGTGTAGACCTTAGTCTAAAAAGAATATTGAAAGACTTGAGTGATTTTTTGACTATGTATTCAACATGCTCCGTCCAACGGAGGTCATGCTTAAAGATTATTCCGAGGTGTTTGTGTTTTTGTGCTACGGTAAGCGGAATATTCCTGAGGGTGATCTGGGGTAGCTGTTCAGGGGGGCGGTTATTGTGGTAGAACGGGAGGATGACTGTTTTCTTTGTGTTAACCAGCAGGTGCCATCTTTGAAGCCAGTCTCCAGCTGCTGTGACACTCTGTAGTTTCGGGTGCAGTCTTGAAGATTTCTCGCTTTGGAAATCAGAGCGGTGTCATCTGCAAATTGGCTACAGGTGGTGCCGGGATTCTCACTTGCGTGTGGAAGGTCTATGTTGTAGACAAGGAATAGAAGCGGCTCAAGAATAAATCCCTGAGGGACGCCGACAGGGATCTCGAGGAAAGGCGATAGGTCGCCATCCACCTGGACCCTCTGCCGACGCCCCAACAGGTACCGTCGGAACCACTTCAGGGCGTTGCCCTGGACACCATAGTGGGAGAGTTTTGCTGGAAGGCCGGCATGCCACACACGATCGAAGGCCTTGCTTAGATCAAAAAAGCAGGCATTGACGTGTTTCCCGTCGTCTCTCGCAGTGGAGAGGGTATGGACGAGACGGGCGATCTGCTGCGCAGTGCCGTCTTTCTCGCGGAATCCGGACTGCTGGTTTGGCAGGTGGGGTGTGATGTGCTTGTAGAGGAGTTGACGTGCAATTTTTTTCTTGGATTTTTGATGTAGTGCTCAAGAGAGAGATGGGTCTATAATTTGTTGGTTGGGTTGGGTCACCAGGCTTGAGTACTGGAGTAATGGTGGCATCTTTCCACTCCTGTGGGATATCTCCGGTTTGGAACGATATATTAAAGAGGTACGATAACGACGGTGCAAGTTCCTTAGCCGCTTCTTTGAGTAGGCGGTTTGGAATAGAGTCGAGCCCGGGGCTTTTGTTGGTATCAACTCCGCGGAGGAGTTTTTCGACCTCAGCTTGGGAAGTCGAGATTTCTTGAAGGGGACTGAGGATGTCAGGGGTGGTGTTGATGGCTGAAGTTTGCTCATCCGCATTGGCCACGGACAGCTTGCTCTGTGAAATGAAGAATTCGTTGTTGTTGTTGTTGTTTATTTTTATTTTACTTCACCAAGTGAACAGGCATTTCTGCCTTCTCACCAGGTCAGCGGAGACAAGACTAAATGATAAATGTCTCGATTTCCACTAAGCATAGAGTAACACCCCGTGCATTTTTCTATGCCACTCCGTGCATGCGTTTATTGATGGGCGTTGCAGCATGCAAGTGCTTGAATCAGGGTCAGTGTGACAACAAAGGTGAATGCAGCTGCCCGAAAGGATTCACCGGAGACAAGTGCCAACTCGGTAAGTAGAAGAGATTTAGTTTTCTTCAAGTATTCTTTTTCAGTTCCCTTGGGATTTTTTAATCATGCACTGACAAGTACTTTGACTCGCTAATGAAGGAGTCCACGCTTATTGGACATGATCGTACGAGGCATAATAAGAAATTCTATGTCAACAGTCCATGGTAGCCATGGAAACAGAGTGTGGAATTTTGCATTCCACTGCCATGGCAATCAATATGCCATGGTCGAAATTCACTTTGGACGCAGTTGCAAGCGCTTCGACAGGAACATGGGCGCCCATTTTGAAAATTGATAAAATTGCACATATGCAATGCCCTGGATGTAGTCTTGCCTTTTGCGTCATTACTTTGTACTACAAGAACCTCATCTCACCCATTGTTTCAACAAGATTCTCAAGCAACAGCACTTTTGCAGCGCAATTTCTTGGGTTCTACCGGTAGGACCCGTGGTCTTACCGGTAGGACGGCATGCTAGCAATCATTAACAATCCAGAATCACGGGTGGTCAATATCATTCTGGAATTGCCCAACTAAATGCAACTTTAGTCTGTCTGACTTCGTGTCTGGCTGATTTACTCTCTTCCTCTTCTTCCCCTTCCTTGCCATGTGTGATGCAGTTGTGTGTACACATCCCTGGGTGAAAAAGAACAAATTATGCGAATGTGCGACCAGACTAGATGGACCTAACTGCACAGAAGGTAAGGGCTGAAGAAAGCTGCTGTAATGTATGTAGGCATGTCAGAGAATGTATGACCTATGCTCTCACGCATGCTTGAATGTTGTATTTTGAAGACAAGAAAACAACTCCAGAGTCCTCATGCGGGCTTCTCCGACCTATTCTGCAACATATGCTCAGTTTGTAGCCGGGATGTAATTATTTTAAACTGATTGGGAGAGCATATGTCGGCTACAAGAATTCTGGCTAATCTGAACACTGCAACTAGAATACACCAAAAGGGGCGAAGAAGCTAAAATATTGTGTTGCCTTGTAAAAAAACTGATCTAAAAAATAAGAAAAGAAGAAGCTACAAATTAATACATCTCTGCACTTGAAGTGTAAAGCGTGAAGTGTGCAAAGCAGCGTGCACGGAAGTCAATGCTGCGCCCCTACCCCTTCGGCAAAAATATTGATATGGGGAGTTGGACACCCTCGTAAGTGGTTAAAAAAGCTGGTTTGAGGCGTCAATGATGATGGGCAAGGACATGTGAACAATTTCTCGACAGTCCGGTATTCTATTCCTTTTTGTGTGCTTTGGAAATGCGTGAATATTCCCAATCACTGCTGCAGCATGCAAATGCTTGAATGACGGCCAGTGCACCGAAGATGGCACCTGCATCTGCCGGAAACGTTTCCATGGAGATCAGTGTCAGCACAGTAAGTATATGCCGTATGAAGTAAACCCGTGTTTTGTTCATGTTTCTGGAATACTGTAAAATGACGCAAATATTAACCATCGTGAAATCAAGCTTCAACAGTGGGTGTATGTAGGTGTCCACTGTGCTTCGCGACCTTTTGCCATCGCAAACTTGTTGGTTCTAAGAAATCGCGAAAATTTAGTGACGCGGATATTGGGCGATTTACTGTAGTCGAAAGCGCGGCTGCTGTTGGCTGTGAGCTGCGCTTGGTGGGTCTTTACATTTGTGGCATTCTCCGTCCGCACTATGTACACGCCAGTGTCCGAGTTTACTAGGCCCACGGGCACCATACAACAGGACAGCTAGCTTCATGGACCTGCAGGCGGGGAAGATCATTGGACATGCATTCGTAGTGCGTTTGTACGTGCGGCTGTTCATAGTCCCATAGGTCTGTCCATGTGGCTCTGCAACAAGATACCTGGCCACGTCAGGTGCACTTGCAGCGTTACGAACAAATGCAAGTTCGATTATGAAGATATTAGAGTTCATTCTTGTAGGCAGCATATTCTTGTACACGACCGCACTATAACCGATATGTACTGTAACAGTTTAGGGCAAGGAACAAAGCAAATAGCGCCTGACGTAGGTGTTTTGTTCGGAAGTTTGAGGAAAGTTGAGGGCGGAAAAGTCTGATTAAAAAAATGACTGCCATCACCAGAACTACCGTAAAACTTGGTTTCAGCGACCACTCCAAGGTGCAAGCAAAAGCGGTCGTTAAAGCCAGGTGGTCTTTAGAACCAGGTCCCACAGTGTCTGTGTGGAACTGTCAGTCCATGGAAAAAATGGTCCGTGTTAAGAGCAGGTGGTCGCTAAACCCAGAGGTCGCTTACACCAGGTTTTACTGTATAGCTGTGATGATCCGATGATATTTCTGATCATTTTAGTAAACAAATTCTGAAATGGACTGCGGTATCCCTACGGAGCAAGTGTACGTCTTGTTAGGCTGTGGTCCAGTTGTGTTCTACTTCACCTGACCGTGTCTTGCATGTGCACTGTGTTATGTTAAGGTTTCAAGACAAAGTGCCTGGGTACAGATAAGGCAATGTACACCTGGATGGCTCTCGCCGGCTTGCCGTGTCATCCACACCTCGACGGTGACAGCTGCCAGAAGAAGACGAACTTGACGCATGCCCGACAGATGTGCAAGAGAAGAGGATACGACGTGGTAGACTATAATGCCTTCACAACCCTGTCTCTGGGCGTGCGGGACTGCATGGAAGCATTGCTCAACAAGATGATGGCAAGCAATTTCAACAACCCTATCACAATATGGACATCTTTCTTGAGGGATGGCAAGCATGTTATTTACAAGGAGGGCAAGAACAACTTAAGAGAAGAGTTACATGATAGTAGTGGAGCAAGCCATCTTGATTTTGAGATGATGGCGAGCGGTGACAGCAACCCTATCTCCCTATCGTCAGGGCAAGGACAAGTTAAGAACAAGTTGAGAGAAGAGTTACATGATGATGGTAGTGGAGCAAGCCATCTTGATGTCAAGATGATGGCGAGCGGTGACAGCAACCCTATCTCCCTATCGTCAGGGCAAGGACAAGTTAAGAACAAGTTGAGAGAAGAGTTACATGATGATGGTAGTGGAGCAAGCCATCTTGATGTCAAGATGATGGCGAGCGGTGACAGCAACTCTATCTCAATATCGGCATCGCTCGAGGAGGATGACCAAAATATCATGTACCAGCAGCGCAAGAACCAGTTAAGAGAAGAGTTACTTGATAGTAACGGAGCAAGCCATCATGATGTCATCTGCGAAGGTAGGCTGTTGCATTGTGATCATATGAACGAGTGAGAGAAAAATGTTGAGTAGCCAGGGACGAATGGATAGGGTAGGCACGGCAAGAGTTATTACAACCGAGGTTTCTGAGTTCAATTGGAAACTGATCGGTATAGCCAGATTCAGACCCACACACACGGAAGCAATCAAAACACTTCTATCATATGCTTATGTAACCCGGCATCATACTACTCCCTTCGTTTGACCACCAAGTAATCCGCAACTATGGCATGGTTCTGCTCAATGAAGTCTCCCCAGCCCCATAATTAATGACGTCAACTTGAAAGTCTGTCGGGAGAGCAGGGTATGTGGAAGTTGCACACTCTGGGGGGTTATGTACTCTTGGTATAACCGCTGGGTGATTCCCAACTATGGCACGGTGCTGCTCAGTGAAGTCCACCCAGCCCCATGCCTGCAAATATAGGCCGACACCTGAACCTGTCTCAGAATAGGGGTGAAATGGTAGCATTGACCTTTCCGTTAGACCGGGTTTTATTGAGCATGACTAGATTGTGGGCACCCGTTATTTAGATTTATTTCGTGACTTTTGTCAAAAAGGCAGAAGAGACCAGAGAGAATCGGTTAAATAATTGTTGTGATGCTTCGTTTCATGCACAAAGTGGAGCTAAGGCAGTCCTTTGTTGGATCGCTCCATCCTGGTGGTGTTGAGTACTCCAAGCCATCTGGGAATGCTCACTGTTGTCATTGCGTTTGTTATACATACAGTCGTTCCTCTCTAATCCGGCACCTGTTGCAATGGAATTTTCTGCTGGATAAACAAGGGTGCCGCGAGTGGATTATCAAATCCTGCCCTCCAACCCGGCCCACATGTTACCATACATGTTTGTGTCGTATATCAAAACATAGGGATCTTCTGTGTCAAACCAAGTACTTTGTGGAATCATGGAATGCATGTCTATAACATACACTTGGGATTATCTTATGTACTAGCATAGGATATTTATTCCCAAATGTATGTTACATGTGTTGTGTATGTTACAATGGTCCCTGACAGTATGCGATGTACAACTGCTGAATTAGAAAATCAAATTATGTTCAGTTTGAGTGATTTGTTGCAGAAAATCGCTGCTGGAGGCGGAATTCAAGTGCCGGATTAAAGGGTAGAAAAAGAACTGAAAAAAATCGTTTAACCAGAAAGTGTGCTGGTTTGCAAGGGTGCTGGATACACAAGTGCCGGATTAGAGAGGGACGACTGTATTCCCTATTGCCTACTGTATGTGCCCTTGTTTTGCAGCCAAGTGGCTTCACGCCAACTCCTCAGTATACACCACAGCAACGCCAGCACTGAGGCCCAACGTCACTGAGCAATTCGCAGAGGAGGCATGTGAGCAGTACGGACTTCACCTCATAACCGGGGCCTGGCTGCAAGCACATGGCCATGTATTAAGAGAGAGATTCCTAGAGAGATTGGCTATTCGGCAAGCACCTTACCACGTCAAACCAATCGTGGTGAACGGCAACTCCCTTTACAGAACCGTAACGTTTAGCGAGAGAAAACAGAGGTTTGTGAACACCACAAGCAATCACCGAGCCCAAATCCTCTGTGTCAGTAAGTGAGATGTCTTGAACTTTTAAAAGCAATACGATAAAATTATAGCATGTGCCTAACAAACTCGGCAACCTGCACCACTGGGACTGCTTACGCACATTTTCACCTTACCTGTGGCCTACCATGAGATCAGAAATGACGTACTGCACAAATTACGCTCCCACAGGAACCACCCCGAGTTGCACACTCTGGTTTATGTACTCTTGTCATTAGTGTTTGGCACAAAACGCATAACTTGTAAACCTTGGATCCTCTCTTTTAATTTTTTTATCCTTGTCTTTCCATCTGAGTCTGACCTATTATTATTATTATTATTATTATTATTATTATTATTATTATTATTATTATTATTATTATTATTATTATTATTATTATTATTATTATTATTATTATTATTATTATTATTATTATTATTATTATTATTATTATTATTATTATTATTATTATTAATACTCATAAAAAGGACACACTTCAGGCTCATTACAAACATCTTGAAAGTTTTCGTCTTCACAAGTATACTTTCAAGCCTTCTCATCAGGTGAAATACAGGCAAGGGAAAAGGAACAGGAACAGTGGATTAAATACAGTAAGAAGGTGGTAAAACAGCGCAAAAAGAAAGAAAGAAGATAGCTAAAGTAAACAGCGAAAATTGCAATAATGACACAAAGGTGCAAATGCGAGAAAACTCAATAAGCGCGACATGTAGTGCGACAACAAGAGACAACCACTGGACATACATGTAACTAACGAGGTTTTGACGACCTACCTAACAGCCTAAGTGTGAATTTGATTTGTTTCTGCTTGCAAAGGTTGGGTTTCCTTGTGTGGATGTATACAGCTTCCAAAACATTCAGCAATCTAGCACTGCGTACACGTGACACAATCGAAAAACAATCATCCGAATACACAGCACGACAATCAGGATGCTCAAACAAATGACTAGCAATGGACGACTCATACTTATCAGAACTAACATCAGAACAATCAGCATGTGCGGTGGACACATCCGATTTCACATGGCTAGTCGAGTGGACCCTAGCCGTTGCCTCTGTCTGTGCTTTAGTCGCTGCCATCGCCGCCGTTGCCGATCTTGTTATTCTTCTGGTTGATGCGGTTCCTGTCACTGCCACGCACGTAGGTGTCTTGTCCGGTTGTTTTTCTGGTGGTCTAGTTAATTGTGAGGTGACGTTCCTTGGTGTTGATGCCGCTGCGTTGGACCATCTTGTACCAGGATGATTCTTTGCTGGACGTCCCCTCCGTGGTCGAGTGGATCGTGCGTGTTGTGGAATAAGGTGTAGCGGTGCGTGTTGTCGGATGCGTGCGTCCAGATGTTGAAGAGTCCTACCTACATATCGGCTCTCACATTGCCGACACTCGAAGTGATAAATCAACTTGGATAATTGGCCTGTAGGTAGGACGTCCTTCCTCACCGTGAACGCACGCACCGTGGAGTAGATGAAGCGAATATGAACATTATGGTAATTAGACTCCACGGCAGACTTAACCCGACGCTGAACCATACGTGATACTGACTCGCCCTTCCACGGTAAACATAGGTATACTGGATTAGTGGAAACCTCAGCATTCTTCTTTGGACTGGTCTCAGTTACATACTTCACAATAACAGACTCGGGGTATCCATTGAGACGAAAAAGCGCACGTAACTTCTCCAACTCCTGCTCCAACCTTGAAGACGAACAAAGGCGACGTGCACGATCCACCAAATTACGCAACAAATTGATCTTATACAGTGTCGCGCAAAACGAATCCCAAACAATGTACAAGCCAGTGAACGTAGGCTTGCGATAGACCGACGTGACAACACCACCATCAATTGACTTCTCAACGAGCACATCAAGAAAAGGTAGACGATCTGACTCCTCAGTGTCCACCGCACATGCTGATTGTTCTGATGTTAGTTCTGATAAGTATGAGTCGTCCATTGCTAGTCATTTGTTTGAGCATCCTGATTGTCGTGCTGTGTATTCGGATGATTGTTTTTCGATTGTGTCACGTGTACGCAGTGCTAGATTGCTGAATGTTTTGGAAGCTGTATACATCCACACAAGGAAACCCAACCTTTGCAAGCAGAAACAAATCAAATTCACACTTAGGCTGTTAGGTAGGTCGTCAAAACCTCGTTAGTTACATGTATGTCCAGTGGTTGTCTCTTGTTGTCGCACTACATGTCGCGCTTATTGAGTTTTCTCGCATTTGCACCTTTGTGTCATTATTGCAATTTTCGCTGTTTACTTTAGCTATCTTCTTTCTTTCTTTTTGCGCTGTTTTACCACCTTCTTACTGTATTTAATCCACTGTTCCTGTTCCTTTTCCCTTGCCTGTATTTCACCTGATGAGAAGGCTTGAAAGTATACTTGTGAAGACGAAAACTTTCAAGATGTTTGTAATGAGCCTGAAGTGTGTCCTTTTTATGAGTATTATCGCATTTTTGTCTCAGAGGAAACTGTTTACCTATTATTATTATTATTATTATTATTATTATTATTATTATTATTATTATTATTATTATTATTATTATTATTATTATTATTATTATTATTATTATTATTATTATTATTATTATTATTATTATTATTATTATTATTATTATTATTATTATTATTATTATTATTATTATTATTATTATTATTATTATTATTATTATTATTATTATTATTATTATTATTATTATTATTATTATTATTATTATTATTATTATTATTATTATTATTATTATTATTATTATTATTATTATTATTATTATTATTATTATTATTATTATTATTATTATTATTATTATTATTATTATTATTATTATTATTATTATTATTATTATTATTATTATTATTATTATTATTATTATTATTATTATTATTATTATTCATTGCATTCCCAACTCATCACAACCACGCGCTCTTCAGCCGAACCATACAGACACAAGCAAGGACACTTCCGTTGAGAGATAATATTGCTCCACGCCTCTAGACAGCTGTTTCGCTCCCTGTCGGATTATTATTATTATTTAAATTTTGAAATGGGCAATCCCTACAGGCGAATTGTATCATATTTGTTTATGAATGGCTGTTACGAGTAGATCTACTAACGGTTACATGTGTTCTTGTCCTAGTACTATTTCGAGTGCTGGCTTCAGTGCTTCAACAGTGTTCACGCCCCAGTTTCCTTGCAAGCGAAAGTTGCCTGGTAACTTTGTGTAGTCTAATTTCTCTATCTCCACTGCTCATTGCGTAACCAAACCGTGTATTTTCTCTGTTTCACGCCATGTTGCGTGTATGCGGTGGCTGCTGCAGTGTGCAAGTGTTTGAACCAGGGTCAGTGTGACGACAAAGGCAAATGCATCTGCCCGAAGGGATTCACTGGAGACAATTGCCAGAAGGGTAAGTAGAAGCAGGCGTCCATAACCCCAAGAGTTTGCAACTCTGTACATGGGGTCCACGTGGCGGACTTCCAACATTACGTCAAAAATTTTGTACACGTTCGTTGCGCTTGTACTACTCCCTGGTGCCAAACAAAAATCCAAGCACCGCGGAATGCAGAGTTTTGTCCTCTGTGCCTCAGTGGCATGACGTTATGTTGGAATTTCGCCGCGCAGTGGGCCTACAGCAGCCAGACAACCCGTTGCACACCCTTGGGGTTATGGACTCTTGGTAGAAGTGAATTTCCTTACCGATCTGCACACTTCTTCTTCTTTTTACATGTACATTTCACATTCACATTTCTCTCGCATGTTTGTCACTTTTGTAATAATGCATGGTTAGTACTCTTGGTTGCCATATTAAAGTTTCTGTCTCCGAAATGCTTGTTTGAATTTGTCTACTTCAAGTGTTTCCTTTACATTGTATGCAATTCTCAAAGTATACCTTTCGTGTGAACATGGCCTCCCCTGACTGTGTGTAGGCTTTGGAGTTGTTCCGGTTGGCCCTGATTATGCAGGCCTTGTTCTAGTTTCTATTTTGAGTGAAAGTCGACAGAACAAGTATTCCGTTTCATCAAGCTCTTGCTAGGAATAAGAACATGTGCATCACCAAACCTGCTATTTTTGTGCGGTCGAAACGCTCATTCGTCCGCAATGAGTTACAATTGCCTGGTCAATTGTCCAGTCTCTTGCCTCTTGGAGCTGGATGGGAGCCTTGACCCCTGAGGGGTGGGGTATTTCAATAGATGTGGAAAACTCGGCCTCTAGCCGAGTCGCACGCAAACTGTACATGTTTTCCTCTTATACTAGTAAAATAAATAATTTGATAACCGCAATCAGTAATACAAGCTGGATCGACATTTGTGTACACTTTATTCATGCAATGTAAAACTGTGGAGACAATGTGCAATAAAACGATGAACATGACTGTGAAGAAATAGTGTAGAGAAAAAAAAGGAAAGGGATTCAAACAAGTTTTCGTACAACACTCATCAGGAATCTTTGTTGTACTAAAGGACACTGAAAACTAAATTGAACTATTATAGAAAATCTAAGTTAGAGAAATAACACTTAGAACAACAGCAGCGAAATTTACAAGAACAACAAAGACCGAAGCGAGGGCAACCTAGAAAACAACCGTTACCTACACCTCAAAGGGCTCCGCAACTATGTTCAGTCTGCCACACGAGTCACACCCCGATGTCCGGATGGAACGCTGCTTGATCTAGTGCTCTCCACCGTGGGTACTATAAGTCAGTGTGAAGTTGTACCCTGCACGATAAGCGATCACTTCCTTGTGCATGCAAGTCTGTCTCTACCCTCCTCGCAACACCCACTGCAGCGGAAATCTGTGCGCCTCACCCGCACGATCCGTGCCATTAACCTTGCAACATTTCGTGAAGATATTGCCTCGTGCAGCCTCCACTCCTTTCCCCCTGCTGCAACTGTAGACGAGATGTGGAATGGCTGGCATGCCAAGTTTATGTCGGTTCTCGAAAGTCACGCTCCCCTGCGTGAAGTCAGAATCTCCACCAGGAGGACTCCCCCGCCATGGTCCGACCGTGATCTATTCCAACTGAACATGCGCAAGAATAGACTTCACCGAAAGTGGCTACGAGATAAGACTAACGTGCATCTACATGAGGAGTACAAGCGAGCCCGTGCAGAAGCCTCAAATGCTTACCGGCGAAAACGCAATCAGCATTTCCAACAGCAGTGTCGTGATCACTCCTCCAACCTGCGGAAGATGTGGTCCGTGATCAACTCTGTCACTAGCCGTTCTCGTCAACATCATCAGCCAACGTGCGACATCACAGAAGTTTGGGATGCCTTCCACAGCATTGTACATGATCCGTCCCGTCCGGCGCACCTCCAGATTCCCATTGGTCCACAGCCGCAAGGCTCAATGCTGACCTTCCAGTCAACCACCCCAGATGAGGTCAAGCACCTCCTGGAACGGATAAATCCCTGCAAAGCCACAGGCAGTGACGGGATTCCTGGGTGTCTGCTACGTCCTTGCGCTGACCTGTTGGCTCCATCGCTTTCAGTGCTCTTCAGCTCATCGCGGAGGCATGGTGAAGTCCCTCTGGCTTTCAAACATGCTGTAATAAGCCCTCTCTTCAAAGATGGCGATCCATCGGTAGCTGCAAATTATCGTCCTGTGTCGCTCCTGCCGATCGTATCCAAACTACTCGAGAAGATAGTGCAGAAGCAACTTGTTGCACATCTGGAGCGATCATGTGCCATACCACCGACTCAGTTTGCCTTCCGCCGTGAGCACTCCACAGAGGACGCCCTAGTTGTAGCAACAGATGCCATCTTAAAGGCCCGGGACGACAAGTTGACCACAGGCGTCTGCCTAATCGACATGTCAAAAGCCTTTGACAAGGTCAATCACAGCCAACTGGTCCGGGACCTATTCGATCTCGGCCTGGACAATGCCTCCCTTCGCTGGTTCTGCAGCTACTTAAGCGATCGAACCCAGCAAGTGCGCATTGGCCCCACCTACAGTGTTGCTGCTAAGTGCTCATCTGGTGTACCTCAGGGCTCGGTCCTAGGACCGATCCTGTTTAGCATGTACACCCGTGATGTCCCTGCCATAGCCCATCCTGCTCCATCTCTGCAATTTGCCGATGCAGTGCACTGCCACAGAAAATCAGTGCTAGCCACATCAGCCTGCCTGTCAGGGGCCGTCACCAACGTCGCTGACTGGCTCAAGCATCGACATCTGCTACTAAATGACAAGAAGAGCCAGGTGCTGTCAATTGTACCACAACGCAATGCGGGTCAGCATGTCGCTGTCCGCTGCAACCAGACAGAGCTTCCCCTGAGCCCAACAGCAAGGTACCTCGGCGTGACCCTTGACGCCGCTGTGAAGTGGGACCCCCATGTTGACGCGATGGCGAAGAATGTTGTGCAGAAGATTGGAGCATTGTGGCGATCCCGCAGATGTCTGAGCCTCAGTAGTCGCATCCAGTATGTGAGGTCAGTCATCATGCCTGACCTCCTATATGGGTCTAACGCCTTCTCTTCCTCCCTCAAGATTTCGCAGCTTGATCGCCTTCAGGTCCTGCAGAACCGAGCGGCGAGAGCGGTATACGGTTTTCCGCCTCACACCTCGGCTCAGCCTCTGCTCGAACGGATTTCCCTGTACAGAGTTCGCGATTGCTACGCCTAGAAGCGGCTCGTCCTGGTGTGGTGCTGTGTCAATGGGAAAGCCAGCAGTGTCCTCCAGGACCTATTCTCACCATCAGCTGGCAGCACCACCTGGCACCAGGTTTCCAGGGGCCTCACTGTCCCCTCGGCACAGTCAGAAGCCGGCAGATCTCGCCTGGCCTTTCAGGCAGCCTTGGCCTGGAACGCTCTCCCAAGGAGTGTAAGGGAGATCAAGGCTGCCCAGCAATTTAAGCTTGCCTCCATCCCCTACACCTTGCAATGAATGCTCTGTCTGACTTTTCCCGTCCACACACCACGTCATTTACTCTTCTCTGCGTGCTTGTGCGCTTATGAACTCTTTGTGTTCCCTCTGTTGACGCTTCAAAATCGCTCTATTGATACTGCAAAATCGCTCTGTTGACGCTACAAAATTGCTCTGCGTGCTTGTGCGCTTATGAACTCTTTGTGTTCCCTCTGTTGACGCTTCATAATCGCTCTATTGACAATGCAAACTCGCTCTGTTGACGCTACAAAATTGCTTATCATCTCCCTCCCTCCCTCCCCCCCCCTCTCTCTCTCTCTCTCTCTCTCTCTCTCTCTCTCCCCGTAGCTCTCTCCCTTTTGAAATTCGCTTCCATAGAATTGGGCACCATTGCCCGTTTGGCCTTGCGAAGCAAAATAAAAATCAACAACAAACAACAACAACTTGCGGATTCTGGCTCACAGACTGTGCTTGCTCCGCCGTCGCTGGTGGCGGTGGTGGAGGAGGGTGGTCGGGGTGGCTCATCGGGCCGGCTTGTGTTGCCGCCTTTGCTTCTGCCGTCGGTGGTTCCTTCGTCGGTGCACCCGGCGGCTTTGGCTGGAGTGGTGCCGGTCCCGGTCCCACTGCCTCCTCCTGATCCTCCACCGTCGGCTCTTGCTGCGGTGGAGCTTGCCAGTGACCGACCGCGAGCAACACCGGCAGTGGCGTTACCACTACAATTGCCAACCCAAAAAGACCCACCTTGCGTATCAGCAGCTCCCACACCATCACCAACAATGCAATCTACAGCAACCACAACTAATCCACCATCCAAGCCCACTATTGAAAGACCAAGATGATCAACAGCCAACTACAACAGAAGCTAGGCACTCAACGGACAAGGGCGTAAGGAGGGACATGACAGCAGGGTGACGGCCGAGTCCCGTTCAATGGACCAAGTCAGCCAGGATAACAGAGAGAGAGAGCGCAGATGAAGCGGATGATGGGGCGGACGGTGAAGGGAGCAGAGAGTCGGAGACCGGCGATTGTATTCATCATGAGAGTGCCAGTGAGAATGTTAGTGTTGTGCGTAGGTTTCGTGGTAGCAAGTCTTCAGTGTACAATCATCTGTTGGCTAGTCCTGATTGTTGCAATTCGTATTCCGACTCTTCTTTCACTGTATTGTGCCGTGGTCGTCATGGTTATGGACTACAGTTAAAAGTTTTGGAAGCCATCTCTCAGCGTCTGTAAAAGCCTAATTTGTGTGTACAGAAAGATAGTTGAAATTGTTCAAGTAAAGTGTCATGTTTGGTGCGGCCAAGCTTGGCCGTTAATGTTCTACTTGGTCCGCGTCAGCGATATTGTCGCTTATCTTTCAGCTTTGTTTATATGTCGCCAATGCTTACTTGGCAGCCCATTTCATCCCAATTTTGGTTAGCAAGTTAGTTTGCTAGTACCTGAAAGGTCTAGCTAGAGGTCGAGTGGATTTCAAGAGCGACAGGTGGGCGATTCTGATTGATACAGCGCCGCATAAAAATAGATTATCTTTTTACGCTGTGCAGGCAAGAGCAGCGCAAGCCACAAGAAAGTAATCGGCTACTCGGAATCAGCTCCATTTTGCTGAATAGCCGAGATCGCTCACCTCAGGGATCGCTCATCAAGCTGAGATCGCAGCTCCCTTACCTCCAGCTCAACGCTCGGAGTATCCAGCGCAACGCTCGGAGTATCCAGCGCATCGTGGAGATTTGCAAGTACTGTACGCGTCGTCGTCGTTCAAAATAAAATCTTGCAAAGAACGGCGTATGATTTGAACCATACAGGCTGTCGTGCTGCCCACGCGAAGTCCTATAGAGAAGGCGACCGTCACGATGGATTTCTCTTTAGAAAATAGCCAGGCAGCGGAGAGGAAGAGAGATGAGCTTGCAAAACCTAGAGAGTCGATCCCGAGCAAAAATATTTGTCGCCAGCGACGAGAGCAGCGACGAGGAGGACCGAAAAAAGTAGGAACCCTTCCTTGGACAATAAATTCCTCGCAGCTAGTTGTCATTCTATACCTTGCCGTCCATCGTACCAAGTTGTATCACTTCAAGTGCACGTGTTCATGTCCAAAGTCCAAGTTCAAATTGTCGAAAGATAAGCGACAATATTGCTGACGCGGACCAAGTAAGTGTAATGTACTGCTGTTATTTGTTATCACTTTGTCCTTCATTCTTTCTTTCTCTTCTTTGTTCATGTTTCAGTTGCAAGTTTAGTGTTGGTACACACATTCGTTATTGCTCTCGCTTTCATTGTTAAAATTCACTCTTGTAAATTTCACTGCTGTTGTTCTTAGTGTTATTTCTCAAACTTAGATTTTCTATAATAGTTCAATTTTGTTTTCAGTGTCCTTTAGTACAACGAAGATTCCTGATGAGTGTTGTACGAAAACTTGTTTGAATCCCTTTCCTTTTTTTTCTCTACACAATTTCTTCACATTTTCATCGTTTTATTGCACATTGTCTCCACAGTTTTACATTACATGAATAAAGTGTACACAAATGTTGATCCAGCCTTGTATTACTGATTGCAGTTATCAAATTGTTGTCTCCTCGTCGTTTGTTCAAAATAAATAATAATAAATTATTTTTCCCTCTGTCTACTTGTCTGTCCTTCTTGTGTCTGGCTAATCTCTGGCTGTTCTCCCTCTTTCTTGTGATATGTGATGCAGTTGTGTGCACACATCCCTGGGTGAAAAAGAACAAAGTATGCGAATGTAAACCCAGACTAGATGCACCCAACTGCACAGTAGGTAAGCGCTGAAGAAAGCTGCTGTAATATATTATGTGCCAGCGTGTCAAAGAATGTATGACCCATGGGAACATACATGCCGTTATATTGTATTTGAAGCCAAAGATACACTTCCGAGTTTGTATGCCGGATTGCCCAACGTACTGTGACCTTAAAAGTGGCTGGAATTTTGTTCTATCCACGTGCAATGAATGATACAGTCATATGGGCATCAGTTGGATATACGTGGGAGTGTTGTAATCTGGCTGTTCGTGTAGCTATGTACTGGTGGGTACAGTGTCATGATGATCAAGATACATGTAACAATGTCTCGAGAATCCCATATGCTATGTTGTTCTGCCACTATTCGTTTGTTTTTGGAAAATATGTGCATCCAATCACTGCTGCAGCATGCAATTGCCTGAATAATGGTCAGTGTACTGAAGACGGCACCTGCGTCTGTCCGACCGGATTCCGCGGAGACCAATGTCAGGACAGTAAGTGTCTCTGTTTGGTTTTGTTTAGCTATATTTTTCTTCACCAGAAGCACAGGCAAAATCTGCCTTCTCACTGGGCGCGTTGCCACAGTTGCAAAATGATGAAGATTGTGATACTGATAAGAAAAAGAGAAAGAGGAAAATGCAATCATGAACAAAGCCCAAAGAGAAGACGGAAACAAATCAATGAGGGTATCTGCAATGTGAAGTGAGTATGTAACACCACACCTGCACACATTCACTTAAAAAACACACACACATACACACACACACACACACACACACACACACTGTAACAGGTTTAATCAAACTTGAAAAGTAAGAGGCCTGGTTGAGCGTGCCTCGACCAGTTATATGCAAAATGTGATAGTATACATGTGGCAATGGCGCCAATGAAGGTGCTAATAGACAGGCGTAAGACGCATGAGGTGCGAGGGAGTGTAAAGTTATAGAGAACAGGGGAAAACTGTTACATCATCCCCCTCCTATGGAGAGGAAGGAGCTTATAACCCAAATGCTCAAGTGGAATAGAGTACAATAAGCGCAAACACGTGCGAGACGAAAAAAGGCTTCGCACTGAAGTAACACAATAAGACGACTGAAACTCCATGCAAATAAAGTGTAATAAGCTCAACAAATGTGTAAGGTGAAACTAGAAGTTCAACTGCAAAACTCAGCGGGCAGAAGCCAAGGTTTTGTACTTCTGAAGTGGAACAATATCATTACCAGATTCATCCAACAAATAATGTTCAGGCTCCCAAGTGGCATCAGAGTAGCCTTGCCACTTGACTAGGTACTGAAGCTGATTCTGCCGGCGGCGGTGACTGAGAATGTTCTCCACCACATAGCGGGCATGACCATCAAGGTCCGTGATAGGCGGAGGCGTAGGCTGTCTCCTATTAGGAATAGCGTTCTTCTCGTAGGCACGGAGTGCCGACACATTAAATACCGGGTGACAGCGGCTGGATGAGGCAACTTGAGCTTGTAGGCATTCGGGCCGACCACATGGGTTATAGGAAAGGGGCCAAACCACTTGGGGCGTAATTTATGGGATGGTCGGTCCCGAGCTTCAGGAGTCAGGAGGAAATCCCGGTAGACCATTACCAAATCTCCCACCTTCAGCTTTCCCTCGACCCTTGTCCGATCTGCATAGAAGGCCTGACGAGCTTGAGCTGCCACTAGCGCATCTTGTGAGATCTTGACCGCGTCTTGTCTTGCTTGCAACCAATCAGCCGAATCTCTGCCTCCCTAAATAGGGTTGAGGAAGTCGGGTGGCGCTCTGGGATTTAGACCGTAATTTAAGAAGAACGGTGTGTTTCCTGTAGATGATTGAGTAGCGCTGTTGATAGAAAACTCACAGAGAGGTAGGAGCATATCCCAGTTATCTTGTTTATGATTTACAAAAGCCCTCAGCACATCCTCTACTATCCTGTTTACTCGTTCAGTTAGGCCATCTGTCTGAGGGTGATTGGCAGTACTAAATGCTAGTTTCGTTCCTAAGCGATCAAACAATTCCTGAAAAAATGCTGCCGTAAATCTTGGATCACGATCACATACAATACTAGAACTCAAACCATGAAGTCGAAATACATGTTGAATATACAGATCAGCACTTCCTTTAGCGTCAATAGTAGAGGAAGTAGGTGCTAAATGTACACACTTTGTCAAGCGGTCTACAAATACATATATAGCATCATGACCTGTATCGGTCCTAGGCAAACCCATGATAAAATCCATCGAGATATCCGCCCACGGCTGACTGGGCACTGGTAAATTCTGCAAGAGACCAGTTTTTAGCTGGCCGCCTTTAACTCGTTGGCAGACGTCACATGACTTGACAAACGCCTTTACATCCAGTCCCATTCTGGGCCAATAGAAATATCTAGAGAGTCTGAAATAGGTGCGATCTCGACCGGGATGCCCCGCAGTCACACAGTCATGGTATTCTTGAAGCAGGGCGAGTTGGAGTTTGCTACTCTTTGGAATGCATAACCTGTTCTGTGGTGAAGATCTGAGATAAAGATAACCGGGTGTTTCATTTAGAAGGTAACGGTCGTGCAGATTGTCATGGCTTGAATTTTTCAGTCTCCTGATAATGGGAGCAAGATCCTTGTCGCACTTGTAACCGCTGACAATTAACTGCGCTAAGTCTGGATTAATCTCTAGGGTATGCTCTATGGCATTCAACTGAATGTTAGGAGGATAGGATGACCCGCCTATTTCAGAATCACTGAACAGATCTGGACGGCGGGAAAGCGGGTCGGCAATGTTTTTCTTTCCTGGTTTGTGAAAGACCGTAAAGTCATAGTCAGCTAAAAACTCTACCCATCTTGCCTCACGCTTGGTGAGAGTCGGTTTGGTTCGTAAATAGACAACACCCATATTATCAGTCATCAGGTCAAAGTGGCGGAATAGATAGATTCTCCAGCACTTTAATGCAAATACCACAGCCAACGTTTCCCTCTCGGCCGCAGTATAGTTGCGTTCTGCAGCTGACAGTTTCCGACTACAATAGGCTACGGGATGCAAATCCATATCTTCTCCCTGCTGCAGGAGCACACCCGCCACGGCAAAGTCACTTGCGTCAGTTTCTACCATGAAGCTTTTCTCAACATCGGCCAGTTGCAACACTGGCGCCTCGAGTAATGCTGATTTTAGAGACTCGAATGCCTTCTGTTTAGCAGCGCTCCATTCAAAGCGTGAATTTTTTCCGGTGATTTCTTCTAATGGACGAGAGATGGTCGAGTGTCGATCTATGAACCTTCGGAAATAGTTTGCAAAGCCAAGAAACTTCCTCACATCAGTTACTGACGACGGAGTTGGCCATGTTTCCACAGCACTTATCTTCTTGGGATCAGGGGAAATTGATGTGCCGTTGATTTTATGCCCCAAGAAGAGAACTTCTCTCACGCCGAATTCGCATTTAGACTGTTTGCAATACAGCTCACTATTTCTAAGTGTTTCTAGAACTGTTTGAAGATGATGCTGATGATCTTCCCAGGTCTTGCTGAAAACTAGAATGTCATCCAAGAATACTACAACGAATTTTCGGAGATGCGGTTGCAGAATAGAGTTCATGAGTGACTGAAAGGTGGCCGGGGCATTAGTCAGCCCGAATCCCATGACTCTAAATTGGAAGTGGCCGAACGGCGTATTAATGGCCGTCTTAGAAACATCCGAGTCTTGAATTCTGATTTGATTGTAGCCTGACCGCAAGTCCAACTTGGAGAAATATGCACTGCCCTGGATCGTGTCGAATAAGTCATCAATATTAGGAAGACAAGCTTTGTTTTTGATCGTAATTCTATTCAATTCTCGCCAATCGCACACCATTCTCAGAGTACCATCCGACTTTTTCACAAAAAACACAGGTGCACCGTATGGCGACTTACTTGGCTCAATGAATCCCTTCTCAAGTAATTCTGATAGCTGTGACTGGAGCTCGTCCATCTCTGGTTTCGGCAGGCGGTAGGCGGGTCGAGACGGTGGTCTGGCTCCATCTTCTATCTGGATTTCATGGTCGACTGGTCTCTTCGGTGGAAGCTCATTCGGCAGCTCGTCTGGAAATAAATCCTGGTACCTCTTGAGCAGGTTCTGGATGTCTTGTTGCTCTGATTCCTGGAGTTGTGGCCCGGAACGATTCTCCTCGTTTGCAGCAGTGACCCATGCAAGAAACCCCTCGGCTCCACTCCTCAGGGCATGACGAGCTTGTCGGCCACTGATAAACATGCTTTCCACAGATGGCCGGTCGGCTGTCGGCGGGTTAGCTGAAGGCAATTTGGCAACAAAGGGCTCACCGTCCAACTGAACTTCGTTCGTACGGAAGTTGATGCTGGGGTTGTTCCTTGTAAGCCACGGCTTGCCAAGAATAGTGTCGTAGCGAGTCAGGGGATACACAGTAAAGTGCTGTTCCTCACTGAAGCCCCCAACTGTCACCCTTAGCGTGCGTGTGGAAATCTGCGGGACCTCGCTGGTCGAGCCGTCCGCCAATGTTACGCTCAGCACTGCTGAGCTTGCATCCGTGTCAAGATGATGCTTTCGAACAAAACTGTCTGCAATGAAGTCATGCGTCGAACCGGAATCTATCAGCATCACTGCACGGCGACCGCCGATCTTTCCCTGTATGCGCAGTAGGTCGTGTTCAGGTTCATTGCCGACGCTGACGTTGCTGACATGACACCTTTCTGCAACGGGACAATTTCCTACAGCTATGGGTGTCTCCGGCTCCGTAGGTTCCTGGAGAGCAACGTCTTCAACCTCCAGAGCTCCGAACCGGTTAGCGACTGGTACCGGCGTGGGCGCTTGGGTCGTCGCCAGTAAGCGCACCCCCTTTCTTACTGGTGACCAGCGTTTGGGTAGCGCTGTCCACCCTCAGTACAGTCTTTAGCGAGGTGGCCTGGCTTCCTGCAAGCAAAGCAGTGTCCCATTGCTCGCAGTTGGACACGCTCTTGGTCCGTCAGCTTGCGGAGGCCCTGACCACGGAAGCTGGGCACGGAACGCGACTCTCTACTGGCTGGTGGCCCCGACGCCGGTGGCCCTGACGACTGCTCCACGGTGTTTGCTGCCATGACAGCTTGCTCCAGGGTATGTGGATGCTCACGCATGACCTGTCGCTGGATGTGCGGCACTAGACCCCTGATGAACAGCAGCGCTCTGGTGTGGTGGTCGATTTCCGGCACTTGCAGGCTGAGGTGAGTGAAAGCAGCAATGTATGCGTCCAGCGACCCGCGCTGCGCTGCGGAAATTAGTCCCATACGCGATGTTTCCTCGTTGTGCCGTGGTCCGTACACATCGCCAAGTGCCGCTTTCAGAGCAGGCCAGTCGGAAAACACTTGGTTAGCTTCCAATGCCGCTATCAACCAAAGACGAGCGTTTCCAGTCAAAAATCCTGCCGCGTAGTCGACCCTCTGTGCCGCATTTGGGAGTGCCAACGACCGTAGGGCCATGTCCATTGCAAACGTCCATTCTTTGAATGTAGCGGAATCTCCTCCAAACACAGGCGGCTCTTTCGTAAGGCGGGGTGTTGGCTCCCACGGTTCCGAGTTCGGATGTATCGTTCGGTTTCCTTGGCTAACGCGCTGAGCGGTCTTGATATCGTTTATCAGCCGAACGACGAGTACGAGGAGCGTAAGCAGAGCGACCAGAACACCTGCCAAAAGCAGAGTAGTAACCATCCTCTGCTACCAGTGTAACAGGTTTAATCAAACTTGAAAAGTAAGAGGCCTGGTTGAGCGTGCCTCGACCAGTTATATGCAAAATGTGATAGTATACATGTGGCAATGGCGCCAATGAAGGTGCTAATAGACAGGCGTAAGACGCATGAGGTGCGAGGGAGTGTAAAGTTATAGAGAACAGGGGAAAACTGTTACACACACACACACACACGCACACACACACACACACACACACACACACACACACACACACACACACACACACACACACAAATACACACCGGCACATGCACAATTACTCTACCCGAGCAGAGCAGTAGTGCTGGACTACAAGTAATGCTTTTCAGCAAACTCACAGTCAAAGCCGTTTTCTTTTTCTTTTTTAAGAACAATGGCTTTTGCCACCTCTCTGTAGATGCTTGGAGCAAAATGTTCCTTCCTAAGGGCATGCAGACTCCATTGTAGGCACTTCATATTTCACACAGTTAGTATCATAGAGTTATGCTAAAATGATGTGACGTTATTGGACTCATTTACCCACTTACCTACTGTTTACAGAAAAATGGGATTAACTGATTCCAGTGCATTTGTCTCCACAGCATTTGATCATGGTGGTCCGGAATTCCAGAAAGAGAATTGATATGTACTCACCGTAGTGTCGTGTATTACCGCCGAGCGTATTCCTGTGGAAGCCGATTTCAGGGCTAGGCTTCTATTCAGTATTCACATCAAGCTTCTATTCAAACCAGGTATTTATATGTGCGTCAACACTAAAACCAGGCTTGTGTGCCAAAAGTGTATTCTGAAAATCAGACCTCTATTCACAACAGGCTTCTATATGATAACCGCTATCAATAAAATTAGCTGAACCGACATTTGTGTATTTTATTCATGCAATGTAAAAAATACGGTGGAGACGATGTGCAATAAAACGATGAAAATATGAAGAAATGGTGTGGAGAAAAAAATGGATTCAAACAAGTTTTCGTACAACACTCATCAGGATTCGTCGTTGTACTAAAGGACACTGAAACAAAATTGAACTATTATAGAAAATCTAGGGTAGAGAAATAACACTAAGAACAACAGCAATGAAATTTACAAGTTGAAACTCGGGTATTGAGCCAATAATAAAAGTAGAAAGGAAAAGGACATATGGAAACGAGTTAAGAGTAACTCTCCACCACTGTAACTAGATACTATATACAGTCAGAAAGTGCAACAACTGTGTCAGGACGTCGAATGTCTCAGTACTCTGTCAGTTTTGTGCCTAGTTGTTGCACTTTCTGACTGTATATAGTATCTAGTTACAGTGGTGGAGAGTTACTCTTAACTCGTTTCCATATGTCCTTTTCCTTTCTACTTAAATTTACAAGTCTGAATTTTAACAATCAAAGCGAGAAATTAACAAACAAGAGAAAGAAAGAAGGAAGGACAAAGTGATAACACATAACAGCAGTACATTTCACCAAGAGTTCATGAAATCCAGAGTGTGCAGCTCGGATGGGTGGCTGTCACTGCAGAATTCCGTGATTACATCATTTTAGTGATGTAGCAGGATTCAAGCAGGTCTCTTTCTGCACAACTGCAGCTCAGCTGTACGCATTTCCCGCCTCAGATCTGGGCTAAATATGATGTAATCACGGAATTTCGCCGTGACAGACATCCATAGCAGAAAAGGCCCCAAGCTGCACACTCTGGTTTTCATGTACTCTTGATTTCACTTAGAACATTAACGTCCAAGCTTGGCTGAACCAAACACGACACGTTACTTGAACAATTTCAACCCAATTATACTATCTTTCTGTACACACAAATTTGGCTTATACAGACGCTGATACATAGCTTCCAACACTTGTAACTAGTTTCAGTGAATATAATACACAAATGTCGTTTCAGCTAATTTTTTTGATTGCGGTTATCAAATTATTGTCTCCTCGCCGTTTGCTTCTATATGAGATAGGCTTTAATACAAGGCACTACGGTATATCATAATTAGTACAAGCCTTCATCCTGTTGGTAAAAGCGCATAAATGAGAATGTGTGTGACTTTCACAGGCCCCAAATATAGAGAAGGATTCGTTACCCACTAGCAAAATAATGGGATTAACAGCTTGTCCTTATAGTGCTTCAACCTTGAAAATTTGAAAACAAGTCGGACAGAAAGGGTTTTTTGGCCATCGTAATATTTTTCTCCTGTACCTGAGTATGTTGTACATGTCTGTGTGCTGTGCTGTGTTCAGATTCCAGGACAAAGTGCCTGGGTACGGACAAGGTGATGTACACCTGGACGGCTCTCGCCGGCTTGCCGTGTTATTCAGGCAGCTGCCCGAAGATAACCAGTTGGACGAAAGCCAGAGACGCATGCAGTGATAGGGGATATCAGCTGGTCGACTTTAAAACCTTCACCTTGCTCGGCTCAAAGCTTGGTGTGCGTGGCTGCGTAAAGTCATTGCTCCACGAGATGATGGTGAACAGTAACAGCAGCCCGATCACGATATGGACATCATCCGAGTACAATCGTCGGCGTATTATTTACAAGCAGGACAAGAACAAATCGAGTGGTGCGATATTTAGTGTTCATGGGTTCGGCCGTCACAATGTCATCTGCGAAGGTAAACAATTGCTTGTTTTAAAGCGATATCATTGGGCGGGCAAATGGTGAGAATGCTGAGTAGCACACAGTGCATTATGTCCAATGATAATGACGGGACAAGAAAGTATGAAACAAAGAGACAACAAGAGTGCAGCCACCTGGGTTTCTCACATCAATGGCACACCTACCGTTATAGCCAGGGTCAGACCCACACATGCGTAACCAATTGATTTCACCTGCGAAGAAGCATTTCATGCGTATGCTTGTGTCATAACCCGGTGTTATACTACTCCCTTGGTAGAACCGCTGAATGGTTTGCAAATGTGACACGGTACTGCTCTATGAAGTCTGGCGAGCCCCAGGCCTGTGAACATTGAACTACTCACTAGCTCTGGGCACTTCCGTATCCAAGAGATCGGGTGTCATCAAGCACGATATTAAATTCACAATAGCGAGAATTTCAGTTGTCTGAGGATTGCTTTAGGGGGCGTTCGTTTTTGATCTACAGGTTTGGGTAGAAACTACTTCTTTCGGTAGAGTTTTTCGTTTTTGAAAACAAATTCGACTCAAAAGGGTAAATTCTACTTTCTTCTACCGGCTCTACCGGGAAGAAGTTGGTTGAATCCGGTAGAAGTTGGTAGAGCCACGGGATTTCCAGCAAGATCAAGGATTTGTACACAACTCCATACAAAAAAGAAACATTTCACATACACATCGTGTAAACTACTAGATCTGGTAGAACAGCATTCGTACACTTGCCTCTACCATCTACCTCTATGGCCACACATTTTTATTTCTATGTTTCTCGTCACGCACGCGCATACGATTTAGGAGTCTTGAAGAAAAAAAGAAAAAAAACTGTGCTGCACTGACTGTGCATGTGGGGACCAGCACACACATGCACATGTACATCATGTGGCGTGGCCTGCGCGACACATGATGCGAGGTCGGCATTTGTTGTGCGCAATCTAGCTGCACATGCACAGCTTGTGATAGAAGCGCCTACCACATACTAGTTGCTAACTATGGATGCTATGTTGCATGGTGTATTGGTGGATTTTAGTGTGAACAAAGGTCTAATAAACTTTTTTTATTTTTCCACCTCTCGCAAACATTTTTAGATTTTCAGGTGACGAGAAAACTAGAAATAAAAACGTGTGGCCTATCGGTAAAGTGACTCTACTCTACTAGGTAGCTTAAAACGAACACAGCTTTGGCCTTGCTATTTGCACGAAACGCAGCGTTAAAGCAATAATGATGCCGCTTGTCTTAGTTCTCTTCCGCCTATTTTTGTTTCTACCCGCAACTGTATATGCCCTTGTGTTGCAGCTCAATGGCTCCATGCCAACGATTCTGTATACGCCGCAGCAACTCCAGCACTCGGACCCAGCGTGACTGAGCAGTACGCAGAGGACGCATGTCAGCAGTACGGACTTCGCCTCATAACCAAAGACTGGTTACAAGAACATGGCCATGTGTTAAGAGAACGCTGGCTAGAGAGATTGGCTTTAGATAAGTCCGACGGATTAGGTTACCACGTCGCGCCAATCCTGGTCAATGGTCAGTCCCTTTACAGAACAGTAAAATTTAGCAGACAACATGTGACGTTTAAGAACGAAACAAGCCATGAGGATGCAAAGATTCTCTGTGTTAGTAAGTGAGAGAATAATAATTGACTGTCTTCTGCAATGGCTGTCCATGCACAAGCTGTGTTTGGTCCCTGTTTGTGCCGCTAACGTGATGAATATAGTTGTGCGTTTGTGTAAATGTTTCCCGTCGCTACGTGCACTGTATGAACAGGGCTTATGCCAACAATGTGCCCACTTGCAATGTGCAAACATGTCGTCTCCCAGCCTTTCTTGCACCCACGGTGAATCACAACATTGAGAACACTCCCAGAACTGAGATTCAGGCTGTGTTTCTTCGGTGTCTTCCCAGGGTAACTCCGAAGTCATTACAGCATGTTTTGATTCTAAGGTTTTGTTTGGCGCAATATCAGTTTGTGGCAGAGACGGGGGAGAATTTACTTCCTGGATTCCAATTGCGAGGAATCAAAATGCATGACAAGCTGAAGTTCGACATGCCACCAGGGTTGAGAGAATTTACAGACAACTTTTTGTTGTTGTCAAGAAACAGGGGGAATTCCCATGACTGTCACCACGTGAGGAGGTGAAAGTTTACTACTTGACGTGAAATCCCCGGCGAGGGCTGTAACCCTACTATTTGCCGACGGAGCTGAGAACTTTCCTATGCAAATAGACCTTTCGATTGCTCAATTCCATTCAGGGAAAGCCAAGTTCCGAACATTTGAGCATCTGCAGTATGCACTGCACAGTAATACGGATGTATCTATCGTACAGCAAGAGCTCAGAAACCGTGTTGGAAGTGTTATGGTGTCATGCATCCCGGTCTATGGTACCGTGCCTTGCTGTCATGCTTCCGTTCTATGGTACTGTGCCTTGCTGTCATGCATCCCGGTCTATGCAGGGCCTGCTGGAGAGCCGGGTCAGCCGGGTCACGCGCCCGGCTGGGGAACGGCACGACCTGGCTGAACAGATAACACCGGGTCCAGTCTGACCTGGCTGAAAAATGTCTCAAACTGACAATGGATTCCTAAAATACCGGTGTTTTACGACTCGCGGACCCCATCTGTTGCAAATGTAGTGCAATCGTACACACTACACTACAGTCTACAAGCGACAGAAACTCGGCTACAAATGTAGGGTCAACTGGGGTCAACTGGTTCGAGCGCGATCTGGCCAGCGGTGAGCAGGAAGTCAGGACATTCAAAGTCGATGGGGCCGGGGGCAGGCAGTCAAAAGCTGCGCGAAGAGAAAAAGAACTCACGCTTTATCGTTTACCTTCTATCTACGTTTGCGGACTTTGATAGTTCGCCTTGTTCTCTAAAATTTCCGATTTCCGGTAATAAATTCGCCTTTCTGTTTTCCTGCGTGTTTAACTTTTGAGCAGGCTTTTTGGTTTGTTTTTCTGCCGGATGATCTGACCCGGCTTGACCCGGCTGGCCTGCATGCGCCAGGTACACTTTGACCGGGCTGTGTTGAATGTCTAGAGCAGGCCCTGCTATGGTACCGTGCCTTGCTGTCATGCATCCCGGTCTATGGTACCGTGCCTTGCTGTCATGCATCCCGGTCTATGGTGCTGTGCCTTGCTGTCATGCTTCCGTTCTATGGTACTGAGCCCTGCTGTCATGCATCCCGGTCTATGGTACTGTGCCTTGCTGCCATGCATCCCGATCTCTGGTACCGTACCTTGCTGTCATGCACCCCGTTCTATAGTACCGTGCCTTGCTGTCATGCATCCCGGTCTATGGTACCGTGGGTGTAAAAGCCCAAGAACAAGTCGTCTTGTTCCTTCAATACTGCGTGACAGGTTTTTTTTAGATAAGCTATTATCCCCATTCTAGTGTTATAGCAGGGCTGCCACTTGCTCCGATTTTTTGGAAATCGTCCGATTTTTGATCCCCTGTCGGACAAACCGACCGATTTTATTTTGAGCACTTTTTAGTCCAGTTGGCCATTCGGCGCTTCCAGGTCGCGTTTGTCCAGTCATTGTACATGTACATGTACATGTAGCTGTAAAATGCAAATGTGTTGACCGTTAAAAATGTGTTCTGGGACCCCAACAGCAAGCCATTTTCCTAAATATTTTCACCCGGGGGACCCCCAGACCCCCGTCAGATTTTTCTCCTTCCAAGTGTGGCAGCTCTGTTATAGACTGCATAAGAGTAATCCAATATTGACTTTTATTGTCTTTTTCTGCACAGAGTCCTGTGGGAGCGGTGTTCTTGCACCGAACATGAGTTGTGCATGTAACCGCACTATGTCCTACGGTGAAGAATGTGAAAAGGGTAAGACAGCAAGCCATTAGGTTTGTGTGCATGTGTGTGTATATGTGTGTATGTGTCTGTATGTGCGCATATGCATATCTGAATGTGCGTGTATGTGCGTGCTTGTGTGTGTATGTGTGTGTAGGTGCGTGTATGTGTGTGCAAGCGATTACAGGGGGCAACGCCACCTGTCCGGTTGGTCCTGCTTTCACCGGACCACTTTTCGGGCCGATGTTTCCTTTTCTCTTTCTAGAGAGCTGATGGGAGTTCAGCGATCGATTGGGCGCAGTACCATGTGCATTATGTACACAGCACCGTCTAGGGAGACCTGCATGTACTGTGCCTTATATGTAGGGCTCTCAGGGACAGACTGGCGGCACAGGGTTTTTTTTTTGCTTCATGTTGATCGAGAGTCGGAGATGGCTGCGAAAACCTTGAAGGCATCTGTCCCTGAGATTTCTTATATTCCCATAGCCAGCAATGTTTTTAGTTTCCAAAACAATTGTGCGAGGAAACGAAGCCTGTAATGTGCGCTTCTAAGCCCTAACGGTTCACAATCTTGGCTTTCCTGGATTATGATAAGGGTGCAGGTTCAGTGCTTTGCCACACGACTGTCTATTCTTCCGGCCACAAACTCCACATTAGACAGGTTTTTCCGTGCATTTCGCCACCTGAAGACGTCACAAGGCCGTCTCCATCATCTAATGGTTTTGCAGTATCATCAAGACGGACGAGAAAAAAGTACTTTCTCCAAGTTTAGGTCATATCATCTTAACTGCAAGTTTTAAAGGGTAAAATGTCCAACTGAGACCAGTCCGAAAGTGGTCGCTACCGCCCTGCATTAGGTTTTTGTTGTTTTTATCAGAACACACACCTTCCAGAGAAAGGGATGAACACTAGCAAGAAGCCATCCCTACATCCCCTGTGTCTTGTTTGTGTTCTTGAGCTGTGAAATGTGATTGGCTATTTATACTAATGTTCCAGAAGGTTCTAGAATTTTGTTGGCAACCGGTTTTCGTAGATTGCTTATTGGTTAAGGACCTAGAACATGGTTGCAGGTTGTCGAACTTTTGTTCCCTTCCTTTCTTCTTTATTGTTGCTTCTTTACTCTCTTTGCTTTCCAAGTGTGTATATAATATTTCTTCTGTGACGATTATTTGTAAAGCTAGAAAGTGAGTGCTTTGACTTGAGTTTGTGCGTGATTGCCTCCGGGGGCCACTTACTACACAGTGACCTCCCGTGCATTATTTCTGCGTCACTCACTCCATGCATGTGCTTTTTTCCCTGCCTGTTGCAGCATGCAAGTGCTTGAACCAAGGTGAGTGTGATGACAAAGGTGAATGCAGCTGCCCTAGGGGATTCACCGGCCACCATTGCCAACTCGGTAAGTAGAAGCGAATTCGCTTTACTCATTTCATATGGCTGGCGTGGGATTTTTAGAGCGTACATCCATGTAAAAGTGGGCTCCCCTTTACCTTACGTGTACGAGTAGGCTTCGCGGTAGTTTTAACAGGGGTGACAGAGAACTAGGACATGTATACTGGTCTTTTTGAGTGCTCGCTTGAAATAGGAGTGTTGGGGTGAAACGAATATTCTAAATCGTACCGAATATTCTGTAAACGAATTGAATAAGTATCGCCGAAGTAGCACCAACCCGTTCTTCAAATTGGATACCGGATATTCTATAGTTTGTTTGTTCTCACATCACTGAAGAATATGTAGACAGTTCTGTCTGGTTCAGCCTTGTGAGCCATAGTCCCCTTTCCCAGCATGCCAACCACCGCATTCTACTGCCATGTACTCGAGGTTACTCAAAATTTCAGAAATTTTCGGTTCTCAATATTTTCGGCATGAGGGCAACAGGCTAGGTTAGGTGGACAGAAATTTTCGGTACAGAGAAGCAGTTCCCTATTGGATTATGTGTGTTAGTGTTTGTTTGGTGTCTTGAAATTTTATGTATGAAACAGACGCACCGAAAGTTCCGAAAATAAAAGTACACAGAAAATTTGTGAAATTACAGCACCCTAATAGAGAAGTTCGGCACTACGTAAAGCTGAGCAACTTTACGTTAGTGGTACATATTTAGGACTCTCTAGCCAGGTCGACCCGGTCAAAAACTGCCGCGTTCCAAGCTGCCAAGGGCAGGTACGTGATTCGAAAACTCCATCAGGCGGAACACAGGTCCGCATGCAGTGGGACTCTCCATTCATCGACTAATTATGTTGAGCGGAACCTCTCTAATGTTGTAAACTATAACCTCACACGGACCAAGTCAATGACTGCAATATTAGGCTGCGTTTACATGAAAATGCACGGCCAGTTTTCCATTTTCGGTCCCGCATTTCTTCTTTCGTTTTCGTGCGTTTACATGATCAAAGCTGATCCGAGGTGGTCTCCGTTTGTATCGTTTTCGCGCGTCTACACGGGAGCAAAGGATCCGCAAACGTTCGTCATGTGCCAAGTGTTGTCGTGGAAGCACCAATCACACTCCAGGAATAGGCCACAAAACAACACTCGTCACATGACGAAAATTGTAAAAACAATATTTTGGATTGCCGGATCTGTGTAAACGGCCGAAAACGAAAAAAACGTGACGGAAAACGAGGCCAGCATACCGTTTCGACTGTTTACACACTCAAATTTATCCTTCAGAACATTTCCGTTTTCAAATTCTTCCACCTTGGCCAGCGTTTTGGTTTTCTTCCATTTTGGTCTACAACTTTTACGTTATGCTCTTCGAACCGTGTAAATGAACCACGCATCCGAAAGGATTTTGTTGCGTTTTCACCCCCAGCTTTGTCGTGTAAACGCAGCCTTACTTGCACATGCAAAATGTCCAAAACCAAAACACTATGTATTCAGATCTGAACCGAATGCTTGGAATTGTTATCCAAAGGAACAATTCCAGAATATTCAGAATTCGTTTCACTCCTAAATGACACAACAAAAAAGCACGAACAGTTCTCCGGCCACACTCCAAAATAGCAATTTGTGCTACTCCTGAACTGTGAACTGTTCGTGCTGTCGTCTGCAAATGCTCTGGTTTGGTCTGGTCTTATCAAATGAAAAACCTATTACCACCCTCTGTCTTAAGTTGGTCATGTCACGTTGTGCTTCTGTCGTCATTTTGTTTGTTAGCAAAGTTTCAATTGTCTGAGTGTGCAGAGCAGTGATGATAATTGACGCTATCTACTGATAGCACTGATTTGTAAACTGCTGCTTGTCATTCCTGCTTTAAGAGTGCTTACCTTCCAGCAGCAATTCTATCTTTTGGAAGAAGGCCATTATGATCGAAACCCAGATTTATCCAAGTTTCCCTGGTCCAGCCTCTTTTACTTTATAATTGTCTTTAGTCTGCCTGACTCCGTTTCCGGCTGATTCACTCTCTCGTGTTCTTCCTCTTCGGTGTGTGCTATGTGATGGATGCAGTTGTGTGCGAGGAACCCTGGGTGAAAAAGAGCAAAGTGTGTGAATGTCAACCGGGACTAGATGGACCCAACTGCACAGAAGGTAAGGGCTAAAGAAAGCTACTGTAATATGCCTGCGTGTCAAATAATGTATGATCCATGGGTTCATGCATGCTGGAATGTTGTATTCGGAGTCGAGAAGAAGAAAAAAACTTCCGTGTCCTCATGCCAGTTCCTCCAACCAATTCTACCTCTTTATTCTATTCATGTGGAATAAATAATGCATATTTATGGGGAGTTGGTCACTCTCATGAGTTGAGCTATTTTGTTGTCAAGAGTTAATTTAACGTCTCCATGTTATCATGTTCAAGGACATGTCAAGAACCCGCTTTTCTGTTCCTCTCTTTGTGCTTTTTTGGAAAATGCGTGAATATTCCCAATCACTGCTGCAGCATGTAATTGCTTGAATGAGGGTCAGTGCACTGACGATGGCAGTTGCAACTGCCGGAACGGTTTCCATGGAGACAAGTGTCAGCATAGTGAGTATTATGCTGTATGAAGTGAATTCCAGTTTGCTGGCATATTTCTGTGAAATGTGGGAATACCTGTACACATTAAAGAGACGTTGGTTTTTTGATCTACAGGTTTGGGTAGAAACTATTTCTTTCGGTAGAGGCGTTCGTTTCTTCTAGTCAAAACTTCAAGTCAAAAGTGTGGATTCTACTTTCCTCTACCGGCTCTACCAGGAAAAAGTTGGTGGAAACCGGTAGAAATTGGTAGAGCTACGGGATTTCCGGCAAGATCAAGGATTTGTACACAACTCCATACAAAATAGAAACATTTCACGTACATATCGTGTAAACTAATAAATCCGGTAGAATAGCGTTCGTCCACTTACCTCTACCTTCTTCCTCTATCGGTAGAGTGACTCTACATTACCACGTAGCTAAAATCGAACGCAGTTTTTAGCTGAGAGCTATTAGAATGGATATGCTAAGGTCTGATCCTTCCAACAAGGTCAAGATGATGAAAGTCTATCAAGGTGAAATGAGAGGACAAAATGAAATGTTTCGTCTTGAACTGTGGGTCAAACGATACCCGGAGAGAAAGTGCGCTGGAAAGTCAGTTTGCTGGAGGAAATGGAGCTAAATGGGTGAGTGGTATTTGCATAGGTATATAATTTTCAATTGAACTATGGTACCGCTACCTAGGAAGTGTTTATCTTGTTTATGTGTGCTTTCTACTTCACCTGACTGTGCCTTTCATGTGTACTGTGTTATGTTCAGCTTTCAAGACAAAGTGCCTGGGTACAGATAACGCAACGTACACCTGGATGGCTCTCGCCAGCTTGCCGTGTCATTCACACCTCGACGATGACAGCTGCCAGAAGAAAACGAACTTGATGCATGCCCGCCAGATGTGCACAAGAAGAGGATACAACGTGGTAGACCATGATTCCTTCACCAATCAGACGCTTGGCGTGCGCGACTGCATGGGAGCATTGCTCAACGAGATGGTGACGAGCGGTTACAGCAACCCTACTTCAATATGGACATCTTTCGAGAAGGATGACCAACATCTCATATACCAGCAGGGCAAGAACAGTTTGACTAAAGAATTGTATGATAGTGATGGAACAAGCCATCATGATGTCATCTGCGAAGGTAGGCTGTTGGATTGTGATCAAATGAACCCGTGAGAGAGATGCTCAGTAGCCAGCAACCATAGGGTAGAAAGTAATACTATGCATGGTTAGCATTTTACCGTTCACGCGATTTGCGATGGTCGGCCTGTACCGGTTTGTTGTGTGTGTAGACATGGTTAGCATTTAACCGTTCACTCTAAATCCAACCGTACTCGTACCCAACACCCAAAATACCGTTGGTTTGGTACCGTTTCGACGATAGAAAGCTGTGTTTAGCGGAAGAGCGAAACGGTAAGATTCCAACTAGGGTATGTCACAAGTCGATCGTTGTGTCAGAAACCGAAATGCTAACCAGTGTCTTGAAAACACACACAAAATGGTACAGGCCGACGTACGGTCGAAGTGAACGTGAACGGTAAAATGCTATACATGTCTATTGACAGGGCTAGAGGACTGACACAGAGAGGCGATGCCAAGAGTGATTACAACCTACATTTAGGTTTCCCACTCCAATGGGAAAACCTACCGATCTAGCCGGCGTCGGACCCAGACGCGAGTTACCAATTCACCCCATCTGCTAAGAAACAGTTCATGTCTATGCTTGTGTCATAACCCGGCATAACGGTGACAACTGGGACGTTCATGAAATATTCTTTGCATATTTTATTCCATTTGTTCGTTAGAAAAATAACATGTCGTCGTATGCATCTACGCGGGAACATACCATCAGCCAGTTTCGTTCCCTTCTTCTCAAAACACTACAGGATAAGAAGGAAATAAACTAAGGGCATGTTTGATTGGTGAATCCGGATTCAGATTAGAGTCACTGGAGCAGTCAGACCACCAGTTACCAATCAAACAGAACGGCGAAAATTTTTCCTGAAATATTGTAGAACTCATGAAAGCTCACCATGCCGCGAACTTCAAAATTTCCACAGATTTCAAAGATGTTTACATTGCTCAACATGCGAAGGCAAAACAAACTTGAAAGGCAACTACAACCGGAGAAGAAGCTTCGAAGACAGCCAAAAAATCAATCATGGACGTGAGGACCGCCGTGTAATGTGCAAAATCATACTTAGACCTCCATGTACATCACCACGCCCTTTCGTAATCACTGACATGCCAAAATCTATTCGAATCAAAACAAAAAACGAAACTCATTGCGTAGTCCTGTAAGGTTCTCATTGGGCTTTGCAACAAGTTCTGGCTGCTCCAGCCTCTGGGGTCGGAGTGGTCAGAACATGTTCTGAACACTACAAACCTAGAGCAGACCGGTGCAGACCAATCAAACGGCCCTGTTCTAAACGCCCCTGTTCTGGATCCGACCAATCAAACGGGCCCCAAGAGACTACAACTATAAAGATACAAAGTTAATTTGTTCATCACATTATTATGTCGGCATCGTACGGTTTATTCATAGCTTGGTTAAAACTTCTTTCTCCGGCACTGCTTTAAGTGTAGTTGCGCTCGGTGAAAATAGACCCAAAGTGCAAAGCTGGCTGCCCTGGACCAGTTCCGATTACATCATTGTATTGTACATGCGTACGCGGCCGCATTTGTCCCACTTCCACGGCGTCAATGGCCGCGCAAGTTGAAGGCACTAAATCTGCACGCTGGGCCGGGTCTCACCGAGAGCAACTGTACTAGGTAGAACCACTGAGTGGTTTGCAACAGTGGCGTACTGCTGGTCACTGAGGTCTTCCCAGCCACATGCAGCTTTAGGTATAGCAAGCATACTGCTCATCGGGATGTTTGAGTAGCAGCAACCTTCATTCTTCTTCTTTCGACATCGTTCTCCTTGTGTGTGTGTGTGTGTGTGTGTGTGTGTGTGTGTGCGTGTGCGTGTGCGTGTGCGTGTGCGTGTGCGTGTGCGTGTGCGTGTGCGTGTGCGTGTGCGTGTGCGTGTGTGTGTGTGTGTGTGTGTGTGTGTGTGTGTGTGTGTGTGTGTGTGTGTGTGTGTGTGTGTGCCCGGCTAATACTCAGGGTAGGGCTGAAACGATCACTGCAAAGCGGTTATCGATTACCTTCTTTTTTTAGTTCATTGCACTGACACTGCCATCAGACAAGGTTTCATTGAGTACGACTATAGAGTCCAGGGCACCCGTTATTCGAGTATATTTCATTACTAATGTACCTATTATCTGCCCACTACTGTATGTGCCCTTGTCCTGCAGCCAAGTGGCTCCATTACAATGACTCGGTATACGCCGCAGCCACGCCATCACTGAAACCCAACGTGACTGAGCAGTTTGCAGAGGAGGCATGTCAGGAGTACGGACTTCACCTCATAACCTATGACTGGCTGCAAGCACATGGCCATGTATTAAGAGAGCGCTGGCTAGATAGATTGGCTCTTCGGCACGCACCTTACCACGTCAAACCAATCCGAGTGAATGGCAACTCCCATTACATAACTGTAACGTTTAGAAATCGCAGTAATCCATTTCAAAATTCCACAATCAATCGCCACGCCAACATCCTCTGTGTCAGTAAGTGATAATTATATTTTAGAGTGGGTTTATCAATGGCTGCCCATGTGGAAGCAATATTTTATTCTACTCTGTCTGCAACCAACATAACGAAATAGCATATCATGTTGGTTGCGGACACAGAGGAATAAAACATTGCTTCATTTGCGCCTTTGATTTGCCTTATAAATGAAAGACCTCATCCCAACAAATGTTTCAAGAAGATTCCCAACCTAAATCACTTTTGCAGAGCGATTTATTGGGCACAACCGGCCGGTGAAAAGGCATGCAATCTGTCCTTATGAAAATGCCTTGAGTGTCAACAGGTTTCGTCCAAACATATCTGTGCCATCATGACTTATACCAACATGCATTGTGGCAATGCAGATTGGGACAACAGTAATTGTGCCAGTATATCATATGCCAACATCTGCTATGCCAATGTCTGCTGTGCCGAAATATAACTATGATGTAACACCCACAGCACCACCTACCTCCTCGACCCAGTCACTCAGTGTGGGATTTCTGAATGTGTGTAGTGTTCGGCGGAAGGTAGCAGAAGTTCAAACGTTCATCTCAACACGAGGCATTCACGTTCTCGCGATAGCCGAGACATGGTTGACCCCGGATGTTTCCGATCAGGAGTTGTCCATCCCGTACTTGGAGCTATACAGAAGAGACAGACCTGATCAGCGAGGTGGCGGAGTTGCTGTGTATTGTCAGGAGTCACTGGCTGTTCAACAACGGGCCGATTTAGAGTGCGAGCTAGAGATGCTGTGGCTGGAGATTCTAGCCCCTGGTCGACATGGAACGCTCCTCGGCTGCTGTTATCGGCCGCCAAATAGTTCTGCTGCCTACTGGACCACACTGGATCAGAACATTGGGCAAGCTGTTCAGGGATGTCAGCAGTCCACTGTGGTACTTGGCGACTTCAATGTTGATTTTAGCAATCCAACTTCTCCATCTGCATCCCCTTTGTACAACATACTTTCCCACTACATTCTCTGCAATTATGTTACATCTCCAACCCGAGTCACGGCAACATCATCCACGATGCTAGATTTGTTCCTCTCATCCTCCCCATTGGATGGTACCTGTGAAGCAAAACACTTAGACATAAGTGATCACTTTGCTGTGCTGGCCCGGTTGAGCATTCACACACACCACCACGTGTCATCGTCAGTAAAAACCACCAGAGGTCTCCATCGAGTAAACTGGGGCAGTTTCAGTATCGACCTCCAGAGGAAACAGCAGCAAGACTTTGAAGCCACAGCAATATCCATGATATGGTTCATTCTTTCACTTCTTCTATCATGTCCACACTAGACCAGTATGCACCATTGGTACCCCAGCGTAAACGCGCACGCCGCCCTTGCCCCTGGCTGACTGATGAGCTAGTTTTTGCAGTTCGTAAACGTAATCATTTACATCGGCTCCTCATGAGAGATCAAGCGAATGTACAATTGCGTGATCAGCATAGAGAAGCTCGGGCCATGGCCCGTCGACTCGACAGGAAACTGCGCAACCAGTTCTTCACTGAACAATGCCGAACGAGCGACCAGCGCAAACTATGGAGAGTGTTGAATGTTGTAACTGGCCGTCAAAAGAAAGCCCAGGTCCCACAGGCATCCCTACAGGATCTCAGTGAAACATTTGGTAGTGTCGTACATGACCAAGCGCGTCCCACCACTCTTCAAGCTCCCTTGGGACCAACCCAACAATGTGGTTTCTCTGCTTTCCAGCCAGTCGCAGTTTCTGCCGTCGAGTCCTGTTTGAGTTCTGTGGACCCAAGTAAGGTGACTGGCAGTGATTGTGTGCCTGGCCTACTCCTACACAAGTTCTCCTCAATATTGGCACCCAATCTCACCAAAATTATCAACTATTCGCTCAGAACAGGCCAACTTCCTTCCACCTTCCAATCCTCACATGTCACCCCTCTGTTTAAGGATGGCGACCCAACCTCACCTACAAACTATCGCCCAGTTTCCCTGCTACCCATCATCTCCCGTATTCTGGAGGCATTTGTAAAGAAACAGCTCACCACCTATCTCGAATCAGCCCAGCTTCTACCCACCGGCCAATTTGCCTATCGTAAACAACGCTCCACAGAGGATGCACTTGTCCTTGCAGTCAACAGATGGTCTCTAGCCAAATCTCGACGAGAGTACACCGGAGTTGTGTTCGTAGATATGTCGAAAGCGTTTGATCGAGTTCAGCACGAGCGTCTTCTGACTGAACTCTTCTCTCTTGGCATATCTGGTACCCCACTCACTTGGCTTGCCGATAACCTCTCAGGCCGCTTCCAGCAGATCAGAGTTCAAGGACATCTCTCTTCTGCCGTTTATTGTTCTCGTGGTGTCCCACAGGGCAGCGTTCTTGGTCCCCTGCTATTTGTCTTGTACACTAGCACATTGAGCACGATCCTGCCACCGGCGGTAAACCACCAAGAATTTGCGGACGACATTACTCTCGACTGCTCAGACACCGACCCCACTGAAGTATGCCGAACCCTCAGCCACGGCATCACAAGCCTTGCCACGTGGCTAGAAGATATTGGTTTGCTGCTGAATGCAGCAAAAACTCAGCTTCTCTTCATAAAGCCCCGTGGCGCAGATGACACACAGCCTGAGGTGTTCTGCCATGCTGACAAACTTGCTGTCACACCTTCGTCTAAGTATCTCGGGGTAATACTCGATGAGGAGCTGTCCTGGAAGCCCCACATTGCACACCTGAGCCGCAAGACTGCTAGGACCATTGGCCAGCTCTGGAGGCATGGTCAATGACTCAGTTTGCGCGCAAGACGCACTTGGTTCCTTAGCATGGTCCTCTCTCAGCTATGCTATGGTTCTAATAGTTTTGTTCCTGGGCTTTCTGCCAAGTTGCTTGGATGTCTGGAGAAGAGTTTCAAAGCAGGCATTCGTGCAACCTTGCCACAGCGCTTTCTCACCCCCACCGCGCACCGCTTCTGGCACTTCTTATTATTGTCAGCTTGACACACACATACACTCAGAAAGTTCTAATTTTTGTACACCGCTGTATCAATGGATATTGTAGCCCACTCCTATAGCAACTCTTTACAACGACTGCTCCAAACACCTTGCTAAACGATCAGCGCATCACTAGGGGCCAAGTTTCCAACTTGCTCCAAGTCCCTTTCCTTCGCGGGCCTGCTGGTCGCTCGAGTATGATGTTTCACGGCAGTATTGCATGGAACGCCCTCTCGGCTGATGTAAGATTGATAACTGCTGCCGATCAATTCAAGAGAGCCCTATCTGATATTGACGTACTTACGGTAAGACATGTTATTATAATGAGTCGCAAATTTAACGATTGTCCAAAATTCACAGGTTAACGAGAAGATATGTTAACGATCTTGCAGTATTCTGCCATATCCACACACACCAGATATGAAGCAGTACGGCCTCAACGGATCTTATTATAACGAAGAAAGGTCATCCGTTAAAACGTTAGATTTGCTTCCTCGTTATATATACATGTCTTACAGTAACTTGTAAACTCTAAGTCTGCCAATGTTCACACATATATTCTTATGAAATGCTTCCACTACATTTTATTTGTTATCACAATTTAAAAAATTCACACAAATTGAGTGTCAGCATCCACACAATGTCATAACAAACATTTCTATAATAATAATTATACCGCTTGCATGTCTTTATCTCTATACATTTCCTCATATAGTCTCTTTCCCTCAAACCAGTTAATATCATATAATTTCCTTCATCTTTCTGTGAGAACCGAACCCATAGGGCGGTAAGAAGGCAATCATGCCTGTGCAATTGGTGAAGTAAAATAAAAGTCAACAACAACTGTGCCGACACGTCCTTCACCAACATAATTATCCTGCGTCAACATGTCCGGTCCCCACATGTCCGGTCCCCTCATGTCCTGTCCCAACATGTCCTGTCCCAACATGTCCTGCGCCAACATGTCCTGTGCCAACACGTCCTGTCCCAGCATGTCCTGTGCCAACATGTCCTGTGCAAACATATATGTGCCAACGTGAACTGTGCCACACCCGTTTTCCACAAAAATATATCCGGATAGGCGTGTTCAGAATGTATGTTGCACTCTCTGAATTTATATTATTTTTATTGTCATGGCATGATTCACTTCTTTGCATTGCATTACACTGTACTGTAGTGTCTGCTGTGTGCGACACGTGCTAAACGGTTCTTTTCTTGCTCTTATTCGTGTGATGGCACCACTCCCGCATCCATGTAATATAATTTATGGATACGGGTGTCGTGATTATATCACGTGTTTTGTTGTACGAGCAGTGTTACCAGCTGATTGCGCATACTCGTCTGGCCTGGAAGTTCGGCTTCCGAGCTGAGTCTTTTGCAGAGTTGTTGTTCTAATGTAGTATTAATATCCTAAAATATTTTATCAACAAGGGCATGTTCGACTGATGTGATCCGGTTCCCGATCCCGATTTTGGATCACTCGGATCCTCCCAGCTCCAATCGAACGATAGCTAGCACAGTTGGTCGTCGTAATGATGACGTACAAAAATGGCGATTGAAAGTTGCCAAGGTTGTCAAGGTACAGATCAATTTTTGTAATATATTTTGAAATTCAAATCTAAAAGCGTGAGCAAGCAGGGTTCTGGGATCATGTTGTCGCCTCCATAATAGGACCATTTCAAGTCCATAAAAAGCCGCTGTTCCACTTCCATTCCATTCCACGTGTAGCTTGTGAAGTTAGCTGTTGTTCTCCTTCCTCGTGAGGTCTTGTGCAGTTCCATTTTTCGGTAGCAAGCATCATGGACGAAGGAGATAATGAGATTCGCCGACGGAAAATCTGTGTCCTAGTTGGCTTTGTAGCTGTGGTAGTTGCCAGAATCCTGCAAAGTGAGGAGATACCGTCTGATTTGTTTGATGATTTTATGTACTGTCGCACCAACCTGGCTTCAATGGAGTCCTTGGATTTCGAACACCTCGACGTGTATCAGTTCCGCGGCAGAGGGTCTACGTCGAAGTTGTTGTGCCTCTGCAGTCTGATGCAGATTTTCGTGGACACTTCCGTTTGCACTGTGCAACAGTAGAAATTGTATGCACAAAGCTATCCCATTCTGTCCACATGGCTGTGCAGGGCAATGGAGGTCGGAAAGCCTATACCCGTGGCCAAGCAGCTTTTGGTTACTCTTTGGTGGCTTGGCAGTAAGAGCACCATCAGAGAGCTGGCAGACAAGTTTGGTCTATCCAAATCGACAGTATGGCACAGCGTACGGCGTGTGTGTTTTGCCTTGCAGGACATGGCTCCGTTACTGATATAATGGCCCCAGGGGCAAGGTGCAGAGAGGACGCAAGCAGAATTTCATTCAGCTCAGCACATCCACGGCGTCATGGGGGCGATTGATGGTTGCCATATCCCGATTGCAGCACCAAATGAGGCACCTGAGACATACCTGAACAGGAAAAATTCCATTCCGTTATTCTACAAGCAGTCTGCGACAGGAACCTGCTATTTACGGGTGCGTATTGTGGCTGGCCTGGCTCTGTGCATGATGCCAGAGTATTCGAAAACAGTCCCCTGAAGCAGTTGGTCACTGAAGATGCTCATCGTTTCTTTTCTGGAGAAGCCTTTATCGTTGGAGATTCTGCGTACCCATTACAGCCGTTGCTGATGACTCCCTTCAGGGATGATGGTCACCTCACAGCAAGTCAGACCAATTATAACTTCAGGCACTCGTCAACACGGATGTGTATTGAAAGAGCTTTCGCATTGCTGAAAGGAAGATGGAGGCAACTCAAGTATCTAAATATTGTGAATGTTGAGAACGCGACCCATATCACCATTGCCGCCTGTGTGTTTCACAATATGGCCATCATGCACGAAGACGATGTCAGTGACTTTCTTCAAGACCTACCTGATGGTGATGTACCTAATCCAACGTAGTATTTTCAACCAAACACCGGTGCCGCAGACAAGCGCAACCGAATTGTGGATCTCATTGCTTAACAGAGGAAGGCAGACTTTCACAATTATTGACTTTCTACTACTCACTTCGCATAATTCTGCTGTATTTGAGTAGGGTCCTCATTTCTTTCCACACTCTACCTTCCATGCAACTGTTCTCAAATCAAAGCATGTGTGAAAAGCTTTTGGGTGCCAGCTACTGACTGCAGAGAATGGCAAGGAATAGTGTCGTGCAAGTAGGCAGTAGTGTGTGATTGGTAGTCTTCCCTGCCACCCCATGCTTTAACGCAAACCGCGTCACACATACACGCAACCGGAAGATGATACTCGATATTGCGTAGGTAGTACTTTCTCATTATAGACTGTGAAATAAGCACAAACTCGAGTATCTTGAATGATACATCATTGAGAGAGGGATACATAATAATTGTAGATGCAAAGTATCATCACCGATTCATTGGTGTGTGTGTGTGTGTGTGTGTGTGTGTGTGTGTGTGTGTGTGTGTGTGTGTGTGTGTGTGTGTGTGTGTGTGGGTGTGGGTGTGGGTGTGGGTGTGGGTGGGTGTGTGTGTGTGTGTGTGTGTGTGTGTGTATGTGCATGTAGCATTGGATGTTATGTAGAAACACATGCTGTATTCTTCACAAACTCACAATAGATACATAAATAAATAGTACTTCGAAGTATGCCTCTACTGCTTTGCAAGCCTATTGACAGCTGCAGTAAGGTCGCCAAGTATTGCCATCTGGTCGTTGTGCTTATGCTCTTGCCAGGTTTGATCTTCACATTTCTTCTGCTTGAGCCATTCCAGGGCGTCACTGGACTGCCCTCCAGACCGCTTTCTCCTCTTCTTTACGCCTGTTGTGTATCGGTAGAAAGACTTTTCGTGGCTCTTTTTGTTGTGGTCCTTTCGTTTATTTTGGTTTGTTTTGCATTCTGCTTTGACTGGTTTTGGTTGCATGTATAGTTTGTACATGATCCAAGTAACGGTTACGTCATTGTCATACGTTGTGTTTTGTTGCGCGCATGCTCATATGCTGCCATAAATGTTAGTCTTTTTCTTCAGTTTTCAGTTTGCCTCGTCGTGTCCGGTCTTCTTGTCTGTCCGTCTCCGTCTTGTCAAGAAAGTATGTAGAACTCTTAGTTCAGTTTCGTTGTTGTGTGTGGCGGGTCGGATGGGCAGGGAGGCTGGGCCCCTGACGCCTGGACAACATAAGCGTGTGCACAAAAACGCCCTTCTCCTCATCATTAGCGGCAGGGGTTGCCACGGCTGCTGATGCACCTGCTGTAGCATTGAGACGGACTGGAGTAGCTTGCGGTGTGGTCGGAGCGGATGATACTCTTGCTTCACCATCCTGATCGTCCTCCGAATCCGACAATTCAACTGGACGCTTTGGGGGTCTGGTGACAGGAACCAGCATTTTGGGTGGATGTTGGGCTTCCAACCAAACGTAGCATTAATTTCATCATAGAAAGCAGGCGGCTGTTTACGGTCAGCCCCAGTTTTTTGCTGCGAATCCACATAGGCTTTGTACGCTTTCATCAGGTTTTTCCATCTGTTTTCACATTGTTCTGCGGACGGATGTAGTTCCTCGTCCGGGAATGTTACTGCAATTTGCTGGGAAATCCGATTCCACACACTCTTTTTCCTCCAGTTGATGTCTTGAAACAAGCCGTCGTTTTCAGACTGTGCCGAAATTAGTTCCAGCGTCAGCCGTCTTGTCCACTTGAAGCCAGGCCTACGATCTTGGCCACTGGGCTGAGGGGGCTTTGACGCAAGACTTTCAGCTGCCATTGTCAGGAACGAGAAAGATGAGGGAGATAGTGAATACTACTCCTGCTGAATGCTTTTTATATGCGAGGAAAAGTTGTCCCTCACGTCATTCTCACCATACTAGGATCATCTCTCCGGTCTGGTCCGGCCATGTTTGCAATTTCGGTGCCAATCTGGGCAATTTGCCGCCCAATGAGCCACAGTTGTAGAAGCAGTAACAGCAAACATTGGAGTGAGTTGAATTGGAAGGAAGCACAAATGGAAGAAAGTGAAAGCTCCACGTGTTGATGGCCCAAGTGAAAAGGGCGCTCACAGGCTCCGTATCTCCATATGTTGAATTTCGTTGTACATGTGAGCTATTTTTCGCCCAATGAGCCGCAGTTGTAGAAGCAGCAACAGCCAAAATTGGAGTGAGTTGAATCGGAACGAAGCATAAACGGAATAATGTGAAACCTCCACGTGTTGATGGCCCGAGTGAAAAGGGCTCCCGATCCCACGGGTTCCGTATCTCCATGTCCATATGTGTTGAATTCCGCTTCAAACGTGGGCTAGTTGCCGCATAATGAGCCGCAGTGGTAGAAGCCGCAATAACAGCCAAAATTGGAGTGAGTTGAATTGGAACGAGGCACAAATGGATGAAAACTTCCCCGTCGACTGTTGGTGGCCCGAGGGAAAAGAGCTACATGGATCCAACGGGTTCCGCATCTCCATATGTTGAATTTCGCTGCCACTCAGGGCTGTTTGCCAGCAAAGGATACGCAATGGTTGAAACGGTAAACCAAAAAATAACAAAGGAATGAAACAACCAAACTTATGCTGTGTAAGGCGTGAGGAAAGGCATTCCCGCGGGTTGGGTCCTGCCAAATGTGCAGTTGTCGTGCCAAGAAAGGTTTATTGGCGAAAAAGGATCCGTTGGATCCGGTCCACCCTGCTCCCCGAGGTGGGTTGACCGGATCCAAATCCAAAGGATCTGGATCCGGATTCGACCAATCGAAAGGGTGCGAGTCCAGTGGATCCGGTGGATCGGGATCCCGATCCTACCAAACGAACATGCCCTAAGACAGTTTCAAAACTGGTTATCCTCGAAGCCTGTTTTTGTCTTGCTTGTCCGGAGGCATGTAGACTTTCGTATGTGCGTAGAATAGTTGCAAACAAGGCGAGGGAACCGGATAATCGAACACACCTACTGTATGTATGCACTGCATATGCTGTAAATCGGTAACCAACGATTTTCTTCCGGATGGCAAGGGATCCGGATAAAAGAGGACCGGATAAGCGAGGTCTGACTGTCCCAGCAATATATTCAAACTTTGGCACTACTTCATGAAAGGAGATTTAGGTTGTGTTTTTGTTTCTGGGAGAAAACATTTCTGTGCTATTCACCCTGCAGACGTAGAATTATGTGATAGTATGGGGCTGAGAGCCTTACCGAGAGTATCATATACATTGGCATCACCTACAGCGCTGGCTTAGCAGCAAATGAGTTAGCTTAAATCGACAATGACAAGATACCTCGTCACGCACATGAAGCATGGACCACTGTACAAACTGCTTTACATTCGGTGGTGGAAGAAGTGGCAACATATTAATTTTAGTGTCCTTGCCGAATGCTTGCCGAGCTGACTGGGTGCTGACGTTGGATAAGGAATATCCGATTAGCGATGGACCTGCAGCTTCCACTGATATGGACCATTCAAATCAACACCCACAGTCCGACATGCCCTGATATAATTTTTTTAACCGGACTTTCCACTCAATTCAGTGTGTTGTGATGCTGCGAACATTCAAGTGTAGCGAACTGTGAGCGAGTGATGCAATGGAGCCTTTTGTGTTGTCTTTTCTGCGCAGAGCACTGTGCTAATGGCGTTCTGGCCCAGGACCTGAGTTGCAAGTGCAACCGCACTGTCTTCTATGGAGAATACTGTGAAAAGGGTAAGACTGCAGGATAAAACTGTCTAAGTCTGTGTGGATTATACATGTACTACAATGGAAATAACCCGCTGGTGAACGGGGTATACTGATGTCTATATTTAAGGACCAACAAAATCCGCGTGTGGCTTATACTCAAGTGCAGCTTAATTAAGGCCGATTCACAACACCACTTTCTGCGACGCGACTTGCGACAGTTGCGACTAGAAACTGTCTGTCCCGAGCTGTCGCTTACAGTCGCAAGGCACCTGTCCGCGAAGTTGAAGAAAGTTCAACTTTTGCGACATGTGACGTTCGACATGCACAAATGGAGTACAGTTTCTACCCTGGATGCTCATGCAGTGCACGTGCATAGTACTACTACACGGGTGTTTGCAGTGCATGAACTCTGGCCAGTCGTCCCCGTACGCAAAATGCGTACGCATTCGGATCTACCGTACATTTCCTCGTGTTTTGGGCGAATCTGAGAGGTACAACGCGGTCGAATTGGGCCTGAATTTGCCCTGAACCAGCCGCTATCGAAGTAAAATTAGGCATTTTGAAGGCTACACGGGAACGCTGCGGCCATGTCTTCTTTCCTGCGTCTTTTGTTTGAAAATCTTAGTGTTTTTGAGCTCGTAGTTTCGTCTTCGTTGTGGAATGGCCGTGCGTACATTCTCCTTGGAATTACCAATGTCACACCCCCGTTTATTACATTACTAGGAGTTTGCCCGGCAGCCACGATAGTTTTTATCCCTGGTTTCATATGTCCTTTCATTGAACAGCCAAACGAAACTTTGTGGCGCGGGGGTCTCAAGTTTGTCACTTTGAGTTGTACACAACAACCACATCAACACCTCAAAGAACCAAAAAACCAAGTGAGCAAAGTATTTCAATGTTTCGCTTTTGCCTGGCCTGCTGTGAAGATGGAGACTTCTACTCGGTAGCAGATACTCGTATCAATAAGCTGGGAGGGAGAGCGTGGCCAGTAAAATGTTAGGATAAAAAGAGCCACATTCTCTCTCGGAAAAGGTCATCATTCCAACACACTTGCTCTACCTGTAGTAGGCTAGATTTTGCATGCACGTGCGAGATTCGCATCCGCCGCGCACATAGCCAGAGTCGAAATTTTTGTACTCTCGGATTTGCTGCCATCTTGACGAGTGGCCTCTGCACACTAGTGCATAAGGATTTCGCATACATGAAAAAAAGATTGTGAACTGTGTGTCGCTGTCACGGCTTGTCGCAGCTCGTCGCAGGTGTCACAAGTCGCATGTCGCGTTGCTAGAAGTTGTATTGTGAATCGGCCTTTATACTCGAATGTGGATTTTACTCTGGAAAATACTGTACATAACCATGTGCTGATATCACGACCGTATTTCCACACCCAGATTTTTTGCCACGAATTGCAGCTACCTACCCTATAGTTTGGAAGGTTGCACATCATTGTGAACCTGATGAAGGCAATTTGCCGAAACGTTGGAATAATTGTTGTGAAATGAGTTGAACTATTGCAGTGTTAATGGAAGAGAGCGTGTGGGCTCTACTCTCAACTGTTTATGAAAATACAGGACGCCTCCCCACTTTTACTACCCTATCTATCGCCGTTAATTAATTTGACGCAGAATAGGCCTCACCCTTAATTTTTTTGGGTTGAACTAGTGATGTGTGTCTTTTATACTCTGGGAAATCTGGTGCTTGGACAGTCTGGCTCAACCACTGGTAACTTGTTTGTGGTTCAATTGCTCCCGTCATGCTTCTCATTGCATAGCATGCCGTGATGCTTTTCCTTGCCATTCCCTGCTCTTGTTGCGCATGCATGAACATATCGTATCTCTACAGACGACTGCAAGTGCTTGAACCAGGGTCAGTGTGACAACGAGGGTAAATGCATCTGCCCGACAAGATTCTACGGAGAACATTGCCAACTCGGTAGGTAACAAGATATTCATTTTTGTCAATGCAAACAGTTATTTCCACTCATTGCATATAAGGCTGAGGTTGTGATAGTTTCTTCATACCCTGATACAGATCCAGACCCACTACTACTATAATCATTCCGTTTGAATGTGGTGGATCTCCCCCCAGTGCACCTGGGGTGTTGTGTAATGTGGATTTTTAAAAAAACTGCTTAGACGTGTCGCACCCAATGAAGATCATGAATCATGTACTAACCATGCTGTGCTGTTCTGTTGCTATTTTTGTTGTGCACTGAAACAATATGTGCGTCATGCACTGCACACAATAACTGGTGCAGAGTGCAGAACATGTCTGAACCAGGGTCGCTGTAATGAAGACGGCACCTGCACCTGCGCTGAAGGATGGATTGGTGACCGGTGCCAGACTCGTAAGTGTCTACTTAATGAAGCGAATACGCTGCATTCCTTCGGCGTGCGTACTGCATGTTGCAGTTACATTTCTTTCGCTTTGTAAATCTATGTCCAGTGAAAGTAATGCCATGTGTTCGGATTACAGTACGCATTTTACACACACTCCTAATTTACACCCCCCTAAAAAAATAAAAGGTCTGTGCTGCTCACACTCCAGTGGTTAAATACACCGCGATGTAAAGGGTGGATGGGTATAATCTGGGCACGGATAATACTCAGGTACGGCGATTACTCTGGAAAGTATGGTACATTGTAGTAGTTGATTTGCCTGTCGTCGGTTGGACTAGTTGAGCCAATTTGCATGCATGAATGCCGGTCATCGGCCCCAGCAACTTCTGGTCTCCTGGCTTGTTGCAAAATGCCCATTTTGTGTCACCCGGGAAACATAAGCGGGACTTGATCACAGCGGATTTTGAGAAGTGGAGTGTCCCTGCCTCATTAATATCATCAAGAGTCCATAATCCCGCAGAGTGCGCAACTAGGATGGGGTTGTGGGACGGCGTAATCCGTGATTTACGTCATGTTTGGGTCGGACTTGCGTCATTGCGTCGACGCGGTCAACCACGGTTCACACTTTCCCTACTCATGATGTCACACTATGACGTTCAACACGGATTTCGTCCCAGATCTGATCAGTGAAGTTGCGCACTCCGGAGGATTATGGATTCTTGATATAATGGTTTGACCTTCCTTGCAGCCGCCGTGAATGGTTTGTCGATGATGTAAGCCGAGTGGAGTGAAGAAATTAAGCTTTCCCCAGTGGTCACTAGAACAGGTCGGAACTACAGGCACACTACATCGCCTGATGTGAGTTTTCGCCATCACCAGACCCCATAGAACGGGTTGCCAGGCCGTTGTAGATGTTGGATGGGATGTGTTCTGGTCCAATGGATTGAAATAATCAGCTCCTACTCAAGCCCGTCCAGCATCTCGACATAAAGACCAGTATTGGCCGTGGATTTACAAGCCAAAAGTCTGCTCCATCTGTCATGCCGTGCCCTCAAAGACTGTGAAAGTCCCTAAATAGTACCTCACATCTTTTTTTTCTCGATGTCTGCTGCGGGCATAATTTGCATGCTGCACACGTTTTTCTTTGGGAGGTTCGTAGACTGATTTCTTACTGTTATGCCAATGTCTGGCATACTGACCAATGTTGTTGTTGTGTGTTGGTTTAATGTAGGGTGTGCGGACACGGACCCATGCTGCGTGAACAAGCGCATCGTGACACGCCGGGATCAGGTCTGCCGCGCCGCCACCAGCGACTGTGACGTGGCGGAGTACTGCGACGGCGAGAATGCCACATGTCCACAGGACCTGACCGCACGCAACGGCTGGCCTTGCTCCAATAGTCAAGCATCCTGCTGGAGTGGAGTTTGCCAATCACGAACTGGCCAGTGTCAGAGTGTCTGGAACGATATGGATCAAGGGTCAGCTCCTGAGGATTGCTTCGCGATCATGAACGTTTTTGGAGAACGTACGGGTAACTGTGGTTTCAAATCGTCCAATTCCACCCCAGGAACCTATGCAGCCTGTGCGGCTGGAGATGCCCTATGTGGTAGTTTGTTCTGCCTTCCAGTTGCTCGAAAGAACCAACCCAGTAGTGGCGTTCTGTCCCAAACTATTCCCGTACGCGGTGTTGGCGGTGTACTCAGGTGCAATGGTTTGTACGCGTCCCCGCCAAGAAACCACGATGACCCATCGCTCGTGAAGGACGGAACACGCTGTGATGCCAGCGGCGCTAACAAGGACCTCGTGTGCCACAAGCAACGCTGCGTGGACCAGTCTCGAGTCACCAGTCAGTGTTCGGTCGATGCTGACAGCGGCAAAGAGTGTGGTGGAGTCGGTGTCTGTACAAATGTAACAACCTGCCTTTACCAACCCACACCTGGCAAGTTTTTTTTTCACTGAATACCACAGAACCATCAGATGCTGCACAGCGGGGGCGGTGACATATTGGATGGAAGTGGGGGCGGGGCAAAAGTAACTCCTCCAACCAAAGGTCTCCGAATCATCTGTACTAAGTTACCCTCATAGTGTGCGTTTTCAATTCATTTTTAGTTTCTGTACGTCCACGGTGCGTTTGGTTAGTACGATCTAGAACAGGATCGAACAGCTGGTGCACATGGCGCAGCCCCATGCCAACTACACGGTACTCCAGAAACAGAGCTCATTTTTGTGAAAAATATGCCAAACTTAGTACATACTTCAAAATGTGTATGTGTCACCATGGTGACTGTGTACAGTACGAAGAGTCCAACCCCAAAGTGTGTGCACGTGATCATTTGGGACCAAAATCGATGTTCCCGCCAGGTTTCACAGTGAAAAAGTGAAACTGCTCGGTTTGCTCCGGCCTTGAGGCCTTAGCAAGCAGAACATGTTCTGGCCGACCCAGAACAGGTGCAGTGCCAACCAAACGCGCTGTTCTGGTGAATCCTGTTCTAGCTCGTACCAACCAAATGCGCCCCCAGTTGGCATATGGATGCGATGTGCTACAGATCTTGGCTCTCAAACTATTGCTGCTACATGCAATGTACAAGCAACAAAATAGCTGTCACGCCTTTTTGAGAGCTGCCTTACTGCGTGTGAGCAAAACTCTGTATCCTCCAACCAAAATTTTCATCGGCTCACGTGCTCAACGTAGAATGGTCATTCAAAGTCCTCAGATTCCTGAGGCTCAAGCTATTCTGACCTCTACTTTGCACGAGCCATGCAACTATGACCTACAGGGAACGTCCCCTTTCTTGGGCATGCTGTTCACAGACGTGCTCGCCTCACACGCAATTTGTAAAAAAATGGTCGTATCTGTGGTTCGCTCTTTCGTGCTATTACTGTCCTCGCAATTGAAACAGGCCCGGCCAAAAGCGGTATGGTTGCCAGGTATACTAACCACTGACCTTTGGATATGGTTACGTGTGGATACACGGAATTCGCAAAATAACTTCGTAGCACGTCCTGTGGTACTGCGCTGTAGGACTGTTTGTCAGGATGGTTCATGTGCAGTGCGAGCGCAGAAGGACCGGAAGTTGTGTGCGGATTGGATCACGTTTTCCAGTTTGAATTTTCTTCACATCGCGGATGTTCGAGCTGGGAAGGCAGAAGAACAGAGGTTCGAATATTGAGGGGTTTTCAGCCCTAACGCAAACCCAGATTTTGCAAGTTCACAAGAGTTTTAAAAGCCTCAGTACAGCTCCTGAAAAGAGTTTTTTGAGTAATATTGATACGGTGGCGAAGACATACCTTTAATAACCAGAGAAATGGTGGTAGCTACTAGTTACTAGCAAGAGTAGATAAACAAGAGTGTGCAACTCCGGATCTCTCCTGCACAATCTGCAAATACCCCCGCCCACTGCAGAATTTTTGTGGGCGTCACCTTTTTTCAGAGAAACGCGCATTTTGCCGCAGAGCAGTGCAGAGTAGGCAAAGCCCGATTTTGCCAGTGAAGCTTCGATATTTTGCCGCAATATTTTGCTTTCTCATCGTTAATATTTTGCTTTCATTTTCCCAGGCCACTCGACATTTTTGCTCCCTTTTTGCCCCTCAAAAAAAATTGTGTCACATGTGGGAAAAGTGACCGAAAGTGGGTCAAGTGTTGGCAAAAATGAGAAAAAGTGAGTCACGTTTTGCTAAAACTGTGCGAAATTGAGTCACGTGCACCGTGTAAATGTAAAATCTTCAAATTTCCAGCGAACACATCGATATTTTGCTCCGTTTTGCTAGTAAATTCCCTTTCAGAATTCTTCGATATTTTGCTAGCATAATTGCTAGCAAAATCAGGCTATGCCTAGTCTGGGGCACGTGCTGGGCACTGGGCTTGTAGTGTAAGTCCGGCCAAGAGCACGAGGGAAAACTTTCCGAAAGACTCGCAGCGCGAGCGTCGTCGAAAAGATTACGTCATCAAAAAAATCTGCCGTGGGCCTACCCATCCGCGAGTTGCACACACTTGTTTATCTACTCTTGATGGCAAGCGGACCGAGCTCGGGACAACCTTCCGGGTTTTGAGCTGACTGCATAGGCAGGAGCACCGGTGACCTCAGAGTTGAGGAAATTCCTAATTTTCGGTGCCATCTGTATCGTAACTTGTTAGGGCCCGGTCACACATGCACTCGGAAGTAGTGGATCCGCTGAAGCGACGTCGCAGGAGCGAACAATACCATGGCAACGGCGAAAAGCAGAACTTCCGCCTCAGTGGAAACTCCAATCCGCTTCCTCCAAAATTTTCGAACCAAGACTGTCGCTTCTGCGGTTTTGCTTCAGCGGAAAACACCACGGTCTGCTGTATAAGGACTTACTACAAGAAATTTGTATGCGTATGATGCCCATGCAACAAAATGCGTGCAAGATGGTCATTGACCTCGTTTATTCTCCGTACCGTATGCACCACAGCCCACTTTACTCTCATTTTCCGCCGAAGTAGGAGTTTGCCCTGTTTGTATGCGTGACCATACACACGTGGTTTCGCTGGAGCGACACCAGGCTCGCTGTTGCAGAACCTCCACGCTGAAGCGAACCCCAGTGCACGTGGGACCGGGCCCTAAGTGTTCCCCTTTCAAATATCACCCTGAGCACTATGAGTTCAGGAGAGCAATATGGAACAAAAAAAGTGAAGATTTAAAGTCAAAATGTTGGTGGGTTTCCATAGTAATTTTTGAAATCAGATTTTGCGAAGAGTGGATGGTATGCTGTTGACTGCTTTGCTGAGATGCTTGTGTGGGTCATCTCTGTTTCTCCGCAACAGAGAGCAACGAGTCCGCCAACACTACCCAGGCTGCTACACCCACGACCAGTTACCCAATAACCAAACCAACGAGTGACCCAGCCACAACTACTCCAACCGAAGTCGTCTAATAGAGTGACGGTGATGAACAGTGCAGTGCATGAAGTGTCAGTAATTGTAACTAGTCACGCATAAACCGGGGGGGGGGGATACTACCGACAGGACTAACCTGGTGCCTTTCCACTTACCCACCCATCTTCCATAGCATCCACAATTCGGTCCAGGAAACTCGACAGGCACATGCAATCGGTGTTACTCCAACGGAACGTTTCCACAACGTGAAGAGCCTGGCTAACCAAGTGTGTTTCCAGTCCTGATAATTTCCTCCCATTGTAAATTTCAAATCTGCAATTTCAGATCAGTGAAAATCTGAGGCAGACTGATATCCCATAACCCGCTATGGCTGAGTATTTATGTCGTATTTTAATTAGTAATTACGCATCTATTATTTGCAAGATGAGGAGGGCAATAATAGATTGATCCCGACATAGCATACCTTAACTGGTTTAGCTTTGTTGTTGTGTATTGTACTAGCACATAGTATATACATAAGTCGTCTACATTACTTATTTATAAACAGATGTTCTCAGTTGTTACTTAGTCTTTTAATGTGTTCCCCAAGTTCTTTGACTGAGAATCTGGCAGTTTGGGCTCAAGTCATTTGGCTCCAGTTTTTTTCTTTTTTCATTTCTAACTCTTGTTTCTAAGTTGAGGAAAAGTTCTCAATCTTCGGACTTAAGCTCTGGTCACAACTGGTGCGTGTCCGCGTGAAACCACGCGTTTGTGCGTATTTTGCTGGCTTTTGGTGCGCCATGCATACGGAAACGCGCCCAAATGGAAATTCCAGCATGTTGGAATTTGCAGCGCGTATCAGCCTACATGCCATTCACTTTGATTGGCGGGGTCAACAAATTAGTACTCGAAGGTGTCGCACGCTCTAAATACGACACAGATTGCTGTTTGTAACAAAGCTTAGCAGAAGTACATAGCCCCCCAGAGTGTGCAACGCCTGCTCCAGCCCTGCATAGTCCCTGATACCAAGAGGCCATAACCCCCTAGAGTGTGCAACTCGTGATCCTTCTCAGCACAAATCAGTGCCGCAACGAAATCCAAACTTCATACGTCATGTAGTGAGTAGAGGATGTACCAGATATGCACATGGCCCCATCCGCCCATGCTTGACTATGGACCGGATGACGCAATGTTTGGATTTTGTTGCGCCAGACCCCAGCCTGGAGTTGCACACTCTGGGGGGTTATGGACTCTTGCTGATACTGATAGGGTCTTGGTTGAGCCAGGTTTAACAAAATTAGGACAGGTATACCATGTCAAAATGTGTGGAGAAGCAGATCCCAAACCCAGGTTTTGGAGATTTAAAGTGGGTTTTTGATCCTCAGTTCGGCCCAAATTGGACTTGCAAAAGCCAGCGGGACTGTTTCCGATGAATGGACTGTAGTAAAATCCCTTTTAATCAGGCTGCGAAAAATTCGCCGAAAATGAGACTGATCGAAAATCGCTACGCTTTTCGCCGATTTTGGAGGGTTCCTTTGACAATCGTCGAAAATCGACCAAATCTTCTAATAATAAATTATTTCACAAATTTTGAGGCCAACATGCCAACAGTTCTTTTAGCCGATTTTCCAGTATATTCCAGTTTTGCAGCCGATTGTCAAACAATCAACTGATTTTGCAGTCGAATCTGATGTATTTTTGACCCGAGCGAAAAGCGGAACAAGCGGAAAAAACGGGCCGGTTTGGGGAAAGCCTACACAGGGGACCTTTCCGAACCTGAGCTTTCCAAGTTGGAAGGTTGTTGGTTTGCGCCTTGGAGAAGTGTTGGACCTAGGTGTCAGGTCGCTGAATGTCTCAGTACTCCCGGCCTTGTCAGTTTTGTGCCATTTTGTCGCACTCGCTGACTGTATAAAGATCTGGTTACGTTGGTGGACAGTTATCATAATTTATAACAAACAAACCAAAAAACTAACTAACTAATACTGCGACAAGAATACCATGTAACAGGAGATGAGCCCTCGCCAATGAGAACGGTTTTGGGAAGCAAAGATGCAATGCGCTTGAGAAAAGCCGAAGCCTTGCCTCGACCACCCGTGCCACAAAACAGCAATGGTGCTGGGATTCATGCTGCCATGGAGAATCATAATCAGTAAATTGATGTTGCTGTTTTTTTCTTCTTTTTTTCTTTTTTCTTTTTGGTTTCCCGTTCCCGGGGCCTTCTATTCGGTGCTCTTTGTAGTTGTACTTCTGTACTGTTTCATGTTGAGCTACATGTATCCGAATTCCAATAAACACCAAAAAAAGAACAAAAGAGAGAAAAAAAACAGTCACATGTACCCATATATTTGGCGTTCCCCCTGAGCTACCCAAACAAATATTGTGCTTGACCGCATTACCGCATTCAGTATCTCCGCCTTCTCCGTTAACCTTCTCCGCAAACACAAGAAAACTAGAGGAAAACAAACAAATTCAAGAAGCAAGAATGACAAGAAAGGCAGAAAGTATGAGAACATTTTATTGTTATAAGCCAGCAAAATTTACCCCAGATCTCCAGTTTCAATTTCCAAACAACCCAGCACGGGAGTCTTCTGCAAGCTGCGCACTCTGCTCAAGCACAAGTCTGTGGGCGGGGGTATGCATATCACGAACGGCACACTGAGAGAAGTGGCAGCCATGATCATGCAGTCCCTGTGCCAACACTAGTTTCCGGCTCGGGCAGCTACCTAGTGACTGGAAGTTGGCTACAGTCTTACCTATCTACAAAGAGAACGGCAAAGATGCGTGGCCAGCTAACTACAGCCTACAGGCCTATCTCTGTATGATGATGTTGTTGTTGTTGCTGCTGCTGCTGGTGCTACTGCCGTGGCTGTCGTTACAGTCCCTCTCGTTGTCAGGAAATGTTTGCTTGTGCCATTCTTCAACCAACCGACTTCAATTGTCACATGACTGACTCACGGCTGCCATCCAGAGCACACGAGAAGTCCATCGAACCGTCCACTCGGCAAACCTGCAAGAAAGCACCACTTCCTACTCAATACACAGTGTTTCGAGGAATTCACCCCTCATCAGTTGAGCTTGAGTAGGCTGAGGAAGATTGTGCCTGAAGAGCACGACTTATATAGTGCTCTCTAGGCAAAGACATCACCAGGGATACAAACTTACAGAGACGCTCCGTTTCCAGCGCGAAAAACATCTCGTGAACACCAGATAGCAGCGTGAGTCAGTGTCGCTCTTGGAGGTGCTGAACAGACGCTGAGGACCGTTTGCCATTCACAACGTTGTTGCCTCCAAACCATCTAATTCGCATGCCCGCGCCGGGGACAACTCTGTGAAGAAGAGGTTGGTGCGACTTCGGCATCCTCACGACTGCCATCCAGTCCAGAGCACACGAGAAATCCATCGAACCGTCCACTAGGCAAATGATGAGGGATGAATTCCCAAAAACACTGTTTTTTGAGCAGGGAGTGGTGCTTTCTTGCAGGTTTGCCAAGTGGGCGGTTCGATGGACTTCTCGTGCGCTCTGCATGGTAGTCGTGAGTTAGTCAAGTGAGAATTCAAGTCGGCAGGAATAGCGCAAGCTCCCACGTATGGAGCAACACACAATTCCCCAATTGTCGCCGAGGTAGCACCAACCTCTTCTTCACATTCTTCATCCAGTTGAATTTTTATGGTTTTGTATGTTTGTATGCGCATTTGTTAATTTTGCTCCTGAAGTGTCCTTCTTGTTACTTTGCAACATTCCTCCTCCTTCCTACACCCCATTAAATATCACATTCGCTTCCATGTAATTGAGCTTGTAGCCCATGTGTACTTGCGAATTCAAATAAAAAACATACAATACAATCTCCCTGCTGCCGGCCGTGGCCAAGATTCTGGACGCCATCATCGCCGAGCACCTCACCAGCTTCCTCAATAGGCAGGGATTAATAACCGACCGAAAAATTAATTACCGACCACCAGTATGGCTTTGTCTCCTGCAAGTCAACATTCGATCAGCTAATTGTCCTGTCTTCAAGAGTGGCTAAAGCACTCGACAAGAGCCCTGTCTACCACGCTCTGTTCTTGTATTTTTCGCGAAAGCGTTTGACAAGGCACCGCACCCTGTTCTTCTCCGACAGCTCGCTACTTTAATATCCCCTGAAGCCGTTCCTTGGTTCACCAACTACCTCGGAGACCGGTCCTTCTGTGTTAAAGTTCTCTCTGCCAAGTCGCCGACCCATCTAATTTCTGCAGGCGTTCCCCAGAGTCTCACCTTGGCCCCATTGATTCTTTTCATTCTCTATGTAATGCCCTTCCTCGCACCATATCGTCTGATGTCACTACTGACGTGCTCTTATTTGCCGATGACACTGCTCTTGGTATAGCAGCCTGAGAACCTAACCAACAACAAATGGTCCACCCCTCCAGGCCGCCACTGGTGCCGTTCTGCAGTGGGCTGATTCAGTCGGAGGTTGCTTCAACCCCTCGAAGTCTTGCACCATGCAGTTCACTCCTAGAAGTCGTGCAGAACATGCCCACCCTACTCATCCGACTCCGCACCTTAGTATGCAGGGTCCTGGGAGATGACGTGTCTGATGTAGCGACTCACCGACATATTGGAGTCATCTTGGACTCTAACCTCGACTTCACCAGCCACATCACCCTCATCACGACACAGTCCCGCCAGCGAGTCGTCCTACTGATCCACATGACCAAGCGTATCACTCCGTAATATATGTAGGACTCAGTATAGAGTCCATGCACTATATGATGTCCAGCACCCTATATAGAGGCCATTGGTCCAAAATCCACTATACAGAGTCCAGGAGTTTGATCAGCTTCATCCTGCCGCGCAATCCCCTATGAGGAGTACACTTTTTCTACAAGTCCCCTATTCACGGTCCAGGAGTCCAGTTTATCCAGTCACGCCGTCCTGTGTGTTGTGCCCGAAAAAAAAAACACCTTTTCAGTTTTGCTTGCCTCGTGGCAGCGCATTCCTTTCTTCACTTCAGCCATGGCTGCCAGTTCTGCTGTGCAGTTGCTGACAGTAATCTGTCTCGAGGTAACCAAGGAGGATAAGGAGACGTTCAAAATCAAATCTGGAAAGCGTCTTGTGGTTCTCTGAAGACGTTTCATCAGTGCGTGGGATGAAAGCAGAAATTGCAGAACGAGAAAAGTTCAGCACAGTTCAAATCTGACGAGTCAGGTACATTGACACTCTCTTTCGTTCGACGCCACAAGGAACCCCTGTTTGGCTGGCCATTGCTGGCAGTAAAACGTTTGAACGGTTTCATCAGAGCGAGGGATGAAAGCAGAAAGCATACACTGACACTCTCTTTTGTTCGACGCCACAAGGATAGTACCCTGTTTGACTGGACAAGAGCTGCCTGTACCACCGTGTCAAAAGGCTGTCCAACTACATGGCAGGACGATGACTGAGGTGAGGAAGCTTTTACTCGTTTCGATTGGTCTGCTGTTCTGTCGTTATGCTTGATTTTTTTTTCCATTTTCAAAGAGCGTATCGCTTTTGTTTGATGTTGCTTGAATGAATGCCCTAAAAGTAATAAACCACTTCGTAATAGTCCTCAAGGACTGCAAGGACTTTGCATCAATCGTATACGATCGTCTAGCTATCATCAATTATTTTATTTCATGAGAAATGTATTTTTATCCCTGTGATAATTATGTGAACTCCACGACACTCTTCCTGTTGTAGGCTCTAGTATGATGTCAAAAACAATAGGATCCACAAACGCAGTGCCAGTGTACTAGTAGTAGTAGTAGTAGGAGGATTTCTTGTATGCCGATGACAAGAAAAAGCTTCTAAAAGCTAATACATGTACTCGTATTCCATGACGTAACCATTTTGATGTCACAAACATGACATTGTGTCAGTGAAACTGCCTCGTGACAACAAATCATTGCATTTCCATTTTGGGAAAGACTGACTGACGGCAACGCTGTACAGATTGTTCAAATCATCTCATATCAATTTAGTTGCAGTGAAGTGAAACACTGTGTACACTACATGTATGGTGGTGTGTTTGTGCGTCTTGAGTGTGCACAAACGATCTTATTCCTTGTATTACTAATAGATTATTGTCCCCACCCTCACCTGTTCACAGGTCTTTGAGTGGATGGATTTTCATTGAGCATCACATTCGTTGAGAACTTGGTAGTTGTGTGCTCCCATGCATCATTAGGGTAATAAGCGTATCCTTGTGCAATCTATTTGTTGCAGGTGTGCTGATCTTCAGAACCTTGTGGAACTGAGTGATGCTGAACATTTGCATGGCCATGAGCAATGGTGAAGCTTGCTATTGCACTCTCAGCATGTGCTAGTATTATGCTGACTACTGCACTATGTTACTCTCTTACACTACTACATGTATGTAAACGTGCGTGCATCCGCCCACGTATGCATTCGTTTCGTATAATTATGTGTTATCCCTCTTGACTTTACGTGTAAATGGGTGGACGTTTGCATGGCTGTTGGAGTTGATTGTGTATTGTGCCTCTACTCTTTTCTTGGTGTTTTTTATTTATTTATATATTTATTTCACCTTCCCGTGGCCAGAGAATATAGGCCAATATGGAGGGAGGGGGCGGTAGCCAGCCATGGCAGTAAACAAAAACAAAGCAAAAATAAATAAATATTACACATTACTGGAGGCAAAGAGAAACAAATGTGGATGAAGAACTAGCAGTTATTAGAACACGAGCTTCATGTTGGCCTTGAAATCCTTTAGCGTACAAGACGATTTTACTGATAGAGGCAGGGCCACCCAGAGAGAATAGGCAGCAAAAAACGGAGATCTGGTATAAGCTGAGGTTCGGGCTTTAGGTAAAGTGCAGGGATTGCGCGTAGGACGAGTGGGAAGAAACCAGTTATATTTACGAAAGTGTGGCGGGGCTTTGTCAAGACGAATAGAATGAACAACAATACACAGTTTTCGATCCGCATGACTAGAGATAGGGAAGGTGTTTAACATAATATCATACAGCTCGGCAGAAGGAAAGTATGATGGTTTGCAGAAAAGGACTTTGAGTATCCTCTTATTGTGGACTTCCAGGGTACTCATTAACGATTTACTAAGTAGGGATGACCAGGCGGTTGAGCAATAGAGAAAAATGGGGAGAATATAGCAATGATAAAAAAGGCGAATGCATTCAAGCGGTAGGTGGGAGCAGTGAGACACGAGGTAGCCAACAGCTTTACTGACTTTGCTACAGATATAGTCGACATGTCTACTAAACGATAAGTCTGAGTCAATGACCAAACCAAGATGTTTGTGTTGTTTTACCACTGTGAGGTCTGTGAGGGAACCGGGAAGAGTGAATGCATAGGTTGGCTCTGAGTTCGGCAGGAATAATATCTCAGTCTTGGCGATATTAGGTCTTAGTCTCCAGGTATTCATCCACTGATGGACTTCGTTGATACCGCGCTGGAGACTGTCTCGCAGCCTGTCTAGACACTCATTGAACCGGAGCAGTGCAGTATCGTCAGCAAATAAGGACACACCTTTAACATGACTGGGAAGATCATTTATAAACACTAGGAAAAGGAGGGGCCCAAGGATGGATCCCTGGGGCACTCCGGACAGAACAGGTGAAGCATCTGAGAGAGTTCCACCTACAAAGACAACTTGCGTTCTGTCGGATAGGTAGTCTGTAATCCACTCCAGCGCTGAGTCACACACACCGAAAACTTTGGAAAGTTTAGCAAGTAATGCACGGTGCCACACGGTGTCGAAAGCTTTCTCGAGGTCGAAAAAGCACATGGCAACTTTCCGCCCCATATGACGATGGTCGGCAATGTTTTGGATCAGCTTGGTGATCTGTAGAGCGGTCGAATCACCACGACGAAACCCAGATTGCGCGGGATCCAGAGCAGGAGAAATATGATTATACAATTGATTGAAGAAGAGCCGTTCGCAAAGTTTGGAAATACAGGACAGGAGGGAAATTGGGCGATAGTTACTAGCTTGGGATTTGCTGCCTTTGCACTTGTAAATAGGCACAATTTTAGCCAGTTTCCAGTCAGTAGGGAACTTGCCTGTGGTAAAGGAGAGGTTAAATAGGCGGCTAAGTGGAAAAGAAATCGCAGTAGCTAGCTTCTTTATCATATTGTTCGTGATACCGTCTAGCCCTGGCGCTTTCCCAGATTTCAGGTTTGAGATGGCTTTACGAACATCTGCTGTAGTGAACGTGGGTGAATTGGCGAGTAAGACGAGTGTCATATTGGAGAGGGGGTATTACTAAACGTGGGTCATCAGGCACCGCGACAGAGGTAAACTGCTTGTTGAGGATGGTTGCTTTTTGGAAGCTGTCGGACACCAAATCCAAGCAGGCTTGGACACCAGAGGGTGACGTGTATGTACATGTGTTGACGAGTTGGTGAAGACCAAATGGACTGAGCGTGCGATACAATTCAGCACCGGCAGTATTGGTGGAATCTGTCGAACACCATGACGTGTGCTTGCTGTTAAAATCACCTGTCAAGATAACGTGAGAAGATGAAAGAGGAAGAGTAATGAGTACGTCTTCGAGAGTCTGGCAGTACCTTGGTATATCTGTTGGCTTAGCAGAAGGTTGACGATAACTGCAGCAGAGGAGGATCGGCTCAGCTGCAGCCGGATACGGCTGGAGTTGAACCCAAACGGCTTCGCACCCATCGCGAGCTAGATCGGGACGCATGGCAACAGACTTAAACTTATTCTGTCGAACAAGGATAGCGACACCGCCTTAACCTCTTGCACTTGTCCCGGACTTATTCTCTGCAGGGGGCCTGTGCCTCCGGAAGGTGTCATAACGCGTAATATTAAGTGCAATATTCGGGTCGCGCCAGGTTTCAGTTAGGCAGATTATGTCAGGCTGCCACTCTTCAGCAACAATAGTAAGCTCTGTACACTTATTTACTACAGAACGACAGTTTGTTGATAGGAGTGTGAGCTGGGGTGGTGTAGAATGCTGGTGAGTGGGAAGGGAGTGTCTGGTAGGAAAGAATGGGTGTGCGTGTGAGTTCAGTGGGGAAGGTGGGTGTGGGTCCAATTGCATGGTTTAGTTACTAGCAGACTGATCCAAGGTTGTGCTGTCAGATGCAAATCTCCATTCCCTGATGGAAACTTTGCTTGGCCAGAAATCTTCTTCGAGAACCTGGTCAGTATGCTCAGCCGGAACAACAAGGTGAGCATAAGCAGTACCAAAGTACTTGGACTCCGAAATTGAGCAACTGAGGACGTCAACTGCTTTCTTTTTGCACCACTCCCTGATAGAGTCAGCCTCACACCCAGGATCGACATTTCCGAGGTAGAAGCACTTCCGCTTGATCCTTTCTGCCCCCTGGAGGCTGCCTCGCTTACTGGACATCGGCTTTTTGTACTGTGATGTGATAGAACGCTGCAGTGCTGGAGCACGAGCCATGTGTCGGTGTGGAGGATACTGCCAACCATTACGGTCAGTGTCACCAGGAGTGCCAGAGCTGGTCATTCGCGTGCCATGTTTGGGTGCGGGAGGTGCGTACTGGGAACCTACTTGTACAATGGGCTCTGTAGAGGATGCGCCAGAAATGGTAGAAGTGTACATATTTGGACCTACTTGTACATTGGGCTCTGTAGTAGATGCACGTCAAAGGATGGCAGCGTACGTATTCGGTTGGTACCGAGTGGTTAGTTAGTGGCACTACCGGGGCTCGCACTTGCTGACTTTTGAGCTCCCCCATCTCCTCCCGCAATCGTGACAATTGGGCTTCGAAGTTTTCTTGCGAAGACTTACTTGTTTCAATCACATTTCGTATTTGCGAAATCTCATTTGAAAGTGCTCGGACTACGTCTAACAGTTCTGATACAATTGGTACCATACCGGTTTCAGATGGCGCTCCTCTGGCTGGTGCGCTGGCTCCCTGGCCCTGCTTACGGAGAGCGAACACGAGGTCCGCCCTGGATAGGTCGTCCCATCCTGGAATTCGGACGTCCTTGGCTACCTGCTGCAACACATTGAACTCGATCAGGGCTAGGTCTAGGGTTGAGTCCGCCATAGCTGTGCTTTCTTGGTCAGTGCTCAACAAACAAAACAATAGTTTTCTTGGCGTTGTAGAAGTTTGTGTGTGTGTGTGTGTGTGTGCGCACGCACAATAATTTGAAAACAAATAATTAATCCTTGGCTCTCCATTATTCTTTTTCTATTCTTGGTTTTTTTCTACGTATTTTCTTGGCGTTGTGTGTGTGTGTGTGCATTTGTGTGTGTGCGTGGACAATAATTTGGCAACACTACATGATTGAGATATTGTAATTTGCAGCGTCTGCGAAGAGACCACTTGACTTGAGGATGGTGTTTGTAGGGTTTTTCGTGTAATGAAGTGGCTGCAGTGGCGCCTCAATACTTATTTTTTATCTTGAGAAGTGAATGATGTAAAGGATTAAAGGGAGAGGCCGTTTTCTGATTAATATTCGCTGCTTACAGCAGATCCTATGTCTAATTTGGAACTCTGGATAGGGGATGCCTAATTGGCTGGACTTTATACAGCGATTGTTGTCCACATAAAGACTCGTTGATTTCAAAGTTTGGACTTCGTACAGTTGATTTTGGACCAATGGACTCTATATAGGGGTGAAGCCAATTGGCTGGATTCTATACAGGGAGTGATGTCCATCTAAACTTTGAGCTCACAGTTGATTCCAAGTTTGGACTTGGATATGAATGTGAGACCGTCCGTGCCTGGCAATGTGGTCTGTAGTACCAGGCTGGTCGCTAGTCACGGTGGTCTTTAATTACAGCCTTTGCTGTATCCCCGAGATGGGCTGCATTTTCGAAACTTACACTGCTGTCAAGACTGATTGCACAGTGTTAGGGAAAAACTTGGCTATGTCACACGGTGTATCTGAATATCTCGCCATGACAGTCTTTCCTATGTGAATTTCAAGAGCATAATGTTTCTCTCCATAGCTGGAAAATCGTGTGCGACTTGGGCTGATGAAATGTTCATATCGGAACAAGTGAGACTTCAACAGTAGCTAGTACACATCAGGCCTGAGGACTCAGTCGCAGCGTTTCTCCAGCACACTTGTTCTCTCCTTCAACTCAGATACTACTTGAAGTACTAGTAAAGGCCATCTGACTCTCACACTCAGTCCTTCCACCCTTCATTTTCGTGGTTTGGGCTTCCACTCGTGACTCGGCAGGTTCCTGGCCTCTCCGCAGTCTGTCCTCAGGAGAGTGTCGCTATGGAGCTAGTGCAGCCGAATCAAAGGGAATCGAGTTCTTTCTCAGACGTCCACAAACTTTCGTTGTGCTTGACTTCGCTTCCACTGCGGGAAAGTAGTCACACTTCAGGACCACGATGTGCTTGTTGCAGCCTACACCAATGATACTAAAATAATATTCCCTCATTTTTCTGCCTCCCGGCCGGCCGGCTCGGCAAGGAACGTATGGAATGGGAGCCTCAGTTCCATCTCTCGTCTGCTAGTGCATTCAGGAGCGCAGCGGCGCTTCGGCATGACGATACAAGCCGAATCAAAACAACTCTACTCTCTAGCCAAAAATCTAGCTCAGTGTTCGTCAGGCAAAAGCCAAAGTCACGAACTCAAAAGGTGGGGAAGTCAGAGTCAGAAGGTCCACTTGCCCCGTCTCGAACCCAGACAATCTTTGTGCAAGTCATCTATTTCGGTGGGGTTGTCGGACCGATCCTGCACCTTGGATTTTTCTCCGACTTTCCTCACTGGTGTAGGTGGCACAATGTCGGGATCCTCTAAAAGCTCTGGAGTGTTACCTTCCCCACGACCAGCGTGAGGAGGGGAGGTAACACGACTAAGTAAATTTCGAACTACTCGCGACATCTTGGATTTTTTAGTAGAGATCATTACTTTCCTATGCAGAAGTCCTGTACTTTCACTTTTCAGCGCAGCTAGTTGACATGATGAACTGATATTGATGTTCTTTCTTGTGTCCGTGGAACCGTGCTATCCCTGTGCCTTTGGTTTTGACCGTGAGTCTGTCTACCCCAACTACACTGTATTCAGTTTGATTTGGATTTTGTCCGACGACCGTGGATTTCTGCCGCTGTGCCTCTAGACTGCTGCGTAGATTGTTGGAGCTGTGGTTTGAGGCCAAGACAAGGCACCACACTCACGACCGCATTCATGAAGAAAGCCGGGTACGAAGAAGAGAGTGGATTGCAACTGAGTTCAATAATGGCAACCGGCGGGGCAGAAAGCTCGACATCAGGAAACACCACCCGAACCATCGCGTCCATGCGCACCGAACAAATATTATTATTATTATTATATATATTTGAGGATTTCCCAAAGACGTAGTCTAAATTGAAGGGAGTTCCATTATAATGGGAGGCTGTGGGGTTGAGATAGCAGACAGTGGAGGGCTAATAATTCGTAATGAACAGCCTAGCAAGAGAAATACAATTATGCTGAATGTTCCAGAATGGTCCTTCAATCAATGATACCTATAGCCTCGGGGTATGCCTTGAAATACGAAATGTACCGAAACAGAAACACAAAAATTAATAAGAATAAGCGCAACGCACAAAGAAGGAGGACAGAGGCATGTCAGTGCGGAGTGGCATTGTGTTTGGTGTCAGAGAAGTGCGTGCAAATGTGACTGTGAAACAGGGACTGCGAGGCTGTGGCTCTCAGGTCTGCGGGCAAGGCATTCCAGACAGTAGCGGTGCGGAAGAGAAATGACCTCCCGGCGTGTTTCCCAACCCTTGGCAGAGTGAATGCGAGTTGGCGGCGGCGACTACGCGTGGGGCAGTATCCCGCTGCTTCAAAAAGTTCTGGTTGGGTGGTGACCAAATGGAAGAATTCCATAAGGCAGGCGATCTTCCTGCGCCAGGATAGACTTGGCCACCCCAGCTGTTTAAACAATGATGACTTGGGCTCGTCTGATGGGCAAGGGCATCTCTCAAGCCGCATGACTGTGCGAGCTACTCTGGCTTGCAGCCGTTCAAGGGTGAGCCGCTGTGCAGCAGAGAGGGAGGACTCCCATACTGGGGCGGCGTATTCTGCTGTGGGGCGGACATACGTAAGGTACAGCTTCCTGACGATGTCTCCTGTTAAACGGTCAGCCATATGGCACAGAAGAATGCAGCGCTGTCTAAAATTGCTTATTGTCTGTTCAATATGCTCCTGGAAGCTAAGTGTTTCACTCAACAACACTCCCAGGTGACGGTGACTGGTTGACGGCTGGATACCGCGGATGGTCTCTGCAGCTCCTTCCTCAGCGAATGAGATAACAACGGTTTTCGATGGGTTGAAGGTTCCGCCTACTCGGTCGGCCCAGGCAAATGTGTCCTGCAGGGCAGTCTCCATTGGGCTGGTACCTTTGGTTCGTGCTTGGCCGACGGCGGTGTCATCCGCGAACAGGTAAACATCAGCGTGCTGGTTGCGTGTCGAGGCTCTGGGTAGGGTGTTGATATGTACCAGGAAAAGCAATGGCCCGAGGTGGGAACCCTGGGGTACTCCAGACTTGACGGGACGTGGGGAGGACAGATGGTGTTGGACGCGGACGCTGAATGTACGCGTATCGAGGTAGTTCTTAAACCAACTCGTAGCCGGAGCATCGCAGATAGTCCCGAGTTGCTGGAGAAGCACGTCATGCGGCACTTTATCGAAGGCCTTCGCAAAATCGAGAAATGCAGCATCGTAAGGGATGCGTTTATCCATGGTCGATGCGATCTTAGTAGTGAGCTGTATCAGCTGGTCAACTGTGGAGCAATCACGGACAAAGCCGAACTGTTCCGGGACAATGATGTTGTTGACCTCGAGATAGTGACCGAATTTGGTGGCGACAATCTTGTCTAGTGCTTTCGCAATAGCTGGGAGTAGGGTTATAGGGCGGTAGTTGGAGGGATCACACGGGTTACCTTTATTTTTAAATATGGGGATTACTGTTCCCAGCTTCCAGGCACTAGGAAACTCACCTAAGGTGAGGCTAGCGTTAAACAGGTTGGTAACAGAGGACGTTATACAAGGTGCGATCTCTCGGAGGATCCTGTTCGAGATGTTCCCGCCTGTTGCCTTATGCTGCGGGAGCCTTCGGAGCACCCGGTACACTGAGGATTCGGCCAAGACTGGCAGAGAGAATAATTCATTCGGACAGTCGTCGGCTGGTGCTGGTATTGGACCTGTACCTTGAGCAGGAGTGCACTGGCGCTCAAATACCTTCGCGAGCATTTCTGCTTTCTCTGGTTCGCTCTGTGCCGTGTAGCCCTCACACGTTAGGTCAGGAACTTTATCTTTCTTACAGGAGATGTTGGCAAGTGTCTTGGCTTTCTTCCACCAAAGGTGGGCATCTTGCTCATCGTGAATATTCTCACTGAGGCGCTTGAAGTACAGGGTCTTGGCATTTCTTAACTGGTTCTGATATGCATTCCTCTGGGCCTTGTAGGTTAACCAGTATGCTACTGTTTGGTGGCGCTTGGCGGCACGGAAAAGGCGCTGCTTCTGGCGATGAAGGTGATGCAGATGCGGGGTGAACCAAGGCTTGGTTTGCTGTCTTCGAGATGAAACTCGTCTGTACGCTAAGCAGCTGGCAATGGCTTGTGTGATACATGACTCCCATGCCCACCACACACTCTCGATGGTGGAAGCACCAAGCATACACTCCCGAAGTGGAAGAGATGAAAGTTTCTGTCGTAGAGATTGAAAGTCAGTGTTCGCGTAGTCTGGTACAAAGCGGGGCGGCGGGTGCTTTGGGGTGTGCTTTCCTGAGAGATATTTAAAGATTATGGGACAGTGGTCTGATAGCGGATCTAGGACTTCAAGGTCGGATATACGATGATCTGCGTCTGTGATAACCAGGTCGAGAAGTGATGACTGGCTACCCGTAGCTGAGTATCGGGTTGCGGTGTTTCGGACAATTTGCTGTAGTGCAAGGTCGTCTAACAATCCTGCTAGCTGTTTGCCCTCTGCCGTATCAACATCTGTTGCGTTCCACTGTCGGAGTTTGGCATTGAAATCACCGAGAATGACTGTCGTGCCTGAGGCTGACAGTGCGTTGGCAATGGTGGACTGGAAGGACACAAAAAGTCGTGTTTTTCTGCTGATGATCGGTGAGGGGGCCTGTAAAACATGTGGAATGTATTCTTTCGACTGTTCTGCGATTCTATAAATTCCACGCAAATGTGCTCCAGTTTGCATTCAAGGTCGGTCCGCCGTTGGAAATGGCACATAAGCGATTGTCGAATATAAACAGCAAGTCCTCCGCCTATCGCGGAGTGTCGGGCACCGTCTCTATCTTTACGCAGGAGGCTGTATCCGGGAATTGAGATGGCTGCATCCGGCAGTGATTGGTAGAACCACGTCTCACAGAGGAATAGGAGGTCAAGGGACGAAATGTGTAGTAGCGACTCAATGACTGGGATCTTATGAGTGGCGCTTTGGCAGTTGAGTTGGCCTATCCTAAGGTGGAATGAATGTGTTATGGGCGTGTAGGGTGGATGGCTAGATGTCACATCAGCAAGAAGGGCAGGGAGGGGTTCTGCATTGTGAGTAGGATATATACTGGTAGGCCTGGTTAGATTTGACTTAGAGGGGAAAAAGCTGGGTGCTAGGGGATTAAGAGACGCCATTTGTAAGAGTGTCGGCAGAATCAGCACAGTAGTAGAATACAGATTGATATGCGCAAAAATGTTCCTGACAACTATTACTAGGATGCTTACTTGCTCAAGTGCCGTTGATGCCTTGCGGCTACTCGTTTGGCAACATCGGCCATCTCTTTCGCGCTGGCCTGCTTTGCCCATTGCTGTTGTATGTCGACATTGAATGCTGGCTGCTGCTCGGGGGTCAGCTGGGTGGGGGTCAGGACATGGGGTGCGAAGGTGTGCTTTCCCGATGCTAGGGTAAAACCTTCTTCATCTGGAGATGAGTGGGCGGCTTTACCTCGCGATGGTGGTGGCAGCGATGGAGCAACAGGTGTAGAGGCCTGCTGCTGTTGCTGCTGCAGCCCTTGGGGAGGATTGGCTGAGTCCACAGATGATTGTTGTTCATCTTGCACGGACCGGCTTTCCTGGGGCAGAGACTCATTGTCGTCGTTGTCATCGCATCGACAAGAGTTTTTGTTGTCTTTTATAAGGTTTTATTATTGCTATTGATGTAGCTCTGAGCTACTGATTAGAGCAGGAAAAAACTGGTCTCTACTCTAAGAAGAGACATGAAGAAGACTAGCGAAAAGCTGCTTGTAGAGCAACAAAATATAAAGTCGGCAAGTTCTTGCTGGGAACGGCGCTACATTCGGATCACTGGATCCATACTAGGCTCAAGCGATTCCTCAGGGGTCAGCGCGAAGGCAGAAATAGGCATGCGGGTACAGCCAGAAATGGACATGTGTACACATAGGAGAGCAAGGGAAGCGCAACGCGAGCTGTAGGAGCCAGAAACGGATACATGCGCAGAAAGGGGAGCACACCGCGACATGCACGGCAGCCAGAAACGGATACATGCGCAGAAAGAGAGCACACCGCGACATGCGCGGCAGCCAGAAACGGATACATGCGCAGAAAGAGAGCACACCGCGACATGCATGGCAGCCAGAAATGGATACATGCGCAGAAAGAGAGCACACCGCGACATGCATGGCAGCCAGAAATGGATACATGCGCAGAAAGGGGAGCACACCGCGACATGCACGGCAGCCAGAAACGGGTACATGCATACAACAGAGAGCAAGTAGAGCACACTGCTAGCTGCAGGACAGCCAGACATGGCTGGGTGCATACAAAAGGGAATCGCTTGGTGCCAAAAAAGGGGGCACATAAATGATCACGACTGATGTTCAAATGGGGGTGTTTCATCACATCTTTTTTTTTGCTTGTGATGTGCATCGGGTTTTTTATTGTGTGGTTGCTGAGACTCTGGCACCTTTGAATCCGGAGGACCCTCCCCAAGGGCGATGGTAGCGTGCGCGATTGGGCCATTTGATGGTAGATCAGCTAGAGGCTGCGTGAGGAGGGGCGGTCCGTGCCACCAGAGGATGTTGTCCAGTAGGAATGAGGTTGATGCTCCTCGTGACGGCAGATCCGCTGGGTTGTGAGCTGAGCGAACATGACGGCACTGGAGATCGTTGACGGCTCGTATTGCGGTTACACGGTTGAGGACAAAGACTGGCAACTTGTCATTTGATTGTAGCCAGTGGAGAACGGTGGTCGAATCAGACCACAACACTGTGGAGCAGAAGGCCAAAGGAAGCTCCTTGCGTAAGTAGAGGATGACTCGGGCACCAAGTAGAGCTGCCATCAGCTCGAGGCGGGGGATGGAGCACGGCTTTACTGGCGCAACACGAGACTTGCTGTAGATGAGGTGAGATGCCCGCTCGTGGGCATTGTCGGTAACAAGATAGGCAGCTACGCCATAGGCTGCTTCAGACGCATCGCAGAAGACATGGAGCGCATGCGAGACATTGGGTGATGCGTTGCTGACGTACCGAGGGAAGGCTACAGTATGCGCTTCTTCTAAATCAATCGCAATACTCTGCCATCGATCCAAGATTTCAAGTGGAAGAGGGTCATCCCAGCCTACATCTAACTTCCACACGTCCTGGAGAAGTATCTTGGCGCGCACCAGAACAGGAGAAAGCAATCCAAGGGGATCGAAGAACTTGGCCACGGTTTGCAGTAGGTGACGTTTGGTTGCTATGACGGCATGAGTGGCAGCGACCTTTGTACAGTAGAGACTATCTTGACAGGTATCCCAAAGCATACCAAGGCACTTTTGTGTACCGGTTGAAGCGCAATCGAGTTCGGGAACGTGGTGAAGGAACTCTGGACTGTTGCTGGACCATTCTCGAGCATTCATCGATGCGGCTGAGAATAACTTCTTCGTTGCAGTGTACTTATGAAGGACCTCATCAGGAGAGGTTGCGCCGATAAACAAGTTGTCTACATAGATATTCCGAAGAAGTTCTTGCGCGTCTGGGACGTCGGCAATAGAGAGATGATGGCGAACAGTAGCTGCTAGAAGGAAGGGGCTACTGATCACCCCGAATGGCACACGACAGAAGCGGTAGACTACAAGATTCTCTGGTGAGGGTGGTTGATCAAGGTCCTTGACCCACAGAAAACGAGTGACGTCTCTGTCCGCTTTGCATAGGCTGAGTTGAAGGAAAGCTTTTTCTATGTCACTGGAAATGGCAATAGGCGAAAGGCGGAAACGCAGGAGGACTCCAGCGAGATCAGGGACGAGGTTCGGGCCAGCAGCTAGGCAGTCGTTCAGGCTGGGGTGGGAGCGTGAGAGCTTGGCGGAAGCATCGTAGACTATTCGGAGCTTTGTAGTCGTGTGTGAAGGCTTCTCTACGCAGTGGTGGGGAAGATAATGCACAGAATTCGAAGTGGGCCCAGGCGGTACTATCTCAATGATGCCTTTGGTCAACTGATCTTGCAACACACTGTTGAACTGTTGAAGAAGAGTACGCTTTGACGTGACACGTTTCAAAAGGGAGGTCAGTCGGCCCAGTGCTAATCCGTAGTTGGATGGAAGTTCGTCGTGCAGGTCCCGCCATGGCCACTCGACAACATAGCGAGAGTCCTCGAAAGAGAGTGTGTGGAGGAATTGCTGAAGAACGATGTCTTCGTGGTCTGCGTTGTCTGGGACAGGGAACTCTTCCGCTGCCCAAAACCGCTGCAAGTCCATAGAGGGATCTCCATCGCTGTGACTGTGGATTGCAAGACATGATTGACCCTCCGACGTGGCCGGTGTAGGTACCGTACCTGTACAAATGAAGCCGAGGGAAGACTGCAGGAGGACAAGTCCCCCTGGAAGTTCCAAGCGGTCTGGACCCACAATATGGTAGTAGTGATCGAGGCCCACCAGTATGTCGATGGGCAATGAGCCTGAAGAAGAAGCTAGCGGTTCGGCAAGGGGCAAGGATTGCAAGACTGGATACCGCTTTGCCAATTCTACCCTCTGAATCGGTGCAGTTATTTCTGGTAACACACATGCTTTGAGGAGGTGCATAGAGCCATCATTGCACTGCACCCTAACTTCCACCTGGTCATATTCTGTTGTGTGTCGCTTGCTATTGCCAAAGGTTGCTAAAGAAATATACTGCTTACCGACTGTAGGCAGGTTGAGACGTGTTGCTAAGTGTGAAGTGACATACGTGCGATTTGCACCAGTGTCGAACAAGATTCTCGCATTGACAATGTGGCCATCGTGTATGGAGCATGATGCTACGGCCGTTTGCATTACGACATGGCTACCACTGTTCGCTGTTAGTGTGTTGGCGTGAGGTGTGAAAACCTCTGCATGAGCACTTAGGCTGGTTTGAGATGAGGCTGTGAATTTAGTCGGGCACAAACTGCGGTGATGGCCAGACGTTTTGCAATGATAGCAAGTGATTGTGCTAGTGCATTCACGTGTACTGTGCCGTGTACTGAAGCATTTGAGGCAACGACCTTTAGCTGCCTTCTGTCTGTCATTGATCGTGGTAACTTTGGTGCATTTGTCTGTATAATGTGCGGCCTTGCAAAATGCACAAGTAGGCTTTCGCCGAGACATTGCTTGTGCTGGTAATGAATGCCCAGAAGATGGAGATGGGGAAGGGGATGCGGCATGAGAGGCCTTGAAGCTGCTCGTATCGTTGGGCTTCTTTGGAGGGCAAAGGCGATCTGCCGCTTCGTGTGCCGCAATGTACACTCCTAGAGCGTCTCTTAAATCCTGGCAGGTCCACGGCGTTGGGCCCTTTTTTAGCTCAAGGGTTACAAGTGTGGCACGTGGAAGTTTGCTTGTCATGATGGAGATAATTACGCCTGAGTCAGTTTTCTCGCCGAGAGCATCAAGGCTACGCAAGTGAATTTCTAACTGGTCATACAACTTGCGTAAAGATGTCGTGGTGTTCGACGCGGAAGGTAAGTCGAGCATTGACGTGTAATGCGAATCCACCAGTACTTGTTTGGTGCCGAATCGGGCACGGAGGATATCCAATGCAATGGTGTAGTTTGCGTTCGACAAAGGGAGGCCGGAGATGGCGTCATGGGCCAACCCAGTAACGTGGTCCTTGAGGTAGGTGAGTTTTTGTATCTCTGACAGCCCCGTGTTATTGTCAATTGAGGACATGAACATGTCATGGAATTCGCTCCATTTCAAAAAATCTCCAGAAAATTCAGAAATTTCAATTTTTGGTAATTTGACAGATGTTGGTGTTGAAGTAGTACAAGGCTGAGATTGAGAATGTAGCGTGTTGAGGAGAGCGGTCTGTTGTTGTAGGAGCTGTGACTGTGTTTGAGTCATGGATTTATGTTGTTGTTGTGTGGTAGATAGCAGTTTTGTTGCGGTAGCGTGTAGTGATGCTGAGGCTAAGACATGCTGATCGTGCGAGTCTGGGTCGCTAGCGCCAGCTGGGTTTCCGATCGCGCTAGGCGATGACGTGTGTAACGTGCGTTTGATGGCAGTAATTGTGGAGCGTACAGATGATGAGCAATTTACACAATCCTCTAACTCAGTTTCAACATCTTCTTTAGAGATACCCAGATTCTCAGGAACCAAAATCTCAGCTAAACTACCACAAAAATCGTCATATGCTAATAAGGAAGATTCTAAAACAGAGCACAAGAAACTTAGCTTTTGCAAGGTGTCCGGATCGGGAGAGGCAGGTTCGATGGTCTGGAGCAGGGCAGAGGCTTCCTTGATGTCTCTCTGAATGGCCACTTGCTGCACATGCACCTGCCTACGTCTGAGGAACAAAGTCCCGACGGGCGTCTTATCCTTCTTCGCTGGCATCTACTTAGTAGGGTTTTGGCACCAGTTTGTCGTCGTTGTCATCGCATCGACAAGAGTTTTTTTGTGTCTTTTATAAGGTTTTATTATTGCTATTGATGTAGCTCTGAGCTACTGATTAGAGCAGGAAAAAACTGGTCTCTACTCTAAGAAGAGACATGAAGAAGACTAGCGAAAAGCTGCTTGTAGAGCAACAAAATATAAAGTCGGCAAGTTCTTGCTGGGAACGGCGCTACATTCGGATCACTGGATCCATACTAGGCTCAAGCGATTCCTCAGGGGACAGCGCGAAGGCAGAAATAGGCATGCGGGTACAGCCAGAAATGGACATGTGTACACATAGGAGAGCAAGGGAAGCGCAACGCGAGCTGTAGGAGCCAGAAACGGATACATGCGCAGAAAGGGGAGCACACCGCGACATGCACGGCAGCCAGAAACGGATACATGCGCAGAAAGAGAGCACACCGCGACATGCGCGGCAGCCAGAAACGGATACATGCGCAGAAAGAGAGCACACCGCGACATGCATGGCAGCCAGAAATGGATACATGCGCAGAAAGAGAGCACACCGCGACATGCATGGCAGCCAGAAATGGATACATGCGCAGAAAGGGGAGCACACCGCGACATGCACGGCAGCCAGAAACGGGTACATGCATACAACAGAGAGCAAGTAGAGCACACTGCTAGCTGCAGGACAGCCAGACATGGCTGGGTGCATACAAAAGGGAATCGCTTGGTGCCAAAAAAGGGGGCACATAAATGATCACGACTGATGTTCGTGACACTCATCACCAGTCGCTTGTTCCGCGCTGTTGGGGTCAGGGAGCCTGTGATGCCCCTCATCAACAGCGGAGGCATATGTACGGTTTGTCTCTTCATTCTGCTCTGTGCTGGAGGTATCGTTTTCCTGCTGTGAGGTTTCTGAGATCCCGTCGAGGGGGTGCTTTCCCTTGTGTTCGGTCGGGTGTATTTCTCCCCGGCCTGGGGTTGATGCGTCTTTTTCCTGTTGTCCGCCTCCAGCACTTTCATTTGTGTTCGCAAAAAGAGCACGACTTCGCAATTCAGAATCCGGGCTTCCTTTGCTTCTTCATCAAAACTGAACACTAGAACAAGTACAGTTTTAGATCGCAAACGTTCTGCTCTCCAGTTTCTTGCAAACATTGGTGTGTTTCGAGATATTCAAAATTTGGCGGGTAAGAAAAACAAGCCATTCAAGCTTTGCACTCAAGGTCTGGTGTGACCGCGTCACAGGGATCACGCAAGCCAGCTGAGCGCCAGCGATAACAAGCCCAAAGTGGCTTGTTTCGGTGTGACCGGGGCCTTATACGGGGCAGCGGGCCTCGGTAATACTGAGTATAGGCAAGAGTTCATAACCCCCCAGAGTGTGCAACTCCCACATACCCTGTTGTCCCGACAGAATTTCAAGTTGACGTCATTATTTATGACGCAATGCTCCTTGCAGCAGTGATTTACAACATGTGTACGGGTGTCAACGCATCACACGCTTTTCTTTGCAATAATTTGTACAGAATCGATCGGCTTTGGTCAACCACAGGTTCCGGATTCGTCTGATAATCCGTGTACAGTGCGCATTGCATCATCAAAATGACGTCAACTTGAAATTCTGTCGGGACAGCAGTCACAGCACCCATAGTGGAGTTGCACACTCTGGGGGGTTATGTACTCTTGGTATAGGCCATTCACACGACGGGCAAACTCACTTTTATCGTACTGTCTCCAAGGATATTTGCTCGAATACGATAAACTTGGACTCACGCGTGCAACTGATTTTTTATCTTTGCACGCCAAGAAAAGTGTCGGTTGTTGAAAGTGCGTACTGCAAATGCAGGGCTTGAACAAAGGAAAATTCAAAATTCAACATTTCCCGGCATTTTCAGGGGGTCACTATGGATACATTGACGGTTGCAAAGTTTGCCCAGCACCGTGTGAACTGGATCACGGTTTGCCAGTGTTATCTTGATCACACGCGTGCAAATGTTTGCACGTCGTGTGAATGGCCCGGCCAAGGTAGCAGGTACTGTACTACTCCCTGATGCCCATCCTCTTGACCAGGCCAGGGATCGCACAAACCCTGATTTTTGACGGATCTGTACGACTCCTGGCTCTTGACTTTTGGTCGGTGTACGAGATGCACGAACAGTTTTTGTAGGGTACCGCAAGGTAAGTACTTTTTCATGTACAGTACAATATAGTACAGGACTGCATGCAGCAAGTAGGACTCGCCCATCCGCCCCTCCCCCCCCCCCCCCCAAAGCGTCGAGGCGGTAGAGCTAGAGGCGCTCTGGCCTGCTGGCGGGATTTTGCGGTAATTGTAGTTTTGTCAACAAAACTGCTTGCACGCTATACTTCGTTTGTACGTAGTACGAACGGATCTGACACACGTGCTGTGAGTTTTCGTAACCCCCAAAAGTGTGCAACTCTACATATGGGGTCTCTCTGTGCGCATCACTCATTTTGTCTATCGTACAGACTTTCAACTGGGCCTGAACTCGACCCGGGTTGAAATTTCTCATGTAACCAAATTTGCAAAGCCTAACAGAATAGCATTAGTGCATGAACCCGGTACATGTACTCCCGCACAGTTCTTCTTTCACAGTCATCAGTACCATTGCCAAGAGAAGGAGCACTTTGCCCCGGCTTTTCCGAAAAGCACTACTAGTACTGGTTTTTCTCTGTACGACCAATCGGCATTTCGCAACAGAAGGAGGGCTGTCGAGAGAGGGAACCCAAGTTCCTATGTGGCATAATATCCTTGGATCTCACAGGCTGTTTGCAACGAAGACATCATGAACGCTTCAAACTTTTGTGTAAGTACTCAATATTTCTATAGCTGTTAGTTTTCTTTGTTGTCACTTGTAGACATCTACTGTGTTATCAAGAACATAATTATATTATGATAAGTGCAAATCTGCATGCCCTTTAATACAGTTGTGGCAAGTGAAATCCAACACTTGGCATAAGGGACTGCACCATGCAGTCTGCAGCCCCTGCAGCCCTGCATACGTACAGTACGAGGTCATTTGCTATTTTTGGACACTCAAATTAAATACCACCCCATTATGTTGGTTTGTAAGATAACTAAAATTTCTTTCTTGCTTTCTTCTGGCACACTTATGCTTTACCACCACCCCACACACCTGAAGGCATAGAGTTGAAGCATGCGGCCACAACTTGACCTGATTGAAGGTGTCTTTTTCTACTGCTTTTTCAATGTGAGCAATTATTGGACAACTAAATTAAATAGCATCTAGCAGCAGTCTGCAATGGTGTGAACAAGTAAAACTTGCACAGGACATGAAAATGGGGTGAGGCTATGCCTATGAGACCGGCTGATATGAGTTCTAATGACAGGCCGTTCATAGCAATCTTTTCAAGGCTTTTCAATATGACACACAATTTAAAGGGTCACTCAAGGGTTTACATGGACGTCATATTCAAGAACAGAGGAGAGCACTCCAGTGTGGCCCATCTCCTTCTCATATTTCGCAAAGAGTGGAGGGCTAGCGCCGTAACTAGCCGCTGCGTCCTTCTTGGTTAGGAAGTGTTCACTGGCGCCAGGTGAGTGGAACGCTCGCACTGCTAAAAGAGATTTCTCCTGACCAGAACCCCTCCACAAACGCACCGGTTGAGAAGGCGAGGAGACTCTTCCAGGCGGATTCGAGCTGGAAGACATAGTCCCTGGAGTTGATGGAAGGGATACAACATCCCCATGCCGACATTCTCTCCGTTATGCAACGTAGAGTCAACGGAATCCTCAATCATTTTAATTCATTTATTTCCGTAGCTATGCAGAAGACGTTACTTCAGTAACGTCTGGTGCTAGCCAGGGTCTACACAGCTTTAATTTGGTATTTGTGTGTTTGTTTGTTTGTGTGTTTGTGTCACGCCTGGCGCTATCCCGTATCTGTCCCGTACCGTACCATCAAACACAGCTGGCCACATGCACATACAGCTGGCCGCAATATTCAAATAGGGCTTTCAAACGCAAGATCATAACGTGCAACTTGGAAGAATGAGTATGAATGCGAAGTGTATGGGGGAATGCATGTAGGGCGATAGCGCTGGTTCGAATCCCAGGTTATGCCTAAAAAAATAGACGAATTGAAACATTTATAACATCCTTATGCATTTTTTGCCTAGGTCATCAAGGCGGTAGACGGTGTCGTATTATCCTCGACCGTATCTGTCCCGTACCTCTCCCGTACCGCACCATCAAAGACGGCTGGCCCCAATGCATATTCAAATAGGGCTTTCAAATGCAAGATCATAATGTGAAGCAACTTGGAAGAATTAGTATGTATGCGAAGTGTATCGGGGGATGCATGCAGGGCGATAGTGCGGGTTCGAATCCCAGGTTATGTCTTAAAAAAAGGAGAAATTTATAAAAGTTCATAACATCTCTATGCTTTTTTGTCTAGGTCATCAAGGCATAGCGTAGGGCCCTTAGCTTCCAAGCTCTCTCTTTATTTAATCGAAATTTTCAAAATTACTCATTACATTACCTAAGAATAATAAAGAAAACGCCCAGAAAGAAACGGCCTTCACCGCTAAAAATTGGCACGAAGAAACTTGAGGACCACACAAAGACACTCTCGTCAAAGATTTGTCCACCAAGGAAAGGACAACGACTCAGGAGGACTCTACTTCGATATTTAACTGATTTGTCCAAAAATTGCGACATGTCCATAAATTGCGAATCACCTCGTACATGTGTTACATACAACTTTATCTGTCTGATGACAAAACTCGTACTCATCACAGTCAAGGTTCAAAAAGATGTTTGCAAAAATGTATAGGGATTGGATACCAATACTCCTTATGTGTACCATGTTTGTGAACTGTGTGTATCTACACTGTGACCTTTCGATCTGTTTGGAATGCATACGGCTCTATAGTACAAATTAGGTGCAGTACATTACATCATTGGGGTCCATTTGTGGCGCTGTCCCCTATGACAAGTGTCGGATTTCACTTGCCACAACTGTAGATCCGCAAACAGCGAAAGTTTCACACATCACGTGGTCTTAATCTCATATTGTACTTTCACCGCTCGTGCTGGTCATAACAAGCAGCGGAGAAAATGTTCCAGCAGGGGTCTCATCGATTGGCAAATCTGGATTGAGTGCGGGCACACGGTGTAGTCCGAGCAACGCTGGCCCAATCGAACCAAACAAGGGTGTAGTTCGCAACATGTACGCATATTGAACAAAGATGATGTGAATGTTGTCAAAAAAGCACCAAAGTTGTTTGAATTCTTTATGCTCACGATGGCACCATCGCCAAGAAGAGATACATTTATGAGAAGAAGAAATTGTGGGTTAAACAGTTGGAAAGTGATTTACATCACTTTGAACTTTACAAGTATGGGAGAGGGTGAGCGCTGCAGGAGCAGATTGAGTTAATCGGCAGTGAGCAGATTTCTTGTTTGAAAGCAGTTTGGGAGGCGACGCCATGAATGCTAGCAGGGAGGGCATTGTAGTATTCTAGGGACTTGTACAGTGGGGAGTCTTTACACCGATCGGTTCTCGAGGGTGGGAGGTGCCAAGTGCGTGCGTGTCGAAGGCTGTGCTGGGCCGTAACTTGAGTGGGGGTGTTGAGCATGCGTATGTGTTGTGGGGCATATTGATATTTTATGGAGTGAGCAAGCTGTTGTTGTTTTTGTTGTTTATTTAATATACATCGCATGTCAAACGGGCAGTTCTGCCCAATACCGTAAAGTACCGTTGATCCGCCCCCACGCCATGCCGCTTCCCAGCTGGTTTTTCGACAGGGGGCTGGAATTAGATCGAGGCTGTCAAGTGAAGTACGATGTACAACAACTTGGAGGATCAGACTCGATGTGCTAAATTGTGCACATTCTCATCCTGAGTACAGCAGTGCAAGCGTCGGTTCAACATCGTATTTCGTTGTCTACGCCGAAATCGCTTCACATGTAGAAAATCGACAGGGGGTGGGAATTAGAGAGGGGGCGGATCAACGATACTTTACGGTATTATGAAAGCGATGACAACCAGTAAAAAGAGTCAGAGATGAAGAGAAAGTAAAATTAAAATTATAATACGAAAATGGAAGTAAGAGTGAGGGGAGGCAGGGTTAGGACGAGCAGGAAAACGGTTTGTATTATAAACATGGGAAATTGTGAACACAAGGTATGCTATCGATTTCCATGTTTAAAAAGTTCCTTGGCTCTCCATCTGAGAAAAAGAGATCTCAAATTTACAAGTCGGGTCATCGTAGTATGATTCTATCGAGCCTCATCAGCAGGTTATGAAAGCCATTACATTTAACCGAATAAAAATACGCGTAGCATGCGTTTGAATCCACCGTCAGATACTAGCGACTTCATATTATCGGGCAGGCTTTTCCAGAGTCGGTAGCTGGCTAGACACCTCGGTTGAAACACCTCCTCCAGCAACGAATCCACATACATAGAAAGGTACACAGTCACCCGTCAGATCATGAGCTTTGGCAGATGTATCGTGCAATACGGCGAGAAGGCACTCTCCTCAATAGGCAGCTGAAGTCACAGTATTACATCAGAGAGTTCGAAAATCGTCACCATGACCCACGAGGCTAATGGGCCAGTATCAATAGCTAGTCTGGTAGAACAGCAGTGAGGGCTGCACCAGCAGCCACACTCGCTGATCTGACGACTACTAGTGCCTTTGCCGAGATCGTCCATGACCCTGCCAGACCAGTCAAGGTGCCCCTGCCTCTTGCAGACCCCAATGGCGCTACCCTTTTGGAGTTTTATACTGTCAGCGTCGATGCCATCTCGAAGTTGCTTGAATATTTTGCATCCAGCGAAGCCACCGGCTCCTATGATATTCTGTACGGCATCCTGAAATAATGCAGAGATTAAGTCTCGTATCCCCTAACTTTTATCGTCCCCCAGTCCCTTAGGTCTGGCATCTTTCCTGCTGCCTACAAGATTGCCCATGTCTGCCCTGTTTACAGATCCGGTGATAAGACCTCAGCCACCATCTACAGACCAATCTCACTGTTACATATCGCTGCCAAGATCCTAGAGAAGATTGCCCACAATTAAGTCACTTCGTATTTCACCCAGAATCCAAACCTATCTGCCATAGCAGCTGAACAATTTGCGTACCTCTCACATCATAGCTGTGAGGATGCCATGACACTTTGCATAGACAGAAATTGACTAGAAGTCTTTGCGGATATGGGCAAGGCGTTCGACCGTGTGCACCCCACAGGTCTACTGGATGAGCTAGCCGCAACTGGCGTAGGCAACACTGTCCTCAAGTGATTCTCAGACTATCTCACTAATCGCAGTCAGCTCTGATGTGGCTACAATCATGCTACGCTTGAAGGATAGTATGCGGTGGCTAGAGCATCACCTCGATGAAAATGGCCTTCGGTTCAACTCCTTTAAGACACAGGTCAGGTTGATGCGGCGTCCTGCCCTGCGTGCACGAGCCCAGCCTTGTAAAGTGTACCTGACCTGTAAAGATATTGTCATTTCCCCTGTCTCTACTGTGAAATACCTCTGTATACTAATGATTATTATTTAAATATTATTTTATTTGTCTCTTTCCCTCAAACCAGTCAGTATTATTTTATTTATCGATGATTTTTTATCTAGGATATGCAAGTAATGCGTATGTGCACTGTTTGAAAACTATCCCATATACCCAGGCTGGTAACGGTCAGCCACATTGCGATGAAAAATGCATTTGGTTTAGATAGAATGACCCCAACTGCATTAGTTCTACAACTGTGTCATCTGCATTCGTTTGAGTAAAGAGTTAATTTGAAACTATACGGTTTTGTCTATCACTAGTACTGGTCATCAATTGCTAGCAACTCCTTCAATCACTGTTTACCCTGTGTTCAGCTGGCTCGCACACAAATGCTCGTACTCGTGGCCAGGATACAGCTGCCTTAGTATTTCCTACTGTAGAAATTGAGTATGGACTGCACTCGGTTTCATTTCTGGCGGCAGGTCGGTGGAATGCTTTTCTTCCAAATTGTCGTCGGGTACAATCTGCTGGTACATTTGCTCACCTCACAAAGATTCACCTAGGGTTCCCTGTAACAATGGCGGGGCCATGCCTGTTGGGACTCCCTAGTCTATAAACACTACTAATACTTCTACTACTACTAGCCCAGCCACCTTCAGTTCTGTGCCCTGCTAGAAGCGCATCATGGCTTCCTTTAAATGCTTTTCTGCTAAATGGGTTTCTGTAGTATAGCGGACTAAAGAATAGGAAACGTGTCACTCAATATTGTATTATGCTTTTTTTTTTAGAATGAGGTCTGTCTCGTTATCCAGGAAACGACATATGAGCAACGTTGCCGCCAGCGGCCTTATCAGAGTTTAAAGCCAGCTCAATCGTAATTTTACTACTCTTGATATTAATATGAGAGAGCTTGGAAGCTCAGGGTCCTACGCTAAGCTTTTTTTTGCCTAGCTCGTGCATGTTATTAGAACTGATGGAAATGTTTTTTTCTCCATTAATTGGATATAGTGTTATACTTCGACCATGACGGCTACAATGCCCAAACATGCCATAACGAACTGGTCGGCTACATCATTGTACTGCAAAAGTTTCCATCTGTACGAATAACATGCATGATGAGCTAGGCAAATAAGAATAGCGTAGGGCCCTGAGCGAAAGAAAATAACTTTCTCTTCGCATTCGAAGGTAATACGACACCGTCTACCACCTTGATGCCCAAGGCAAAAAAGCATAGTGATGCTATAAATTTTTCATCTCTCCTAATTTACTCAAGACATAACCTAGGATTCGAACCCGCACTATCACACCGCATGCATCCCCCCGATATACTTCGCATACATACTCATTCTTCCCAGCTGCTGCACGTTATGATCTTGTATTTGAAAGCCCTATTTGAATATTGTGGCCAGCTGTCTCTAATGGTACGGTACGAGACAGGTACGGGATAGCGCCAGGCATGCCGACGTACGCGACGGCACAAAACAAACAAACACATGGCATTAAAGCTGTGTGGACCCTGGCTAGCGCAATACGTTACTGAAGTTACACCTTTTGCATAGCTACGGGAATAGCAAAGTCTGGTAATGCGAACCTCAAAACGGGCATATGTTCTTGGGGTTGGATAATTGGAATGCCCTGGCATACTGGGGTTTGATTTATCCAGATTCTACCTATATTTTTGCACCTCAGCGTTGACTTTCTCATCTCCTCCGCAAACTTAGAATGTTTAGCGTCCTTGTGTACGTATACAAATATTATGTTTAGGTAATTAATAACACTGCTGCGTTGTATTTTTGAGTTTCTACCCGAAGCCGTAACGTTTTCTGTTCTGTTCTGGTTGTGCGTCTGGTCATATCCTTTGGATATTCGCAGGTCTTATCGGTAGCTGTGATTTGTATGGTGCTAGCTTGGAGTGAACCTTCCAAAGCCTGTGTTTCGTGTACATGTAGCAACGGAGTTGTCATGTCGTGCCCAAACATTGCCCAAATGTGAGTTCTACATGGTCTGGCGTTTGAAAGCTTTCACTTACGTATTCAAAGCAGCAATTACTTCCTCTGTGTCATCGAAACTGTTGCAGTTTGACTTTTGATATAAAACGGGGTATTTACTCACCAGCATTCGTACCAGAGGCAAGGAATCGGACATAAGCGATAGTCAGCAGTATAGGGTGATGGCAAAGTTCTATTTTCTGTTATTGAAAGCTGGAATTTTTGAACTAGACGCAATTTCTTTGCTGATGTCGCTGCGATAGTAATTTCGACTCGCTGAGATTAGTCAGGCGTTGCAGCCTGCACATTTCTCGTGCTAATGGCCATTCACTCCAGCCTCATCTCTGTTTTACCTTAGCTGGGGTGAGAATGACTTCATGGAACAAGTGGCAGCGCTTGGAGAAAAATCGAGGGATCAGCAAACTAAATGCCTGCAACAGCGATAAAATGTGTCGCTCTGGCTGACACACTCAGTACATGATTGTACCTGCAAGAGCAGTGTAGACTCCACACGTAGTGCTAGTGATGCACAGGCAGGTGCCCTACCATGATACCAGTGATGCTGAAAAAGACGGCGAGCTGGACGTGATGGTACACTTATCTGCATGAGCTGTGACCGCACAGCTAAAATAAATGAGCATGCCACGGCTAAAAAAAGTTCATTTCAAGATCGACGTGATTCCGCCGACGGTAATCAACCGACCTCGCAACGATCGTGTATTCTTACTAGGCTTCGTTGGTGGTAAAGTAGAAATCATCCAGAGCTAGCAAACGACAAGCATAGCAGCTCTTGTCCTGTGGAGGATGTCAAAGTGTTTGAGATGAGGCGCGACCAACTTTTAACCTTCCTTGAAATGTTTCGGAGCGATATTTTTTGCGTCCATTGACATCAGCGACGACGAGGACTTCATCTCTGCATGAAAACTCTCAGTCCAACTGTCCTGGAACGTTACTCTAGTCTTCAGACTATCATACTGTGTAATAGGTTTTGAATGGCTTAGCTTATGGAGTTGTCAGTAACAAGTGACAAGTCACTAGTAAAACTGCGACAATTTCGATGACGCGGAGGAAGTAGAAATATTCAGCACTTGTGCCCATATTAGTATTCACATTGAACACTATTCAATGATGGAGTTATTCTTTTGATCCTTTTGAATAAATGAAACAAGTTTTGATGCAGATAATTAGGGCTCAAACGGGTGTACCTTTAACTAACGAACGGGTAATTTTCTTAACGGGCGGGTTAACGGGTACCCTTTAGCAGCCATATTATTTTTGTGTGCATTTATCACATAAATCATGATTTAAATTTGTATATTCTCAGGTTTTATTTTGATACCACATTATGATTCGCATTCTATTTATTCGTGTCTCATGATAATATTATGGCAATGAAGGTTCCAAATTAATGTCATCCGTACATTTGCCCATAAACATAACTTCACAGGCAGTTACAATCGTACATGGTCCTAGTGATACATGTATTTTGATACATGTATGCAAATCAACTGCAGATCGATGTGATTCAAGCCATGCAAGGACAGAATAGTTTAGCAAAACTCCCATGATCTCGCCCAATCCTATTTGCTATGTTCGCAGAGAACTGGTACTCTTCCCATTCAGAAGATGTTTTCACCCATTGCTAGCTGGGGTGCCTGACACAGTTGATGTGCTGCTGGCCAGCTAGCTGCTAGTGCTAGCTCGTTGAACTCGTGAAACGAATCTTCACAAATCTGTAATCTTGTATGCAATATTTCGAACAACTTTTCAACTAAACCTAGTTCGTCGAACAAACTACAACCATGAGTATCATAGCTACCACCTACGGACATCGCCGTGTGTGACACTCCGACTGGTCACTCAGCCTGGTGACACTAGTTCATTTTCAAGTACTGTGGCAGGTTCGATGTCGATGTCGGAGAACCATCGTAACTTTCTAGTAACTGAGCTGCCACCTCGAACGACTCGGTTTCAAGTCTTGCATTTTCTCATATTACAATCAAAAACCTCCAGTACGAGGATTTTTACTTGGACTAGAGTGGAGAGAACGGCTGTCTTTCAGCCTGCTCCTGCCTGACAAAGTCGAAAGCGGGAATGCACAGGAAAAGAAAAAGAGTATCCGCACTCCTATTTTGAGTCTTGGCATACGATAGGATCATCGAAATCCAACTTTTTTTTACAAACGGGTACCCTTTTACTAACGGTACCTGAGATTAACGGGCAGGTACCCGGGTACCCGGAACACCCATTTGACCCCTACAGATAATACATTAGGGTCTTTTCACTAACATTGTTGCATGCCTTTTGCTATACAAACATCAAAGTGATACAAAGGCACAAAGTCGCATAGATCAACTGATTTGCCGAGTTGGAGAACCAGCTTTAGAATTACACAAACAGGCGATGGCGCCTCCTTTTATACATGTGAGCGACATACACGGCATGGCAAGGTTATTGATAATAGTTATGGGAAGTAATGGGGAGGGGAGGAGAAAAAATCACAAGTGAAAGAAGTCACAGCTGTAAGAGAATAAATATATTAAAGTCGGATGTTGAACCAACAATAACTGTAGAAATGAAAAGGACATAGGAATTCGAGTTAAGAGCAACTCTCCATCACTGTAACTAGATTCTACATACTAGTGTTAAAACGATCTCAACCGGTACTCGTTAGCTCGCTCGCCAGAAACTCTGCTCGTTTGTGCGGCCAGCTCGTTTGCACTAACGAACACCGTACACCGTACTCCGTACACATGGCAGTACATGTCGACCGGGGAGTCGTAAAATATGTTACGATTCCCTGGTCGATAGAGAGTCCGGTCCCGCTCAAAGTGAAAATCACTCGCAGTTATAGTGTCTGGATGCCTGCACCACACTTGAGTTGCTTGTGTTGTCATTGCAGCTTTGGTGGACTCTACTGATGTCTTGTTCCGCATCTGAGTGAAAGTTACGCTCAGTCGTTTGGAAGTTTTCTCCCGCGATGCAGCGAAGACCAGGGCTACTTGCAATCTTTGCAAAACGGTCTATTCTTACAAAGGCTACTTAACCACGGCGCCGAAAACATCTCGACACCAAACAGAAGTCCGAAGTGAAGCAGCAGCAACCCCAATTATGCCAGTGGTGATAATTTGCGGTGATAATTTGAACCAGCTGAAAAATCGAACTTTGAAAAAAGTATATTCAAAAATTCATATTTGCCACATCAATGAAACTCGTTAGCTCGCTCGATAGCTTGCTCGTTAGTGGAACTGATCGTTCTTTTTATTTTTATAGATATGCTCGCTTCAACACTACTATGTACAGTCAGAAAGTGCAAGAACTAGGCACAAAACTGACAGAGTACTGAGACATCTTGAATCGTGGTTCGACCTTATTGTCCATTGGTCTTGCCAGTATCGTCATTGCAATGCATGAACATCATGGAATTAGGTGTGTTTGAAACTCCGGAACAAGAAGGGGGCACGTTTGCTTGACTCGCTACCATCATGACGTGAACAGATGGAACCCCACTGCTCTTATTCTAGAACATGTTCTCCCCTGAGGACAGCTTACAGCCAGATTTCCGTACACAAGAAAAGAGCACAAGTAAATCGTTAGACTGATTGCAATTCATCTTGGAGAAGGAGAAGGATAGAATTCGATCGTCTGCTACTCTCTCAACGCAAAGTTGATGACATAGCAGCTACGTGTACGTCTCTTCATGCATGTGCTCTTCACCTTGGGGATCAATGTGAGGATTTTAGGATTGCTGGAAATCAGATTCTGTATACTATTGGACAGCAGTTTCTGCATTGCACATGCTCCACAGTGCTCATCGGCAAGGATGTTGAATTTGCGTGTAACCCTTCACCACCCTGCTCTCCATACTATTTCAGATCAGCACTAACTGAACATTAAAGTGCTTCATTTCCAGTAGAATGTGCTCCTCCAATAAGTGCGGCATCGGAGGAGGTGGTTGCACTGCTGATCTTCGTCATGAAAGAAGCAATGGATGTTGGTCAAGTCAACCGGTGGGCTTGCAGTGATAAGCAAAGTACCGCAATACATCATCAAGTGTCATAGCATGGCGGAGTTGGTTGCCCGCAACGCTTCCATGTTGGTGTTGTTAGTGTACAAATAGAGGATATCTTCCAGTCTCTAACTTTTAAAGCACATGGACCTGCTATAGGTGCTATTCTTTCAATGCTTGTTTCAAGTCACAGAATTGTTTTGCTTCTTACAGCTTTGATTTAATTCGCCGTATTGTAATTAATGTGAAGGAGAGGTTGATGCGACTTCGGCGATACTTGTGGAATTGTGTGTTGCTCCCTACGTGGGAGCTTGCGCTATTCCTGCCGACTTGAATTCTCACTTGACCGACTTGTTATTTTAATATGAATTCATGGACATCTGTCAATTCAGTAGGTGAACTGCATTGCCATCAAGCCCTGCGCCAGCTCCATAGGAATGGCACAGTCATGAAGATGCGTGATGCTGTGCATCTTATTCGCATCAGATTAATAACCTGTTTGTTTTGGCTACACACTCCGGTAGCAACCGATGCTCTGCATAATGCAGCTTGTACAGTAGTCCTCACTGAAGAAGAAAGCAGTTCAGGAGGGACTCTAGTGAGGAGTGTACGAGGATAGCCTATTAGTGTTCTACATAATCATTTGCATATTGAACATGTTACATGTAATTATCATGAACGCCGAGAGTGGTAAAACCGGGTACGGTCATCACCAGCGGCTGCGGCACTGTTCTGCGTGCCATGCTGTGCTTAGTGCTGATGCATTGCAAGATATAATTATAAGCTGAATCATGGGTGCCGTTTGTTGTTGTTCCATTGCTTTAAGTATTTCCGTATGGTCTTCACGCATGCGTCGACAGACTTCATTGTGCGAGGCCTAAATCTGCAGTAAAACTAGTAATACAAAAACCCATGCCTATCTGTCTAACATTTAAAATCTGTACACAATGTCCTGCTTTCACATACATTTCGAAAGCATGGATTTCAAAAAATGTTCATTGGATGCATGTCTGATTTGTACTTGCTGACATCCAGAATTAAGCATGCACGGATCCCTCCTATGGTGGACGAAACCGGGCTCTTCGTTAGACATTGAGGCAGGAGAACACACCTCCAATCGTTCTGCATATATCAGCAAACACTTGCAACTGACGTCCAAGTACGCCACGCAAATCGACTTGGGCACGAAAACGATAATCTGGGAGGCAATGAAAATATAACTACGATGTAGGAAAAGGACAAACGTTTCAATCAAAATTGGCATGAAGGCTGCCAAAAATTCTGCACTCCTTAGGAGGAAGCCTCAAATGTGAGCCAATTCTGATAAACGCCAATGGCCGGCACGCCGAGGAAGAACGAAATGAAAAAGATCGTAACTTCACTTTCCCATTGCGCAGTTTGACGATCAAAATATCTGCTTGCGCAGCTTGAAGGCAGGAAGGTGAATTCGCCGAGACTTCGCGAATCCAGCGTGGAAAACGGCTGGAATCGACAGAAACATAGGCTAAACCTTGCCGAATATTTCCAGAGATTTGAAAAAGGCAGCAAGGTCGTGTAAGACCGCATCATGGATCACTGGGTGACGGGGACATGTCGTACGGTACATAATGTCGCTGGATTATGCATGCATAACAGCCGTCAAACGTCTGTACCGTCGGTCAGTGTCGTGCGGTATTATCGCACGAGCTGATTGTTTAGTAACTGGTGGTGTTAATGGACTGTATAGCATAACGTGTAGTTCCTTGGTCCGTTATTTTTTGTATAAAATACCGCTTTATTCTGTGCTTTATTGCATCTAGTGATTTGAGCCAAGAGCGTTTGATGAATCTCAGTGGCTCAGCATTTCAGAATAACAAGATCATTACGGATATGTAAGTCAATTTTCAAAACGAGTCTCACTCTAAATGGCAATCAACAGTCCCCACTATGCGGTAATGATGCTTAAGGCTGCGTTTACACGATTGAAAACGATTTGCGTTTACACGACAACGAAATACGCCAACCGGAATGATATTGTTGCGTTTACTACTAATCTTTACACGACAACGACCGAAAACGATACCTAAACGGAACGAAATAGAAAAGCACTTCAAAGTGTTTTGAAAAGTTTTCAAAACGTTTTCATTCTCGTGTAAACGGTGAAAACAGTGAAAACGATTGGAAACGGAGCGCGGTCATGGAAACCATTCTTTGCCAGAATATAACTAGCAGGAAACACCCATTCCTTGCGACCACCATCACGTACCAACTCCAACTAACGTGTTACTTCCCGCCCTTGCGCCAAACCAGCACGTGCTAACTCTAGCCTGATCGCCCGTTTTCCGTTTTAGTGTAAACGGTTCAAAACGATTTTCTGTTCTCGTGTAAAAGATTTGAAAACGATTCGAGGCCAGCCCGTTTTCGTTACGTTTCGTTTCGTTTCATTTTGTCTTTGTGTAAACGCAGCTTTCTTCCCGTAGCTATGAAAAAGATGGGGTACATGGACCGCACAGCATCATCAAAGACAGCTCGTCACCTTATTCAAATAGGGCTTTCAACTGCAAATTCATAACGTGGTTGTTGTCAAAACTTTATTCTCACGGTACCCAGTGACCAATAAGCGATAATTGTGTGAGAGAGGAGGAAGAGTGATGAAAAATTGGGTGAGCAGGGATTAGTGAATACGTGTATGGGCAGGGTGGTTGCTACACGAGCATACAGAGTTCTGCAACAGCAGGGATATCTAGGATTTGAAGAGAGTGCCAGAAGGGATTTCGCGAAGCTGGGTGGACAAGCAATTTTAAAAGTAATGAAGGACATTGTACAGGCAGAATATAGACAGGGATCAGTCCTTTGTAGCTAGTCGAAGCAAGTTGCTGTTTGGAGCAGAAACTGAAATTGACTTTTTTCTGCATGTACTCATGCATGTACTCATGTACTCAGTCATGCAGTCTCACTCGTATTTTAGCTCTTTTCTGGAATGGATGCTGCTCTGCGCCCCTTGGTGAACATTACCCGCGCTCGTGGAGCAGCTGGAGAGGACCACTGGTATGTCTGGTTCCTGGTTTGAAAGTGGAGAGTCGACTTTTGTGTCTTGAAACAGGAGTAGCTTATTTTGAGTGCTCCTCGTACATTTCTGATCGTGATAAAAATTCTCAGACTAAAGTCAGCGATGATGACCGATCAGTTTTCTTGTGGATTTTTTAGTATGTCAGTATGGTGATGGTGAAGTGGAGAGGGTGATTTTCTTCCTCTGGGCTTCGTTCGGCCGACTTTGCTTCGTCCTCGTTGAAAAGTGATGCTGAAAAAAGGTCGATTCGCAAAATTATGTTGATTTTGAATGTAAGTGATGACATGGGATTGCTGGCTATGATTGCAAAACAGTCGTGGGGATCAAGTACCCTCAATTCATCAAAAATATCGAGCTGTATAAACGCACCAACTCCCAGCCCCTAGGGAAAACCATTGTGAGAGCGAGGTGGCGGTTCTTTGGCCATGTCCTGAGACTAGATGACGATGTACCAGCACGCTTTATGATGGCAGCATACTTCGAAAACCCAAGATCTCCAGCCACCTGGCGGGGCCGGCCACGTACCACTCTGCCACTGAGTCTGCACCAGGACCTGCAGCGTATGGGGGGTCACTCAAGAAACGTGAGCAACTTGAGAACCTCCATGCCATCGCCCAGTCACGACAAGACTGGAAAGACCTATGCAGCAATGTGTTAAAAGCATACATCAAAGCCTAATACTGCTTCCACCTGTGGCAGCTGCATGGCTGTACGGTGTACTATAACGTAACTCATTGACCAAAATATTTTGTGAAAATATTTTCCTGTAAAAGAATAGGAATAGTGAGGTTCTGCCACACGGTATAACGTGCCAAAGTACGTTTGGAAACTTCGACGCGTACGGGATTTAGTTTGATACGGATTTTTTCATACCGTTTTCCGTGTGAAGCGCGGTTCACACGGACCGGACTCCGTGTGAAAAGTGAGCGTACAGAGTACATGTGGCGGAGTGTTCGTGCATGGTTCGAGCATGCTACGTACAGCAGAACCGGTGCAACGTACGAAAAATCCGTGTCAAACTTCACTGCAGTTGACACGGAGTTTGGTACGTAGTTCCGTGTAGCAGAACCTCTCTAATGTAAACGATATACATGTGAAAACATAACCTTTAATGCTATTAACACAACCGGTGACTACAATAATCATGAGAACAACCCCAAAACATTTCTTGCAGTTTTCTTTCGTAGAGTTTGCAACATTGTGTACCTCAATACAACTTGCAGCTTTCTTCAAAAATATCCTCCACCTTGGTTCTGTCCTAGATTGTATATACATGCATTCATTGTTTCGTCTCATCATTATGGAGCAGCTTATGCGAAGGCTAGCCAAGCTTGCTTGGCGATGCAAACGCGGAAAAGCCTATAATAATTATAATAATAATAATACGAACTTAGAACGAACTGTGTTCCTAGTTTGAACAATCAAAATAATAATAATAATAATAATAATAATAATCAACGCAATAAATAGAGTAAGCTGCGCACTCAGTACAAACACCATAAGCAAAACTTGTTTTCTAGTAGCGGTGTTAGGGTGTATGAATCTTCTATCGCCAACCATCTTGTTTAGAATAGTGATTGTCGTTCTAGTTATGCTGATGATTGCTTTTCGGTTTGGTCTCGTTCACGTAGTCAAAGGTATTTGCGTGTATTGGAGTCTATTTACATTTTTACCACCAAGCCGATTTTGTGTAGGCAGAAAAAGAATTTGTTTACGTTGAAATTGTTTGTGAATTTAGATCAGTAGTTCTCGTTTGTGGTTGCATGGTAACTTTCTAGTGGTGAATTTATCGCATCTGTTGTCACCTGATATCGTTGAATGGTGTAATGTTTCTTTCAGCTCTCATTTTATCGCGCTAGTTAGGGTCTAACTTATTACTTGCATTGTGCGTATATATTTTGAGTTAAGAGCTTTTGTTGATTTGCCAGTAATCCTCTGATGAGATGGCGACGAAAACGTTTAGGAACAAGCTTCTTTATTTACATGAAAACAAGTTTTGCTTATGGTGTTTGTACTGAGTGCGCAGCTTACTCTATTTATTGCGTTGATTATATTTTTATCTCCACGGAAGCTTTTTAATAATAATAATAATTATACGAAGTAGTGGTTGCGACTTCGGCGATGACTTGTAAGAAAGGGTTTGCTCCCCACACCGGAGCTCGCGCTATTCCGCCGACTTTACTTGACACTTGACTGACTCACGACTGCCATCCAGAGCACACGAGAAGTCCATCGAACCTTCGACTCGGCAAACCTGCAAGAAAGCACCACTCCCTGCTCAATACACAGTGTTTCGGGGAATTCACCCCTCATCAGTCCTTACAAATAATAATAATAATAATACGAAGTAGTGGTTGCGACTTCGGCGATGATTTGTAAGGAATGGTTTGCTCCCCACACCGGAGCTCGCGCTATTCCGCCGACTTTACTTGACACTTGACTGACTCACGACTGCCATCCAGAGCACACGAGAAGTCCATCGAACCTTCGACTCGGCAAACCTGCAAGAAAGCACCACTCCCTGCTCAATACACAGTGTTTCAGGGAATTCACCCCTCATCAGTTGAGCTTGAGTAGGCTGAGGAAGATTGTGCCTGAAGAGCACCACTTATATAGTGCTCTCCAGGCACAAACATCACCAGGGATACAAACTTACAGAGACGCTCCGTTTCCAGCGCGACAAACACCTCGTGAACACCAGATAGCAGCGTGAGTCAGTGTCGCTCCTGGATGGTGAGACAGACGTCGAGGACCCTCGGTCATTCGCAACGCCGTCACCTCCAAACCAACTAGTCGCAAGCCCGTGCTGGGCACAACAGTACGAAGTAGTGGTTGCGACTTCGGCGATGATTTGTAAGGAATGGTTTGCTCCCCACACCGGAGCTCGCGCTATTCCGCCGACTTTACTTGACACGGCGGAATAGCGCGAGCTCCGGTGTGGGGAGCAAACCATTCCTTACAAATAATAATAATAATAATAATAATAATAATAATAATAATAATAAAGGGTTTGCTCCCCACACTGGAGCTCGCGCTATTCCGCCGACTATACTTGACACTTGACGAATAGCGCGAGCTCCAGTGCGGGGAGCAAACCCTTTCTTACAAATAATCGCCGAAGTCGCAACCACTACTTCGTAATAATAATAATAATAATAATACTCGTAAAATGGCAATAAATAAGATAAATTGTGCACTCATAACAACAGCAAAAATGAAGAAAGTCAAGTTCCATAACGTTTTCTTGTGACTGTCATCAGTGGAACGCTGTCACATAAAAATGTAATAACTAAAACACACACTTATATACATGTAGCTAATATGGTTTCAGGTAGAAAAACATACTGAACGGTGGGTTAAACCATGTGATATTCCGGTGTCCCTTCCTTTGTCTCTTCCTTTTCCCACTCTTCCGTTCCTGCGAGAACTGGACGGTCTCATTGTACCCGCTGTCTCTGAGCGCATTGTTGTACATTTGAGATGCGTCCTGGAATGTCTCTTGATCCGTTGATATGTCTGTTAGTCATCGTACCGACCAACTTACAGACTTCAGCACCGTCATAGCATCCCATCGTCACATCGAATACTCCGCTTCCCTTCTTCATCCACTCTTTCCCGATGCCGAATAGCAGGGATTTCTGTGCATGGAGGATTGTTTCCTGGTCCTCCGAAGACACCGACGTGAAGCCTCTGGCAAACTCCAACGACATTGATAATAGTTCCTCCGAGATAGATGGGTAGAACTGCACGACATCAAAACATACAAAAACGCAGTTTTGCTTTTCCTCCGGCCCCTCGAACCAGTCAATCACGGCGGGTGTGTTCTTCCAGGCATTTGTTGGCAGTATTATTATTATTATTATTATTATTATTATTTAAAACTCGGATGTTGAGCCATAAATAAATGTAAAAGAGAAAAGGACATATGAATACGAGTTTAGAGTAACTCTCCATCACTGTAACATGATACTATATACAGTCGAATTGTAGTTAGACCGCTTTGTCAAATATCGTACTGGTCTCGTCATCGTCCAGTAACAATCGACATTCTTTGTTCCGTTGGGACTGTAGCTTTTGCTCGTTTTCGTTGCGCTTGCCTTCCCCTCTTTGGTCTTTCCATAACCTTGAACCTTCCAAGTTGGAAGGCTGTCGGTTAGCGCTACGGAGATGTGTTAAAGTTAGGTGTCAGGACGTCGAATGTTTCAGTACTCTGTCAGTTTTGTGCCTAGTTATTGCACTTTCTGACTGTATATAGTATCATGTTACAGTGATGGAGAGTTACTCTAAACTCGTATTCATATGTCCTTTTCTCTTTTACAATTATTATTATTATTATTATTAAGTTGATTGTTCAAACTAGGATCACAGTTCGTTCTAAGTTCGTATTATTATTATTATTATTATTATTATTATTATTACGAAGTAGTGTCAAGTGTCAAGTCAAGTCGGCGGAATAGCGCGAGCTCCGGTGTGGGGAGCAACCCTTTATTATTATTATTATTATTATTATTTTACAAGAAGTCGGAGGCGGATAATACTTTAATAACGAAGGTACGTGTTGGGTCGTAAGTATCCACGCAAACACACATCCAGTCAAAATAAGGCACTTGTCAAAGTATCCGAACGTTTTCGGTCCCTTCTCATCAAGGATTATACAGGGAATGGCTCAAGTTGGAAAGACTAAACTTATATAGCGTAAAGATATGAGATAACAACACTCGTGACAAGGTGGAAAAAGTATCAAGTTCAGCATGACACATAAACTCGAAGGAAATAATAATAGCGACAAGAACATAGTGAGCAAATTAAGTTACATTGTTAACACCTCGACGAGGAGTAACACCAAACAATTGTAGCGACAACACATTTTCTTTCTGTACGCAAAGTTCAGGATCTAACTTACGGATATACAAAGCTTCTAACACAGCCAGATGCAACGCACATCTACCACGTGACAATATTGAGAACACATTATCACTGTACAACTCACGACAATTGGTACGGGCTGACAGATGTTGCTTGATGGACGAAGTGCGATTCTTAGCTCCGTTGGGTAGATGTGCGTTGCATCTGGCTGTGTTAGAAGCTTTGTATATCCGTAAGTTAGATCCTGAACTTTGCGTACAGAAAGAAAATGTGTTGTCGCTACAATTGTTTGGTGTTACTCCTCGTCGAGGTGTTAACAATGTAACTTAATTTGCTCACTATGTTCTTGTCGCTATTATTATTTCCTTCGAGTTTATGTGTCGTGCTGAACTTGATACTTTTTCCACCTTGTCACGAGTGTTGTTATCTCATATCTTTACGCTATATAAGTTTTAGTCTTTCCAACTTGAGCCATTCCCTGTATAATCCTTGATGAGAAGGGACCGAAAACGTTCGGATACTTTGACAAGTGCCTTATTTTGACTGGATGTGTGTTTGCGTGGATACTTACGACCCAACACGTACCTTCGTTATTAAAGTATTATTATTATTATTATTATTAACTGGTTTGAGGGAAAGAGACAAACGGGAAAAGTCTGAAGAAAAAATTGACTGTCACCACCAGGACTCGAACCAGGGACCCTCGCTTGTAGCCAGCGATGCTCTGACCACTGAGCTATGGTGTAGTCGTCATCCAAGCAGAGACCGTTCAACGTTTTCTTCAGACTTTGTAACTCACACTTCCTGTGAATCCACACAGGCGGGTGGGACGCAGCCCTCACTGTACCCACACACTTCACTAACAAACTAGCACGCGGGGAGCCCCAAGTCATAAAATATTAACTGGTTTTGAGGGAAAGAGACAATTATTATTATTATTATTATTATTATAGGCTTTTCCGCGTTGGCATCGCCAAGCAAGCTTGGCTAGCCTTCGCATAAGCTGCTCCATAATGATGAGACGAAACAATGAATGCATGTATATACAATCTAGGACAGAACCAAGGTGGAGGATATTTTTGAAGAAAGCTGCAAGTTGTATTGAGGTACACAATGTTGCAAACTCTACGAAAGTAAACTGCAAGAAATGTTTTGGGGTTGTTCTCATGATTATTGTAGTCACAGGTTGTGTTAATAGCATTAAAGGTTATGTTTTCATCGGTATATCGTTTACATTCCTATTCTTTTACAGGATAATATTTTCACAAAATATGTTAGTCAATGAGTTATGTTCTAGTACAACGTACAGCCATGCAGCTGCCACAGGTGGAAGCAGTATTAGGCTTTGATGTATGCTTTTATCACATTGCTGCATAGGTCTTTCCAGTCTTGTCGTGACTGGGCGATGGCATGGAGGTTCTCGAGTTGCTCACGTTTCTTGAGTGCCCCCCCCCCCATACGCTGCAGGTCCTGGTGCAGACTCAGTGGCAGAGTGGTACGTGGCCGGCCCCGCCAGGTGGCTGCAGATCTTGGGTTTTCGAAGTATGCTGCCATCATAAAGCGTGCTGGTACATCGTCATCTAGTCTCAGGACATGGCCAAAGAACCGCCACCTCGCTCTCACAATGGTTTTCCCTAGGGGCTGGGAGTTGGTGCGTTTATACAGCTCGATATTTTTGATGAATTGAGGGTACTTGATCCCCACGACTGTTTTGCAATCATAGCCAGCAATCCCATGTCATCACTTACATTCAAAATCAACATAATTTTGCGAATCGACCTTTTTTTCAGCATCACTTTTCAACGAGGACGAAGCAAAGTCGGCCGAACGAAGCCCAGAGGAAGAAAATCACCCTCTCCACTTCACCATCACCATACTGACATAGATACGAGACGAAACAACTAAAAAATCCATAAGAAAACTGATCGGTCATCATCGCGCTGACTTTGGTCTGAGAATTTCTATCACGATCAAAAATGTACGAGGAGCACTCAAAATAAGCTACTCCTGTTTCAAGACACAAAAGTCGACTCTCCACTTTCAAACCAGGAACCAGACATACCAGTGGTCCTCTCCAGCTGCTCCACGAGCGCGGGTAATGTTCACCAAGGGGCGCAGAGCAGCATCCATTCCAGAAGAAGAGCTAAAATACGAGTGAGACTGCATGACTGAGTACATGAGTACATGCATGAGTACATGCAGAAAAAAGTCAATTTCAGTTTCTGCTCCAAACAGCAACTTGCTTCGACTAGCTACAAAGATTACACCAAAGGATCAAACAACAACCGTTTTCTTCATTTTTTGACAGGTGGCTGGCTTCCTTGTGCTTGGCCCAGCACGCCAAAAATCACACCTCGGAGGAGTACAAAAATTACAACTCCCAGATGTCCTCGATTGCTGGCCATGTGACGTCTGTGGAATACTTCTAATCGCTTGAAGACATTGCTTGGGACTCACCATGTTGAGCAATTTTACAGGAGTATTGGTGTGATAACTGCATTGTATAGCTTGACACGTATGTTCTCTCTCACCTGCGAGCCTCTCACCCACAGTGGCCAAAGCCTTTGAAACTCACCTGTGGCCAGATGCATACGCCGAGATATATCTTCCCTGTCACCCAGTAATCCCTCGTGGCTCACTCCGGCACTAAGAATTCAGTTAAAGCACAAGCGAGACTCTCACATCCAGTACAAGAAGTACCCCACTCCTGACAAGCTCACCCATTACAAATCTGAGCGGAACATGGCCCGGAATATGTCTCGCACATTTTCGCTGCGCTCACCTTCCCCTCTTCGGTCCTACGTAACCATGAACCTTCGAAGTTGGAAGGCTGTTGGTTTGCGCACTGGAGATGTGTTAGAGCTAGGTCTCGGGTCGCTGAATGTCTCAGTAGCCTGTCAGTTTTGTGCCCTATTATAGCACTTTCTGACCGTTAATCATCTCGTTACCATCGTGGACAGTAGCTGCATAACTCGTTCTCATGTGTTTCTTCTCATTTTTTACATTTTATTACTGGCTCCATATCCGAGTTTAGACTTTCTTTGAGTGCCGACTTTTTTTAAAATCTTTCTCTTTTGTATAAATACAGAGGGGATATGCTTTGGTTCTGCAAGAGTGCTCAATGCCTGATTCTGGCAGAGCGGCATACACAAAGGCACACAATGAAAACCTTGGCAAATTAATTCCGTTGTGACTCAGAGTTACATCGCTGGACCAATCATCAGACAACGATAATGGAATAGGAGGCAGCGCTGGTATATCTAAGTGGAGAGAGGTGTGATAATACGATAGGGAGAGGAGTAATTGCGTGAATGTTTCTGCTGGCCACCCCTATAACATAGACAGCTATGACCGCTGCGGGTTTTTGACGCGTGATTGCAGGAGTTTGTGTGCGCTTAGATTTGTCATACGAACGCAGATGCCTGTGTATGCGTGTGGACATGTGTCTATAGGTGTGTGTATATGCGTGTGTGCGTGTGTTTGTGCGTGTGCGAGTTAGGGTGTTGTGGGTGGGTGGGAGTCTGTGTGTGCGTGCGCCCGTGTGCAAGTTAAGGTGATGTGGGTGGGTGTATGTGTGTGTGTGTGTGTGTGTGTGTGTGTGTGTGTGTGTGTTAGTGTGTGCGTGTATGTGTGTATGTGTGTGGGTGTTACTATGTGTGTGCTTGTTAGTATGTGTGTGTGTGTGTGTGTTTGGGTGTGGTGTGTGAGCGAGATTAATCGCATACTTGTTAGTGCTAGACCTGCGCCTACTGCATCTGCCTCTGAAATAGCCTGTCCCTGTATATATTCACGCGATTACTCCTCTCGCTATCGTATTATCACACCTCTCTCCACTTAGATATACCAGCGCTGCCTCCTATTCCATTATCGTTGTCTGATGATTGGTTCAGCCATGAAACTCTGAGTCACAACGGAATTAATTTGCCAAGGTTTTCATTGTGTGCCTTTGTGTCTATTGTATAAATAATAATAATCCCTAGTCATAACTCGTAACAGGTTGTCTTTCTCCTCTGAGACGCCAAATAAAGTAATACGAAATTCTTCCAGGAAGTGATGTACATCCTATCAAAATTATACTTTGTTCTCCCAGAGATTTGAGACTTAATCATCTTGTTCACCTACCTGCCGGACTGTTCAACGCCACAACCAAATTACAAAAGCTGTAAGTCATGTTGTGCATGTACCGTAAAAAGGCGTTTTTTGGCTTAGTTCTGTTCTTTTGAGATGTGGCAAATGGGATTTCGGGATTTGGCATTTCGCTAATTGATCTCATGTACCCTCCCCCACCCTTTATGACCTGAATCTGACGCCGCTTGTGGAAGACTTTTCCAGGTAGAACTCCGTATTGGAAGCAAAGAGCTGAGCAAAGAGCTTGTTTTCACGAATGGAAGCCTCTTCATTCGTGGCACGCTCTGAATCCGTCAGGTACACATTTTTTTGCAAGGTACACATGTTTTGCCAGGTACACATTTTTTTCCCTTGGTTCCATGATCCATGCACGTGTGCGCGAACACACCCGTACGCCAAGCTACCGGCCGTATTCGTGGTTGCCATGCACATTTGCTTCACGACTTGCGAAACCTGAATTCAGTTTTCAACGAAATGATCACGAGACGAGTCAAACTTTCGTTTCGCATTCGGTTCGTAGCAAATGCGAAAGGTGCCTAATATGGTGCACCAGAGATTTAAGAGGCAATAGTTACTTCTACGTTGTGTTTTAGTTCCAAACCATAATTCAAGAGCGTCCTAAAAACGGCTACTGAATTCTAACTACCAGTGGAAAGACCAGTCCTTTTCTCCAAGGACTAACAGCAAAGACCAGTCCTTTTCTCCAAGGACAAACAGCAAAAGGCCCCAGCCAGCCAGAAAAGGATACGAGAAACGAGAGAGCTTGGAAGCTCAGGGCCCTGCGCTATGCTTTGTTGCCTAGCTCATCGCGCATGTTGTTAGAACTGATGGAAATGCTTTTTCCTTTGATTAGCTACATCATTGTATTGCAAAAACGCTTCAATGAGATACTGAAGTAACGTCTTCTGCATAGCTATGGGACCGGGGCTGAATCTGCCGATCACGGGCGTTCCGGAGTCGACGAGATGTCTTTTTTTGACGTTTCCTGGGACCGGCGCTGACTCTGCCGATCATGGGCGTTTATCTTCTTCTTATTATTATACTGAGGGCAACTAACATCCATTCTGATTGCATTTACTCGTCTCCCTACTTCGTATTTGTTTCCAGAAAATCTCCCCATACAGCAGGGAGTGGTTTACATTATGACTCCCTGCTATACATCTACATGACTGTATAAACGTTATAATTATTATGCTATCCGCCTACATGCGATTCACGGGCTGGTCGACAGGCGGCCCAGCCAGCCTTCTAGTGGGATCTCGGCCTCGCACACAAATCCACACAAAATGTTACTGCACTGAATGCATTCCCCCGATACACTTCGCATATATACTCATTCTCTTGATGGTACCGTACTCTTGATGGTACGGGACAGGTACGGGATAGCGCCAGGCATGTCGATGGCACAAACAAACATAATTATATATTGTGGCCAGCTGTCTTTGCTTGTTGTACAGTACGGGACAGATACAGGATAGCGCCAGGCGTGACACAAACAAACAAACAAACAAACACCAAATTAAAGCTGTGTGGACCCTGGCTAGCGCCAGACGTTACTGAAGTAACGTCTTCTGCATAGCTACGGGAATAAAATGTGGAATACTACCGTACTGCGCAGTAGAGCGCAGAAGAACCGCGCGAGCGGGGACGTGACATAAATGAAGTGTGAGCAGGGCTAGAGTACGATTTATGTTACAGTTCAAGCTGACGGAACACGTGCAGTGCTACACCGTAGCCGTGTACCACGTGGAAGCAAACAGAAGTAGAGGAGACACGGGATAGTAGACATGAACTCAGGGTCAAACTTATAAGCGTGTAACGTGAATGCATGCAGTATAATTTTGGAGACCAGAGAAAGACACAGAGCTCAGTGCGTACCAAGTTCTACACACTTAACTCGTACACTTGAATGTCACGACACTCCCAGCGGAAAGAGAAAAACAAAACAAAGGATGAAGTAGAGAAGCAAGCCTTGCCGTAGCTGCTGTTGGATCATGTTGTCGTATTTGACCTTGAGTTCCGGCTCGGCTGCTAGGCGCTTAGATAGAGACCGGAAATGACCAAGTGCGACACCAAAGTTGTCTGGCAGTAGATGGGCATTGGATTGCCAGGGCCAGCTGACTTCATACCTCTGACCGTCAAACGTTACAGTGGAGTTGAATTGCTGCATGGCTAGGTCGTTGTTCGTCAGATCGGCTGAATCCTGGTTGCCAATGCAGTCTAAGTCGCACAGATCTGGAATGGTGCACGACTCGGGAGTCGCATCAGTTAAAGAAACGATAGCTGGCATGGCTGTGCTGCTTATCGGTGCAGCTGAGGGCTTGGAGTGACGTGTTCGGCCAGTCACCACAAAACCGACTGTGATGGGCAGAAGCTGCAGTCCTGACGGAAGTCTTCTGGTGCTCCCCATCATAAACTCCCAGTGGAAATCTGTACTGATCAAGACGTCTATCTGACGGTCGACTTCTTGCAAGTTGATAGTGTCCGCCAAGTTGTCTGTACCCAGTTCTTGGAATGCCATGATATCCGCTGCTGGGATACCCTGCTGAGAGATAGTGTTGGTGATATGTGGCAACACACTGGCTTCGATTTGTTTCGATGAGCCATCCTTCAATCGCAAACCAAGACCCGCAACTCGGACCTTCCGTTGCGTCTTCCTTGCATGACCGAAGGTAGATAAAGAGAGCCACTCATAGCGTGCCGCATCTGCTGGAATGGTGTCTGCCAACTTTTCTGTCAGATAAGAGCGGTGACTGGCAGAATCGAAGAGAACTGTCGCCATGACTGTGGAGCCGTCTGCACTCTCAATCGGAACTCTCGCTGTTTGCAGGTAAACATCACCACTTGCGATAGACGACTGAAGTGCAGCAGTGGGCTGCGTTTGAGGGGCTGCTGTGTCAGCAGCTATGACGACACTGGTTGATGCTGCACTAGCCGTTGTTGTGCTAGATGCTGGTGCCTCGTGAGCCACAGGTTGATCAGCTACCAGGTTGGTACTGTTGCCAGATTTCTGTTGAGATTCAGGGCAGATCGTGACATGATGGTGACCCATGCGAGAACACACATTACACTTGTGGGTGGCCTTGCACTGAGTTGACCGGTGCCCTGTGCGCAAACACACAAAGCAACGCTCCTGTTCAATCAGTTGTTCTTTCCGCTGTGCTACTGTTGCGTATTTCGTGCAGCTCTTGTCCAGGTGAGGTCCGCCGCAGAATACACATCCTCTCATATTGCTGGCAATCCAGTCACCACCGCGAAGTGTCGTTATACCTGAAGTCTCATTATGTGTCACAGTTGGATAGGACTTTGCTCTGGGCATGAAATTTATGTCGTTATTCGCAAATTGTCGTTATATCCGCAGTGGTTATTAGCAAAGTTGACTGTACGTAGGTTTTGAAGTTGAGGCATTTCTCAAGGGTGTACAAGTTAGTATGACTGTATAGAATAAATGAGTGTGGAGTCATTCTATCCTACAAAAATATACTTACCTTCCCTTGTGACCTTTCCGAACCTGAGCCTCCCAAGTTGGAACGTGGTTGGCTTTCGCCTTGGAGAAGTGTTCGAGCTAGGTGTCAGGCTGCTGTACGACCGTCCTTGTATACAACGCCTTCCTTGAATACAAGCCCGGGGCAGGGGGTGATTGAAAAATACAAGACGGTGTCCTATTGAAAGACCGGGCCTACTAAATGAGTCTTACGAACGTGCTCAAACTGTGGGAGAAATAGAAGACAGTGCTCAAACTGTGTAGAAGAACGGGGGTAAAACTGTGTGGCGAAAAATAGAAGACCGGGGTCAAACTGGTTTGAAAGAAGAAAAGACCGTCCTCGAATACAACACCGTCCTCAATTATAAGTCCGCGTTAGGACGAGAGTTTGAAAAATGGTAGCCCAGCCTACTATTTTGTGGAAATACGGCAGTATGACTGTATAGTAGACGGGGGAGTCATTCTATCAAACAAAAATACGCTTTCCTACACTCTTGGACATGTCCGAATCTGAGCCTTTCAAGTTGGAAATTTGTTGGCTTGCGCCTTGGAGAAGTGTTCGAGCTAGGTGTCAGGTTGCTGAATGTCTCCGTACTCCTTGTAGGTTTTGTGCCATTTTGTCGCACTCGCTGCCTGCATGTGATCTGGTCACATTGGTGGACTGTTTGTCATAATTCGTAACATGTTGTCCTCTCCTCTGTTACCACAATTATTAAATTGGCTCCTTAACCGAGTAAAACTATTAAAAATCATAAATTATTATTGTTTGACTTATTAAGCTTCGTGGAGATAAAAGTGTAATCAACGCAATAAATAGAGTAAGCTGCGCACTCAGTACAAACACCATTAGCAAAACTTGTTTTCATGTAAATAAAGAAGCTTGTTCCTAAACGTTTTCGTCGCCATCTCATCAGAGGATTACTGGCAAATCAACAATAGCTCTTAACTCAATATATATACGCACAATGCAAGTAATAATTTAGACCCTAACTAGCGCGATAAAATGAGAGCTGAAAGAAACATTACACCATTCAACGATATCAGGTGACAACAGATGCGATAAATTCACCACTAGAAAGTTACCATGCCACCACAAACGAGAACTACTGATCTAAATTCACAAACAATTTCAACGTAAACAAATTCTTTTTCTGCCTACACAAAATTGGCTTGGTGGTAAAAATGTAGATAGACTCCAATACACGCAAATACCTTTGACAACGTGAACGAGACCAAACAGAAAAGCAATCATCAGCATAACTAGAACGACAATCACTATTCTGAACAAGATGGTTGGCAACAGCAGATTCATACACCTTACCAATGCTACTAGAACCAGTACATACGTTGGAATTACGTGACAATGAAACCGACCTGACATTCCTTGCCGCTACTGCCAATCCAGACGAGGCCGATGTAGATGTCAGTACCAAAGGCACGTCCGCTACTGGCACTGCCTGCTGCGATGATGCTCCCTTTGACGTTCCAATGGCTGTTGATGTTGATGAAGAGGAGGAGGGAGATGAGGAAGACGCTGACGACGACGATGACGACAACGACGGAGACGATAAAGACTCTGCTAACCTCGCCCTAGAGCGAGTCACTGGTCCCGCAGACACACCATCCGGTGGTTTCTTCGGTGGCCGGCCACCCTTTTTTGCCACCGGAGGTTTGACACACCGGATGACGGTACCAAGGAAGTCAAAGAAGACGAAACCGCAGATACCAACGATGATGACGGGATAGAAGGAAGAGACGGTAAAGACGAAGGCAATGACGAACAAGCCGATGCCGACGAAGAAGACAACGACACCCCAGTTGGTCCGACCCCAGCGAAGGTGCACCTCCAGTCGCAGTAGCAATCTTTGGGGGACGACCTCGTCTAGGCCTTGACGACTGTGCCTCAACAGGCATAACGTGAAGAGGCACATGCTGGTCGATCCGTGCCTCCAGGTGCTGATGGGTCCTACCCACATACCGGCTCTCACATTACCGGCACTCGAAGTTGTATATATGATGTGATAATTCATTATCAATTTGTCTGACTATACACTTTCGTCTGCTGAGAAAGAGCTGCTATGCCGAGGTATGAGTTTCGGTTTGCCGCCTAAAACTAACCGAGAAGAGGTTATGGCTGATTTTGAGGTACTTTATGATTGCCTGTCCTCATCACTACCGAAGACAAACAGATCAGCGTCGGTGTGCGCAACCTCTCTGGCTGACATTGCGAACCAATACATCCAGTCTAGCAATGACACGACATGTTTTACACTAACCCGTGAACATTTTAGAGTACGGAAAGAATTGCGGAGCAACAACAACATTGTAATAACCAAACCTGACAAAGGAAGGGCTACCGTCATTATGAACAAGCATGACTACATCACGAAGACACATACCATTCTGAACGATAGTTCGAAGTTTACTGTCATTGGGCCCATTGAGACACATGATAAAAACGGCTAAAATAGAGGAACAATTATGCAACTATTTCAAAGAGTTAGTATTGCTGAAGCAGATCACGCAGACTGAGTCGGATTCATTTAGTCCAATTGGTTCTGCGCGACCGCACATGTATGGCTTACCCAAAATTCACAAGGCTGGTTGTCCAGTTCGTCCGATTTTGTCCATGTGTGGTTCACCGCAGTACAAAGTGTCGAGGTGGATTTGTCGTTTGTTACAGCCTGTTCTCGACATGTACAGTACATATGTAGTCAAGGATAGTTTTGAGTTTGCCGACTTTTTGCATGATCACGAATTCCCGGAGACATTCTTTATGTGCTCGTTTGATGTTGTGAGTCTTTTCACGAACGTACCTTTGGATTTTACGATTGATATTTGCTGTGATGCTATGTACCGTGGTAATGTAGGTTCTCCTGTTACTATCGAAGAGACGTACTTTCCCCGTCTTATGAATATGGTTACGTCTGGCGTTGATTTTTCGTTTGAGAATGTTATGTATCGTCAGATAGATGGTGTCGCGATGGGTTCACCGTTGGGTCCAGTTCTTGCAAATATATTTGTGGGTTACTGAGAATCATTGGTCCCCAAATGTAAATGGCCTGCGGTGTATTGTCGTTTTGTTGACGATAGTTGGTCCTACTTTCAGTCTCGGAACGACGCGCAGGAGTTTCTTGAATTATTGAATAAGCTGCACCCGTCACTGAAGTCTACTTGTGAGTTTGAATCGGCTAGTAAATTGTCCTTCTTGGACGTTCTTGTAGAGAAGTCTGGTATGGGTGGTGTAATTACATCAGTGTACCGGAAACCAACGTTCACCGGCTTGTACATTGTTTGGGACTCGTTTACTGCGAGGTCGTACAAAATTAATCTCGTTCGTAATCTAGTGGATCGTGCTCGTCGATTATGTTCGCCTTCAAAGTTGGATGAGGAGCTGGAGCGGTTACGCACTTTGTTTCGTTTAAATGGGTACCCGGAATATGTGATATCTAAATATGTCGTAGTTGGTACACTGGGTGGAGCGAAGGAAGTGTCCTCCGAGGCCACTCCGGTGTATCTTCGTTTGCCTTGGAAGGGTGAAGCTGTTTGCCGTACCATGCAACGTCGAGTGAAGTCAGCTGCAGAATCGAACTTTCGTAATGTTAGTGTCCGGTTCGTCTACACAACAGCTCATGCCTTCATGGTGAAGAAGGATGTCCTACCCACTCTTAAATTATGATTGATAATTTCGCGGTCCGGAGACCACGGAGGTCGACTGCAAATTATTCAACCGTAGTATATGCTAGAAATGGCCAAGGCCCACGTGGAGCATCGAAGGAGAACAGAAGCCAGAAGCTAAACGGAACACAATCTCGAGACAGGGATGAACTAAGGACAGTGGGACGGGACAGACGTAGGAAGGAGAACACGTATGGTACCAGACGACTGACTGGTGGTGAATATGAGTTGGGTGATGATGCGGCGGATGACGAAGATACAGATGATGACGAGGCGGGTGATGACGAGTCGGCGGATGGCGACGAGGCGGATGACGATGAGACGGCTGGTGGTGATGGTGATAAAACGGACGAGGAGGAGTCAGGTGGCAGCGAAGGTGCTGGAGCTGATGAGGATGAGATTCGTAAGAAGTCAGCTGTGGACTTACATTAATTTTGTTATCTCGTCCCGATTGTTTGAGTGTGTATGATGATTCCTACTTCTCTGTACTGTGTCGTGTCGGTTACCATATTATCTCCCTTATAAACACGGGACTTTTATTTCTTCAACCCACTTCGCACCCGTGCTTATAGAGGAGACTGTGATATTAGAGAGGTTCCGCACTACGTAAAGTTGAGCAACTTTACGTTAGTGGGCGGGAAAAACCCGTGAATTCGTGAGTTTGCACTCCACTTACGGAAAGTTGTCTACAGAGAGTACGTAGATAGGGCTCTGATAACGTAGCTGGTCCGTTAACGGATTGGGTACAAATTTATGACTCTCTCCCCAGGTCGATCTGGTCCTACACTGCTGCGTTAGGAGTTGCCAAGGGCAGCTACGTGATTTGAAAACTCCGTATGGCGGAACCCAGATCCGCATGCAGTTTACGTAAGACTTTCCGTAGATCGACTACGTTTTTTACTAACGTAATTACGTTATGCGGAACCTCTCTAATACTGGAGACTGTGTTTATATTTTTCAACCTTGAAAAAGTCAAGAAAGTTGCATACCGGTAAACACTCAAATTGGAATTTAACTCAGATTTCATGATTAGAGAACCGAGAGAAGAAAAAAGAATGATGCGGAAGTGGAAGTCACGCACGTAGAGCACTTTTATGTGCGCACAGCTGCATTCCAGTATTATCACTGTGACTATGTTGGAGACTGTGCGTTTGTAATCTCAACAGCCCTCTTACCTGTGCTTATAAGGGAGACTGTGCATATAATGGAGACCTGTGTTTATAAGAGAGATAATACGGTATGTCCAGCAGTTGAAGGTCCTTGAAGCTGTTTGTATTCGTACGCATAAGCGCGATTTGTGTAAGCAAAAAGAACATGTTGTAGCACTTAGGTTATTTTCGTGAGTTTGCACCCCTTGTTCATGAGTTGTTTCTGCACTGTTCATGCCCATTTGTCACACTTACTTTTATCTTAGCCCTCACTTTTGTAATACTTACGCGTCATGTGTCACACTTCTTTGGATTTTTAACCTTTGTGCTTCCCTTGATCACTTTAGTTCCGTATTTCCACTGATGACCGGAGCTTGAAAATCGATTCTGGAAACTCAATCTCAAACCTTAAACAAATTGTCATGTTGCGTGGTGATGTCTGCGGCATTCATACTTTTCATAGCTATTATTTGGATGTTGGATGGTATTACATTTCCAGTCGATATTGAGAGGGCCAACTGATCACTGAGTGTCAACCCTAGTAAAATGGAACGTACTCAGGTGCTCAGAAGCAACGAAAGGATTGGTGAGAAGTGGACAATGGTCCGAAAACTAGGATCTCTTCTTGGCGACGAGGCTGACGTAGCACGGGGGAAGCAGCTTGCTTCAGCAGCCTTCACTTCAATGTTTAACCTCTGGAAACGGAGATCTGCTGTGAGTGAGCGCCTGCGACTGCACTCGGCGTTTGTCCTACCCGTCCTCACGTACAACTGTGGCACTTGGGGCCTCACGCAATCTGCTCTCCAGAAGTTGGATGCCTTACACCGACGTCAGTTGCGGTCTCTCCTTGGCATCAAATGGCCACAGCGCATCTCCAATGAAGCACTGTACCAGAGGTGCCAAATAGAGGGGATCAGCATCTTCGTACGCCGTGCCAGGTGGCGTCTATTTGGTCACATCTTGCAGCTGCCACCATCAACCCCCGCAGTAATGGCAATGGAATTTTTTTCGCAAACAACACCACCAGATGGCTTGGCCGGCCACGCGTCACTCTTCCCAGCGTGCTGCATCAAGATCTGCAGAAAGCCGGGCAGGGTAGACTCCTGACTCTGGGAGATCTCCATTCGCTCGGGGCAACAGTTGCTTGTCGTAAGAGCTGGAAGGCTCTGCGTGAGCCAATGTGTTCATCCAACTAGTTACAAATCAATGTACTTGTAATCCCATATTAGCCCGATAGTGCAACATCAAGTCAACCGGATATATCTCCTTAATTTGCTCATCTCCCTATGTTTCTCTCTCTCTCTCTCTCCCTCTTATTCTCCCTCTCTCTCTCTCAATCTCGTCAGGCGAAATTACTGGTCAGTCGGCGACACGCATTTTTCACAAAAATTTGCATTTCACCTGCTGGGAGAGTATACGTGTACTCGAGTCTCATCCTGAGCACGTTTTTTTCTTCTTTTTTTCAGCTCCAGTATAGCTGTATTTTTCATTGCAAAGCCGTCCACGATTGTTGTGTTCGTTGTTCAAACAAAGTGGACATTCAATCATGAAGGCAGAGGACATAGGAGCCTGATTGGAGTTTCTCGTGGCATGGGACGGCCACACAGAGACACTTTGGGATTTTCTGTATAGAAAATACCGTACGCACGATGCTGAGATCAATTTGTGCGATATCAAAATAATTGTTTGTGATCTACCACATCGAGCAGAACGGGATCCAAACACAAGCTTACCGACGGTTAGGCTGCCGGCCTGACTGGACAAATGATCCCTGGCTTCACCAGATGCCAGAAGTCGGACACCATGTCCTTTGCCGCGACGTCCATCTCCAAAAAGAACTCCATCTTCGTCGTGAAAAGGCTTGAAATACTCAATATTCAACCGAGATTCGCGGACTCGCGCTTTCTCGGATCGATTAATTTCCTGTTGGAACAGTTGCAGGGCAGCTTCCCGCCACTTTTTCAACAGGCGATGGCTCCAACGCATGCCTGGAACAAGCCATATCGAGGTTGCAAGCCACCCCTCTCAGCAAAAAATTCGAAGAAATTCGAAATTTCAATGGTGGAAGATATACTATGAAGAGAATTTCAAAAAGTATGTTTCGCGAAGCGATCGCTCAACCTACGTCATTCAAACTTTGCAGGATGGTTCAGACGTACATGCTAGGCATGGAACCACAGGCGATGATGCCATAGCTGACACACAGAGTAACACACACAGCAGATTCGTGTGCACAGATACTAAATTAGTGGACGTCGTCATCTTCTTCCCGCTGATCTCGAATGTACTATGACGTGCTATTTCGCCTGACGCTCTCTCTATCATTCTTTCTCTCTCATCTACACCGGTGGGTGAGACTCAGATCTCATTGTAACCCACACACTTGACGTACAATGTACATCTTATCCAAATTCTACTTTGTTCTCCCAGAAATTTTAGGTATAATCAACTGGATGACCTACCTGACGGGCTGTTCAAAGCCACAACCGAATTACAAACCCTGTAAGTCATGGTGGGCATGTATCGGAAAAGAGGTTTTTTGCGTAGTTCTGTCCAGCTGCCTTTGAGGCATCAAGACGAGGTACACGCGGGTGGTCTGCATTGGGACGAAAGTGAACTGTCACCAGTGCAGGTGCGCAAGTGAACGCTGTGTCCAGTAGGTCCATCCTACACTGCATTTCTTGGAAGAGAGACATGCTCTCTTAATGATTATGAACATGGTAGTAGAAGAGTGGGAAGAAGTGAAAATCAAACTTTTTTTAATTTTTTTCTATTTATTTTTTGAAAAACCACAAACTTTCTGACATGTGAATGTGCACATGATATACAGTGTACATACGTATGTATCGAGAAGGCAACACGGAAACGGCAGTGGTGGTGAGGCCTGGGCAGCTCGTCCGACCGTGGGTCTCGGAGTCAACACTGGGCAGACGCACCGGGGTGGGGGGGGGGGGGTGGGGTGGTAGCTTAGGAGATAAGGGATGGAGCCAGCATGATCATAGTATGTAATGCATATGCAGAAGTAATAATTATGTGAATCTTAAAAACAATAGTGCGGTCGACCTGCGCAGAGGAAAGGCATCATGGACATGATCTACGTGTATAACATAATTATAATTATAAGTGAGCTAGGGCACATCATACACACACATATGCGCATGTTCAAATAGGAGATCGACCTGATAGGCGTTCGCCGGCGTTGGCTAATCTTGAAAATTAATAAAGATATTAATATTATTGAAGAGATTATTATCATACGCTCACATAAACACCACATACCAACCATGTGCACCCAACCACCCCCCCCCCCCCCCCCCCCACCCCCCACACACACACACATGTGCGCGCACGCGCACACACACACACACACACACACACATCCTCGCATGCACACACACATGCACCCCCCCCCCACACACACACACACCACACACCACACACACACACCACACACACACACACACACACACACACACACACACACACACACACACACACACACACACACACACACACACACACACACAAACACACACACACACACACACACACACACACACACACAAACTTAGGTCGTAGATACAGTATGACTGAGAGAACAAAAGAGGAAAGGGAGGAAACGAGAGAGTGAGAGAGAGAGAGAGAGAGAGAGAGAGAGAGAGTGAGAGAGAGAGACATAATGAAAGAGAGAGAATGAGAGAGAGATATAGAGAGAATGAGAGATAGATAGATAGATAGATAGAGAGAGAGAAAGAGAGAGAGAGGGGGGGGGGGTGAGAGAGAGAGAGAGGGGGGGGAGAGCAGGGGAAACAGTGAGTGAGAGAGAGAGAGAGGGGGGGGGGAGATAGATAGATAGATAGATAGAGAGAGAGAGATAGAGAGAGAGAGAGAGAGAGAGAGAGAGAGTCTTTACAGCCAACTTACAAACAGAACAAAATGCATCTAAAGACTCTGTGTGTAGTTGTGTGCATGGGAGAGAGAGAGAGAGAGAGAGAGAGAGAGAGAGAGAGAGAGAGAGAGAGAGAGAGAGAGAGAGAGAGAAAGAGAAAGAGAGGGGGGGGGGAGTGAGAGAGAGAGAGAGAGAGAGAGAGCGGGAAGAAAGTGAGTGAGAGAGATAGAGAGAGAGAGATAGAGATAGAGAGAGAGAGAGAGAGAGAGAGAGAGGGGGGGGGAGAGGAGGGAGAGTGAAAGAGGGGGGGGGGGAGGGGAGGGAGAATAAGAGAGAGAGAGACAGAGATCGATCAGTCTGTAGCTGACCGAGTTACTGCTCTGCTGCAATCGCCTCTAGATCTAGTGCGCATGTGAGAGCCTGGAAGGTCCGCTTTCCACCCTCAGTTCTGACGCTTTCGGGAAGAGCATTCCACTGGACAATTGCCACCAACCAGATGGAACGTCGCCCGAAGGGACTTCGGAGAAAATGCACACATAGCAGATTGGACTGCTGCCCTCAAGTTGCCCGGATGTTGCTGGGGGGCCAACTGGAGCTGTGCCTGTGAACATCTCCTAAAGCAGGGGGCTAGCTTTGTGGTGGAGGCACCGATGAACTAGGACCAGAAACGTTTGATTTAACAGGTGCAGTAGGTTGGGGACATCAGCAGGGATAGAAGAGGGCTGTGGGCACGAGATAACGCTGTTGGAGGGTTGACCGTAGACCTCTGTTGGAGGGTTTGGAGAATTGATCAAGAAGGGTTGGACTCCGCAAGAGCCGCTGTCGCAAGGTGGCACCGATGTCAGCCTTGAACATCTTTTCAAACGGACCAAGCAGGTGTGTGCTAAGTCCTGGAAAGAAACTGTTGAACCATAACAAAGCTGGGAAAGGATCATGCTCAGGAACCATGTTCGCCAGGCAAGCAAACTCAGTCCTCGTCCATGCCTCCAGAGCTGACCAATTGTTCGCGCTGTCTTGCGACCAATATACTCCACATGTGGAGCCCAGGATAAATCATTATCCAGGACTAAATCCAGGTACTGGGCTGTAGGGATCACACAGAATTTCTCGCCATTGCGGAAGACCTCCGGTTGTATTGCAGCCGTGCCTCGTGGCCGGATGGGAGCAGTCGATGACAATGTCATCTGCAAATTCTTGGTGCTGTACAGACGGTGGCAGTATGGTGTGGAGTTTACTAGAGTAGAGCACAAAAAGCAGTGGCCCAAGGACGCTACCTTGGGGAACACCACGGGAGCAACTGACGGCTTCACTACCAGAGTCCAGAACTTTGACACTCTGGAAACGCCCTGAGACGTAGTCAGTGAACCAATCCAGCTATACAAAGGGAAAACAAAACTGTAACTAGACGTCCATGCTTAACACGGTCGAAGGCTTTCGACATATCAACGAGCACTGTCCAAGTGAACTCTCGTTTGCGGCTTGCAGTGGACCATAGATTAACAGCTATCACAAGTGCATCCTCAGTCGAATGTGCCTCCAGATAGGCAGTAAGCTGTCTCTTAACCATTGTCTCCAGAATACGGGAGATAATGGGGTGGAGAGATACTGGACGATAGTTCTGGGGCAGGGTTCGGTTGCCACACAACGGACTGAAATGTCACACTTTGAAGGTTGGTGGAACCTGTCAAGTTATAAGAGACAAATTGATAATGCTGGTGAGATTCGATGCAAGAACAGAGCCATCTTATTTTATTTTATTTATTTCACCGTCCAATGGCAGAAGCCAATGCAAAGGAGGGGGCGTTAGCCAGCCATGGCAAGAGAAGAAAACAAAATGAAGGAAAGAAGATGATAATCGGAAGAAAATAATGCATCAGCGGGGTGAAATGTATCACTATGTTGACCATGGTGGAGAGCGGCGAGATAAGCTAGCAAAAGAGGCGAGCGAGCCTACAACGTGGCATGACATTTAACATGGTCTATGAACTGTCTAATATTGGATATTGTCTTCATTTCCATGGGCAGCTTGAGCCAATACGAGTATGCAGAGAAGATAGGAGATTTGGTAAACATAGTTGACAAAGCTCTGGGAAGTACTATGCCATTGCGAGTGTCCCGTACGAAAGTAAACCAATTATACTTGGTGAGATGTTCAGGGACAATGTTGAGTTTAATACGATGGACCAGAACGTATGACTGTCTCTGCGACAGGATAGAGATGGGGCTGGTGGAGGCCAAACTATATAGATCAGTAGAGGGAAAAAGAGAGGGTTTACGAAAAATAATTTTCAACACACGTTTATGATATATTTCTAGTGTCTGTACAGCAGATTTACTAAGCAGGGAATGCCAAGCAGTGGCGCCGTACAGAAAGATAGGAAGGAGGTAGCATTTATAAAAGAGACGAATACATTCGGGGGACAAGTGGGAGCAGTGAGACATCAGGCAACCTACAGATTTGCTAACTTTGTTGCATACAAAATCTACGTGAGAATTCCAGGACAATTGCGAGTCAAATACAACACCCAAATGCCTGTGCGTATCTACAATGTTAATGTTAATAGCCGAATCAAGTCCGGGAAGGGTAAATGTGGGAGGGTGGTCTAGTTGAGGGAGAAAGACTATTTCTGTTTTCAAGATATTGGGTTTCAGACGCCATGACAACATCCATTTATGAACAACATTGATTCCATTCTGAAGCTTCGTACACAGGTTTGCAATGTCGGCGTCAAACTGAATGAGGGCTGTGTCATCAGCAAATAGTGACAAACCATCTATACAGTCAGGTAGATCGTTTATATACAACAAGAATAGTAGAGGCCCCAGTATAGATCCCTGGGGGACTCCCGACTTCACAGGCAGTGGGTCTGAGAGTACCCCTTCGACTGACACTGAGTGCGTTCTATCTGTTAGGTAGTCCGTAATCCACGCCAGAGACGCTCCGGAAACATTGTACATCGCAGATAATTTAGCTAGGAGTCCACGGAACCATACCGTGTCAAACGCCTTTGCTAGGTCGAAAAAACACATACCAACATGTTGGTGATCATGACAAAGGGCCACAATGTCCTGCACAAGGCGTGTCAGCTGCATGATGGTTGAGTCTCCTCGTCGAAAACCAGATTGGATTGGGGCAAGGGCCGGCGACACATGAGCATAAAGCTTATCAAAGAATAATCGCTCACATAGTTTCGATACACAGGACAACAAGGAGATAGGACGGTAATTGCTGGCTTGTGACTTGCAGCCTTTGCTCTTGTAAACCGGAACCACTTTCGCGAGTTTCCATGCTGCTGGAAATTTACCAGTCGAAAAGGACACATTAAAAATACGGCAGAGGGGGTACGATATCGACGGGGCAAGTTTCTTCAGGACATCATTCGTAATGGTGTCCAAGCCAGGACTGCGGCGAGACTTTAGTCGGGCGATAGCCTTTCTAACATCCGCAGTTGTGGTGATGACCTGAACAAATGTTTCATGAAGTTGGCTGTGGGCACGAAGAGCTGGAAGTGATAACGACGGATCATCCGGCACAGCAACGGAGGCGAACTGCTGGTTGAGGACTGTAGCCTTGTCGAAACTGCCAGAAACTGGATGACCGCCTTCATCAATGAGGTGAGGAAGGCCACGATCCTGCTGGCGATTCCGCTGAGAACGAACAAACTGGTACATGTTAAGGTTACCTGACGCCATGCTGGCCTGTATAGATGCCAAATAGTCACGGTGAAGAGATCGAGATAAGTTTCGTACTCTGTTACGCTGAACTTTGAAGGCAGACTGGTTAGCTGGGGTTGGGAACTTCCTATATCGGCTGTAGAGTTCGTACTTCAACTTAATGGCAAGTACTAAATCTCGATTAACCCACGGAGGATATTTCCTAGATACAGCTCGCTGGGTGGAGGAAGAGATTTTCCGATAAGGCGACAGGTAGTGGGAAAATGCATCATTCAAGGAAGAGGAGAATCTGGCTAATGCGTCGTCGACATCTGGTGTGTCCATGAGATCATACCAGTTGAGCGAGGAAAGATACATATTTACTGCTACCCAGACAGAAGGTGGCACTTGCGCAAAATTGTATGGAGTGGCTGGGGAACTACGGGCAGGATAGCATGGTACTTCCTTTGCAGGCGTTCGGGTTACAGTTCTGTAGAAAAGGGTGGTAACTACCTGTGAATGGTCGGACGCACCAAGCGGGGCAGCATCGTCGACAGAGAATACTGATTGAGGACGATTGGTAGCGAGCAAGTCTAGGCACGACAGGGTTCCGTTAGGAGAGGTGTGAGTGGGAAAATCTACCAGCTGGGAGAGACCGAAGCTGGAGAATATATGCGAAAGTTCCTTTCCAGCGCGTGATGTAGCGTCACCGCTCCACCAGTCAGAGTTGTGAGCATTGTAGTCACCAGTGAGGAATATATCAACGGATGAGAGGTCTACAGCCCATAGGGTATCCGTCATCATGTCACAAAATGAGGTAAGTTCAGGTAGGGATTGCGAAGGAGGGCGATACTGACAGCCAATGAGTATAGGATTAGCACCCAGGTCTGCAGGAAGTCCAAGCTCAACCCATATGTTTTCGCATTGGGGAGAGTCAAGGTCTGAGCGCTGGGCTGCATGCAAAAATGTCCCATCTCGTACAAGGATGGCAACACCACCATAACCTCGGAACTGGGCCCTTTGGTTTGCTGGTATTGGCCTATGTCGATGGAAGCACGTATAACCGGGTACACTGAGCATATGTATCGGGCAGAGCCAGGTTTCTGTCAGACATAGGATAGTCGGTGTGTTGGATCGACACAATGCATGGAGTTCAGGGATTTTGTTCGCCACGGAGCGACAATTAATCGTAACAATAGTGATATTATGTTGAGTCTTAGGAAAATATGGGAAGGCCCGGGCGCTCAGCGGTGCGGAAGCCATCATTCTGACGACGTGGAGGTTTTACCTGGTTTGTTCGTATTTGAATCTGCAAACCGCCACTTTCTTACGGTGTGCTGGATAGTTGCAGGCCAGAATCCGTCACCCAGTACCTTTTCCGTAGCTGAGGCTGGGAATGTCACTCTGGCGTAAGCTGTTCCGAAGGTGCGGGATTCCAAGATGGTGCAGTTGAGCACATCCACTGCACGCTCTTGGCACCAATCCTTGATGGAGTCGGCACTGCAGCCCATGTGGACGTTTCCTACATAGAATATCGCTTTGTCGACCTTTTCGACACCTGTCAGGACTACAGGGTTTGTTTCGACCGTGGGCATAGGCTTGACGTACCGAAATGTGACCCGACGTTGTACAACATCTACCCAAGAGCTCTGTCCATCTGACTTGTTGCGGGAACTGCTGTCCGTACTAGTGACGTGACCGTTGCTAGCAGGTCTAGGTGCTGTACGAGTAGTGTCTCTGGACTGGGAAGCGGCACGTGGTTGCGAGTGCATACCGGTAGTACGGTCATTTGAACTTGAGCGTGCATGCTGCGATGTGGAGGTGTGCTGTGATTGCGGTGCAGTGGTGATGGATGTCTCAGTTTCATACAGGGAGGGCTCTACGGTAACTTCGTTAGCACTTGTGCGACGGTTGTGGGTGTCATTGGCAGTTTGAGAAAGTGCGCCTGTAGTGAAGTTCCTCAGCTCTAGTACTTCCAATTTTAGGCTGGAAACCTCATCCCGAAGTGAAGAAACAATGGCATTATCATGCTTCGCTTGCTCAAGTTGCTCTCTTAGCTCTATCACTACACATACAAGCTCGTTTAGAGACTTCAGACTACTACTAGTACTGACCTCATTGGCCTTGATTGGGGTTACACCCACACCAGCTTGTCTTAGGGAAACCACAAGATCAACTCGGCTCTTTGACTCGGCTCCGTCAATAGGATGTTGTTTGGCAAGATGCCGCAGCTCTTCGAAAGTCAGCAAGGCGAGGTCAATGTCCATATTCAATGCATATTCCTAGTGTGTCCAGATCAAGTTCTCTGCCACAGGTACCGAAAGTAAGCGGAGCATAAAAACTTGCATCCGCACCTTACCCATGTAATCATTAACTTCTTCTTCTTCATGTGAAACTGGCTGGAAATTGGATAGGGATGTCTCCAATGCTGGCCCTGCGGGTGGCTGAAGGTTCAATGTCCGAGCTGGGTCATGGAATATACAACCAAAGAGTGAAGTTAGTTCTGTGATGGATGCCTGTGGCTCAGACATCTCTTTCTTCCAACCAGCAACTGCATTCATGATTGACCAACGTCTTCGCTGGTCACTGGTGTTGCACTGTGCAGTGAAGAACTCGTTTCTGAGCTGATGATCTAGCTTCCCTGCTGCAACCCTTGCAGCTCTATGTGGGTTGCGTAGCTCCTCATCTTGTTTGTCCCGCATCAACAAGCGGTTAAGCCAGTTCCGTTCCCTCAAACAGGCTACTGGTGCTGCATTTAGCCATGGACAAGGACGGGTGTTCTTTTTTTGTCGGTGTACTACTGGTGCATGGTCATTCAGAGTAGAGAGGAGAGCGGAGGTTAGGCAATTTGCCAATGTGTCCACATCTGCTTGAGCCTGCAGAGTGCTCAGCTTGTTGCTAAGGTCTACATTAAACTGTTCGCAGTTTATCTTATGTAGTCGGCGACTAGGATTCGGGCAGTCGGTCTTGTGATGTCCAGAATGCCCAAAAGAAATAAAATATATAAAAAATTAAATTTCACGGTTCGCGTGAGACTCGGCTGGAAACCCAGTTTTCCGCATCCGTCATGGAAACGCTACCGCCCTCTAGGATCAAAGGCGCAAGCAATACGAGCTATTACTATTATTATTATTATTATTATTATTCAAAGGATCAGTCGGGGAAGTGAACTGCCTGAAAAGAGAAAAAAACGCCAGACCCACCAGGACTCGAACCTGGGACCCTGCTTGTCATGAGCAATGCTCTAACCACTGAGCTATGGGACCAGGCTGAACCTAGAAGACGCTGACAAGTTTTTCACTCCAAAGGCAGCTCACAACATGTGCCACACATACTGATGGCACTTGGGTCTTTTTCCCTCCCCCAGGGGACCAACCACGGTCAGTTTCTGGAGGTGAAAGAAAGTGATTAAATTTGGAAAGGATTGGGAGAACTTCAAATTCAAAGCCAAGTGCCATCAGTATGTGTGGCACGTGTTGTGAGCTGCCTTTGGAGTGAAAAACTTGTCAGCGCCTTCTAGGTTCAGCCTGGTCCCATAGCTCAGTGGTTAGAGCATTGCTCATGACAAGCAGGGTCCCAGGTTCGAGTCCTGGTGGGTCTGGCGTTTTTTTCTCTTCTCAGGCAGTTCACTTCCCCGACTGATCCTTTGAATTTGAAGTTCTCCCAATCCTTTCCAAATTATTATTATTATTATTATTTTAATAACGAAGGTACGTGTTGGGTCGTAAGTATCCACGCAAACACACATCCAGTCAAAATAAGGCACTTGTCAAAGTATCCGAACGTTTTCGGTCCCTTCTCATCAAGGATTATACAGGGAATGGCTCAAGTTGGAAAGACTAAAACTTATATAGCGTAAAGATATGAGATAACAACACTCGTGACAAGGTGGAAAAGTATCAAGTTCAGCACGACACATAAACTCGAAGGAAATAATAATAGCGACAAGAACATAGTGAGCAAATTAAGTTACATTGTTAACACCTCGACGAGGAGTAACACCAAACAATTGTAGCGACAACACATTTTCTTTCTGTACGCAAAGTTCAGGATCTAACTTACGGATATAAACAAATTGACAAAGGATCTGTCTGCGTCGGTAAGGGTTATGCGAAGCCAAGTAAAAATACGGACTGGTGAGGACGCACGTACAACGACAACGGAAGTGACAACAACAGTCAATATTCGAAAACGTGGTAGACCGCGAAAACGAACCTCAATATCGAACACCGGACAATTTGGAGTAAGAAGATCAATAGAAATCCGCAATGGAGGAGACGTAGCTGAAAGGACACTGGGCATCGCGCACACAACGGCTAGTGTCAGAAAACGTGGAAGGCCGCGGAAAAGCAAAGAGACGGGTAGTGATGATGCCGCGAAGAGGCGAGATGACGGGACATTGGAGGAGACTACACCCAACGGAGCTAAGAATCGCACTTCGTCCATCAAGCAACATCTGTCAGCCCGTACCAATTGTCGTGAGTTGTACAGTGATAATGTGTTCTCAATATTGTCACGTGGTAGATGTGCGTTGCATCTGGCTGTGTTAGAAGCTTTGTATATCCGTAAGTGAGATCCTGAACTTTGCGTACAGAAAGAAAATGTGTTGTCGCTACAATTGTTTGGTGTTACTCCTCGTCGAGGTGTTAACAATGTAACTTAATTTGCTCACTATGTTCTTGTCGCTATTATTATTTCCTTCGAGTTTATGTGTCGTGCTGAACTTGATACTTTTCCACCTTGTCACGAGTGTTGTTATCTCATATCTTTACGCTATATAAGTTTTAGTCTTTCCAACTTGAGCCATTCCCTGTATAATCCTTGATGAGAAGGGACCGAAAACGTTCGGATACTTTGACAAGTGCCTTATTTTGACTGGATGTGTGTTTGCATGGATACTTACGACCCAACACGTACCTTCGTTATTAAAGTATTATCCGCCTCCGACTTCTGGTAAAATTATTATTATTATTATTATTCAAAGGATCAGTCGGGGAAGTGAACTGCCTGAAAAGAGAAAAAAACGCCAGACCCACCAGGACTCGAACCTGGGACCCTGCTTGTCATGAGCAATGCTCTTACTTCTCTTCCCCGACTGATCCTTTGAATATGAAGTTCTCCCAATCCTTTCAAAATTATTATTATTATTATTATTATTATTATTTGAAACTCGGGTATTGAGCCAATAATAAAATTAGAATGGAAAAGGACACATGGAAGCGAGTTAAGAGTAACTCTCCACCACTGTAACTAGATACTATATACAGTCAGAGAGTTACTCTTAACTCGCTTCCATATGTCCTTTTTCTTTCTAATTTTATTATTATTATTATTATTATTATTAGAAAGGAAAAGGACATATGGAAACGAGTTAAGAGTAACTCTCCACCACTGTAACTAGATACTATATACAGTCAGAAAGTGCAACCACTAGGCACAAAACTGACAGAGTACTGAGACATTCGACGTCCTGACACCTAGCTTCAACACATCTCCGTAGCGCTAACCGACAGCCTTCCAACTTGGAAGGTTCAAGGTTATGGAAAGACCAAAGAGGGGAAGGCAAGCGCAACGAAAACGAGCACAAGCTACAGTCCCAACGGAACAAAGAATGTCGATTGTCACTGGACGATGACGAGACCAGTAGGCGATTTGACAAAGCGGTCTTACTACAATTCGAAGCAGCAAAGCAGCACACCACCCAACTTGGGTGGGTCAAAATATCAAAGATAAGTTAAGAAGGGGGAAGCTTTGCGAGAACGAATTGTACAAGCCGAAATCTAAACTCCTACAGTACTCCTCATGCATGACATTGTGATGGACTAGTTGACTACAAAACAAGTTGTTTCACACGACGTACGTTTCGCCGTATGGTTCGTGACGGCTCATCAGGTGTGCAATTTGAAACTCGGGTATTGAGCCTATAATGTCATGCATGAGGAGTACTGTAGGAGTTTAGATTTCGGCTTGTACAATTCGTTCTCGCAAAGCTTCCCCCTTCTTAACTTATCTTTGATATTTTGACCCACCCAAGTTGGGTGGTGTGCTGCTTTGCTGCTTCGAATTGTAGTAAGACCGCTTTGTCAAATCGCCTACTGGTCTCGTCATCGTCCAGTGACAATCGACATTCTTTGTTCCGTTGGGACTGTAGCTTGTGCTCGTTTTCGTTGCGCTTGCCTTCCCCTCTTTGGTCTTTCCATAACCTTGAACCTTCCAAGTTGGAAGGTTGTCGGTTAGCGCTACGGAGATGTGTTGAAGCTAGGTGTCAGGACGTCGAATGTCTCAGTACTCTGTCAGTTTTGTGCCTAGTGGTTGCACTTTCTGACTGTATATAGTATCTAGTTACAGTGGTGGAGAGTTACTCTTAACTCGTTTCCATATGTCCTTTTCCTTTCTACTTTTATTATAGGCTCAATACCCGAGTTTCAAATTATTATTATTATTATTATTACACAAGAGAGAGTTTGGGAACTTTGTTACAACTCTGAGTTTCACGTCTTACTACGATCATCAGGCAACTGATGGATCCAAAACGGGCAGCCAGAACATAAGGGGGGGGGGGGTAAGGTGGGAAATTCAGGAGGGTGTCATAGGCGACGCGTATCATAGCGCAGGAGTCAGGTGCAGGCGTGAAGTTGCCAAGTCTTCAGACTTGAGGCTATGCAGCAGTAGTTCCAGCGTGAATGATATAGAATAGAGCTGGGGACAAATGCCAAATCCACACATGCCCACACCACTACACAAATATACACCCACACTCTCTCCCTTTTCTCATATACACATACACTCACACGCGCGCCGACACATTCATTCTCTATATCTCACACACTCACATAAACACCACATACCAACCATGTGCACCCAACCACCCCCCCCCCCCCCCCCCAACACACACACACACACACACACACATACACACTAGGCAGCGGGACTGCCAGCTAGATTCACTTGACCTTGCGGGCAAAGGTACAGTGGTAGAACTGAACTTGTTTTCATGACGACACTTGGACACAAGCTCTGACCTCTTGTTGAGGGAGCGGGTCTTGTCGGCCCAGGCAATCTCCAGCTTCTCGCCCAGACACAGGTTGCAGCGCTTCGAGATGTTGGAGTATGGTGCGGCTCTCCTCACAACGGACCACCTGATACTGTAAGGTTTGTTTTCATCCTTCAGTCTCCAGATGGGTCTAGACAGTCTCGTTGAGGTCTCGTGCTTCTTGTGGCGAATAGTACTTCGAAGTATGTTGATGACCATTGAATCGTGTCTTGATTGTCCCTTCCGTTAGTCCAGTGTACTCCTTCATGTCGCTGCCGGTTACATGTGCCCTGTACACAATGCTCGATGCTAGACAGTTTCCTTCCAAGGGGCAATCATTTTTGACATGGCAGTTGCAGGTTCTCACATCCTTGGTCTTATTCTGGTGGTCGCTGCGGAGGATACTATTGTCGTGTTGCTTGATGATGGTGGCGACATTTGGCATGCAGCTGTAACTGAGCTTTAGCGTGTTCAGGTTAAATATCTTGTATAATTTGCATCCTTTGTGGAAGTGCTTGCTGACGAGTTGCAGGACTCGCTGACCAATGTTTGTGTGATAATACGATAGGGAGAGGAGTAATTGCGTGAATGTTTCTGCTGGCCACCCCTATAACATAGACAGCTATGACCGCTGCGGGTTTTTGACGTGTGATTGCAGGAGTTTGTGTGCGCTTAGATTTGTCATACGAACGCAGATGCCTGTGTATGCGTATGGACATGTGTCTATAGGGGTGTGTATATGCGTTGGTGCGTGTGTTTGTGCGTGTGCGAGTTAGGGTGTTGTGGGTGGGTGGGTGTCTGGGTGTGCGTGCCCCCGTGTGCAAGTTAGGGTGATGTGGGTGGGTGTATGTGTGTGTGTGTGTTAGTGTGTGCGTGTGGGTGTTACTATGTGTGTGCGTGTTAGTATGTGTGTGTGTGTGTGTGTGTGTGTGTGTGTGTGGTGTGTGAGCGAGATTAAGCGCATACCTGTTAGTGCTAGACCTGCGCCTACTGCATCTGCCTCTGAAATAGCCTGTCCCTGTATACATTCACGCGATTACTCCTCTCGCTATCGTTTATCACACCTCTCTCCACTGAGATATACCAGCGCTGCCTCCTATTCCATTATCGTTGTCTGATGATTGGTTCAGCCATGAAACTCTGAGTCACAACGGAATTAATTTGCCAAGGTTTTCATTGTGTGCCTTTGTGTCTATTGTATAAATAATAATAATCCCTAGTCATAACTCGTAACAGGTTGTCTTTCTCCTCTGAGACGCCAAATAAAGTAATACGAAATTCTTCCAGGAAGTGATGTACATCCTATCAAAATTATACTTTGTTCTCCCAGAGATTTGAGAGGTAATCAACTTGTTCACCTACCTGCCGGACTGTTCAACGCCACAACCAAATTACAAAAGCTGTAAGTCATGTTGTGCATGTACTGTAAAAAGGCGTTTTTTGGCGTAGTTCTGTTCTTTTGAGATGTGGCAAATGGGATTTCGGGATTTGGCATTTCGCTAATTGATCTCATGTACCCTCCCCCACCCTTTATGACCTGAATCTGACGCCGCTTGTGGAAGACTTTTCCAGGTAGAGCTCCGTATTGGAAGCAAAGAGCTGAGCAAAGAGCTCGTTTTCACGAATGGAAGCCTCTTCATTCGTGGCACACGACCGCAGAGACGCTTTGGGGTGGGTCACCCTTACATCGAAAAACGCGCTCTGCTGCCGTGTCCAAAAGCCAAGAGCTCGGATGTCCACTCTCGCTTGGTCGGCATGAGATCCACTGACATCCTTGCCGTCCAGGGACAGGAGGACTGGTTCCCGTTCAACGTCCGGGACGACGACAGATAGAAGCTCCGAGAGCAAATCCCGGATCTCGTTGTGACGAGCCGTGGGATACCCGCCGGCAGGGCAGGTCATCGCATGATCCACCGTAAAATCGGGACTCCCACGGCAGATACATGACGTCGGCAAATCATGCAGCGCCAGACCATACCGCAAAGCTAGGCCGTCGCGGAAATCCGACTTCGACAATATGGTGCCGTGTTCGTACGTGGGTGGAGACATTACCCACGTCGAAACGCCCTTCTCCTTTGAGGTGTCGAGAAGAAGTCGCTGAGGTGGTGTTAGAGACGGTCCCAGCTCGCTGACGGCGTCCACGAGGGACTCACGAAACTGAGCGCGTGTGTGCCCGGCAACTGCCCTGGACGCTGCAATTGCATCCACCACCCGAGGTCGCCGCCGAGCAAGCCCCGAAGCACCACCCGCACAAACCCCAGTGCCGGGGCTGAGACTCCGAGCGACCTCCGATGCCGCATCATCCGCACCCGCGGCAACGAGGAACTCCACAATCGGGCCAGTAGAAGCACGAGACAGCTCTAGCTGTCTTGGCACCCTCGGACGGGACGGGGATGCCTAGACCACCGAGGCGGACAGGCAACGACAACAGCTTACGGAGGGACTCCGGCAGCTCGTCTCGACCGAAAATGCCCTCGCAGAAACGGACGATCACATTGTCCAATGGACCAAAGGCGTCGGCAGGGACCTCACACACTCGCTGCAGAAACCTCCACTTTGCCTGCACTGCGGTCGAGAAGACGTGGTACGCAGCCTGGGGTTGGGTTTTGGCGAGCACCGTCAGACGATTCATCAGCGTTAGCCAGGTGTTGATCTGGGACGAGACCTGACTCGCCACAAACTCGTTGGACCCGATGTAACCACCCAGGTACCGAACACCATCCGATCGGATTGCAATTCCTGTCCCGTGGAACACTTCCTTCGCTGTTTGCTCAAGCTCGGGCTTGACTAGGAGGATAGACTTCTGGGCATTTGGGAAATACCCGTAGCGTGGACCGATGCTGGGTATGCATCTCCAGTAATCTCTGAGGGATGCGAGCTTGGCGGCGGCAGCATCATCATCGGCGAACCACAGTTGCCCACAGTCCGGAGAGGCAAGAGACAGCCTCTGCGCCAGCGGGGACATGGCTAGGGCATAGAAAGCCATTGCCAGGGGGTCACCCTGACAGGTCCCCTCCCTGGACAACACTGTCAGGCCACCCTCCAAAAACAGAGGGATGTCCGACTGATAGAGGTTGACGAACGCACGGCCGGCGGCGGGGCAAATGCATGGGATATTGTGCAAAGCAGCAGACCTGTTCATGGCGATAAATGCGTTGGAGGCATCCACAAGAAGAATGCCATCGCATGACTCGGACTGAAACTCTTGGCCTAGAATACCGACGGCAACTCCACAGGCAGATGGAATGCCAACGCACAGTTGGTAAGGCGTAACAGCCAGGAGGACATCCCGATCGATAGCACTCATGATGGCTTTGCATATGACTCTCTGAAACACCTCGCCAATCGCAATTGGGTGGACTCCAGGTTGCTTGTCGAGTGGTATTAGCCTTGCAGCGAGGAATGGCCGAAGGCAGGTCTCGTCCAACGTTTCCGTGCAGATACACTTGGCCGCCCTCGAGAGAACGCCGCACAAGGAATCAGATGCGCCATCGTAACTGGTCATCATCCGCCTCCAGGCAGCAGAATCCAAGGCCGATGGCCCAGCAGCGCCCGACAATCGAGAAGCCTGTCTACGGATTATGGCGGGCGTGATCTTGTCATACAGTACCGGCTCAGGTGGGTCCGGGCCGCCGGGAAGAAGGATATCGGGTTGAGCATCCACTGGAGCGGGGTGCTTTTCCTTGAGGACATCAAGGACCCGGCGCCCCGGCGCCACCTCTTCAGAGAGGTCAAGTACCCTTCCAGAGGCATTCGACTCCACATAACAGTTCCCTCTTTGCCATGGCTAACCATTCCGGCGAAAACAATGTCGTCTATCCCATCGGATTGCCTGGACGAGGAGCGGGTTGGCAAGTGTGCCTGCAAGCAACGGCACTCACGCAATAAGCCGTCGAAATCCCCAGTCCTCCACCGCTCCATTCGGCCTGCGAGATGCCTCCGGGTTTCTTTAGACAAGTCGGCACCCAGGGGCTTCTGGAGAAGCAAATGACAGGCCGCGACCACAGTTGACTGGGGCCGGCGCCCTCAGCGTGCTCAGCGCGTACAGAGTGTTGCATGCATTGCCATGCAGGGCACAGTCATGTGGATCCGATGCAAACACCCATATACGAATGGTACGGGGCCAGGCATCCCTTTTTTGGTATTTTTGACAAGAGTATGTTGGAAGTCGATTCCAACGACTAGGTCGAAGACGTGTGAAGCGTTTCCAACAAGTGGATGGCTTTCGTACTAAAGACTACAGCACTAGCCAATGGCTAGCTTTCCCACTAAAGAACACAGCACTCGCCAATGGCTAACCTTTGCGGAATTCCACCCCCCCCCCCCCCTCTCTTCACGGCCACGTGTTAACCATTGCAACGAGAGATGTGCAAAGAAGCATTTGTGGTGTAATCTGAGAAAGATGAGGAACGTCCCCAACCACCAGTATTTCCCTGGAAAAGAACTGTGCAGAAGAGAGCACATAGATGCGCTCTACCGACCTGGGTTAGGAAGCAGGCACGTTCATGACTTGACCGGCTATAAGAAAACCCTGGTAAGCGAGCAAAACATCAAAGCAATGGAGATACGAGCAGAAAGAGAAGGTCGAGGCTGGTGTTACAGTGAAGACGAAAGCGGGAAGTGGCGCTTAGCCCACACTAGGCCCTGACGGACTTCAGCACATACAGCATTTTGTTGAAAACAACCGCTATTCCAGCAGCGAGAAAGCAGCAGCCGACTCTGCTAATGTCGGTCCAGCAGGCGAATCAGTAGGTGCAAGGCTAGGCAGGTGAGACGGCGCCTATCAGAAACCCATCGCATTGGCTTCCGCATAAGAAAGTCGTCCTCACAGAGGCACACAAGCTCCACCGTCTTGTGTGGGCAATCGTCAACCAAGACCATGCCTTCGACCAGACGGTATCCGCCGACGAAGCTTGCTTCGCTGCCTGCCCCGACGGTCGAATCATGTTCTGGTTTCCTCACGATTCTGTGCCTGTTCTTGAGCAGTCACAGCATCCGGCGAAGGTGCACGTCCTCGGCGCTGTGTCTCTGTCACTTAACGCGCAGCAGCACATCCTCGACAACGGCATGCCAATCATTGCGTTTCAACCTGCTCGTTCACCAGACCTAAACCCGATCGAGAACATTTGGAGCTTGCTGAAACGATGACTGGCGGCACACAACTGCCAAACTGCAGATAAGCTGCACAAGGCTCGGATCTGCCAATGTGGCGAGTTTAGCAACATTCATGCCAAACCGTCTGCAGGAAGTCATCGCAAATAATGGTGGTCACAGCAGATACTAGCTTCCCAGCTTCCCAGCTACTGCAAATAAAACTATCATGACAAGTATCATGACAAGAACACTAAAAACACTAAAAACGAAGTTTTGCTTAGCGGAGGAAGTATACAAAATTCCATAATTTGAGTGAAAGACACAAACGGAGACAGTCTGAAGAAAAATTTGACTGTCACCACCAGGACTCGAACCAGGGATCCTCACTTGTAGCCAGCGATGCTGTAACCACTGAGCTATTGGTTGGTTGGATTTATTTAAAGTCGTACAACAAACAGGCATATCTGCCTCCTTATATGAAGACCACTTCTGGCAGTAAAACATTTTAAAGAAAAGAGAAAGGAAAAAAAAGAAAAAAAGAAGAAGAAGAGAAGATCAAGAATGCATCCTGAGCATACAGCTAGCCGGAGACTGAGCACAGCTAGCCTAAGCTATGGTGTAGTCGCCATCCCAGCAGAGTCCGTCAACATTTTTTTCAGACTTCGTTCCTCACGCTTTGTGTTAATCTACACCGGTGGGTGGGATGCAGACCTCACTGTTACCCACACACTTCACGTACAATGTAGGAGCAGGAGCAGCGACGGCAGGTGCAGCAGCTGTGGGAGCAGCAGCAGGTTGAGCCATAACTTGATGACTGACTAGGTAGACCACAGCCACCAATGTAGTGGGTACTAAAAACGAGACTGGCGTTCCATAAATAGTCAAGGGACGAGTTCACGCACCGCTGCCACCAATGTAGTGGTAGACGAGTGAAGGCACAGAGCACGGATTAACTTTTAATCGACCTTCAGGTACACGCCTGGATTGTTAGGTAAATAAAAGAAGCGTTCGTTCGTGGTTCTCCTCTTCCCAGAGCGCGGCACCGTGGCACTAAGTGCAACGGGCGTGCAAGTTGCAAAGGAGCGAGGGTCAGTGGTCATTTCTGCTACAATGCCGGAGGGAAAACTTTATTCCGCGATTTATAACCCAGGGTACCCGACGGCCAAGGTCTTCCAGGCACAAGCAAGTCCGCCAAAGAAGAAGACACCAGCACTGCCTTCATCTTCTGAGCGACGCCATAGAGGAAAAGTGTGCAGAGAAGGACTTTCGCTTGAGACAGAGCACGCACTTTCGGGACAAGCTCTGGTCATCCTCTCGGTAGGACTACATACGGATCCGTACCATGAAGCGTTGCGTAGCCACAAAGGAGCGCATCGATACAAATGCAAGGCTAGCCGGGAAGCTTGGCAAGCTTCGTGCAGAAGCTGGCCAGCAAGAGCATGAAATTACGCAAGCCGCATCACAAGCCGAGCTTGGCGCTCGGACCAGTAGTGCGGCGACATGTGATGGATCCAGTGTCCAGCGGGCATTGGTTGTGGATGATTGTGTGCCGGACAGCACCAGGCGGATTCTGGAGCTTGGACCGAGCTTTGTTCCTTCGACAGGCAAGTTTACGGATCGTGAGCGTTCGGAGGTGATTACGTCTGTCGAACGGATGGCCTACACGTTGCGCTGGCAGCAAGCCCAGGCTCAAGAGGTGGAGGTTCCAGACAACGAGACTGTTTCTGACACTGTGGAGGACTGAAAACTCTGAAAGCTCAAGCAGCGTGTGTTTAAACAACCGCCAAAATTGTGTGACGATGAAGAAAGGAAGTCAAGTACTTGCTTCAATTTGTTCTCAGTAACAATTTCTTCAGGTTCGGGGACAAATTTACCACCAGCTAGAGGGAGTTGCAATGGGCAATAATCTAGCACCACCATTCGCAATATTGTTCATGCACTCTTTGGAAACGCGCCTTCTTGCCGATTTACCGGTTCTGCCTGTGCTGTACAAACGGTACGTTTATGATGTGATCATTCTCTGGACCCACGGTGAGAAACGCCTCTTGGAGCTAATACAGCACTTCAATGCAGGACACGACCGACTCAAGTTCACCTATGAGCTCAGCAGTAGCAAAGGCTGGATTGATTGGACGTGACGATTCCCATACAACAGTCGGGCCAGATGACGTACAAGCTCTTCCAAAATCCATGCAATAGTGGATTGCTGATAGACTACGCATTTGCTGTGCCCCATCACATCAAACTTGCAGTTGCCAAGTCTCAATTCTTAAGAGCACAACGTCTGTCTTCCAATGACACCATGTGTGAAGAAAGTGAACAGAAAATTCAAGACCAACTTCAACTCAACTACTATCCAGAGAGCCTCATCATTAACCCTTTATGTACCGCGCATCTAATGTATGCGTAGGGTACTCCTCGTCAATGATGGACCTATAGGATAAAATCTAGATGCATTTTGTAAGTGCAAGTTATGTTTTTCTGAATCTATAGTAATGAATGGGTCCATTTGTCAACATACTGTAATCCAGCATGCAGCTATTAGTAGAGGGCATACACGGAATACTCAATTATGAGCCAATTGTGCATAATTCTGACAGTTGAGATCGCTACATTTGAAATAAAGTATAGACGTATCAGGGACGGCCATTGGGACGCACAGTGACAAAAGGATACCACAGGCACTAGTTGCATGCATGAACAGCAACAGAAGGGGCGGAAAACGGATGCATCGTCTAATTACCAGACGCAAACAATTGCGTCAAATATTCCAAATATGAGCCCCGGCCAGCGAAAACCAGCACTTGTGTACTTGATATCAATCATCAAAAAGTGACGTAGAAGCGTGGGAAGCTCAGCGAGGTTGCTCTTCGCGATTCTTTTCGATCGAGTGATTGTTTGTCTTGTCCAACAAGCTTCAAGTGTCTTCAAGTGAGTTGTGTCAAAGAGTTACAGCGCGGCTAAGACCTTGTCACACGGAGAGCGAGTCTAGACTCAGCGATGGCGACACCTGTCGCGACAACGTCCCAGGGACGCCGGCGTGAAAGTATTGTCCCACGGGGAATTGATGAGGAGTGCGAAGCGGCACTCAAAGTTCACGATAGTACATTCTTTGGTGACGATCTCGCGATGAGTTTGTCCAGCGACAGTGAGACTGAGAGCGATGAAGAGTCTTCACCAAAACGACTTGATCTTGGCGAGGTAAGTCAGAGCTCTAGCAGCAGTGACAGCGACGAGGAGCTGCATGTCGACCCGCTGAACGAGTCCTACGTAAATTTTGACGACATTGATATTGGCGACGCAGAAGAAGGGCTGCTCGCGGCGGAGATCAGGGACTGGCAGGAAGACGGCTGTGGATGCAAGCACAGTAACTGCTTCGCAAAATTGGACGCTGAAAAGCTGCTGCCCATGGTGAAGAGTTTCAAACGGATCCCTAAAAAGTCAAAGCGACTGTTCGTCTTGGGACAGCTGACAGCCGCTCTGCGTGAAACATCGTCACGCGCGAAGAAGCGTGAGTATTCGTTCACGCACACAGTACTAGGAGTAACTGTGTGTAAGCGAGTATTTATGGATCTGAATGGCATCGGTCAACACGTCTATGGCAAGCTGCAGGACATTGCTGAAGCCGCCAGTGCAGACCTCCCAAGCCACAAGTCCAAAGGCAATCAGCCTAGCAATGTAATGCATCCTAGTGTTGTGGAGAAGGCAGTTGCATATGTGCGAAATATTGCAAACATTGTTGGTTTACCACAACCTGCAGCACCACGAGGGAGAGCCAAACTCGCACCAATTTATTTACCTGCTTCCCATCGCAAGCGGAACGTGTACGACTCGTACGTTGAGTCACTGGATACGGCAGAAAAGCCGATTTCGTATCGGTCATTCTGCAGGTTATGGCAAGTGCATGCAAGTGATGTGGTGGTGATGAAGCCTCGAACGGATGTATGCGCTATTTGTGAAAGGCACCGGGAATCTATTAAGAGAGCACGGACAGAAGAGGAGTTTGCCGAGGCCAACCAGCGACTTGCAATGCACTTGGAAACTGCTCGAGACGAACGCGCGTACTACAACGACATGATTTCCACTGCGCGTGAAGACAATACCCTATGCCACCTGACATTTGATTTCGCGCAGCAGCTTGAGTTGCCAGCGCAAAGCAGGCAGGTAGGGCCACTGTATTTTAAAGTGCGGTTTAGAGTGCAACTTTTCGGCATCTGTGAAGAGGCAAAGAAACACCAAACAAATTTCGTGTTTGATGAGGCTCAGTCCATTGGCCCGGACGGCTCTAAGGCCCACGGCCCCAATGCTGTCATTTCAATGTTTGATCATCACCTAAAAACAGAATGCTCTGAACAGCGGAATCTATCACTGCATGCAGATAACTGCGTGGGCCAGAATAAAAATAAGTCTGTGCTTGGCTATCTGATGTGGCGTGTGCTGTGTGGCATGTCGGATACAATTGAACTCAACTTTATGCGTGTGGGCCACACACGTTGCTCTGTGGATGCCTACTTTGGATTACTGAAGCAAAAATACGCAGCAGCGACATCAACACAGTGCAGCAAGCTTGCGAGGCCATTGATAAGTCATGCAAGGCCAACTCGTCTTCGAACTATGAGTGGGAATGGAGGGAATGGGATGCCTTTTTAGCACAGTATTTCCAGCCGGTCAAGGGCATCCGGAGCTTCCAGCACTTCCGAATGTGCTCGGAATCTCCCGGCACATTGTTTGCCCGTGTTGAATGCTATGGAGAAGAGAAAGAGTTCCAGCTCCTGAAGCCAAATATTGAGCTTGCATCAATCCCGAAGGATCCGCCTCCGGTTGTGCCAGCAGCTGGGATTTCTGCGAAGCGTCTGCAGTATCTTGACAAGGAGATAGCACAATTTATCCCAGATGATTGTCAAGTGCCATGGAAGCCTGCAGAGGAGTAGACAAGGCCTGGACATGCCATGAGCATCATTCACTGTCAACTAGGCGTATTATGGTATTTTGCCAAATTTGCCATTTTTGACCAATATTACTTCGGACTCAATTTTTCCTATTTTCGCTTTTCAGATTGTCACCAAACTTTGTGTTTCGATTGATTAGTAGTCTAAAATTGTTTTCGAGCAAAAAAATTTTTTTGGGAAAAATTACACATATGCTGATTTCTGCAGGCTGGGGCTCATATTGCAATTATTTCAGATTTGAGATATGCAGTTTTTGCTGATCTACTCACGTCGAGCGAGGATTGGTGATTGAGAAGACAAGAAATAGTTACTAGGGGATGACCTCCGCCTGCCAGTGTGATTTTATGCCATCGCTGCCCTCCCTCTCGCTGCTACTTGGAGAGCGAATGCTGTGATGGCTTCAGCGATGAAAATTGGCAGTTTCGATTCAGATCCTGAGGAGATATCGCTGCTTCAGCTCTCTCCAGGTGTCTTCCACGACTAGAGGATGTCGACATTAGCTGGAGAAGGCTATATCTCTATTAGCAGCAGCGTGACGGAACGAAAACACGATCCAAATTGGCAAAATATATCGCAGAGCGCTGCATTTGCCAAGCGCACTTTTCGCCGAGATCGGTCTCCATACTTTCAAACGGTGACTTCCCCATATCATACATCAAAAGTTTCAGTGGGATCTCAGCTGTCCACTGCAAAAAAACCGCGAGTCAATCAGAGAAAGGACGCCGCCGACCGGTGCGTTCAAGTGCGGCGCGCCGAACGGTAATTATAATTATTTTTACGGTTCGAGATGGGCGCGGTACATAAAGGGTTAATGCCCGAGAAGCAGCAAGGAAACCCAAGCGTCGCCGCCGAGGTAATCCATATTGTGCCTTTCTGAAGCTGTCATATAAGTCGGACAGGGTGCATCACAGCATCAGCAAAGCCATCCGGAAGCACAAGTTACCAGTCCGGGTGGTTTACGAGCATGCGGGTAGCCTCAAATGTCAGCTCTGTCACTTAGCACAAAGTCCGGCCAGCTGCATTTAGGAGCCAAACATCAGAAAGACAAAGAGAAGAGGACGCCCAATGGGACCATGTCTGACTTGTAAGTCGGGTGGAGTGAAAATATGTTTGAGGAAGAATGTGATATACTATCTCAATGCAAGTTGTGCAGGGTAAAATACATCGGAGAGACGGGTCACACACTGGAGACGAGACTGGAGGAACACAATGTTGAAGCTCGTAGGCGCACTGTGGAGAAGCCATGGGGTGACCACATGTGAGCTAAGCAAGCAGGGATCAACCTGAGTGTCAGGGACAGCATCTTCTCAGCAGTGTCTGTGATTGCAAGGTCCAGTGACAGGGCAAGCCGCAAATTGTGGGAGGCAGTGGAGATCAGAAACGAAGGCCCAGAGATCAACACCAGTGCTGGATGGTCATTACTCTACAACAGTCACACCACACGGTGAGAATAAACGATGTCAACACTGGTTATCTACAGTTGCGTGTGTGCCGTATGAACTGTGCATGTGCTGTACTCATACGCATGCATGCTTACACCTAAGTGTAAAAAACGCGCCAAACAAAGACAAGTGTAACATTCATTTCAGTTCAGCACAAGTAAAGAAGACGGAGATCGTTTCGAAACAGTTTATTTCATACCCAGAACAGCAGTCTGCTTCGATTAGGGCTTCAACACGACGTAAAATTGACTCCACGTATGGGGAAACTGTGTCAGGGGCCAACAAGTCCCACTCCAGGTGCAGTGCCTGCACCAGCTGGTCAGCATTCTCGCAGCGATGTGAAATTATTCTCTTCTTGTCAAATCTTGAGAAGAGCCCACACATTCTCGATTGCATTCATGTCGTGTACAACCTGACCTCCCGTACCCGTATGATTCCCGTGTATGTGGAACACAACCGGCTTTGTGTACACCAGCTCTTGCGTGAGACAGTGTGCTCGCTGGTCTACCGGTACCGGTGCCTACTTTCCACCATGGAGCAGCCGCTGATCAGCGCATTATTTGGAGATTTCGTCACTCCGACTAGGGCTGGCCAAACGCTCGGCTCCCAACAACATCTGCTGCAGCTTCCATTCAGAACTCATCCCGTGTCTCTTTCTGCTGCACGCGTTTGGAACAGTCTTCCACCTGATGCGAGAAACATCACGCCCCCCCCTCCAGTTCAAGGGTGTGTTGCACGCGTATTGTCTTACTGTAGCGTGACAGCAACCCCCCTCCCCTGTCTTGAGTACTAATATGTAGTAATCCTGATGCTCTGATACATACCGAGGCTAGCTGTATGCTCAGTCTACGGCTAGCTGTATGCTCAGTCTATGCATTCTTGATCTTATCTTCTTCTTCTTCTTTTTTTTTTTCCTTTCTCTTTTCTTTAAAATGTTTTACTGCCAGAAGTGGTCTTCATATAAGGAGGCAGACATGCCTGTTTGTTGTTCGACTTTAAATAAATCCAACTAACCAACCAATGTCCGGCGAAGAGGGAGGTTGAAACAGGATGTTGGGTACTCCGGTATCGAAAAGATCCTGCTGTGCTTGAGTGAAGTGAATGAAAGAAATTTTGAACTGTTTTTAGTATGCAACACGTGCACTCCGAACTTTTACGAGAGGTGCGTACCATTGAGTTCATACACACAAATCGCCAGTGATGTAATGGGAGCTGGCTTCGCGCCAATTCGTGGCGCCGGCTTTGCACTTCGGGCCGGATTTCACCGCGCAACTGTAGGTGACAGTATTTTCTGGAAAACACTGACATGGTCACTTTCGTGTATTGCTCGCGAGAAACCTGTTCTGACATTTCTCAAGTTATCTGGTGACATCTGCGCTGTGCTAACTAATTACTTACTGCCAACTCACAGCATAGAAGTCAGTGAAAGCTTGTGATCTTTCACTAGTTTTAGACATGTCATATTCCTAGCACTGAGGTAACATGTTTAGGCATAGAAATATTAACACCTAATGTTGGGAAGGCCGTCGTGGTTATGTGTTTTTTTATGATGCATTTACTATTTATTCAATATTTCTCTCAGGATGTGAAATATGAAATGTCTCAGAAATTCAGTTTATTCCTGTAGCTATGCAGAAGACGTTACTTCAGTAACGTCTCGCGCTAGCCAGGGTCCACACAGCTTTAATTGGGTGTTTGTTTGTTTGTTTGTTTGTTTGTGTCACGCCTGGCGCTATCCCGTATCTGTCCCATACTGTACCGTACCAGCAAAGACAGCTGGCCACAATATTTTTGTTTGTTTGTGCCATCGACATGCCTGGCGCTATCCTGTACCTCTCCCGTACCATCAAGAGTACGGTACCATCAAGAGAATGAGCATATATGCGAAGTGTATCGGGGGAATGCATTCAGTGCAGTAACATTTTGTGTGGATTTGTGTGAAATTATCGACCACAACTAAAAACTACGCGGTCTTCAGACCCCTGTTGTAGTGCGATTTCCTGGCGTTTTCGTGGAGACAACTAGAAGACTGTATTTACTTATTGGTTTCAACCATACTCTCAAATCAACCAGAAAACAACAACAACAACGATCGCCAAATCGCTGTCATCAGCAAAACGTGCCCGCGTGCGTGCATTTGCTTACGTGTACTGCAGTGTGCGTGCATGCATATCGAAGTGTACGAGTAGAAAAGCAGAATTATCATGCATGATGGTAGCGTGATCCCACCCACAGTAGATACATTTGATATTGTGCACTGTGGTGTTGAGTGATGCCGCTATTGCCATGGCGCCCCGGCTTGGCTCTCTGGTGCCACTTTGGACGCTGGACACATAGGAACAGCGTTCCCCGGTTCGTATTTCTTCCCGCAACTGCCACAGGACTTCTTGCAACGAGAAGGACGCATCGCCTACACCTTTGCACACATCCAGGCGCACCGCCTTTGGCAGTTTCTGCAGAAGAATTGGGGAAAACATATCTCCATAGTGCTCGGTCTTCCGACCCATATTCTCCAGCGACCGCACGTGGTTCACTACACTGTCCAGCAATTTGCGGAGGCCCGACAGATCATGCTCATTGCTGATACCTGGCAGGTTCAGCAGGGCATCCATGTGCGCACTGATTATACGCTGCGGATCTCCGTACCGCTGCTCTAGACACTTGACTGCCGCTGCGTAATTCGCCTCTGTGAGGCTCAAACCACTGATCACTGCTGCTGCTGCTCCGTAAACACTGTTATGTAGGTATGTGAACTTATCCGTATCTGTCAAGCCGCTATTGGAGTGGATCAGCAACTTGAACACATCAAAGAAATGCAGCCACTCCATAGCGTTGCCACCAAACTTGCCGAGCTCTAGTTTCGGCAGCTTCACTCTGGCAGAGCTGCCACTGGTCGACACTGACGACAGCGTACTCAACTGTGAGTTGGACGCTGACGACTCCACAACACTCTCTTCTGTAAGGGCAGCAAGCTTCTCAGTACTAGTATTATCACTCGCGGCATAATCAGTGATCGGGTTGACTGCTTTTCCCGAGTCTGCAGTACTCTCTGAACTCTCTCCCAGTGTGCTCGGTGTACTGGCGCGTCGGTCATCACGGGTACGTGCTTTTTCCTCTGCTGGGAAATCCAATATATGGTCCAGTGTGCTGCAGAACGTCTGCAGCTTCAGTGTCCAGTCATCCGCCTCCATGACTTCCCCCTCAACGTCTCCATCACTGACGTCACACACTAAATCCAAGACCTCTGCGTCCAGAGCGGCCAGCAGCTCCCTCTTGCACGCCAGCAAATTGCGTGCATGACGCACATGACGCACAGACGCACGGACATCGTCGGCCAACACATTCAGATATCAAGCTTCGTCCACAACGTGCTGGAACTCGCCCATGCATCTCGTGCACGATCCCCGATGGCCCCCACGCACCCTGCGCTTCTTGCGCAAAACAAGCTGATCCTGCGTCTTTGCCGACACTTCTACTGCTGGTTGTTTTGTCCCAGAGCTAGTGGTCTCACTCGTCTCTCTGGACTCCTCCTTCTCCTCCATGACTGACCAAATTTCTCAATTTTTAAACACTAATCGACTCTCGATTTCAAGCTCCACGATCCGGCTCGAAGGACCATGTGAAATTATCGACCACAACTAAAAACTACGCGGTCTTCAGACCCCTGTTGTAGCGCGATTTCCTGGCCTTTTCGTGGAGACAACTAGAAGACTGTATTTACTTATTGGTTTCAACCATACTCTCAAATCAACCAGAAAACAACAAAAACAACGATCGCCAAATCGCTGTCATCAGCAAAACGTGCCCGCGTGCGTGCATTGGCTTACGTGTACTGCAGTGTGCGTGCATGCATATCGAAGTGTACGCGTAAAAAAGCAGAATGATCATGCATGATGCATCGATGAGTCATACCACAACGTAACCATGGATATAAATAATGGCGACGCGATGGTGACAGCAAAGTTCCGCATACAAAAGCGCAGGTGCAACAAGGAAAAATCAGAGTGCAGAACAAACAGAAATTCAAATCGAAAGGAGATAAATATTGTGGAGATGAAGCAAATCAGTTTGGTCTGTCAGAGGGTGCTTGCGCCCAGAGACAGGGTGACAGCAAACCCTGTCAGAGAGAGTCAGTGTACAGAATAGGAATACATAGAACGCAGCACGCAGTGGAGTTGCTGTGGAGAGCGAGAATGCAAGCAACAACGTAAGTATTATCTATGCAACTGATTTTATCTGCGTATCCGACAAACACGCACAACAAACACTGTATTGTAACAACACACTCGTAAATGATGTTATCACAACAACACTCATTCTATTTCAGCGCAGTGTCCTGTCCAATCACACTCAAAATCACACTCGTAAATCTCGCACACTCCCTCCTTGACAACACTCATAAATCTCGCACAATTTGTGTGCGAGGCCGAGATCCTACTAGCAGGCTGGCTGGGCCGCCTGTCGACCAGCCCGGGAATCGCATGCAGGCCGATAGCATAATAATTATAACGTATATACAGTCATGTAGATGTATAGCAGGGAGTCATATTATGTATACGACTCCTGAGTGAATGGGGAGATTTTCTGAAAAAAAAATTCGAAGTAGGGAGGCGAGTAAATGCAATCAGAATGGATGTTAGTTGCCGTCAGTATAATAATAATAAGAAGAAGAAGAACGCCCGTGATCGGCAGAGTCAGCGCCGGTTCCAGGAAACGTCAGGACAGACATCCCGTCGACTCCAGAACGCCCGTGATCGGCAGAGCCAGCGCCGGTCCCATAGCTATGCAGAAGACGTTACTTGAACTTCAGTATCTCATTGAAACGTTTTTGCAATACAATGATGTAGGTAATCAAAGGAAAAAGCATTTCCATCAGTTCTAACAGCACGCACGATGAGCTAGGCAACAAAGCATAGCGCAGGGCTCTGAGCTTCCAAGCTCTCTCGTTTTGGAACGCAATTTCGCGTACATGTAGTAATTTAGCCTACAGTTAGTTCACGAGTCATTTCGTGGGTTGTTTGTTTCTTGCGTTGCACAGTGCAAGACAAGAATTTGCACAACTGCACAAGAGTATTGACGTTGACTCTCAAAATGATTCTTGGTCGCCTTTTGTTTGTTTCTTCTAAGTTAGTTTTGACAAAGGATATTTTCGTTTTGTCTTTTCTCGCAGTGTTTCCTTTCATTTCTAAGCCGCGACGCCGTCGCGTACTGCGGTACGATGGGTCACGTGCTGCCAATCTACTGCATTCTTTATTCACCAGTTTTCACGGCTACACTGCATGCATTGTATAATGACTCATTATTATGTTTTGCTCTGCGCTGAATCCCGTACTGGTGTAGGGCTTTTTCAGAGTTTGCTTTCGGTGAGGCTCGGCAAGTTCGGTTCTTCGAAAGGAAGAGAAAGAGTTGTCTTTTTGTTGTTTGCGAAATATCTATTTTACTACCACAAAGTCTTCCCGTTGCATGTGAGAACATGCATGACACCTAAGAACACGAAATTGATGTATATAACTTCTCCTTTGCAGACTTCCACTTCATATAGCATCCTGATGAGGGCAATTTGCCAAAAACGTTGAAAATGATTCTGAGAAATGAAAATGAATTTGCAGTGCCCAGGGAATGAGCATGTGTGCTCACCAATTCTCTTTGAAAAAAGAAGCGGCAATAAAAAGAACTTTCTCCGGTACACACCTGGAGGTTAAATAGCTCTTCTGTTCGGCTTTGTTGTTGTTATAAAATCTCATGAAAACGGAAATGGCTAGCAGCTTTAATCGGCAACAGACCACATACGCTAACGTATTGGGATACGCTAACGTACGAGGATACGTTACAAGCAAGGCAGGGATACTACACTATGAACATATTATCCAAGTGTTAGGTACCCCCTCCCGTACCTTTTCTAGCTGGCCTGCATGCACTTGCGTACGCACCTTTTGTCTCCTTTTGCTCCGTTGGCCTGGGTAGCTACTTGCGCGCCCATATTTGCCATAGCTACCCAGGCCCTTTATCTTGCCGTTCAGACTTGATCTCTCAAGCTCTCTCTTTTCTCACTCGTCAATAATCACCATGTAGTCGTTTCGTTCGTCTTGGTCTCTTGTCTCGTCGTCTATAATAAATGTCTTTCCCCCAACCTACCTGTTCCCATTGTAATGTCTGGATAATGTGTCGTCAGTCGTCCTGTTTCGAACTCAACATTGGCGCCCGATTATTGATCAACCCACGACCCTGAGATCATCCCATGCCCAGCCGTCCTCAACCGCCATTCGTTTCGTCTATGTCAACCTCGTCTCGTCAGTCTCGTCTCTCCTACGCCAAACTCTTCTCGTCTCTATCAACCTCGTCTCTCCTACGCCAACCTCGTCTAGTCTCGTTCAAGCCATGCAGGTCAGCTACCTTTCTCTCTTTCTTTTTTGTATGCGTTCCTTCCTCGTCAAATTTTTTTTTCGTGAATTTTTTTGTAGTATGTGTGCGCGCGTGTGTTCGTAAAACATTACCAAGTTAGGGGTCCGATCATGGTGAGCCACGCTCTAATTTTTGGATGTTTAGCAAAAGTGTAACTAGGCTGTATTAGCCGTGCAAAATACTAGTAATTCATGTTCCTCGTCAAACTCCAATAGTTACTACACACTATAAGAAGTACAGGAATAATCTGTAGTGCATTTAGTACACACTTTCGTGAGATCCGTGCGCGCGTGCAGTATGTGTGTGTGTGTTTTTTTCTCCGTCAGTCATTTTTTTTTTAAATCTTTTTCTCTCTTTTTTTCTCTCCGCGAGGACGCGGGATTTTTTTTCATGGAGGGGTGGTATGTTAGGTACCCCCTCCCGTACCTTTTCTAGCTGGCCTGCATGCACTTGCGTACGCACCTTTTGTCTCCTTTTGCTCCGTTGGCCTGGGTAGCTACTTGCGCGCCCATATTTGCCATAGCTACCCAGGCCCTTTATCTTGCCGTTCAGACTTGATCTCTCTCTCTCTCTCTTTTCTCACTCGTCAATAATCACCATGTAGGCGTTTCGTTCGTCTTGGTCTCTTGTCTTGTCGTCTATAATAAATGTCGTTCCCACTAACTTGTTCCCGTTGTCAGTCGTCCTGTTTCGAACTCAACACAAGTCATGGGGTGCATATATCGGAAAAGAGATTTTTTGGGTAGTTCTGTTATTTTGATATGCGGTAAATGTGTATAGCACGGTATAAAGAGTATTACGAGATTCTTCCAGGAAGTGATATACATCCTATCAAAAATCTACTTTGTTCTCCCAGAGATTTGTTGGAGAATAAACTTGTTGACCTACCTGCCGGGCTGTTTGACGCGACAACCGAATTGAGATACCTGTAAGTCATGTTGTGCATGTATCGTAAAAAGGCGTTTTTTTGGCGTAGTTCTGTTCTTTTAAGATGTGTCGAATGGGTTTTCGGGATGTGGCATCTAGGCATATGCGGATCATGCCGGCAGAAAATTGGCAGAATTCGGTACTTTTTCTTGTAAATTTCATGCATGTTTGGTATGTGGATAAAGAAATGAAGCAAAATACGACAAATTGCTCGCCATAAGGTTTGTATCGTTCTGCCAATTTCACTGCTTTTCGAGCAGAATCCGCCACCTTTTCGATGATTATCCGCCAGTGCCCAGTGGCATCTCGTTGGTTGATCTTAGGTACCCTTCCCCACCCTTTATGACCGATACCTGATGACGCTCACGAGTTGGTTGCAACCAACGTAAGTGAAAATGTGGATCTTCATCCACCCTGTACCAAAACCCGTGCAGAACCAAGAGCAGCCTTGTATCAGATACAGTTGTATGTAGACAGCTACGAAGGACCATCCATCTGCTAAGGATGATCATGGCCACTGCAGGTAGCCATGGAGTTTTGACATCATGGCGAAGCTTCGACACGCTAGCTGCTATTGCTATTCATTTTCCACTCTTCTTGCTCCTGGGTGCCATTGTCCTGATCTGTCAAGGTCTGAACTGAAAAATAGCTACAACGAGATGTGAGGGCAGTGCGTTTCTTCTCATTGCGCCTGGTGGACGAATAATGAAAAAAAGTTCGCTCCTATTTGTTTGCAGCGTTGACAGCCTTGCTCTGTGACGACTTGCTGCTCTCCAAAATATGAATCATGCTTTCCTACGATTCCGAAATGTCATGTCAGTGTTTCAGGTTTACAAAACCAGCGAAAGATAGCGAAATAACAGCAGCGAAAATTACAAGAGGACAATTCCGGTATATGGATTGATATTGACAATGACCCTCCAGACATCTGTTTCTGTGGGGTTGGTGATGTGAGTGCAGAGTTTGGATCGGCCAAGAGCGCAATGTGGCGGTGTGGTGTATTGCTCTTGATATTTCTTACCAATATCACTGTAGCCGATATATTCTTATATCCGGTCACTCAATAGCCGATACAGACTGTAGTTGTACACAACTCAATACAGAAGAAAAAAATTTCGCGTACAGATACCTCTGTATCGACCTGACGTCACTATCACATTATAGTCAGGCGTAAGAAAAAAACGTTCTCTTTGGCCTCGACTTCTTTGTTGTCCGGTTGGCCATTGTAGCCGTCGACTAGAGCGCAACATACAGCCCTAAACTGGTGACCCCACACGCTGCCCACTTCGGAGTTTGCCCGATGCGTGCCATCCCTGAGCTCTCGCCGCAGTTTCCTGCTCGTCTCAACTCTTGGGTTGCCGTCAATCGCCGGCCGGTAACATAAAACTTGAATCTCAGCATCATTCGACACTGGATCCGCCTCGGACTGCTAAAACCCTAAAACCCTAAATTGGTGACCCCCGACATGCGCTCTTCGGAGTTTTCATTATGCCATCCCTGAGCTCGGCTTGCCGCAGTTCCCTGCTCGCCTCAACTCTCGGGATCCAGTCAATCGCGGACTGTTGACTGTGAAACTTGAGCCTCACCATCTCGAAACTGGATCCAGCCTCGGAGCTAGTGTGGCCCCTGCCGACCTCCCGGCCCACCTGGATAACCCGCTATCCTGTCACAGCACATAGTTCAGTCGTCTTCGTCTTTTGTATTCATCCTGGCCTCAAGCTGGAAATTGGCCACCTCCACCCCAAGTATCAGTTTGCAGGCATATGCCCGGCACAGGACTTGGAGGTACGCACGCCTCCATGAGTCCTCGCCTTACACGGCATGCCTCGCCCCAGTGTTTCCTGTACTCAGTGACTGGTACGTTGCAGCCGCCTCTTACATGATAACACTCCTCTGTCACGCATACATTTCCTCTTTTCTTTCTTTCCAACTCTGACACCCGCCTCTGTCATGCATCTCTCTCTTTTCCACTTTCTGCTTTCTGAGTTTTGTTTTGGTCTTTGCTGCCACGTTATCAACAAACTTCATACACGCAGCGCTCTCTTGTACATATTGTATTCTATGTTTGCCTTTCCGCCTTGTACATGACGCGCTTCCTTTCTTTTCTCTCTTTTTCTTGTTTATCGTGCTTCGCGCCTCCCGGCCTCACCAATGGCGGGGGAGTACTGTAGCGAACTGACGTCACTATCACATTATAAGCATGCGAAAAATCATAAAACATTCTCTTAGGCGTCACCTTCTTTGTTGTCCAGTTGGCCTTTGTAGCCGTCGTCTAGGGCCCGAAGTAAAACCCCTGAACCTCTACCGTCTACCTCCATCAATAGAGTGATTCTACTCTACCAGGAAGCTAAAAACGAACGCAGCCTAGAAGGCGGACTGGGGGCCTGGGGACTCTCTTGGTGCTTCAATGGCTATCCGGGATGCGTAGGAATCCCCCCTAGCACGTACTGCAGCTGGCTCCGATGATTCTTCCTTTCACGTTGGAATTAGATGTTCTTTTCCTGGAGAGCCCGAATCTCCTCTCGAAAGTCCGCAATGGCGGCTTCCTTTTTCTGTTCTTTGGAGGCTGTTAGACTTTTCAGGTCCGCAAAATCTTCCACAAGAAGACGCACTGTCTCCCTCAGCTGATTCATGATCGCAAGCATCCTGATGCTGGCGGCTTGAGGGTCCATTGGTAGCCCAGTCTGTAATGCTACTCGATCATTTGGCTGGATTTTTTTCCCGGAGTGCTCCGACGAGCTGAACTTGGCTGAGGCTGGCCAAGTTCACATTGTTGGCCCTTGCTAGGCTTTCTGTCCCTAGCTATCCAGAATACCAAAATCTATGGTAGCCATACTCTCCCTGGGAGAGCGGTGAATTGGACGTAAAAGAACCTACAACTGCGTAGGGGAACGACGAAAACGATTTCATGCCCCTGGGGCTGCTGTGGCTGTCGACGTCAGCGAGAACATCTAGCGTGTCGTTGACGTACGCCTTGAAAAGTGTTGGTCCAAGAATGCTTCCCTCGGGGACTCCAGCGGTGGTCATGTACGTAGATGACGTACGCCTCCAACGAGGCACTGTAAGGAACGGGTGTCGAGGAACGAGGCCAGCCATCTCTGAACCAGACCATTGATGCCTAGGCTACGCATCTTGTGGAGGAGGCCGACATGTGAGACACGATCAAACGCTCCTGTGATGTCCACAGCAAGGATACGCGCCGCCCTCCACAGCCCACAGCGCTTGCCCAGGCAGTTTGGAGAGCTTGCAAAGTGTCTGATGTTCCGAGGCTCCGCGAAATCCAAACTGGTGCGACGTGAGCAGATGGTGGTCCTCAAAATGATTTTCGAGATTATGCACAGTAAGGATATGGGCCTGTAGTTGAGCGGGAAGATCGCTTGTGGATCAAAACCACGTTGGCCGTCTTCCACATCCTAGGTTGGACTCAAGACCGGAAGCATAAGGCAAATAACTTGGACAGTGGCTCTGCAAGCTTGTGACCACATTCCTTAAGGACGCAAGCAGAAATACTGTCAGGCCCTGTAGCCTTGGAGACTTCGAGCTTTGCCAGGAGGCGGCGCACAGCCTCTGGGCGGAAGCGGATGGTGCAAAGAGGTTGAGCATCTGAGGGAGCAGGGTCCAGTAGGTCAGCCTCCACAAGGTCCGGACCGGCAACGCTACATTTCTTTGAGAAGAAGCGAGCGAATGCCTCGGCTTTCCCTGAGCTCGTTGCCCACTCGCGGCCGAAAGAGTTGACAATTAAGGGAAGTTCGAGCTGTGTGCAGTTGCCAGCTGCGTTCTTCCACTTTGTTCACCACTGTTTGTCTCTGAGGGACCCAGTTGAGAGGCCGCCACAGAGGCTGTCCTCCTTTGCACGTCGTGATCGGAACTGAGTTGCGATCGTTACAGTCACGGAATTGGTGAATGCCTACTGAAGTGCTGGGTCATAAGGGTGTTTTCTCCGGTCGCGCCAGCGCTTTTTCTTCTCCCTCTCTTTCTGGGTGCATTCAGGCGTCCACCATACCGGATCGGAAGGCCTCGTTTCCAGAACTTTGGATGGGAAAAATTATGCAACAGCTGCAGTTATCGAAGCGGTAACTTGCTCACAGGAAATTTCCTCCGTGATGATATCACTCCATTCCACGTTGCGAAGGTGCGCCCTGAGGCGATCCCAGTCTGCCCTGTTGTAGTAAAATACTGGGGGGGGGGGGGGTTCACGTCTATGGAGCACATCAGAAAAGTCTGAGAGTACAACTGCATGGTCAGATCGACCGAGGGGTGGAAGTGTACGTGTAGTTACTGGGGACGTGAATGTTGACATTATGAGCTCTAGCGGGTTGTCTCCACGGGTGACATGCTGAAAAAGAAGATGGGCAGCAGGTATCTTCGAGAGCCTCGCCTGCAGGCGTAGTTTTCGAGCTGTTCAACCAAGCCTGGTTGTGCACGTTGAAATCTCCAGCTAGGATAATGTGGGGGCCCTGCTGTCTAGCTTATGAGAGGATGGTGTCGGGATGGTCAATTAGGGTGAGATTTCCAGGGGCACAGGACTCCGGCCGATACACTGCTCCCAAGACGGTGCGGAGACCTGGGCCCAGCTGGAGAGAAGACCAGATGATCTCATGTGCGGGGGACATGAGTTCAGTGATGAGCATGGAGGGGAGTGCCGACTTCACCCAGATGGCTACCCCTCCCCCGTGTGCCGTTCTGTCCAACCAAAATGGTGAGCTGTATCAAGGGAAACTAATGTCAGAGGGAAGCACTTTCTTCGTAGTGAACTTCGTTTCTGTCACAATTGCGACGTCGGGCTGATGCTGCAGGAGTGCGTGCTGTAGGTCGGGAAGTTTTCTGGCTAGGCCGAAAGCGTTTGTGCAGAGAATACGAAGATGCTTGCTACCCTTCATTGCAGGAGGAGGTAATTAAAAAGGGGAGTGGAATTTGGCATAAGCGGGCGCATGGCTACATGTATGGCTAAGGGTCCTAAAAATCTAATGAAATACCTAAAAGGTGTGGAGAACAACGTCACTGTAGGCTAGGATTGAGTATCATGTCACACAAGTTTGCTGAGGCGTGAGCCCTGTGCTGGGGCAAGGGGTTGGCTGTGGCCAGGGTCGATGTTGTTGCTCTCTTTTAGTTTTTTTGGAATTTTAGGAGTCAGGTGAGGATTCCGCACTGGGACTGGTTCTCCTGCATTGTTCGGAGGTAATCCAGGGGTTTGCTGCTGGTTTAGACATGTCTGTGTTAGATACCAGTGAGGATAGGAGATCTTCAGCACGCGCCGAATCTGGGTGATTGCATGTTGTGATGGTAGGAGTGGTTGTGTCGGTGTGCGGTGAGGTTGGATGTTGTCGTACCTGTACCTCTGCGGCTTGGCGGCGTTTCAGGGTGCACAGTCGTGCTGGTTGCCGACATGGGCGATATAATGTCGTGTTCGTACTGGTCGTTGACTGGGTCATTTGGTGCGAGCTGGAGAGCAGGTCCGCTTTCCGAGTGGTGTTGGCACCGTCGGAGGCGGTTTCGGAAATGACGCTGGCTTGGGTCAAACTCTGGGCCGCTTTTGGTGCCGAATCGGTACGGTGAGAGTCAGTTTCAGCTCCGCTGTTCCGCTCTGTGCTGCCCGTGCTGCTGCCTTTGCTGCCGGCATGCGTGGAGGTGTGTGCACTGCGACGGTTCTGGCTTTATGCCAACAAGAATGGGTGAGATATTTTCGAAAATTGAGAAATACCTCAAAACCCACTCGTAGCGTTCATGACGAGTAGACCCATCCGAACTCGTGAGACACGAATATGTTTCGCATTGTCACGACTGGTCTCTAAACCAGCTCCCCCTTCGCGAAGAAGTTTCAATAACTCAATAAGCGTGACATTTAGTGCGACAACAAGAGATAATCACTGGACATAACTAACGAGGTTTTGACAACCTACCTAACAGCCTAAGTGTGAATTTAATTTGCTTATGCTTGCTTGCAAAGGTTGGGTTTCTTTGTGTGGATGTATACGGCTTCAAAACAATCTAGCACTGCGTACACATGACACAATCGAACAAAATCATCTGAATACACAGCACAACAATCAGGATGCTCAAACAAATGACTAGCAATGGACGACTCATACATCAGAAAAATCAGCATGTGCGGTGGACACAACCGATACCAAATGGCTAGTCGTGTGGACCCTACCCATTGCCGCTGTCAGTGCTTTAGACGCTGCCATCGTCCAGCAAAGAATCATCCTGGTACAAGATGATCTAACGCAGCGGCATCCACACAAAGCAACGTCACCTCACAATTAACTAGACCACCGGAAAAACAACCGGACAAGACACTTACTGGCATGGCAGTGCCAGGAACCGCATCAACTAGAAGAATGACAAGATCGGCAACGACGGCAATGGCAGCAGGAGCAGTCTGAAGAACAAATTGCCTGACCCCACCAAGACTCGAACCAGGGACCCTCGCTTGTAGCCAGCGATGCTGTAACCACTGAGCTATGGTGTAGTGGTCATCCCAGCAGAAACCGTTCAACATTTTCTTCAGACTTCGAAACTCACACTTTGTGTGAATCTATACAGGCTGGTGGGACGCAGCCCTCACTGTAATCCACACACTCCACCTACAAACTAGCACGCAATATTCTTCCAAGATCATACATCCTATCCAAATTCTACTTTGTTTTCCCAGAGATTTGGACGATAATCAACTTGATCACCTACCTGACGGGCTGTTCAAAGCCACAACCAAATTACAAAAACTGTAAGTCATGTTGTGAATGTACCGTAAAAAGGCGTTTTTGTCGTAGTTCTTTTGAGATGTAGCAAATGGGATTTCGGGATATGGCATCTCGTTGATTGATCTCATGTACCCTTTATGACCCGAAGCTGACGCCGCCCGTGGAAGACTTTTTCCAGGTAGAACTCCGTGTTGGAAGCAAAGAGCTGAGATAGTGTCTTTACAAGTTCCATGTGATCCACACACTCCACCTACAAACTAGCACGCAATATTCTTCCAGGATCATACATCCTATCCAAATTCTACTTTGTTCTCCCAGAAATTTGGCCTATAATGAACTTGTTCAACTACCTGACGGGCTGTTCCAAGCAACAACCAAATTAGAAGAACTGTAAGTCATATTGTGAATGTACCGTAAAAAGGCGTTGTTGTCGTAGTTCTTTTGAGATTTGGCAAATGGGATTTCGGGATATTGCATCTCGTTGAATGATCTCATGTACCCTTTATGACCCGAAGCTGACGCCGCTCGTGGAAGACTTTTCCAGGTAGAACTCCGTGTTGGAAGCAAAGAGCTGAGATAGTGTCTTTACAAGTTCCATTGCGCATTCCTTCAAGAAAGAAACTAGCTCCTGCGATTTCTTTTCCACTTAGCCACCTATTTAACCTCTCCTTTACCACAGGCAAGTTCCCTACCAACTGGAAACTGGCTAAATTTTTGCCTATTTACAAGTGCAAAGGCAGCAAATCCCAAGCGAGTAACTATCACACAATTTCCCTCCTGTCCTGTATTTCCAAACTTTGCGAACGGCTCTTCTTCAATCAATTATATAATCATATTTCTCCTGCTCTGGATCCCTCGCAATCTGGGTTTCGTCGTGGTGACTCGACCGCTCTACAGCTCACCAAGCTGATCCAAAACTTTGCCGACCATCGTCATCTGGGGCGGAAAGTTGCCATATGCTTTTTCGACCTCGAGAAAGCTTTCGACACCGTGTGGCACTGTGCATTACTTGCTAAACTTTCCAAAGTTTTCGGTGTGTGTGGCGCAGCGCTAGAGTGGATTACAGACTACCTATCCGACAGAACGCAAGTTGTCTTTGTAGGTGGACTTCTATCGGATGCCTCACCTGTTCTGTCCGGAGTGCCGCAGGGATCCATCCTAGGGCCCCTCCTTTTCCTAGTGTATATTAATGATCTTCCCAGTCATGTTGAAGGTGTGTCCTTATTTGCTGATGATACTGCACTGCTCCGGTTCAATGAGTGTCCAGAGAGGCTGCGAGACAGTCTCCAGTGCGGCATCAGCGAAGTCTAGGACTCGGATGACTATGCTCAAAACCCCAATAATGACTATTGTGTTGAGCTCATCACGTTATCTGGTTGCAGTAATATAGATCAGGTGGGAATAGAGACATTATGTCGATGGGAATCAACTTTATTCTCTTTGTCGAGCTATGCCGCTCCGGCAACAGATGTCATCCATGCGTGAAACACAAAATTACTGTTGGCATCCTAAAAAAATGCACGAAACACACGACCAACTTACCAGATACACGAAATAGCCGTGGATGCATTTCCGTACCCAACAAGTCGATCTCTCCGGGTTGTACCTCAAAAGCAAGTGCTCGAACCTGGCATACCTGTCATACCTGTCATACTGGCCAACCCTCCCGGTTTTCCTGGGAAAATCCCGGGAATCAACACTACTCCCGGGGTCCTGGGGATTTGAAGGAAAATACCGGAAAAGTCACAGTTTCGTCTGATACAGGATTTTTCTGAAAACTCCATGGATTTGCTTTGAATGTCCCGGTTTTTTCAAAAATATGTACGGTGCGCACTTGCACTTCGAACTGTTAACGGCACTTTCAAGACCTGACCACAAGATCTGCACTGACAGGCGCTATAGGCGGGCGCCGACGCGCCGACTGATCGAACTGCAGTGCAGGGTTGAACTGTGCCGTACGCAGATCTGCAGATCTGCAGAGTTGAACTTTTTTTGGCGGGAAAATCCCTTTTCACTTGTTTTGTGCCATCCAGGGATTTTGCGAAAAATCCAGGGATTCTGCATGTATTGTCAAGGGATTGAGATTTTTGTGGTTGGTCAGTATGCTACGTGGTCGAAATTGATATGATATTCCTGGAAAACAGGTTGCAGCTAGATCCCAAATCATGAAGTGCAGGGCATCGTGCCTCTTCATGGTTTCACTCAAGCAGCATTCCATCATACATCACAGTGGTAGCATAGCAAATATCATGTTGCTGATCAACCTGATCATCTGGATTTTGATTCTGATCTTGATTGTCGATCAAATCGATCAAATCCGTCGATCTGCTATGTCACGCGGTGGTCGGCACACGGCCAGTATCAGGACGTAAAATATCGTGCTTCGATCGCACAAATCGAGATGTGTGTGTGTTAGTGTGTGCGTGTATGTGTGTATGTATGTATGTATGTGTGTGGGTGTTACTATGTGTGTGTGTGCGTGTTAGTATGTGTGTGTGTGTGTGTGTGTGTGTGTGTGTGTGTGTGTGTGTGTGTGTGTGTGTGTGTGTGGTGTGTGAGCGAGATTAAGCGCGTGCTTGTTAGTGCTAGACCTGCGCCTACTGCATCTGCCTCTGAAATAGCCTGACCATGTATACATTCACGCGATTACTCCTCTCGCTATCGTATTATCACACCTCTCTCTGCTTAGATATACCAGCGCTGCCTCCTATTCCATTATCGCTGTCTGATGATTGGTTCAGCCATGGTTCAGCACAACGGAATTATTTTGCCAAGGTTTTCAATGTGTGCCTTTGTGTCTTTTGTATACATAATAATAATCCCTAGTCATAACTCGTAATAGGTTGTCCTTCTGCTCTTTTACCATAATTAAATTGGCTCACCACTAGAACTAAACATTATCATAATTTATTGTTTTACTGCTTATAGAGTTCACTAAATCGAGGGTAAGACACAAAGGGGAACTGTCATGTCCTGGACATGGACCATATGTATGTAGTGCGCATGCTCGCACGTGAGCTGGGTCTTTTTCGGATAAGGAGTTTGAGATGAACTGAAATCTGTAATGGCCTCGAGTGTGTGTGTGATCGAGCTGGATGAGTCCGAGTAGAACCCACCTGGGGTAGGACACAACAACTGGCGACGAAGATATGGCTCGGATATCATCGCTTCAGCCGTTTACCGGCGGCGACTTTGAAGAGTTTGAGGAAAGACTTGAATTCTATTTCTTTGCCAATGATATTGGAACCGTGGCTGCTTCGGCCAATGCTGCAGACAAGTTGGCTGCCAGCAAGAAAAGGAAGGCTGTATTAGTGAGTTTGCTGTCTGCGGAAGTCTACTCGATTTTGAGGAGCCTCTGTCTGCCAGCGAAAGTAGCTGACAAGAAACTGTCGGAGATTTGCGATCTTTTGAGGAAGTATTTTCAACCTGCAATTTCGCAAGTTTCGGCGACGTTCAATTTCCATCAGTTGAAGCAGAAGGAAAATGAGTCGACTGCGGATTTCATCATTCGTCTGAAGAGATTGGCTGTGAGGTGTGAGTTTGCTGATCACCTCGATCGAGCGCTTCGAGACCAGTTTATTGCTGGCTTGAGCAGCTCATCCACTCGAAATTTCTTATTGACGAAAGAAGATACTTCGGCACAGTCGTTCAATGACATCGTCAAACTAGCTTTGACGCAGGAATCGGCTGCGCGCGCGGCCGTGCAGCTGACCTCTCAGCAGGAAGTGCACAAGGTGAATCACCGGCCAGTGGAATCGCGTTCGCAGGCGCAGTCTGGTGTTTCTCATCAATCTCATCAATCTCGAGAGCAGAGATTGTGCTACCGCTGTGGGTCTACTCAACACTTGGCGGATAAGTGCAAACACAAGGCCACTGAGTGTCGTCACTGCCACAGGAAGGGGCACTTGGAGCGTGTTTGTCGGCAGAAATCTACGTCAGGCGCGTCGGTGCACAATGTTGTGACTGATGACGCAGGTGAGCATGAATCTGCTGATCTTGAGTGCATGCCAATGTTCCACATTTCGGATCAGGGCGAATTGAAGAGCAAATCTGTTCCCTCCTACAAATTGGAAATTGCTGTGAATGATGTTCCTGTTGTAATGGAAATCGACACGGGCAGTGGCATTTCAATCATTTCTGTCCATGATTTTGAGTCACTTGGGGTGTCTCGTACAAATTTAACCAAACCGAGTGTACGCATGACCGGTTTTTCTGGGGCAGAAATCAAATGTATTGGTGAAGGGAAGTTCAATGTCAGCATTGATGGTGTGGAGAAACCAACACTACTCCGTGTGGTGGATAATGGTGGTCCGTCATTGTTGGGCAGGGATATGTTGTCCCAATTTACTCTACCGTGGAAACAGATTGTCAATGTCAATCATGTTCAAATGGATGGTAGGAGGAGAGCTCTCATTGAGGAATTTGAGGAGCTATTCGATACGACTCAGGTTGGCAAGCTGAGGTCGGCTCAAATCACCCTGAGAGTGGATGATTCTGATCCAATTTTCCACAAGGCGCGTCCCGTACCGTTCTCTATCACGGAGAAGTACGAGGAGGCTTTGGAGAAATTGGAAGCAGAGGGAGTTATTCGCAAAGTTGAGCACTCCAAATGGGCATCGCCTACTGTGCCAGTACTGAAATCGGATGGTAGTATCCGAATTTGTGCTGATTACTCTCGCTCAATCAATGCCAAGTCTGATTTGGAGCACTACCCACTACCTACTATTGAGGAAATGTTAGCGAAATTGTCGGGGGGAGATAAATTCACCAAATTGGATCTCTCCCAAGCCTATCACCAACTGGAGCTTGATCCAGCTTCTCGGCCGTACACGACAATCTCTACTCACAAGGGGTTGTATGAATACGTGAGATTGCCGTTTGGCATTCACTCGGCAGTGGCAATTTTCCAACGCACAATGGAATCCATATTGGCAGATCTGCCTGGGTGCATCGTCTATGTGGATGATATCCTGATTACTGGGAAGGATGAGGATGAACACCACAACAACCTGATCAGGGTACTACGTCGCCTACAGGAGGTCGGGATGAAGCTTAATCCCAGTAAGTTTCATTTCATGATGGATGAGATTTCCTACCTGGGTCACACGATTTCTAGTGCTGGTGTGGCTCCTACAGCGGATAAGATTGAGGCAATGCGGGACGCTAAGGCTCCTTCGAATGTTAACGAGCTTCAATCATTCATTGGAACGGCGAATTTCTTGCGACGGTTCATACCTCATTTCGCAACAATAATGGTACCTCTGTACAATCTGGTGAAGAAATCTGCTGAATGGCAATGGGAGGAAAATGAGCAGAATGCATTTTCTCGAATCAAGGCTGCACTGTGTTCCAGTGAAGTACTCATTCACTATTCCTCGGAGAAAGATCTGATTCTTCAAACGGATGCTTCGGGCATTGTTCTCGGTGCGGTAATGTTTCAGAAGGACGAATCGGGCGAGCTTCGTCCTGTAGCGTACGGGTCTCGTGTTCTCTCGTCAGCGGAGAAGAACTACTCCAATATCGAACGGGAGGCGTTGGCGTTGGTGTTTGGAGTTACCAAATTTCGTCAATATCTGTTGGGACGGACGTTCATGCTGAGAACGGATCATCAGCCATTACTCAAATTGTTCGGCTGCACAGAGAAAGTGCCTACTCTGGTATCTTCGAGGCTGAAAAAATGGAAGATGGTTTTGTCGGCATACAACTACTCAATGGAGTACATTCCGGGCAGAAAGAATGTATTTGCGGACTATTTGTCGCGCAAGCCAATGAGTGGCGATCCTACTCGTGATGAAATGGTTGAACAACAGGTGTTGTTTGTTCAAGAAGAATCTGAAATCATCAGGGCTGCTACTGTAGCGGCGGAAACGAAACGGGATGTCGTCCTGAAGAAGGTACTCCATTTCACGATTAATGGTTGGGAGGAAGTGTCAGAGCCAGAACTCTTTCCTTACTTTGCTAAACGGTGGGAACTGTCAGTGGAGGACAACATCCTTTTATGGAATGGAAGGGTGGTCATGCCCGACTCCCTGAGAGTAATCCTACTCAATGACCTACACTCAGAACACTCTGGGGTAGTGAGAATGAAACGGTTGGCTCGGAGATACGTTTGGTGGCCTAAAATCGACGAAGATATCGAGTCGACGGTCAAGCAGTGTGCCCTATGTCAACTCAATGCCAAGAATCCCCCGAAAGAGTTTGCAACTTGGACATGGCCGGCAGGACCGTGGCAGAGACTGCATCTCGACTTTGCAGGACCGTTTCTCGGCAAAATGTTACTGGTATTGGTGGATGCGTACTCCAAGTACATTGACGTTATTCCGTCGTCCCATGCTACGTCAGCGTCAACAATAATGGCTTTGCAACGCGTGTTTGCTATTTTCGGCCTGCCAAACCATATCGTCACGGATAATGGGTCACAGTTCACAAGCGACGAATTTCAAACGTTCTTGCGGAAGAATGGAATTCATCACACGTGTACCGCTCCTGGCCATCCGGCCACCAATGGAATGGCAGAACGGTACGTGGGGTTTTTCAAGAGCAAAATGAAAGTCATGGATGAGGAACCAGGGCAACTTCACTCAAAGTTGCAGAGGTTTTTGCTCTCGCATCGTACTACCCCACAGGCGAATGGAAAAACACCGGCCGAGATGTTGATGGGGCGACAACCTCGCATCAAATATGATCGTTTGAAAATGGAAGGGCGTAAGGGCGTGGAGGTTTACGAGAACAATCTGGAGCACATGCCGGAATTTCAGTGCGGCCAAGCTGTCCTGGCTTTGAATTTCGGCAAAGGAGGAGATAAGTGGGCCCCAGCCGTGGTCACGGCAGTTCTCAGTCCGATGACGTATCAGATACAAGTCGGTGATGCAATGTGGAAACGCCATCGCAACCAGCTCCGTCCTCGGCAAATCCCTCAGTTCGATGCAGGGGCGTCTGAGCAGAGTGGAGCAAGTTTAACAGCTCAGGTTCCGTCACAGCCGTCACTCAGCAACAACGACGCTAGTGTCACGGCAGCGGAGCTAGGCGCGCCGGTCTCAGCAACAACCGGTACTAGTGAGTCTGCGTCGGTTAGCACTTCACGTGCCAGCTACAGCAAGACGTCGTCACCGCAAGCTGAACGACGGTCAACCCGCCCTACTGTTCGACCAGTTCGTTTCAAGGATTGACGTTCAGAACACACAGTTCATATAGACCTACTCTAGTCTGTGGAGTTTTAATGATATATTTTGGACTCTGCTGGATATTGTATATAATTATATATTTATGGTGTATAGTGTATCATGAAATATTATGTCTCGGCAGTTGTGAGTTTTGTGATTGCATCTTGATATGTTTACTATTGCATAGTTCTAGATGCTTCGCCTCAACTAGTGAGGGGGAAATTGTCATGTCCTGGACATGGACCATATGTATGTAGTGCGCATGCTCGCACGTGAGCTGGGTCTTTTTCGGATAAGGAGTTTGAGATGAACTGAAAACTGTAATGGCCTCGAGTGTGTGTGTGATCGAGCTGGATGAGTCCGAGTAGAACCCACCTGGGGTAGGACACAACAGGAACAGACTGAAGAAAAAATTGACTGACACCACAAGGACTCGATCCAGGGATTGAGATTTTGGTGGTTGGTCAGTATGCTAGCTACGTGGTCGAAATTGATATGATATTCCTGGAAAACAGGTTGCAGCTAGATGCCAAATCATGAAGTGCAGGGCATCGTGCCTCTTCATGGTTTCACTCAAGCAGCATTCCATCATACATCACAGTACAGGTCGTCCCTCGTTAATACATAATCTCTGGGACTTGAAAAATGTTATGTATTAACGGGGTTTATGTACTAAACGAAAGTGTACATAACTTGCTTGGGTACCAGAATTTTTCACTTTTTTCAACTTTTCTGAGTGTTTCTTGCTACCATGACTAGGGCCTAGGGAGCGAGATATTCTTGATTCCCTCGATATAACATAAAAATTATGTTATAATATAAGACTCAATAAGAGTCACAGTCAGCGACGATTCTACAGTTAACATGATACATGCCCAGTCTTGCCTGTACAGTCACTCGGGAAAAAACAGAGCGTTGTCGGTTTGTGATGTGGACTCTGATTTCTGAGCTAATTGTGCCCACAAGTAGAAACTAGAACACGATGTGTCTCCACTGGAAGGCCAAAAGACCAACAAATTTTGTACTATTGAGGTAGGTGGCATGCGGGCACGGGGAAATGTTATGTACTAACGGGGTTTATGTACTAACGAATTATGTACTAACCGACAAAATTTGTATGGAAGTGATCACGTTTCGTCCGGGACTTGAGATTTCTTATGTACTAACGGGGTTTATGTACTAACCGGACTCGTATTAACGGGGGACGACCTGTAGTAGCATAGCAAAATATCATGTTGCTGATCAACCTGATCATCTGGATTTTGATTCTGATCTTGATTGTCGATCAAATCGATCAAATCCGTCGATCTGCTATGTCACGCGGTGGTCGGCACACGGCCAGTATCAGGACGTAAAATATCGTGCTTCGATCGCACAAATTGAGATTTGTGTGTGTTAGTGTGTGCGTGTATGTGTGTATGTATGTATGTGTGTGGGTGTTACTATGTGTGTGTGTGCGTGTTAGTATGTGTGTGTGTGTGTGTGTGTGTGTGTGTGTGTGTGTGTGTGTGTGTGTGTGTGTGTGTGTGTGTGGTGTGTGAGCGAGATTAAGCGCGTGCTTGTTAGTGCTAGACCTGCGCCTACTGCATCTGCCTCTGAAATAGCCTGACCATGTATACATTCACGCGATTACTCCTCTCGCCATCGTATTATCACACCTCTCTCTGCTTAGATATACCAGCGCTGCCTCCTATTCCATTATCGCTGTCTGATGATTGGTTCAGCCATGGTTCAGCACAACGGAATTATTTTGCCAAGGTTTTCAATGTGTGCCTTTGTGTCTTTTGTATACATAATAATAATCCCTAGTCATAACTCGTAATAGGTTGTCCTTCTGCTCTTTTACCATAATTAAATTGGCTCACCACTAGAACTAAACATTATCATAATTTATTGTTGTACTGCTTATAGAGTTCACTAAATCGAGGGTAAGACACAAAGGGGAACAGACTGAAGAAAAAATTGACTGACACCACAAGGACTCGATCCAGGGACCCTCGCTTGCAGCCAGTAATGCTGTAACCACTGAGCTATGGTGTAGTGGTCATCCCAGCAGAAACAGTTCTACATTTTCTTCAGACTTTGTAACTCACACTTTGAGTGAATCTACACAGCCGGGTGGCACGCAGCCCTCACTGTAACCCACACACTCCACCTACAAACTAGAACGCAAAATAGAGTAATAAGAAATTCCTCCAGGAAGTGATATACATCCTGTCAAAATTCTACTTTGTTGTTGCAGGTATTTGCTCTATAATCAACTTGTTCACCTACCTGCCGGGCTGTTCAAAACCACAACCAAATTACAAAACCTGTAAGTCATGTTGTGCATGTACCGTAAAAAGGCGTTTTTGGCATAGTTCTCATCTTTTCAGATACGGCAAATGGGTTTTCGGGATTTGGCATTTCGTTAACCCTTTGTGACCCAACTGAAAGTACGACAATTTACTCACCTCCAAATAACATGCACTTTCGCTTGTACTGTATCTCTGCCAAACATTCACCGATTTTTACAAACTTGCCACCGTTGGAAAGGTATTTCCAAGACGAAGCGACTAATACCACACTCAAGCCAGCTACCTGCACGGCCTCTGCTCTGCGTGGCCTAGAATGCCGCTCAAAACAGCAGCCGTGCGCGAACAGCTCCAGCAAAGTTCAAACAGCCGCCATTCCATTCTCCTTCATCACATCGACTTCAAATAAACTACAGCGGAAAGCTCGTTTCAAGCGCAAAATTTTGGTGTGCAGCATGCTTGAGTATGACGTAGCACTCCGGGGAAAACCCCTGCCAAGCGCAGTGTGAAAATTTGAATTTTTCGATCGGAGTGAATTTTTCAGTTTTCCGCCGACTGCGAGTCTCACCACGGCGGCATCGTACCTCGTAGATACTTCAAATAACTTCGACGTGATAGCCAATGTTCCTCTCGCGACATAGACGCTTTGTTTATGAGAATCGGGGAAGGAACACCAGAGATATAATATTTTTAGTGCCACTGTATACCAATCGATCGATATCGATCGATGGGGTCACAAAGGGTTAATTATTGTTTGCAACCACACAAGCCGACCTGTTTGGGAGCCATTACGCGTTGTATTACCAGGAGATAGGCAACAATTGCCGCATACAATATGCAATATTCTGGTCCAATGCCAGAGCTAGTATTGCAAGCACCGCTGTGCGTTAGTATGGCCAATGCCGACACTAACCGGGGCAACAATTGCCCGGCGAGAATTCAGACGTGTCAATACACGAGCATGCAGTAGGGATGCACTTGTGGGCGAATGTAGGCGCACTTGGCTCAATGCCGGCCTCACCCACGATCCCTACTGTTGAATTCAGACGTGTCAATACACAAGCATGCAGTAGGGATGCACTTGTGGGCGAATGTAGGCGCACTTGGCTCCATGCCGGCCTGACCCACGATCCCTACTGTTGAATTCAGACGTGTCAATACACGAGCATGCAGTAGGGACGCACTTGTGGGCGAATGTAGGCGCACTTGGCTCAATGCCGGCCTGACCCACGATCCTTACTGTTGAATTCAGACGTGTCAATACACGAGCATGCAGTAGGGATGCACTTGTGGGCGAATGTAGGCGCACTTGGCTCAATGCCGGCCTGACCCACGATCCCTACTGTTGAACTCAGACGTGTCAATACATGAGCATGCAGTAGGGATGCACTTGTGGGCGAATGTAGGCGCACTTGGCTCAATGCCGGCCTGACCCACGATCCCTACTGTTCTCCCTTACGGGATGGCTTAAAGGCTGCACTTGTGAGCGAATATAGGCGCACTTGGCTCACTGCCTGCCTGACTCACGATCCTTACTGTTCTCCCAAAAATACAACATGACCCAAACATGATTTATCGGCATTACTATTTACAGCAATTGATGCGAGCGCCGTCCAATGCGGCTGCCCATTAGCATAGTGGGCAATGCGCTCTAAGTACCGGATCTGGAACAACGCTGCTGGCACTGATCAGTCCCTGGGTGTAGCTTGCCCTGGCTAGGTTCTGCTCCGCTGCTGGAGCGGCCAAGTCCTCGCGTGCAGGCTAGTTCGCGGAGTAGGTTTTGTTCCTGTCGGGTCTAAATTGCGGGATGGCAGTGCGTTTCGCAGCTCAGCAGAGCGCATTTTGGCTGGACATCGCTCACTGACAGAGACATGGTTGATCGGATATTGATCAGAAACTGGGCGCGATCGTCAAGCAATTTGACCGTCAACGCAGCAAAGCAAAGGAGCGTTATGGCTGGACATCGCTCAATGGCACTGACAGAGACATGGTGGATCGGATATTGATCAGAAACTGGCCGCGATTGTCAAACAATTTGACCGTCACTGCGTTAGCACAGCAAAGCAAAGAGCGTTTTGCCTGGACATCGCTCACTGACAGAGACATGGTTGATCGGATATTGATTAGAAACTGGCCGCGATAGTCAAACAATTTGACCGTCAGCGCAGCAAAGCAAAGAGCAATTTGGCTGGACATCGCTCACTGACAGAGACACGGTTGATCGGATATTGATCAGAAACTGGCCGCGAAAGTCAAACAATTTGACCGTCAGCGCAGCAAAGCGAAGAGCTGTCAGCGCAGCAAAGCGAAGAGCTGTCAGCGCAGCAAAGCAAAGAGCGTTTTGGCTTGACATCGCTCACTGACAGAGACATGGTGGATCGGATATTGATCAGAAACTGGCCGCGATAGTCAAACAATTTGACCGTCAGCACAGCGAAGCGAAGAGCAAGAAACAACAGCATGGCGAATTGGAGTAATGCGCATGCTCCGCACAGTCCCGTGAGGAAACGCGGGAATTCGGAGTGCATGCATGTTAAGAGTGTACCAATGTTGCTTAGAACGAGGTCTGTCTCGTTGTCCAGGAAACGACCAATCAGCGACATTCCCGCCAAGGGCCTTATCAGAGTTTAAAGCCCGCTCAATCGTAATTTTACTACTCTTGATGACGCGTTGAGGGCCTTGGATTAGTTTAAAGCCCGCTGAATATACTCTAAACGGGTGCGTACAACTCCTGTATGCATTATAGTACGGTGCAGATAATGAACTCTGCATAAAATGTACGGTGTACTACTAAAAGCTACGCATTTGAGAAGTGTGTACGGTTTTTGCCTCCCGTATTCTTTCATTTATACGATTTTCGTTTGTCAACAGCTGGCGGAAACCTATAAAAACCGAAGATCAAAGTCATTAGAGGTATCGACAAGGGGCTCTCAAAGCCCCTAAATAGCTCCACAAGCAATGAATAAGAATGAAGCTCGCAATAAGAGCCCAGCATTTCATTTGCTTCCCTTCTACTTTTAGTAGTCCTCAGTGGTGCTGAGTTACCATAACTTACCAGAAGAAAATATTCTTTCATACCACATCAAGTATCTCTGCACACAAACCACAAAACTACCCAATATAATGATACAAAAGCATAATGGAAGCGAGATAATGCATGTAACCTCGTTCTAAAATAGTTAGTGCATGGCAGGGAGGGTCTTATGGCTTGTTTGTGCCCTTCAGGGTTGCCCTCGGGCCTACGGCCCTCAGGCTAACCTGTCGGGCACTAACAAGCCATAAGGCCCTCCCTGCCATGCACTAACCTATAATTATGGCAAGGATGTTGGTGTGTTGCTAACTCCACTTACCGTGCCATGCACGGAAACTTATATATCTCATGTACCCTCCCCCACCCTTTATGACCCGAATCTGACGCCGCTCGCGGAAGACTTTTCCAGGTGGAACTCCGTGGAAGCAAAGAGCTGAGATAGCGTCTTTCCAAGTTCCCTGGCGCATTCCTTCAAGACAGGAGCGGAAACACCGTCGGGCCCAGTCGCCTTTGAGGAATTCAAGATGAGGTAGAAGCCGGTGGACTGCATTGGGACAAAAGTGAACTGTCGTTAGTGCATGTGAGCCAGTGAATGCTGTGTTCGGTAAGTTCATCGTAGTAAGTTTGAGGCCTTGTACACTGCATTTGTTGGAAGAGAAACGTGAGAAAGCTTCCAAGTTCTCATAACTTGTGGCCCTCTCGCAACCTTTAAGGAGGCTCCAACCTTCTGCGCTGCACAGCCGGTCTGGCGCTCTGTTTTTTGCAGGCAAGCGTCTTGTTTTTGCCGATAAAGAGCGAAAAGTTGGGAAATTCCCATCTCAACTATTACTTACTAAAATTTGAACTTCGCGATCGACAGTCATATCAGAGAATATTGTTTCATTCTTCACCTGAGTCTTCCGTGGGCCGTATTTCACCGCGCAACTGTAGGTGACAGTATTTTCTGGAAAACACTGACATGGTCACTTTCGTGCATTGCTCGCGAGAAACCTGTTCAGACATTTCTCAAGTTATCTGGTGACATCTGCGCTGTGCTAACTAATTACTTACTACCAACACACAGCATAGAAGTCAGTGAAAGTTTGTAATCTTTCACTAGTTTTAGACATGTCATATTCCTAGCACTGAGGTAACATGTGTAGTCATAGAAATATTAACACCTAATGTTGGGAAGGCCGTCGTGGCCATGTGTTTTTTTATGATGTATTTACTATTTATTCAATATTTCTCTTAGGATGTGAAATATGAAATGTCTCAGAAATTCAGTTTATTTTGGAATGCACTTTCGCATACATGTGGTGATTTAGCCTACAGTTAGTTCACGCGTCATTTCGTGGGTTGTTTGTTTCTTGCGTTGCACAGTGCAAGACAAGAATTTGCACAACTGCACAAGAGTATTGACGTTGACTCTCAAAATGATTCTTGGTCGCCTTTTGTTTGTTTCTTCTAAGTTAGTTTTGACAAAGGGACATGTATTTTCGTTTTGTCTTTTCTCACAGTGTTTCCTTTCATTTCTAAGCCGCGACGCCGTCGTGTACTGCGGTACGACGGGTCACGTGCTGCCAACCTACTGCATTCTTTATTTACCAGTTTTCACGGCTACACTGCATGCATTGTATAATGACTCATAATTATGTTTTGCTCTGCGCTGAATCCCGTACTAGTGTAGGGCTTTTTCAGAGTTTGCTTTCGGTGAGGCTCGGCAAGTTCGGTTCTTCGAAAGGAAGAGAAAGAGTTGTCTTTTTGTTTTTTTGCGAAATATCTATTTTACTACCACGAAGTCTTCCCGTTGCCACGGCTGTTCGCGCACGGACATCTAACAATATGGAGTCGTTCGGTGCGATTTACGTAACGCGGTGCAAACCTCATGAATACGATGGGAGTTTGCGTTTTGGGATGAAACTCAGGTCACTGTCCGTGTGGTTCCACGATTTCGCAAGTCAAACCAGGATTTATTATTTGAAAGCGCTCGAGCGAGATACTCAATATCCAGACAATTTGAGAGAGAAGGAAGGTAAAAGGAACTCTTGCCGTGGTCAACCAGCATCCTGACCTTTTCGAACCTCTCCAAGCTGTCCCTGGTAGTCTGGATATTGACGCACGCGCTGATTTTCAGCTTCTCCTCGCCGGGATCACGGGTGCAACTTTCAAATTTGCCGATATGCACTCGAACAAACGCACAATTGAATCTACATCACAATTTCGGGGCTATCTGTGTGCTTGCTGCCTTTTTCAGCAATACCCCACATGTCTACTGGGCAGTTTCCACCAGGCCTCGGCCTCCTGGACTCAACAGCGACTCCAGCGCCATGCCATCTGTCCCCTAAATCGCATGAAAAGGTAGCTCAGCATCGAACGCACGGGACCTGAAGTTTGTGCACGGGACGTGATAAAACTTGGTGAAGATAGCCAGAAGATAGTCCTCTACCTGGGAAAACTGAAAGCTAGACTGGGAAAACTCCTGAAAGGGCTTCTTGACGCAGGCATGTCAACGATGAATCAAGGAACGAGCGAGAAAGAAGGCTTGACTTGTGCAACGCGGAACAAACTGTTCCTGAGACGAAGTTGGCCATGTGAGGTACCAGCGGAAAGCTAGTTTCAAGAGGAACACGGAATACCTGTTTTCCGGGTAAACCTGGCCTGGTAGCTTTCTAAATCGAGCGAAAACCACAGCGAAATCGGCTGCTGAGAAATTGAAAATTCAAATTTCCTTGCCGATCCAGTCCAATCGAGACTTTTGGCTGCCATCTTTTTAAATGTCCAAATTTCGCGGAAAAAACAGCCGTGTTGCGTGTGAGAACCTGCATGACACCTAAGAACACCAAATTGATGTATATAACTTCTCCTTTGCAGACTTCCACTTCATACAGCATCCTGATGAGGGCAATTTGCCAAAAACGTTGACAATTATTCTGAGAAATGAAAATGAGTTGTGAATTTGCAGTGCCCAGGGAATGAGCATGTGTGCTCACCAATTCTCTTCGAAAAAAGAAGTGACAATAAAAAGAACTTTCTCCGGTACACACCTGGAGGTTGAACAGCTCTTCTGTCCGGCTTTGTTGTTGTTATAAAATCTCATAAAAACAGAAGTGGCTAGCAGCTTTTATAGGCAACAGACCACATACGCTAACGTATGGGGATACGCTAACGTACAAGGATACGCTACAAGCAAGGCAGGGATACTACACAATGTACATCTTATCCAAGTCATGGGGTGCATATATCGGAAAAGAGATTTTTGCGTAGTTCTGTTATTTTGATATGCGGTAAATGTGTATAAAGAGTATTAATAGATTCTTCCAGGAAGTGATATACATCCTATCAAAAATCTACTTTGTTCTCCCAGAGATTTGTGGAATAATAAACTTGTTCACCTACCTGCCGGGCTGTTGGACGCAACAACCGAATTGGAATACCTGTAAGTCATGTTGTGCATGTATCGTAAAAACTAAAAACTTTTACTAAAAAGGCTGTTCATTTATAATGTGAAGAATGGGATTTCGGGATGTGGCATCTAGGCATATGCGGATAATGCCGGCAGAAAATTGGCAGAATTCGGTACTTTTTCTTGTAAATTTCATGCATGTTTGGTATGGGGATAAAGAAATGGAGCAAAATTCGAGAAATTGCCCGCCATAAGGTTTGTATCGTTCTGCCAATTTCACTGCTTTTAGAGCAGAATCTGCCACCCTTTCGATGATTATCCGCCAGTGCCCAGTGGCATCTCGTTGGTTGATCTTAGGTACCCTTCCCCACTCTTTATGACCGACACTTGATGACACTCACGAGTTGGTCGCAACCAACGTAAGCGAAAATGTGGATCTTCATCCACCCTGTACCGAAACCCGTGCAGAACCAAGAGCAGCTTTGTATCAGATACAGTTGTATGTAGACAGCTACGAAGGACCATCCATCTGCTAAGGATGATCATGGCCACTGCAGGTAGCCATGGAGTTTTGACATCATGGGGAAGCTTCGACACGCTAGCTGCTATTGCTATTCATTTTCCACTCTTCTTGCTCCTGGGTGCCATTGTCCTGGTCTGTCAAGGTCATAAGCATCATAAGCATGCACACAATCGTAAAACATTCTCTTAGGCGTCACCTTCTTTGTTGTCCAGTTGGCCTTTGTAGCCATCGTCTAGGGCCCGACGTAAAACCCCTGAACTGGGAGAGCAGGGAATTGGACGTAAAAGAACCTACCACTGCGCAGGGGAACGACGAAAACGATTTCATGCCCCAGGGGCTGCTGTGGCTGTCGACGTCAGCGAGAACATCTGGCGTGTCGTTGACGTACGCCTTGAAAAGTGTTGGTCCAAGAATGCTTCCCTCGGGGACTCCAGCGGTGGGCGTGTACGTAGATAACGTACGCCTCCAACGAGGCACTGTAAGGAACGGGTGTCGAGGGACGAGGCCAGCCATCTCTGAAGCAGACCATTGATGCCAAGGCTTCGCATCTTGTGGAGGAGGCCGACATGTGAGACACGATCAAATGCTCCTGTGAAGTCCACAGCAAGGATACGCGCCGCCCTCCACAGCCCACAGCGCTTGCCCAGGCAGTTTGGAGAGCTTGCAAAGTGTCTGATGTTCCGAGGCCTCCGCGAAATCCAAATTGGTGCGACGTGAGCAGATGGTGGTCCTCAAAATAGTTTACGATGTGTCTGTTTACTAGAGTTTCCATGATTTTCGAGATTATGCACAGTAAGGATATGGGCCTGTAGTTGAGCGGGAAGATCGCTTGTGGCTGAGAACCACGGTGGCCGTCTTCCACATCCTAGGGTAGACTCCAGACCGGAAGCATGGGGCAAATAACTTGGACAGTGGCTCTGCAAGCTCGTGAGCACATTCCTTAAGGACGCAAGCAGAAATACTGTCAGGCCCTGTAGCCTTGGAGACATCGAACTTTGCCAGGAGGCGGCGCACAGCCTCTGGGCGGAAGCGGATGGTGCAAAGAGGTGGAGCATCTGAGGGAGCAGGGTCCATTAGGTCAGCCTCCACAAGGTCCGGACCGGCAACGCTACATTTCTTTGAGAAGAAGCGAGAGAATGCCTCGGCTTTCCCTGAGCTCGTTGCCGACTCGCGGCCGTCAGAGTTGACAATTAGGGGAATTTCGAGCTGTGTGGAGTTGCCAGCGGCGTTCTTCAACTTCGTCCACGACTGTTTGTCTCTGAGGGACCCAGTTGAGAGGCCGCGTGATCGGAACTGAGTGGCGATCGCTACAGTCACGGAATTGGTGAATGCCTGCTAAAGTGCTGGGTCATAAGGGTGTTTTCTCCGGTCGCGCCAGCGCTTTTTCTTCTCCCTCTCAGTCTGGGTGCATTCAGGCGTCCACCATACCGGATCGGAAGGCCTCGTTTCCAGAACTTTGGATGGGAAAAATTATGCAACAGCTGCAGTTATCGAAGCGGTAACTTGCTCACAGGAAATTTCCTCCGTGATGATATCACCCCATTCCACGTTGCGAAGGTGCGCCCTGATGCGATCCCAGTCTGCCCTGTTGTAGCAAAATACTGGGGGGGGGGGGGGGGGTTCACGTCTATGGAGCACATCAGAAAAGTCTGACAGTACAACTGCATGGTCAGATCGACCGAGGGGTGGAAGTGTACGTGTAGTTACTGGGGACGTGAATGTTGACATTATGAGCTCTAGCGGGTTGTCTCCACGGGTGACATGCTGAAAAAGAAGATGGGCAGCAGGTATCTTCGAGAGCCTCGCCTGCAGGCGTAGTTTTTGAGCTGTTCAACCAAGCCTGGTTGTGCACGTTGAAATCGCCAGCTAGGATAATGTGCGGGCCCTGCTGTCTAGCTTCTGAGAGGATGGTATCGGGATGGTCAATTATGGTGAGAACGCCAGGGGCACAGGACTCCGGCCGATACACTGCTCCAAAGACAGTGCATAGACCTGGGCCCAGCTGGAGAGAAAACCAGATGATCTCATGTGCGGTGGACATGAGTTCAGTGATGAGCATGGAGGGGAGTGACGACTTCACCCAGATGGCTACCCCTCCCCCTTGTGCCGTTCTGTCCAACCAAAATGGTGAGCTGTATCCAGGGAAACTAATGTCAGAGGGAAGCACTTTCTCCGCAGTGAACTTCGTTTCTGTCACAATTGTGACGTCGGGCTGATGCGGCAGGAGTGCGTGCTGTAGGTCGGGAAGTTTGCTGGCTAGGCCGAAATACGTTTGTGCAGAGAATATGAAGATGCTTGCTACACTTCATTGCAGGAGGAGGTAATTAAAAAGGGGAGTGGAATTTGGCATAAGCGGGTGCATGGCTACATGTATGGCTAAGGGTCCTAAAAATCTAATGAAATACCTAAAAGGTGTGGAGAACAACGTCACTGTAGGCTAGGATTGAGTATCCTGTCATACCAGTTTGCTGAGACGTGAGCCCTGTGCTGGGGCAAGGGGTTGGCTGTGGCCAGGGTCGATGTTGTTGCTCTCTTTTTGTTTTTTTTGGAATTTTAGAAATCAGGTGAGGATTCCGCACTGGGACTGGTTCTCCTGCGTTGTTCGGAGTTAATCTAGTTTGTTGGCTGTTTAGAAATGTCTGTGTTAGACACCAGTGAAGATAGGAGATATTCAGCAAGCGCCGAATCTGGGTGATTGCATGTTGTGATGGTAGGAGTGGTTGTGTCGGTGTGCAGTGGGGTTGGATGTTGTCATACCTGTACCTCTGCGGCCTGGCGGCGTTTCAGGGTGCACAGTCGTGCTGGTTGCCGACATGGGCGATATAATGTCGTGTTCGTACTGGTCGTTGACTGGGTCATTTGGTGCGAGCTGGAGAGCAGGTCCGCTTTCGGAGTGGTGTTGGCACCGTCGGAGGCGGTTTCGGATACGGCGCTGGCGTGGGTCAAACTCTGGGCCGCTTTTGGTGCCAAATCGGTACGGTGAGAGTTAGTTTCAGCTCCGCTGTTCCGCTCTGTGCTGCCCGTGCTGCTGCCTTCTCTGCCGGGATGCGTGGAGGTGTGTGCACTGCGACAGTTTAGGCTTTATTCCAACAAGAATGGTGAGACATTTTCGAAATTTGAGAAATACCTCAAAACCCACTCGTAGCGGTCATGACGAGTAGTCCCTCTGAACTCCTGAGACACGAACATGTTTCACATTGTCACGACTGGTCTCTAAACCAGCTCCCCCTTCGCGTAGAAGTTTCACGGCTTGCTAATGGTCCCTAGTCATAACTCGTGACAGGTTGTCCTTCTCCTCTTTTAACGTAATTAACTTGGCTCACTATCCGAGTAAAACTATTAAAAAAAATCATAACTTATTGTTTTACTGCTTATATAGACAGTTTCCTCTGAGACAAGAATGCGACAATACTCAAATCTTGAAAGTTTTGGTTTCACAAGTATACTTTTACTTTGAAGCCTTCTCATCAGGTGAAATAAAGGCAAAGGAAGAGGAAAAGGAACACTGAATTAAGTACGGTAAGGAGGTGGTCAAGCAGCGCAAGGAAGAAGATAGCTAAAGTAAACAGCGAAAATGCGTGACCTATACACATAGCAATAATGACACAAAAATGCAAGTGCGAGAAAACTCAATCAGCGTGACATGTAGTGCGACAACAAGAGACAATCACTGGACATAACTTACGAGGTTGTGACAACCTACCTAACAGCCTAAGTGTGAATTTAATTTGCTTTTGCTTGCTTGCAAAGGTTGGGTTTCTTTGTGTGGATGTATACGGCTTCAAAACAATCTAGCACTGCGTACACATGACACAATCGAACAAAATCATCTGAATACACAACACAAAAATCAGGATGCTCAAACAAATGACTAGCAATGGACGACTCATACTTATCAGAACTAACATCAGAATAATCAGCATGTGCGGTGGACACATCCGATACCAAATGGCTAGTCGTGTGGACCCTAGCCATTACCGCTGTCAGTGCTTTAGACGCTGCCATCACCGTCAGTGCCGATCTTTGCTGTTGCTTGGCGTTGATGTCAGTGCTTTAGACTGCCATCACCATCGCTGCCGATCTTGTCAACATCTGGACTCACGCATCCGACAACAGGAGACGTCCAGCAAAGAATCATCCTGGTACAAGATGATCTAACGCAGCGGCATCATCACCAAGCAACGTCACCTCACAATTAACTAGACCACCGGAAAAACAACCGGACAAGACACTTACTGGCGTGGCAGTGACAGGAACCGCATCAACTAGAAGAATGACAAGATCGGCAACGACGGCAATGGCAGCAGGAGCTGTCTGAAGAACAAATTGCCTGACCCCACCAAGACTCGAACCAGGGACCCTCGCTTGTAGCCAGCGATGCTGTAACCACTGAGCTATGGTGTAGTGGTCATCCCAGCAGAAACCGTTCAACATTTTCTTCAGACTTCGAAACTCACACTTTGTGTGAATCTATACAGGCTGGTCGGACGCAGCCCTCACTGTAATCCACACACTCCACCTACAAACTAGCACGCAATATTCTTCCAAGATCATACATCCTATCCAAATTCTACTTTGTTTTCCCAGAGATTTGGACGATAATCAACTTGATCACCTACCTGACGGGCTGTTCAAAGCCACAACCAAATTACAAAAACTGTAAGTCATGTTGTGAATGTACCGTAAAAAGGCGTTTTTGTCGTAGTTCTTTTGAGATGTAGCAAATGGGATTTCGGGATATGGCATCTCGTTGATTGATCTCATGTACCCTTTATGACCCGAAGCTGACGCCGCCCGTGGAAGACTTTTCCAGGTAGAACTCCGTGTTAGAAGCAAAGAGCTGAGATAGTGTCTTTACAAGTTCCATTGCGCATTCCTTCAAGAAAGCAACTAGCTCCTGCGATTTCTTTTCCACTTAGCCACCTATTTTAACCTCTCCTTTACCAGAGGCAAGTTCCCTACCGACTGGAAACTGGCTAAATGTGCGCCTATTTACAAGTGAAAAGGCAGAAAATCCCAAAGCGAGTAACTATCGCCCAATTTCCCTCCTGTCCTGGATTTCTAAACTTTGCGAACGGCTCTTCTTCAATCAATTATATAATCATATTTCTCCTGCTCTGGATCCCTCGCAATCTGGGTTTCGTCGTGGTGACTCGACTGCTCTACAGCTCACCAAGCTGATCCAAAACATTTCCGACCATCGTCATATGGGGCGGAAAGTTGCCATGTGCTTTTTCGACCTCGAGAAAGCTTTCGACAACGTGTGGCACTGTGCATTACTTGCTAAACTTCCCAAAGTTTTCGGTGTGTGTGGCGCAGTGCTAGAGTGGATTACAGACTACCTATCCGACAGAACGCAAGTTGTCTTTGTAGGTGGACTTCTCTCAGATGCCTCACCTGTTCTGTCCGGAGTGCCGCAGGGATCCATCCTAGGGCCCCTCCTTTTCCTAGTGTATATTATTGAACTTCCCAGTCATGTTGAAGGTGTGTCCTTATTTGCTGACGATACTGCACTGCTCCGGTTCAATGAGTGTCTAGAGAGGCTGCGAGACAGTCTCCAGGGCGGCATCAACGAAGTCCATCTATGGATGACTACCTGGAGATTTAGACCTAATATCGCCAAGACTGAGATATTATTCCTGCCGAACTCAGAGACAACCTATGCATTTACTCTTCCCGGCTCCCTAACAGACCTCACAGTGGTAAAGCAACTTAAGCATCTTGGTTTGGTCATTGACTCAGACTTATCGTTTAGTAGACATGTCGACTATATCTGTAGCAAAGTCAGTAAAGCTGTTGGCTACCTCGTGTCTCATTGCTCCCACCTACCGCTTGAATGCATTTGCCTTTTTTATCATTGCTATATTCTCCCCATTTTTCTCTATTGCTCAACCACCTGGTCATCCCTACTAAGTAAATCGTTAATGAGTACCCTGGAAGTTCACAATAAGAGGATACTGAAAGTCCTTTTCCGCAAACCTTCCCTATCTCTAGTCAAGCGGATCGAAAACTGTGTATTGTTGTTCATTCTATTCGTCTTGACAAAGCCCCGCCACACTTGCGTAAATATAACTGGTTTCTTCCCACTCGTTCTACGCACAATACCTGCACTTTACCTAAAGCCCGAACATCAGCTTATACCAGATCTCCGTTTTTTGCTGCCTATTCTCTCTGGCTGGCCCTGCCTCTATCAGTAAAATCGTCTTGTACCCTAAATGATATTAAGGCCAATATGAAGGTCGTGTTCTAATAGAGAGGTTCTGCTATACGTGAAACATAGAGAAATCACGTAGAGAGCAGGTATCTGGGTAAGAGTCTATTGCTTCGTATGTTTTTGGGTCCAGATTGCTACGCGGAGATGACGTTCTCTACGTTGTGGCACACGCAAAGAAAATGCGTACGGATTGGCTGGGTATCGATCAACTGATGCAGAAAACTGCCAAACATGGAAGGGGAAATTCCCAGTACTCATTCCACGTGACTTCTCTACGTGAAGAGTAGAGCAGAACAGGATTTCTTTACGTTACGGGAACGCGAAGAGACTTTGCGTGATTCTTTGCGTCGCGTTCCCGAAACGTAGAGCAGAACCTCCCTAATGCCGTATTTTCCGGGGTATAAGCCGCACCGGGGTATAAGCCGCACCCCCCCCCCTTTTTGAGGCAAAATATTGACTAAAAGTTGGTATTCGGAGTATAAGCCGCACCCACAAACCAAGATTTTCACACTCATTGACAAATGGCCTTTCTACAAATTTATTATGTATGGATGTGTGGAAACCGGCACTTGCAGTACGCAAAATAGAGTCCCCGTATGTGCTGAAGACGTTCGCCACAATGTGAACTGATGCAGCTACGTAATCTTGTCGTGGTTCATGGATTTGTGTTATTAGTTTGCTTTCATGTATGTGCCTTGACATCTTCGAATTGCGTAATTATTCTCAGAATTTATTGTTGTATTTTAATATAGCGTTTGTAGTTGAGACATATTGTTGCGTCGATACAATTCAGTTCTCCTTATTAGTATCGCGCTAGTTGTATGAATTACAAAGTAGCAGTCAAGATCTATTCTCTAGTCGGTTGTAATAGACATTCGTTCCACAGGAATTGCCATAATTATCGTTGTGCAGATTCTCACCTGATTTAGTTCGTTCCGCGTTCCATAGTTTTTCTATTCTACGCCCCGCAGTTTCTGACAGGGTTTGTCATCACCCGTTGGGGTGTTGCCACTCACTGGCAGATTGATAGACATATTTCACCAGCACAGATTCTCTGCACAGGAAGTATTTCAAGTCCTTTGTTCTCTTTTCTTTACAATTCACACTTGAATTTTCGTTTCTCTTGTTTTCTTGCTTCTGCACTGACGCAGCGTTTTCATATCTTGATTTCCGCAAACGCGTCGTCGCGTACCGCGATTCCGGACGCGACGCCGTATTTGCCGCATGCATTCGTCACGGGTTTCTGTTTTTGGGCATTGCACTGCATTGCACATTGCAATATTGCACTCTGCACGCGTACGGACACGTACGCTCTTTTATTTTTGCTGTCGATCAAGTTTTCGACGGAGCTCGTTGTGAGCTTGAACAGATTTTGGAGAGAAGAATGGCGACGTTCGTTGAGTTTCGAGTCTTCCTTGTTTCGTGCTAGCCAACCGATCTTTAGTCCGTTACGGGACGATAAACCTCCGTAACATTTTGGTAGCAGAGGATGGTTTGTCGTTAGGTTAGGATCCTCGCCTGAGAATGGCATCCTCGGAGGAATGCCAGGATTTGGAGCGTGAGATCGAGCTCCTGAAGCTGCGGAAGTCGGCAGCGAAGACGCAGCTTACGAATGCGAGGCGTGGGCTGTTGGTCTTGGTAGATGTCGACACGCGACCTGTGCCGGACAAGGCAACGGTACTGAAAGCAGTTTCCTTGCTGCAAGGAGCCATGGACGAACTTGCAGGAGTCACCAGGACCCTGGCGAGTTACGTTCAGCAGACCCCAGACTGTCTGGGAGAATTACGCAAGTTATCTGAGGATGCGGAGCAAACAGAAGAGAAGTATACGTCCGCGATGGAACGAAGTGCGGACTTCTGTCGGCAATACAGCAGTTTTGTCACGCCCAGTACACGTTTTGGAAGTCCGTCCAGAAAAACTCAAATCTACAAACTGCGAGCTTACCTGGATAGGCACACTGCTCTTGTCGATGAGAACAGCGCTGATGAACGCGATGAACATGCTGGAGCACGGGAATTTGAGTACGGAGTGGAGTCGCTAGCGCTGCAGACAGATAGTAGTAGTACTGTGGAGCACACGGCGATCAGAGAAGCTGGGGCTCAGGCCGGTGCCAGTGAAGTAAAAGTTAGAGCAGACGTAGGGGGCCTCAGTCTCGGAGACAGAGCGCTTCAGTCCAGCACTAGCATTAGATCTGCTAGTACTTCTGCCACTAACACTAGTAACAGTACTACATGTAGTTGTAGTACATGTACCAGCACCACTGCAGGGTTGTCACCTGCAACCACAAACAACCTGTCACCAGCACAGGCCAGTGTGACAAGCATTAGTTTCACAAGTACAGGTGCCAGTTTCAGTACCAACTACTTGGCAGCATCCAGTGCACCACCACCAGGTTACCTGCAGGCCAGGCCAGTGATAGGTATGGGAAACACTGTGACAGTCAGCGCTGCCACTGGCACCAAGACTAGCACTCGCAGCAGGCACCAAGACTAGCACTCGCAGCAGGCATGCACCAGCAGTGCCTACTACAAGTGCAACTGTGCATACCACTCTGCCAGTGTCTGGGATGAGCTTGCCTCCAACAGCCAAGACCAGAGTAGGCCAGACTGCCACTCAACCTATAACTCTGCAATCTTCCGCACCTAATAGTATGTTTCAGCCGTCGACACAGCAGCAATTGTATTTGCCGACGTCTCAATCGCAGCAGCATTCATTGCAGATACCACAGCCACAGTATGCATCACAGGTCATGCAGCAGCAGTGTATTCCGCCACAGCAGCAGTCTACCGTACAAGCGACTCAGCCGCAGTACGCACCGTTGTCAGTACAGCAGCCAGCACAGCAACAGTATTCTAATTCGGCGCCGCAATACCAGTATTCGGCACAGTCGTATACACCACAGCCGTCACAGCCGTATACGCCACAGTACACACAGTCATACACACCGCAGTATACTCAGCAACAGTCCACACCACAAGCCTTACCTACATTGTATCCTAGTCCGTATTCAGCGCCCACGTTGCCGTACACTCAGGCATCTCTCCCGCCGCTATATCCACCACCACAATCAGGGTATAGTTCACAGGTGCATGTCCAACAGCCATCATCAGATATCACTAAGAATCTGAAGAAGGTGTCAATCCCAACATTCAGCGGCAATAAGCGCGAGTACGACCGATGGAAAGCAGCGTTCGTAGTATGTGTCGACAAACAGCCGCTCTCGAAAGAGATGAAGTTACTGCAGTTGCGGCAGTATTTGAATGATGAGGCACTGAAAGTTGTTGAGAGTCTTGGATTCTCACCGTCTTCGTACGACGCTGCACTACGCCGGCTCGAACAACGCTACGGTGGACAACGAAGACAAATCGCTGTACACGTGGAAGAACTAGAGGAGTTCAACCAGATACGAACCGCAAAGGCAGCAGATCTGGAAAGGTTTGCTGACCTCCTAGAAGTCGCCATCGTACAAATGACGGACGCCGGTTTGCAGTCCGAGCTCGGCATTGGCACAATGTACACAAGGCTGCAGCAGAAATTGGCCACACCAATTCTCACACAGTATCACCGTTGGGTGCTGGAAAACTCCAAGCACGAATCCGTGAGAACACTACAAGAGTGGGTGAACCGAGAGGCAGCCATCATCGCTACAGCGACAGAGACAGTGGACGGCGTCAGCGGCAGTGGCAGCAACAGCAGTAGCAGCACCGGAAGCAGAAATAGCAGCAACAGCAGTAGCAGCACCAGAAGCAGAAATAGCAGCAACGCGCAAGCTGGCACACGACGGACCCATCTGGCAACCGACAAGAAGGCCAAATCAACATCTACATGCGCTCTTTGCGAAGAGAGCCATGCAATTTGGAACTGCCAACAGTTCAAGACCGCTGAGCCATCCAAGCGTTGGGTACATGCTAAACGTCTCAACCTTTGCTATCGTTGCCTCGGCACAGGCCACCGTGGGAACGATTGCACCAGGAGCCGAACATGTAATGTGAACGGTTGCAAGGACACACACAACTACCTCCTGCACAAACCAACAACAACACCTGGTGGATGCGACAAGGAGAAGCCGTCTGAGAAACCAGATGAACGAAGTCATCTAGCAGCCGCGACACTTCAGACTAGACGGCATAAAGAGTCTGTCTCGCTACGTACTGTACCCGTGATTGTGCGAGCTAACGGCAAGTCCGTCGAAATCAACGCTCTGCTCGACGACGGGAGCACGAAGACCTACGTCAATGAGGTATTGGCTAAAGAGCTCGGCTTGCAGGGTAAACGGCGAGAAGTTCGGGTAGCCGTCCTGAGCGGCACCGTAGAGACGTTCACCAGCATGCCAGTCCAGTTTGAGCTTGAGAGCACCGACACTACAGTGAAGCTCAAGATGGAAGCTGACACGATAACTGATGTAGTGGGAGATGCCAGAGCCGTCAATTGGCGGAACAAGAAGCGAGCGTGGCAGCATTTAGCTAATCTCGAATTTCCACCGCTTGGCCGCAAACCTACCATTGATCTCCTGATTGGCCTGGACTACGCCGAGCTTCACAAGTCCGTCAAAGACATCGCCGGCCAACGTGGCGAGCCCATTGCCCGCCTGACAACACTCGGATGGACCTGTGTTGGGTCAACGGACAGTGAGACCCTCCCACGCACCCTGTTGACACGCCAGGTAGATGATCTGGGCACTCAAATGAAACGGTTCTGGGAAGTCGAGGAGGTACCAGCAGCAATGGTAGCTGAGTCGCAACGCACTGCTGACGAGAAGGCAGCACAGGACATCGTCAGCGCTGGGCTCACCAAGTCGGACGACAAGTACACGGTTCCGTTACCGTGGAAAGGCAACCGAGCCGAGCTACCAGACAACGCCATCATGGCGGAGAAACGGCTCAGAAATACAGAGCACCGGTTGAAGAAGGACACAGCAGTCGGCGAAGCATACAGCAACGTAATTGAGTCATACGTGAAGAAGGGCTACGTTCGCAAGGTGCCACCCACGGAAGTCAGCACAACACGATGGTTACTTCCACACTTTCCCGTCCTAAGACCGGACAAGAGCACAACGAAGCTGCGGATAGTGTTTGACGCGGCGGCACGCTGCCAAGGCGACTCACTAAATGAACACCTCCACGCGGGCCCGAAGCTGCAACGCAGTCTCTTTGATGTTCTCCTTCGCTTTCGGCAGCACCCAGTCGCCATCGTATGCGACATATCAGAAATGTACCTGCAAGTGAAGGTAGCACCAGCCGACCGTCCCTGCCTACGTTTCCTGTGGCGAAATCTCGACACCAGTAAGCCACCCGATACGTATGAATTTGAGAGAGTTGTGTTCGGCCTCTGCGTGTCACCGTTTCTGGCACAATTTGTTGCGCAGGAACACGCTAGACGACACCGAGAAGAAAGCCCCCGAGCAGCCGAGTCCATACTTGACTCCACCTACATGGACGATACGCTGGATTCGGTGGAAACTGTAGCAGACGGCAAGAAGCTGTACCACGATCTGTCAGCGATGTGGGCTGGAGCCGGCATGAGTGCACGCAAGTGGCTGTCGAATGCACCGGAAGTGCTCGAAGCCATCCCAGCAGAGCTACGAGCAGCCGAAATCAATCTGGAGTCTGGGGAGCTACCGGCGGTTAAAGCTCTCGGCATTCTCTGGAAAGCAGCCGAAGACGTGTTCTCGTTCCGTCCGGCAACCTCAAGTGAAACAATCAGCACGAAGCGCCAGTTTCTGCAGCGCATCAGTCAGCTCTTCGACCCGCTAGGCCTGATTGCACCAGTAGTTGTGCAGGGCAAGATCATTATGCAGGACATATGGACGTCCGGCACAAACTGGGACGAAGAACTGAATCCGCTACTGAAAGCCTCAGCAACCAGGTGGTTTCAGCAACTACAGCAACTCGTGTCAATCAGAGTCCCAAGATGCCTCAGCTTGACTAACAGCCAGCAGCAGCTGCATGTGTTTGCAGATGCATCCAGTCTCGCTTACGGCGCAGCCGTATACATGCGCAGCCAGGATAGCAGTGATGTCGTGGCTCGGTTCGTGGCAGCAAAGAGTCGCGTCGCTCCGCTGCAAGCGATCAGCATTCCTCGGCTCGAGTTGATGGCTGCAGTAACCGCAGCAGAACTCGGATCTGCAGTTGCTTCAGCAACACAGCTACAGCTGCAGAATGCAGTCTTCTGGACTGATTCCATGGATGTATTCCATTGGGTCCGGCAACCCAGTCGGCAATACAAGCCATTCATCGCACATCGGATCGGCTACATCCAGACGCTAACTCGACCTGGGCAGTGGCGCTATGTCCCGGCAGCGCTCAATCCAGCAGATCTCGTGTCCCGAGGCGCAACGGTAACGAACCTCGCGGAGAGCAGCTTGTGGTGGGAAGGTCCTGCCTTTCTCCTGCAGCCATCTACAGAGTGGCCACAACCAGCAGCTACCACGACAGCATCACCAACAGCTGCTGCAGAAGTCCGCAAGACAGCAGCGCTTCCGTCAACATTTGCCAGTGTAACCACATCAAACACCGACACCATGTGGCGATTAACCCCAGAGCGTTATTCAGATTTTCAGCGTCTCGTACGAATAACAGGATTGGTGTTACGCTTCATCAGTAATGTGAGCAGTAATCAGCGCGCCACGGGGGAGCTGACAGTCTCAGAGCTTCAAGACGCTGAGCGTCTGTTGTTCAAGGGCGCACAAGCAGACGCCTTTGGACAAGAGCTGCAGGCGCTAGCAAATGGCAAGGCCCTTCCAGCTAGTTCAGTTCTCAGCAAGCTAAGTCCCAGAGTCGACGAAGATGGTCTGTTACGTTGCGACGGTCGAACGAAGTACGCAGAGTGGCTACCGTACGACGTACGTTACCCAGTTATTCTGCCACGACACCACCATATCACGAAGTTAGTGGTTAAGCATCACCACGAATTGCAGCAGCACGGCGGTACCAACCAGACACTTTCATCGGTATGCGAGAGATTCTGGATAGTGGCTGCTCGAGAGGTGATACGGGAGTGGGAACACGAATGTGCGCGGTGCATACGCACGAGGGCGAAGCCAGCTGAGCAAGTGATGGCACCCCTTCCGAAGAGTCGTCTGGAGCCACCACTTCGAGCATTTGCTAAGACAGCCGTGGACTTTGCTGGGCCGTATATCACAATCCAAGGCCGTGGAAGAGCACGTCAGAAGCGATACTTGTGCCTCTTCACCTGTCTGTTAAGTCGTGCAGTTCATCTGGAGCTTGCGTATGGGCTTGATACTGATTCATTCCTGCGCGCATTCTCACGTTTTGCCCATCGCCGTGGACTACCAGTGCAAGTTCTGTCGGACAATGGAACGAACTTTATCGGCGCTAATCGGGAGCTGCGAGAGCTGGTCGATGCGCTCGACAAAGATGCCATCCAGCGGTCAGCAGCAAACCGCAAGATGGACTGGTCATTCAACCCACCACTCGCCCCGCATTTCGGCGGAGCGCACGAAGCCATGATCAAGTCAGCGAAAAGAGCAACTGCCAAGATCCTAGGGAACGCAGACATTACAGATGAAGAGTTGATGACTGCCTTCACAGGTGCGGAAGCCCTACTCAACTCGCGCCCACTGACCTTCCAAAGCGCCAACCCTGCAGATGTGAGTCCCTTGACACCCAACCACTTCCTGACTGGGCAAGCCGGTGGTCAGTATGCACCCGAGTCAGTGGACACTCAGCCATTTCACCCGAGGAACCGGTGGCGTCGTATCCAAGAGCTGCTGCAGCACTTCTGGCAGCGTTGGCTGACAGAATGGGTTCCGGCATTGAATCAGCGCCGGAAGTGGCTTGCCGAGCGTAAGGACGTCAGCTGTGACGACGTTGTCCTAGTCATCCAACCTGATTCCCCACGTGGTCAATGGCCATTGGGTCGAGTCACTCAGACCTTCCCGGGCGCTGACGGGAAGGTACGCGTCGTCGAAGTGCAGGTCGCCGGTAAGCGAATGACCCGACCAATTACGAAGGTATGCCCTCTAGAGTTTGTAGATTGATCCTAGTCGGATCAAGAAGGGGAGGATGTGCTGAAGACGTTCGCCACAATGTGAACTGATGCAGCTACGTAATCTTGTCGTGGTTCATGGATTTGTGTTATTAGTTTGCTTTCATGTATGTGCCTTGACATCTTCGAATTGCGTAATTATTCTCAGAATTTATTGTTGTATTTTAATATAGCGTTTGTAGTTGAGACATATTGTTGCGTCGATACAATTCAGTTCTCCTTATTAGTATCGCGCTAGTTGTATGAATTACAAAGTAGCAGTCAAGATCTATTCTCTAGTCGGTTGTAATAGACATTCGTTCCACAGGAATTGCCATAATTATCGTTGTGCAGATTCTCACCTGATTTAGTTCGTTCCGCGTTCCATAGTTTTTCTATTCTACGCCCCGCAGTTTCTGACAGGGTTTGTCATCACCCGTTGGGGTGTTGCCACTCACTGGCAGATTGATAGACATATTTCACCAGCACAGATTCTCTGCACAGGAAGTATTTCAAGTCCTTTGTTCTCTTTTCTTTACAATTCACACTTGAATTTTCGTTTCTCTTGTTTTCTTGCTTCTGCACTGACGCAGCGTTTTCATATCTTGATTTCCGCAAACGCGTCGTCGCGTACCGCGATTCCGGACGCGACGCCGTATTTGCCGCATGCATTCGTCACGGGTTTCTGTTTTTGGGCATTGCACTGCATTGCACATTGCAATATTGCACTCTGCACGCGTACGAACACGTACGCTCTTTTATTTTTGCTGTCGATCAAGTTTTCGACGGAGCTCGTTGTGAGCTTGAACAGATTTTGGAGAGAAGAATGGCGACGTTCGTTGAGTTTCGAGTCTTCCTTGTTTCGTGCAAGCCAACCGATCTTTAGTCCGTTACGGGACGATAAACCTCCGTAACACCGTATACGCGTACCGTATGGTGTAGCCCGCGCCGTGACTAGAACTAGTAAAAGTGCCGGGATAGCAACACAGGGTCGAATGACATGTAACGTGACGTCAGCATGCATACTGATGTATGCTTAGCATTCATTCGCGCAAGCATATTCGGTGTATAAGCCGCAGTGGTGATTTTGGTCCGATTTTTAGCGAAAAAAAGTGTGGCTTATACCCCGGAAAGTACAGTAACTGCTAATTCTTTATCGAGGTTTGTTTCTCTTTGCCTCCAGTAATGTGTAATATTTATTTTTCTGCTTTGTTTTTGTTTACTGCCATGGCTGGCTACTGCCCCCTCCCTCCATATTGGCCTATATTCTCTGGCGACGGTAAGGTGAAATAAATAAAAATAAAATAAAATAATTTAGTGGTGAAACGAATGTCAAAACCTACTTGTCGAATATTCTTCAGCTTAACGAACGAATGAACGAATATTCTTTTGGTAACACAGATGACATCACATGCCCTCCTCTCAGTCATTTGATGGATATTGTCAATACTAATTTATTATTAGGTATGACAAACGGTAGTGCCACGTAAAATGTACTGCCACGTAAGGGTACTTCGAAGTTCATACCTGTTATGTGCAACATTGGCAGTCCAGTATGGACATACATGTGCATGCATGCAGTACAAAGTCACAGGCAGGCTGTACCTACTGCACTGTACCATGTTCGGCGTGCATGTACGTACATGCACTGCATTCGAAGTGACGTAACGAATACTCGAATGTGACGTAACGAATATTCGAATGTGACAAACCGAACGAATGTTCGAATATTCGAATATTCGTTTCACCACTAATAAAATTGCATCGCAGCTCAAAGAAACTATTTGATCGCAAAACGAAGTGGGACCCATACCGCTCGTCAACATTTACAACACTTTCGTTTCGACAAGTTCTCTCTGAATCCATTATAGATACGAGGAAGAACTCTGTTGTAAACGAGACGTGCATGACTGTATCGACGTGAGTGAGTTGTCATTCTTCCTGCTTTCGCACGGAATATTTCTTCCAGTTCACAGTGAGTTTTTCCAGGCAGCTCTCGAGTGCTCATACGGTAAGACGGCAAACTCCGCGGGCGATCGCCAGGATTGCTCATCTTTTTGAAACGGACTGTAGGTCGTTAACATTGATTCAATACCGAATAGCTAATGTTTATTGCATGAACCATATAGCTGGCAGTACTTCTTGAAGAAATGAAGAAAATCTATCTGGCCGCTTTTGGAAAACGCCCGGCGGTGTACAGATATTGGCGTTCGGAACCGAATGATTCTAGTCTATACATGTTGCCACTCACCGACTTACAGTATTTAATACTCGCTCCATAGCAAACCAGTCGGGCGAACTGACCCGAACTCATTCAAATCGGTGAGGACGACGGAAAGCGCCCCCTCAAGCTCCAACACCAGGCACCGCTCCAGACGCCAGCACGCCAAACACTGCAGCGTGGTCACCTCCACCGAGTCTGAAAAGAAATTTGAACCAACAACCCTTGTCACTCCAAACAACAATCATTAATTTACTGAAGAGGGAAACATCCCCGACAGAAGTTGTTTCACAGAACACATATTTTCGGTTTTACAAATCTTTTTAAAGGACTGACCAGTTTCGCTGTCTAAGGCAGCTCATCGGAGTGAAGAGAAATGTAAAAACACAACAGAATTTATGCAGGCGAGAGTGGCACTAAATTATGCATAGATACAAGTAGGCCGCCAAAATGCTAGGGGCCCCAAGAGCATTTGGAGTTCCTAATTTGGAAGTGCTGCAATTCTGTTATGACATATGTGTAATAATGTGGGCTTGAATTCCAATATGGATGAATGCTTATATGGAACATGCTTTGTAATTTTGAACAAGTTGTATGTTGTACATGAAAAAGCATGCAAGCCCAGTTTGTACATTATATCTGTCTGGTAATGTGTACAGACTTATTTTTGGCAGTGTCAATATATAGTGTCAATATATTGACACTGCCAAAAAATTTCAGGAAAAGGGCCATAAGTCATAGATTTCACGAAAAAACTGCTGTTTGATACTGACTTTCTCCTCATCGCTTTTCTTTCACATGTACTTGTACATGATGTAGTCACTTTCGCATGTAGAATATTCCATGTTTACTTTGATGCTAAGTGTTGCCTGAAAAATGGACAATGATGTGGCATTCCCGATCTCGACGGTGTTTGATGATGACGAGACAGAAGAAATGCTGTTCCCTGCTCGGTGCGATATTGCTCCGTTTATGATGTTCCTTGTTTGTTACTGGAGCACAGCAGTGCCAAGAGTAACAAATTGTGCTGAAGCAACTGTGCCTAGTTATTCTATGAACATTTTTTGCCAGCATTTTCTTCTCCCTCCTTTATTTTGCCTTTCCCCTATTTTGTTGCTGGAAGAGGTTTGATGGAGTTGTGTGCATGTGCATGTGGCGGACCATTTTAGTACCGTCATGACTTTTTCAACACGTGGCTTCTTTTCTTTCTTTTTTTCACATCACCCCATGTGGATCCGTGGAATCGATTCCGAATCGATTCCAGGGCTCACGACATGGAAATCGAACGACTTGAATGCATGCGAATGGATTTATGAATCAATCCAAGTGTGAAATCGAAAGCACTCAGCCGGGCCATCCTCCACTTGCTCTGGCGTTTCTCGGCCGTAAGTCGCAGGATCTGCACTCTGGAACAGATCGACGGATTTGATCGAGTTGATCGACAATCAAGATCAGAATTAAAATCTGGACGATGAAGGCTGATCAGCAACACGATGTTTGCATACATTTACCCGAGTTGCCGGAGTTCGCAGCATGCAGCAAGGTGTGGGTTTTCCTCAGGTTCGGTGAGGAGCGAGCCTACGTCTGCTTGTTGTAATTTTCTTGTCGAGCAACCATTTGTCTCAAAAAGGTCGACACTCTAATCAGTGAGCTCATCACGTTATCTGGTTGCAGGAATATAGATCAGGTGGGAATAGAGACATTATGTCGATAGGAATCAACTTTATTCTCTTTGTCGAGCTATGTCGCTCCGGCAACAGATGTCATCCATGCGTGAAACACAAAATTTCTGTTGGCATCCTAAAAAAATGCACGAAACACACGACCAACTTACCAGATACACGAAATAGCCGTGGATGCATTTCCGTACCCAACAAGTCGATCTCTCCGGGGTGCACCCGAAAAGCAAGTGCTCGAACCTGTCATACCTGTCATACTGGCCAACCCTCCCGGTTTTCCTGGGAAAATCGAGGAAATCAACACTACTCCCGGGGTCCTGGGGATTTCAAGGAAAATCCCGGACAAGTCACAGTTTCGTCTGATACAGGATTTTCCTGAAAACTCCATGGATTTGGTTTGAATGTCCCGGTTTTTTCAAAAATATGTACGGTGCGCACTTGCACTTCGTACTGTAAACGGCACTTTCAAGACCTGACCACAAGATCTGCACTGACAGGCGCTATAGTTGGGCGCCGACGCGCCGACTGATCGAACTGCAGTGCAGGGTTGAACTGTGCCGTACGCAGATCTGCAGAGTTGAACTTTTTTTTGGCGGGAAAAGCCCTTTTCACTTGTTTTTGTGCCATCCAGGGATTTTGCGAAAAATCCAGGGATTCTGCATGTATTGTCAAGGGATTGAGATTTTGGTGGTTGGTCAGTATGCTACGTGGTCGAAATTTCAAATGATATTCCTGGAAAACAGGTTGCAGCTAGATCCCAAATCATGAAGTGCAGGGCATCGTGCCTCTTCATGGTTTCACTCAAGCAGCATTCCATCATACATCACAGTAGTAGCATAGCAAAATATCATGTTGCTGATCAACCTGATCATCTAGATTTTGATTCTGGTCTTGATTGTCGATCAAATCGATCAAATCCGTCGATCTGCTATGTCACGCGGTGGTCGGCACAAGGCCAGTTTCAGGACGCAAAAATATCGTGCTTGGATCGCACAAATCGAGATTTGTTCAATATGTTTGCACTTCTGCAGAGCTTTGCTGCTAGTGAAATTCGAGTTAGTCAGGAAAGGAAATGGTTGTTGTTTGGAGTGACAAGGGTTGTCATTTCGAATTTTCTTGTCAGACTCGGTAGAGGTGAGCACGCTGCAGTGTTTGGCGTGCTGGTGTCTGGAGCAGTGCCTGGTGTTTGAGCTTGAGAAGGCTCTTTCCGTCGTCGGGTATGAAATTGGCAATGTTGCAATGTGGTGAAGTGAAAATATTTGAATTTGTTTATTTCCAGAAAATCTGGAACCCTTTTTTTACGAGACATGTCCTGGGTGGTAGTGGAGTTAGTCCACTATCCTGCAGTGCATGATTCAGAAAAATAGACCGCGTAAATGGCTCCCGCTATGGCCCTTGACATTTGGCTATTCTAGCGATGCAATTTAGTGATATTTGGAGATGATGGCCATTGCTTTCCTGGATGTAGCCATGGCTCTATGTGGTGGTGATGTGAAGACTGCTCAGGTGAGGTAATGTTGGCATGGTGGTGGTTTGTTCTTAGCTCCATTGCGTACGCTGTACCAGCGCTCGTTTTGGACCCAATATTCAGTCGTATTTTGGGCCCATTTTAGCCAAGGTGTTACGAGCCCTTTTGCATGATTGTTGTAGACCCAAAAGGAAACCTACTTGCAAATTTTGAGTGAAATCAGAGAGATGGCCCGCCCAGCGTTTCTGGTTTTCTCAGATAATTATGCTCTCTTTAAAAAAATGCTTCAAGATGAAAACCTTAAATTTCCCTGTCACACAATTTCCAACATTCCTTCATACTCTTTCCTTGTTCAGGTATTTGGAAAATAATAATCTCCGCTATCTTCCCGGTGGACTGCCTCATGACACACCTCAATTAATTAAACTGTAAGTCTTGCCTGACGAACAAGAATACAGAAAACAAAATTGTCACGGTTTGCGTGAGACTCGGCAAGAATACAGACATTACCAGTATTTCATGATTCAGCCGTTTGCTCTTCCTCTAAGGATCTCTGCAGACCTGGGATAGTGGGTAGGCTGGGGATGCTGTTTAGGAACGCCATCGGAAGTGGCCCTACTATTGTGACTATCGAGTATGCAAGATAAGTAACAAAGGATACTACTGTCGATGATGAGGAGTATGAGTGTGATTTGCTCAGTTTATGATGCAGTTTTATCATAAGCAGATCAAGACTTTGCAGTGTGTTGCAAATTCCTGTAGGAGGACGCATAGCTTCTTTCGGCTCATACCCACACCGTATTTTCATACATCTACTTCGAAGTAAGTTTATACATCTCTTATACATCTAAGTTGGAAATCGATAGGCACATCAGCAAGATGTGCAACCTCCGCCTAGAAGAAAACCTGCAGATCATGGCTGCAGACAAGACAACGCTACTGCATTGTAGGAGTGAGCTTGTATGTAAATGACTCGCCAACAAATTCCTACTCAAGAACCCCAGTGCAGCCATGATATATTAACAGTTGTGCAACCACCCCTACATCGCAATTTTGTCTCTCACCCTCTACCTTCGCTCTCCTCCTTCTTCCCTAAGCCTCGTGCGGCCCGTTGTACGAGGAGCCAAACCACCCCATCCATTGCAGTGTACAGATTTCGTACTTCTGATGGTGTCAATTCTTTTTCGAACCGTGCTGCGTTGTTCTTTAATGAGCTACCCTCTAAACTCCGCAGTTCTTCGCACACTCAGCATTTCATGCAGAAATTCAACAAGTTTTTGAAGGACCCAATGCGCGTTAACCACTTTCTTAACTTCCTTTTTGGCCGCGTTACCAATGTGTGGTGAACGTTGTTTATCCTTGAGTGACCGTTGTATATCCTTATTTACTTCTTTTTCATTGGTGCAAGTCACACCTCATGTATGTTCTTCATTATCTTTACCTTTACTGTGTCTTCACATTGGCTATAGCCTCATCTTTTAACTTTTCTTCTTCCTTTTTGCCTCATCGCCGCTCTTTAAATTTGTTTGTCAACACTGTTGAGTTGTTCGATGTTAAATAAATACTATACACCACAGCCCCAGCGGGGACCATCATCGTTACAATGGACGTGGTCGCTCTTCACCCAAGTATCCTTATCGCTGAAGTGGTGGAGGCGGTCGCTTAAGTCCTGCAGCAGCACATCGAGTCTGTTGACACATTATTTTGGTTTAAGCATGGAGCAGATCGAAGAGCTGTTAAACTTCGTTCTAAGATCCAATTATCCCAGATTTGGTGAGAAGGTCTACCACCAGAGGGAAGGCATCTCCATGGGTAACAACCTAGCACCACCGTTTGCGATTATCTTCATGCATGACCTTGAAACCTCGCTGTTGCATAACGCAACTGGTGCTCCTGTACTCTTCAAGCGTTATATTAATGATATCATTTTGCTGTGGACACTGGGGGCCGCACTTCTCCGCCAGCTTATTGCATTCTTCAATACTGCCAATGCAAGCATCAAGTTCACGTATCAAACTTCGGAGGAAACTGGGTCGGTTGACTTTATGGACACGACTATGCATGTCTCCTTCGAGGGCGCAATATCATTTGAGCTGTTCCGCAAAGCTTGCCACAGTGGCCTCGTCTCAGACTTCAACTCGTGTGTTCCGCAGCAGCAAAAACTCGCCATCACATCTTCAGAATTCCTCTGTGCGGCCCGCCTGTCCTCTGATCCTGCAGCCCGCCAGCGAAGGGAGCAAAAGGTTATTGACACATTAAAATTCAACAACTTTCCTGACAAATTTATCGCGACTGCTCATGAACGAGCCAGACGAACTGCTAAACACAAGAAAGACTATCGATCCACGTTGAAGTTACCATTATCTTCATGCATGACCTTGAAACCTCGCTGTTGCATAACGCAACTGGTGCTCCTGTACTCTTCAAGCGTTATATTAATGATATCATTTTGCTGTGGACACTGGGGGCCGCACTTCTCCGCCAGCTTATTGCATTCTTCAATACTGCCAATGCAAGCATCAAGTTCACGTATCAAACTTCGGAGGAAACTGGGTCGGTTGACTTTATGGACACGACTATGCATGTCTCCTTCGAGGGCGCAATATCATTTGAGCTGTTCCGCAAAGCTTGCCACAGTGGCCTCGTCTCAGACTTCAACTCGTGTGTTCCGCAGCAGCAAAAACTCGCCATCACATCTTCAGAATTCCTCTGTGCGGCCCGCCTGTCCTCTGATCCTGCAGCCCGCCAGCGAAGGGAGCAAAAGGTTATTGACACATTAAAATTCAACAACTTTCCTGACAAAGTTATCGCGACTGCTCATGAACGAGCCAGACGAACTGCTAAACACAAGAAAGACTATCGATCCACGTTGAAGTTACCATTCGTGTGTTCCGCAGCAGCAAAAACTCGCCATCACATCTTCAGAATTCCTCTGTGCGGCCCGCCTGTCCTCTGATCCTGCAGCCCGCCAGCGAAGGGAGCAAAAGGTTATTGACACATTAAAATTCAACAACTTTCCTGACAAAGTTATCGCGACTGCTCATGAACGAGCCAGACGAACTGCTAAACACAAGAAAGACTATCGATCCACGTTGAAGTTACCATTCAAAACGGATGCCATCCACTACAGTCTTCTAAACAAATACAACCTCAATGTTCAGATAATCTACAGGAATGCAAGGCTTTCCAACAGCGTCACTAAGTCCAGCCTCACTGGACCTTGCAGCCATAAGTGGGTGGATCCAGCTGCCCCAATGCGACGAGGAAGGCCTAAAGCCGCCTGGGTTGCATGCCAATCGAGCGAGGTAGGATGCATGGTTTATCGTCTGACCTGCAAATGCTCGCAGAAGTATTTTGGAGAGACTGGCCGTAGTGTGGCAACGCGAACAAAAGAACACAATGCTAACTCACGCAACAAGACGTCTGGAAAAGCCCTGGGCGAGCACTACCAACTTCACCATGGTGGCGAGGTACTGCCGCTTGGTGAGTCGGCATTCAAAGAGGTTCGCGTCCTTGCCACTGAGTCGGATCGGGCCAGGAGGAGGATACGCGAAGCAATGCAAATTCGCGACATGAGCCCCAGCATAAACATTAACGCAGGGTGGGACCTCCTATGAAGTCTCTTGTGAGGTAATGCCTTGTACATTCACGTATATTCTCTATTATAAGCACAGGTCTCCATTACTAGCACAGTCTCTAATACTAGCACACTGTGAGCACCTTTCGAAACATTATAAGCACAGTCTCTATTATTAGCACGGTCTTGGTGGAAATCAATGCTGCATGCATAATATCTAGCATGTATTTCTTCTTGCTCTGTATGGATGTATTGGTTGAAAAAATATAAGCGCACTCTCCAATATAAGCGCGGTCTCCAATATAAGCACGGGGTAGAGGGGTGTTGAAAAAATATAAGCACGGCGCTTATAATAGAGAATATACGGTATTTCTGGCCCTGACACTCGCTTTTCCTGGATAGTGGTGGTTTTGCACCCCATGCACTGTCACTACTACTGTTGTTGCTAGCGCCTGCAATTACATGTCTGCACGCACCTAGTGTACATGTACATTCTGTTTGGTGCCTGTACCCGTGCCATATTTAGAGTTGCTGTGTATTGCGTTATTTCTATACCAGGTTTTTTTGTGATGTTCAGTTTTGTCTTTTTTTCTCTCTCGTAATAGTGCATGAAGGTGTGATAATTATATTATAAGTTCGCAGCGCTCCTCATTTATTAACACAGCCTAACCAGTGTGCCAACTTCATTCCTGACCATGGTTATTTCATGAACGAAATGTTGAAACGAGAGAGCTTGGAAGCTCAGGGCCCTACGCTATGCTTTTTTCCTTGATGACCTAGACAAAAAAAGCATAGGGATGTTATAAATTCTTTAAACAATTCCTCTTTTTTTAAAGACATAACCTGGGATTCGAACCCGCACGATCGCGCGCCCTGCATGCATCCCCCGATACACTTCGCATACATACTAATTCTTCCAAGTTGTTTCACATTGTGATCTTGCATTTGAAAGCCCTATTTGAATATGCATTGCGGCCAGCCGTCTTTGATGGCACGGTACGGTAGGGATAGGTACGGGACAGGTACGATCGAGGGTAATACGACACCGTCTCCCGCACCGTACCGTACCATCAAACACAGCTGGCCACATACAGCTGCCCGCAATATTCAAATAGGGCTTTCAAACGCAAGATAATAACGTGAAGCAACTTGGAAGAGTGGGTATGAATGCGAAGTGTATGTGGGAATGCATATAGGGCGATAGTGCGGGTTCGAATCCCAGGATATGCCTGAAAAAAAAAAATAGAAGAATTAAAATTTTTATAACATCCTATGCTTTTTTGCCGTCAGATACGGATAGCGCCAGGCGTGACACAAACAAACAAACAAACAAACACACAAATACCAAATTAAAGCTGTGTGGACCCTGGCTAGCGCCAGACGTTACTGAAGTAACGTCGTCTGCATAGCTACGGGAATAAAATATTTTTCTGGTGAAAAGCAGTGATTGAGTGTGAGCCGGTGTTGCCCACAACCAATTTATTATTATTATTATTACACAAAGGCACACAATGAAAACCTTGGCAAATTAATTCCGTTCTGACTCAGAGTTTCATGGCTGAAGGCAGCGCTGGTATATCTAAGTGGAGAGAGGTGTGATAAAACAATAGCGAGAGGAGTAATCGCGTGAATGTATACAGGGACAGGCTATTTCAGAGGCAGATGCAGTAGGCGCAGGTCTAGCACTAAAAAGCACGCGCTTAATCTCGCTCACACCCCACACCCACCCACACGCACACACTCACACACATACCAACACGCACAAACATAGCAACACGCACACACATACACGCACACACATACACGCACACACATACACACACACACACTAACACGCACACACTAACACACACACACATACACCCACCCACAACACCATAACTTGCACACGGGCGCACGCACGCACACACAGACACCCACCCACCCACAACACCCTAACACACACACGGGCAAACACACGCACACACGCACACACGCACATACACACACCAATAGATATATGCACACACACACACATACACACACACATGTCAACACGCACACATGCATACACAGGCATCTGCGTTCGTATGACAAATCTAAGCGCACACAAACTCCTGCAATCACGCGTCAAAAATCCCGCAGCGGTCATAGCTGTCTATGTTACAGGGGTGGCCAGCAGAAACTTCCTCTGGTGAGGGCATTTAGATACCAGCTCACTTCTCTTGTTTAGGGAAGTAGCTTTTGAAGCTTTCAGGATGTGGAACCTTTCGGTGAGGCATAGGCCACACTTCTTGCTGATGTTACTGTATGAAGGTGCTCTATCCTTGATCTCCCATCTGATGTCGAATCCGCGGTTCTCGTTTTTCAGATCCCAGATGTGCTTGGACAACTTAGTCGATGCGGCATACTTTTCATGGCGGAAGTCCGAAGTGTGTTTGTTGTAGCGCTGCTTGAATGTGGTAGCTGTCATGCCGACGTAGGTCTTAACTTCGTTGGATGCTACATGCACCTCGTACACGACGTCGGAAGACTGGCAGTCACCGTTGAGGCGGCACGACGCCTTGACCCGACAATTGCATGGCACAACTGGCGGTCACGAGTGAGGTTTGGCAGGATTGTGCCCTTTGATAATCGACGCTACGTTCTTCATACAGCTGTAGCTTACTTTTGTTGTGTTCTTGTTAAACACCTTGTGTAGCGCCGACCCTTCAGGGAATTGTTTCTTGACGAGGTATAGAAACTTTGCCCCAACGTTGGTTTTGATCGTGGTACTGTACGGTGGGTTTAACCAGATGACGTCGCGGCTGCGCCCTTTCTTCGCTTTTTTTCTTCTTGTTGCTCGGTTCCTCCTTGTATGTCATGGTTTTCGGGTGGCCACTTGAGGCCAGTGCGTCCTCGTATAACGTTTTAGCATCGTTGAACACTTCCTCATTGCATGGGATACGTTGCAGCCTCTTGTTGATGCCGATGGGTATTTGTCTCAGCACCTGCGGAGGGTGACAGGACCGCACATGGACGTACAGGGGGTGTACTATTCGGTTTCCCGTATGGTTGGAATGTTCCGGTGGCGAGATTCAGGGTCACATCCAAGTAGTCGACGACCTTCTTGTTGGTTTCGATTGTTATTTTTAAGCCGTGTGCTTGGAATATCTGTATGAGCTGTTTGCGCGTGCGGTCGGCATCATGACCCGTTGCGTCCTTCATTATCGCTAGTCCGTTGTCACGGTAAAGACGCACGCACTGGTCGCCCAGGAGTGGACGGAGTTTGCTGAAGATGAAAGCCCAAACAAGCTCGCAGCCGTCTGCGCCATTGTACGACCCCATTGTTACGTCAAATGACCCGTCATTCTGTTTCTTCATCCATCCTTTGCCGCACGTTCCAATGTCCAAGAAGTACATTGAGACGATACTGCATGCACGGAAGTCATTGTTGTTAGACGGCGGCAATAGCATCCAACGAAGTTAAGACCTATGCCGGCATGACAGCTACCACGTTCAAGCAGCGCTACAACAAACACACTTCGGACTTCCGCCATGAAAAGTACGCCGCATCGACTAAGTTGTCCAAGCACATCTGCTGGCCACCCCTATAACATAGACAGCTATGACCGCTGCGGGTTTTTTGGCGCGTGATTGCAGGAGTTTGTGTGCGCTTAGATTTGTCATACGAACGCAGATGCCTGTGTATGCGTGTGTGCGTGTGGACATGTGTGTGTGTGTGCATATATCCATAGGTGTGTGTATACCGAATGCTGTAGACAGCAAACTGTTTCGGCCATAAAAGGCCTCATCAGTACAGCTACAGCCTCACCTTCTCCCTCACTGTCCGAATCAGAACCTGCTCCGTCATCCACAGCGGTTTGACTCTCCTCCTCACTTGCATCGTCCTGGGTCTCACATTCACCACCCACGCCAACCGTGAATGCCGTTGCCTTCATGTCAGTCGTCGTCCTTTCCGATTGTTTCCTTTGTATTTTTACCGTCAATTCATAGGTCCGGTTGTAATCTGCTGTAGATCTCCGTGGTCTGTCATTTGCTGCTTTGTTTTGTGGATTAGTTGTTGTTGTTGTTGGATGTGAACCTGGTGTTGTTGTTGGATGTGAAGCTGGTGTTGTTGTTGCAGCCATGGTTGTTGGTCTTTCTGTTGAATCCAGCTCTAGTTCCGGTGGGACAAATCGACCGCCGCGGGTGCTCCCCACCAACACAGACCTCGAAGGAGGAGGGTAAGGGGGAGGCAGAGGTGCTGTCACCACTCGAGGCACAGCCCCATGCAAAGCACCCAGAGGTACAGACTTAGGCACACCCGAGGGCTGCACCAATGGCGGTTCCGCACGCACCTCCAAAGAGCTGCCAAGCTCAAGCCCGTCCAACACAGATGTCAGAGGGGGAGCGGCAGACAGCGGCAGGGAACTATCCTGCCGTGTAGGTGATGGGTTTTTCCTAGGCCTCCCGCGTTTGGGCCTCTCAGATTGCGCACTGGGTGGAAGGATGTGAAGTGGAGTGTGTTGTTTGATACGTGCGTTCAGGTGCTGAACAGTCCTACCAACATACCGACTAGCACAATGTCGGCATTCGAAGTTGTAGATAACATGACTGAGGTGGAGGGTAGGTAGGACGTCCTTCCGCACCGTGAACGCACGCATTGTTGTGAAGACTGGCACAAAATTTACTGCATAATAAGTACGACGGACGATAGACTTGACTTCGTGACACACTTTGATCGATTCCTGCCCCTTCCATGGCAAACATAGATAGACGGGACAGCGAGGTGGACCAATCAGCACCGATTTCGGTTTCCGCTTCATGGACTGAAACTTAAGCAACAAGAATTCCGGATAGCCATTCTTCAAGAAAACAGATCGAAGAAAATCGAGCTTGGCCTGCAGCTTACTGGGCGAACAAATACGTTTCGCACGGTCCACGAGGTTACGAACTAAGTTGAACTTGTATTGAGACGAACAATATGAATCGAAGGCAATGTACTGACCGGTGAACGTAGGCTTACGATACACAGAAGTCAACATTTCACAGCCAGTCTTCTCTACAAGCACGTCTAGAAATGACAACTTACTAGACTGCTCGTGCTCACAAGTAAAGCGGAGGGAAGGATGTAGGCTGTTGAGCACATCGAGAAACAATTCACTGCTCTCAACACTGTCAAAATGCGTGAACGAATCGTCAATAAAACGCACGTAGAACGCGGGCCAAAGCGACTCATCAATCTTGCACTCACAATAACCAACGAATATATTGGCGAGGACGGGACCAAGAGGAGATCCCATCGCCACACTATCCACTTGCTTGTACATCACATCGTTGAACGAAAATTCAACACCAGTTGTAACTGACAGCATCAAATGACGAAACGCCGCTGCCGATACCCATGGAGTATCAACATCATCGTTACGGTACAATACATCCATACAGATGTCAACAGTCTCATCAAGAGGAACATTCGTAAAGAGACTTACAACATCGAAGGAACACATGTGTGCATTGAGAGGGACCGGACTATCACGAAGCCTCGCAACAAAGTCGAAGCTATCCTTCACAGTGCGTTTGCAATAGTAATCTTGAACAGGCTGTAGGTAGATGCACAGCCATTTCGAGATAGAGTATTGAGGGGAGGCGGTCATGGATACTATTGGTCTAACAGGGCATGTAGGTTTATGGATTTTAGGAAGGCCATAGATAAGCCGAATTTGTGTGTCCAGAAATATACCCTAAAATTGTTCAAATAATGTTCTTTTGTGTAGTAAAGGCAGCATTGCTCATGACAAGCAGGGTCCCAGGTTCGAGTCCTGGTGGGTCTGGCGTTTTTTTCTCTTTTCAGGCAGTTCACTTCCCCGACTGATCCTTTGAATTTGAAGTTCTCCCATCCTTTCCAAATTATTATTATTATTATTATTATTAGCTCAGTGGTTAGAGCATCGCTGGCTACAAGCGAGGGTCCCTGGTTCGAGTCCTGGTGGTGACAGTCAATTTTTTCTTCAGACTTTTCCCGTTTGTCTCTTTCCCTCAAACCAGTCAATATTTTACGACTTGGGGCTCCCCGCGTGCTAGTTTGTACGTGAAGTGTGTGGGTTACAGTGAGGGCTGCGTCCCACCCGCCTGTGTGGATTCACAGGAAGTGTGAGTTACGAAGTCTGAAGAAAATGTTGAACGGCCTCTGCTGGGATGACGACTACACCATAGCTCAGTGGTTAGAGCATCGCTGGCTACAAGCGAGGGTCCCTGGTTCGAGTCCTGGTGGTGACAGTCAATTTTTTCTTCAGACTTTTCCCGTTTGTCTCTTTCCCTCAAACCAGTCAATATTATTATTATTATTATTATTCAGGAATCACCGTTGTACTAAAGAACAAAATGAGAACAAAGGAAATAATATAGCAATCAAGGTAGGGTGACACGATACAATGACAGCACTAGAATATCGAGGTGCGATTTCTCACAAAAGTGTGCAGAAAACAAGGGTATACAAGTAAGAACTAAGCGTGACAAGTGTGTATCAGCAACAAAAAACAAAAAAAACAAAAAGTGAGAACGAATGATAATAATAACAATAATAAACAAGAAGGTGACAAAACACATTTAGGCACAAGTGGCAACAACGTTGCCACACTACACAACAGAACATTATTTGAACAATTTTAGGGTAATAACACTATCTTTCTGGACACACAAATTCGGCTTATGAATGCGCTGACAAACAGCTTCCAAAACTTGTAACTGCAAAAGATAACCATGACGAGCACGGCACAAAACAGAAAAACAGGAATCAGAATAAGTACGACAACAGTCAGTACTAGAAACCAAATGATTGTATACTGAAGACTTGTTATTACGAGACGGACGCACACAATCTCGACTCACGCGCACACCCTCACACTCCCTCTCACCCTCACTCAGCTCACCTTCTCCCTCACTGTCCGAATCAGAACCTGCTCCGTCATCCACCGCGGTTTGACTCTCCTCCTCACTTGCATCGTCCTGCGTCTCACCTTCACCACCCACGCCAACCCTGAATGCCGTTTGGCGTGGGTGGTGAAGGTGAGACGCAGGACGATGCAAGTGAGGAGGAGAGTCAAACCGCGGTGGATGACGGAGCAGGTTCTGATTCGGACAGTGAGGGAGAAGGTGAGCTGAGTGAGGGTGAGAGGGAGTGTGAGGGTGTGCGCGTGAGTCGAGATTGTGTGCGTCCGTCTCGTAATAACAAGTCTTCAGTATACAATCATTTGGTTTCTAGTACTGACTGTTGTCGTACTTATTCTGATTCCTGTTTTTCTGTTTTGTGCCGTGCTCGTCATGGTTATCTTTTGCAGTTACAAGTTTTGGAAGCTGTTTGTCAGCGCATTCATAAGCCGAATTTGTGTGTCCAGAAAGATAGTGTTATTACCCTAAAATTGTTCAAATAATGTTCTGTTGTGTAGTGTGGCAACGTTGTTGCCACTTGTGCCTAAATGTGTTTTGTCACCTTCTTGTTTATTATTGTTATTATTATCATTCGTTCTCACTTTTTGTTTTTTTTTGTTTTTTGTTGCTGATACACACTTGTCACGCTTAGTTCTTACTTGTATACCCTTGTTTTCTGCACACTTTTGTGAGAAATCGCACCTCGATATTCTAGTGCTGTCATTGTATCGTGTCACCCTACCTTGATTGCTATATTATTTCCTTTGTTCTCATTTTGTTCTTTAGTACAACGGTGATTCCTGAAGAGTGTTGTACGAAAACTTGTTCGAATCATCATTATTATTATTATTATTATTATTCTGTTTCCCTCAAAACCAGTTAATTATTATTATTATTATTATTCAAAGGATCAGTCGGGGAAGTGAACTGCCTGAAAAGAGAAAAAAACGCCAGACCCACCAGGACTCGAACCTGGGACCCTGCTTGTCATGAGCAATGCTCTAACCACTGAGCTATGGGACCAGGCTGAACCTAGAAGGCGCTGACAAGTTTTTCATTCCAAAGGCAGCTCACAACACGTGCCACACATACTGATGGCACTTGGGTCTTTTTCCCTCCCCCAGGGGACCAACCACGGTCAGTTTCTGGAAACTACCAGAGGTGAAAGAAAGTGATTAAATTTTTGGAAAGGATTGGGAGAACTTCAAATTCAAAGGATCAGTCGGGGAAGTGAACTGCCTGAAAAGAGAAAAAAACGCCAGACCCACCAGGACTCCAACCTGGGACCCTGCTTGTCATGAGCAATGCTCTAACCACTGAGCTATGGGACCAGGCTGAACCTAGAAGGCGCTGACAAGTTTTTCATTCGAAAGGCAGCTCACAACACGTGCCACACATACTGATGGCACTTGGGTCTTTTTCCCTCCCCCAGGGGACCAACCACGGTCAGTTTCTGGAAACTACCAGAGGTGAAAGAAAGTGATTAAATTTTTGGAAAGGATTGGGAGAACTTCAAATTCAAAGGATCAGTCGGGGAAGTGAACTGCCTGAAAAGAGAAAAAAACGCCAGACCCACCAGGACTCGAACCTGGGACCCTGCTTGTCATGAGCAATGCTCTAACCACTGAGCTATGGGACCAGGCTGAACCTAGAAGGCGCTGACAAGTTTTTCATTCGAAAGGCAGCTCACAACACGTGCCACACATACTGATGGCACTTGGGTCTTTTTCCCTCCCCCAGGGGACCAACCACGGTCAGTTTCTGGAAACTACCAGAGGTGAAAGAAAGTGATTAAATTTTTGGAAAGGATTGGGAGAACTTCAATTTCAAAGGATCAGTCGGGGAAGTGAACTGCCTGAAAAGAGAAAAAAACGCCAGACCCACCAGGACTCCAACCTGGGACCCTGCTTGTCATGAGCAATGCTCTAACCACTGAGCTATGGGACCAGGCTGAACCTAGAAGGCGCTGACAAGTTTTTCATTCCAAAGGCAGCTCACAACACGTGCCACACATACTGATGGCACTTGGGTCTTTTTCCCTCCCCCAGGGGACCAACCACGGTCAGTTTCTGGAAACTACCAGAGGTGAAAGAAAGTGATTAAATTTTTGGAAAGGATTGGGAGAACTTTGTTTTAATCGATACGGTTTGGTGTACAAACGGAGCCAAAGTATCAGTTGGTGCAGGCGTAATTCTACTGTCATGAATTATTGTCCTAAAATTGAAATTTCTCTCCGACAAATTCTTCTAATTTTAAATTTTAAGCTATTGGCCATCAAAATCGTGCAAGAGACGGGTACAAACGAACATTTCGAAGGCGACCCTATCTGCAGTTCAGCCGCGAGGAAGAACGGCGCGCTGGACCTGTTGTGAATGCGGAAACAACACTACAGCAAGGCGAATTTTCGAAATGTTTTTGCTACTCGCCTGGCGCTTCATCGCTGTGTCCTTCAGGAGTTATGGCCGACCGGAGAAATACATGGCCAGCACAACGACGAAGCCATTGGACTTGTTCTCGGAGGGGCGAATCAAATAATTCACAACTCCACATAGTAACTACACTACTGCGTTGCGCGGCTCTTCGCAGACCAGGCGTGTGCACAACAGGACTTCACGGCGGAGAAACTAAATCTAGAACACTACGTGAGTCATTGCTCCATGCCATCAACATCAAGGAGTGCTTGTACTCTCCCGATCCCGTCACCGGCGCCTGTGCATTATATATATTATAGCGGCGTAGCTGCCGGGCCGTAGATGTTGAACTCTTTCGTGTTTAACGCCTGCAGGAATCTGCTCGGGGCTACTCCTCGCAGGACTCAGTGTGTGGACAGTCTGAATGAAGAATTCGGCCGACGAGCCCAATAATGCTCGCGAAATAGTCCACTCGGAAGGAAACAATAACAACCGAAATGAAATGGAGAACAGTCTCCGTCTCCTTCACCATCCACGGCTCAGTTTTTGTCACAGCAACTTCGACTCTTTGGGCGATTAAAGTTCGTTGGAATCAGCAAGAAAAGGAGCACGGGACAGGATGTTGCTGATGCTGGGGCTCACGAAATGAAAACAGATCAGCCCTCGACTCTTTGGGCGATTAAAGTTCGTTGGAATCAGCAAGAAAGGGAGCACGGGACAGGACATTGCTGATGTTGGGGCTCACGAAATGAAAACACATCATTTTCGACTTGCAAAACAAACGTTGGTGCGAAAATTCGACATTTTGATGTTCGACAAATGACCGAGGAACGCCGAACCCAAAATCGGAATTCAAAATCTCACTAGTGATGGTAAATCTATCCTTCTTCGATCAATCCATATCTGGCTTGCATCATACTGGCAACTCGCACCAATCAAGAGGGCCCTCGGCCATTTGCTTGATATCATGGGGAGCGCATCAAACTATGTCCACTGCGAGCAAATACAAATTGCAATTTCAAATTTGGACTTCACGGAGAATATCAAAGTTTTATGAAATTAGAGGCCACATGCCACGTACTGATCTTTTCTCTCCAAAACTCAACACTTGGAAGCCAGATATGAAAGAAAGAAAAATCATATGAAAAAATTTAGTTACATTGTTAACACCTCGACGAGGAGTAACACCAAACAATTGTAGCGACAACACATTTTCTTTCTGTACGCAAAGTTCAGGATCTAACTTACGGATATACAAAACTTCTAACACAACCAAATGCATCTACCACGTGACAATATTGAGAACACATTATCACTGTACAACTCACGACAATTGGTACGGGCTGACAGATGTTGCTTGATTGACGAAGTGCGATTCTTAGCTCCGTTGAGTGTTGTCTCCTCCAATATTCCGTCATCTCGCCTCTTCGTGGCATCACCGCTATCCGTCTCTTCGCGTTTCCGCGGCCTTCCACATTTCTTGACACTAGCCGTTTGGTGCGCGATGCCCAGTGTCCTTTCAGTTTCGTCTCCTCCATTGCGGATTTCTATTGAGCTTCTTACTCTAACTTGTCCGGTGTCCGGTATTGAGGTTGGTTTTCGCGGTCTACCACGTTATTGAATACTGACTGGTGTTGTCACTTCTGTTGTCATTGTACGTGTCCTCACCAGTCCGTATTTTTATTTGGCTTCGCGTCACCCTTCCCGACGCTGACGGTGGTTTACATGTCGGTCTTTCACCATCTTTCACGCTGTTCTCTGCTGGCCCCTGTCCTACACATGCAGAGGAGGACGGGCATGCAGTCACATCATCACGGGAAGAGGAAGATCCACTGATGGACAGGACAGCACATTATGGAGGACGACCACGGCGAGGATGACAATCGCGCACATCAAGTGGAACACAACTTAACGGCACATGTTGACGAGTGCGTGCGCCCAGGTGCTGGAGGGTTCTACCTAAATACCGATCTTCACATTGTCGGCATTGAAAGAAATAGATAAGGTTACTTTTACTAAGGGTAGGTAGAACATCCTTCTTCACACTGAACGCACGCACTGTCCCAAATATGACGTACAGCTTGACATAAGGACATAAGGATACGAGTTAAGAGTAACTCTCCATCACTGTGACTGCATACTATAATAAAGTCAGAAAGTGCAATTACCAGGCACACAACTGACAAGAGTACTCAGGCATTCGACGTTCTGACACCTAGCTTCAACACATCTCCGTAGCGCTAACCGACAGCCTTCCAACTTGGAAGGTTCAAGGTTATGGAAAGACCAAAGAGGGGAAGGCAAGCGCAACGAAAACGAGCAAAAGCTACAGTTCCAACGGAACAAAGAATGTCGATTCTTACTGGACGATGACGAGACCAGTACGATATTTGACAAAGCGGCCTAACTACAATTCGAAGCAGCAAAGCAGCACACCACCCAACTTGGGTGGGTCATAAATATCAAAGATAAGCAAAGAAAGGGGAAGCTTTGCGAAACGAATTGTACAAGCCGAAAGCCAAACTCCTACAGTACTCCTCATGCATGACATTGTGATGGACTAGTTGACTACAAAACAAGTTGTTTCACACGACGTACGTTTCGCCGTATGGTTCGTGACGGCTTATCAGGTTTGCAATTTGAAACTCGGATGTTGAGCCATAAATAAATGTAGAAAGGAAAGGACATAAGGATACGAGTTAAGAGTAACTCTCCATCACTGTAACTGGATACTATAATACAGTCAGAAAGTGCAGTAACTAGGCACACAACTGACAAGAGTACTGAGACATTCGACATCCTGACACCTACTTCCTCCGCGTCATCGAAAGTGTCGCAGTTTGACTTTTGATATAAAACGGGGTATTTACTCACCAGCACTCGTACCAGAGGCAAGGAATCGGACATAGGCGATAGTCATCAGTATAAGGTGACGGCAAAGTTCTATTTTCTGTTATTGGAAGCTGGAATTTTTGAACTAGACGCAATTTCTTCGCTGATGTCGCTGCGATGGTAATTTCGACTCGCTGAGATCAGTCAGGCGTTGCAGACTGCACATTTCTCGTGCTTATGGCCATTCACTCAAGCCTCATCACTGTTTTACCTGAGCTGGAGTGAGAATGACTTTGTGGAACAAGTGGCAGCGCTTGGAGAAACATCGAGGGGTCAGCAAACTAGATGCCTGCAACAGCGATAAAATTTGTCGCTCTGGCTTACACACTCAGTACACATGGTACATGATTGTACCTGCAAGAGCCGTTTAGACTCTACACGTAGTGCTAGTGATGCACGCGCAGGTGCCATACCATGGTATACCAGTGATGCTGAAAAAGAGGGCGCGCTGGACGTGATAGTACACTTACCTGCATGAGCTGTGACCACACAGCTAAAATATATGGGCATGCCACGGCTAAAAAAAGTTCATTTCAAGATCGAGGTGATTTCGCCGACGGTAATCAACCGACCTCGCAACGATCGTGTATTCTTACTAGGCTTTGTTGGTGGTGAAGTAGAAATCATCCAGAGCTAGTAGACGACAAGCATAGCAGCTCTTGTCCTGTGGAGATAGTCAAAGCGTTTGGGATGAGGCGCAACCAACTTTCAACCTTCCTTGAAATATTTCGGAACGATATTTTTGCGTCCATTGACATCAGCGACGATGAGGACTTCATCTCTGCATGAAAACTTTCAGTCCAACTGTCCTGGAACGTTACTCTAGTCTTCAGACTATCAAACTGTGGAATTTTGAATGGCTTAGCTTATGGAGTTGTCAGTAACAAATGACAAGTCACTAGTCAAACTGCGACAATTTCGATGACGCGGAGGAAGTAGCTTCAACACATCTCCGTAGCGCTAACCGACAACCTTCCAACTTTTACTTATCTTTGATATTTATGACCGACACAAGTTGGGTGGTGTGCTGCTTTGCTGCTTCGAATTGTAGTTAGACCGCTTTATTCCGTGATATTTGTACATCCAAGAAGGATAAGCTGCCGTTTTGTTCTGCTTTCGACGTGAATCTCAACGCCGGGGTGGAGGCTATTCAGAGTCAATAGAAAAGTTCCACAGACATCCTCATCCTCATCGTGACAGTACACATCGTCTACAAAACGACAGTACATAGAGGGCCACAATGGTGGACTAATGGACGCTTCACAGAATCCTACAAATATATTAGCCAATACAGGACCAAGCGGCGAGCCCATGGCAACGCCATCTATTTGTTTATACATAATGTTGCCAAATGAAAACTCAACGCCCGACTACCATAACAAGTAGTTTCACTCGACGTACGTTTCGCCGTACTGTTTGTGACGGCTCACCAGGTGTGGAAAATTGAACTCGGATAATGAGCCAGTATGATTTGAAAACTAGAAGAAAACACGGAAATCGAGTTCTGTTTTTATCTTTGATATTGCTGACCCACCCAAGTTGCGTGGTATGTTGCTTTGCATAGCTACGGGAATAATTGTAGTTGTCATGCTATTGTCATGTAATTGTCATGTTATTAACTGGTCTCGTCATCGTGCTGTAACAGTCGGCATTCTTTGTTGCCGTGGGACCAAGCTAGTGCTCATTTCCGCTGCGCCCACCTTCCACTCTTTGGTTCTACCCAACCTTGAACCTTCCAAGTTGGAAGGCTGTTGGTTTGCGTACTGGAAATGTGTTATAGCTAAGTCTTAGGTCGCTGAAGGTCTCAGTAGCCTGTCAGTTTTGTGCCCTATCATTGCACGTACTGACCACTTATTATCACTTATTATCTTGCTACATTCGTGGATAGCTGCTTCATAATTCGTTTATACTTTCTGCGGTAATAGCTCTGTCGCATCCCCACGCTCAGTAAACCGGACCCAGAAATCACTACGAGCGGCAACCAAACAGACGTGTGGCCTCACGACGAGCCCAGCACAAACCAGGGGCCAACCAATATAGCTGGCTTGGTCCAAGTTGAACCCCACACGATCAACATATAAGGATTGTTAGCTTCACGTTTGAATTCTTTATTCTCACGATGGCACCATCGCCAATAAGAGATAAATTTATGAGAAGGTGAGATTGTGGGTTAAACAGTTGGAAAGTGATTTCCATCACTTTGAACTTTACAAGTATGGGAGAGAGTGAGCGCTGCAGGAGCAGATTGAGTTAATCAGCAGTGAGCAGATTTCTTGTTTGAAAGCAGGTCGGGAGGAGACGTCACGAATGCTAGCAGGGAGGGCATTGTAGCATTCTAGGGACTTGTACAGTGGGGAGTCTTTACAGCGATCGGTTCTGGAGGGTGGGAGGTGCCAAGTGCGTGCGTGTCGAAGGCTGTACTGGGCCGTAACTTGAGCGGGGGTGTTGTGTTGAGCAAGCGTATGTGTTGTGGGGCATATTGGTATTTTATGGAGTGAGCAAGAAGGGTGAGCTTCACTTTGCGGCGAGAGAACATTGTCGGCCATTTGAGCCGAGTGTTGAATGATCCAGAGGAGTGTGGAGGGGGAGACGGAGGCAGATTCTGGCCGCCTTGCGCTGGATTCGCTCAAGACGGTCAAGGGCTGCGATTGAGAGCGGGGTGACAGCAATGCATGCATATTCAATTATAGGCAGGATATACGTTTTGTAAATGAGAGAGAGTGATTTAGTGTGTAGAGTTGATTTGAGCCTAAAGAGAATATTATAAGATTTTACGGCTTTCTTCAGCACAAAGTCAAGGTGGGCTGACCATCTTAGGTCGTGCTGAAAGATGATGCCGAGGTGACGATGTTGTGTTACTGTTTCTAGTAGGGTTTGGCCCAGTTTTATTTCGGGTAGTCGTGGTGGGGGTCGGTTAGCATGGTAGAACGGGAGGATGACGGTTTTCGTTTTATTGACTAGCAGGTGCCAGCGCTCTAGCCATTCTGCTGCAGCATCGACGCTTCTTTGTAGCCCAGCCTCACACTCAATGTAGCTGCCTGCAATGGCAATCAGTGCGGTGTCGTCCGCGAACTGGCTACACGAGGTTGTAGTATTTTCACAGGCAGTGGGCAGGTCAATGGTGTACTCCAGGAACAGAAGTGGTCCCAGGACCGAGCCCTGGGGCACTCCCGCTGGTATTGGTATGAAGGCGGATGTTGTGCCTTCAACCTGCACCCGCTGTCTGCGTCCTGTCAAGTAGGCTTCGAGCCAATTGTGAGCCTTGCCGGCGACACCGTAGTGGCTCAGCTTTTTCAGCAAGCCTTGATGCCATACACGATCAAAGGCTTTACTGAGATCGAAGAAACACGTTACAACATGCTTCCCCGCATCCCTAGCTGTGGATATCTGGTGGACGATCCGTGCGAGTTGCAGTTCGTCCCGTCTTGTTTCCTGAAGCCGGATTGGTTGGAGCGTAAGTGCGGTGCTATGTGATTGTACAGACGAGAGTGGACTATTTTTTCTTGTGTTTTGATATTATACTGAGCAGGGAGATGGGTCGGTAGTTGGTAGGATGGGAGGGGTTGCCCGACTTGGGGATGGGTGTAATAGTTGCGTCTTTCCAATCCTGTGGTATTTCTCCGGTTCTGAAGGACAGATTGTAGAGACTAGTGAGAGATGGGGAGATTTCCTTTGCAGTTTCTTTCAGGAGCCGAGTTTGGATGTTGTCAAAGCCTGTTGTGAGTAGTATAGAAATCCGAGCTCAAAGGAAAACCAAGACTAAGAGCTGAGACCCGAGCATCGACTGCCCTGACTGAACTGAAGTGAAAGAGAGAATGTATGTATGTATGTAAGTGTGTATTCTTTATTTTACTTCGCAAAGTCAAATGGGATCGTTGCCCAATAATATGATAGCGAAGGGGGGGGGGGGAATACATGAGCCAGAGCGTGCTAAAACATGACCACAGCTTTTTTGGAAAAAGTCGAGAAAATCGCGATTTGAATTCCGCAGCAAAGAATACGAAGTGCAGTGCAACGCGAGTCGCTGTTGTTTTTCTCCTCGGTCGACTGGACTGTTCCGGATGCATTTTCTTTGTTGCAAGTAAGTTTTTCAATTTGAGTTTGTATTCCATGTTGTGCTGAGTCGCCTAAAACTGATCGTCATCGATGTATCGACGGAAGAGCCTAGTGGTAGTACTGTACTGCGGAGCGGAAGAAGACGACAATCTCGCACTCCATGCGCAGGATGAATTATTTTGAGGATTTGGGTCGGAAACAGAAGGAAGACGATGATGGCTACAGCGACGATTCATTTGAGGGCAACACTTTCATCGAGCGTAAAAGAATTGATGCTGGTAGTCCCGCGATCTGCAGTGACGAGGAATTCTACTCTGATGACAACCTGGCAAGCGATTGGCATCGACACTGACTTGGGAGGTGAGTCGGCCGATGAATTGACCAGAATGGACATCGCTGCACATATCCGGGACAATGCCAGTATTGATTGCAAGTGCAAAAACATCAATGAACTTTGCTGCTCCCTCAACTTGCTCAAGTCAATAATTTGAGTACCCTTATGTGGAACATCGCTAGCACGAGCAGTAGGCAGCGAAAGCAGTACTCTCTGGCGAGCGGAGAAAAACGTGTGCAGATGGGCTTTTGTGTGGGGAATATGAGTGCGACGTTGAGTATGTTGAGGAAGACTGTGTGCAGCAGTGTATACTGTATATCTGAAAGTACAGGTGGAGTGTGATGGAGAGGACGTGGAGTGCAAACTTCTTCGGCCATCTACAGATATGGACAGTGTTTTCGCTGGCAGTTCTCCAGTGGTGGTCCAACCAGGAGGTATTTCGGACACCCAGCTCAGCTGCCTATAGATATTTTGGATGTGGCCGAGTACCTGTCAGCTCATGCTTTTCGACCCTGGACAGAGGAACTGACCCGGAAAGGATGAACCAAGGGACATATCAACAGCGTGCAAAAATGACAATCCCTTTGTCGTCCATAGAATTTCACCATTTCAACAGTGCTTTATATAATACCATTGTAGCGATCCTTGCAGAGAAACATGAAATGCATTGGGGGGTTTTCCCTTTTAGCTTCCCTTAGGTTACAGGAACGTTAAATTGGGAGTACCTCAGTACAACAAACCCTTTGCAATAGGACTGATCTGTGCAACATCAAGGAGAAAGATGGAAATGTGTGGTTTGTGTTTCTTAAAGAGGTATATGACTGAATGAATTGAGAATTATTCTCCTCTGAAACTTTTTCGCAGGATTGCACAGTCAATTTAAACCCCCAAAGGGAACGTGCCTGTAAATTTTGAGCGAAATCTGAGAGATCGACTTTCACACATACATACTTTGGCAGGGTTCTAGCCAAAGGGGGTAAGGGGGCACAGTGTCCCCTCCGCTGTTTGCGCCCCCCCCCCCTCCTGTGAAAAATTGCCGCCCCCTACTTATTTTTCGATTTTTCGTGTTTTCCAAAACAATATCGGGAAGTGGAAAGATGGGGTAATCAACTCCATTTCAAAACTATAGACGCGTAGGTTTTTTGAAATATTTCAAATTTGGCTGGAGCTTTTTGAGAATAGTTTTCGGAATATTGCTCAGGTCCGCTCCACAATTACTCTCATATAGTTTCTTAACGATTGGATAACAGACGCCCAATTTGGAGAAATTTATGCACAAAGTGATCGAAGATTTTATGTGGTACCTTTCTATGTTCTGTTTCTCTACATTACCATAATACTGGTGCAGTGTCGTGCAATGTTATCACATGCAACAATACAGCAGTAAGCAACAACACAGTCGGACGGAAGACTACCAAGGGTTCTCGACTCTTGGAGACATTCCTCTCCAACAGCAGGGAGATATTGCTTGTCGACGAGCCGCATGTGGATACGACGGGTCGCAAAGGAACCGTAGAATTGACTTTGTCGTAAATGTGTGGAAGTATAGACTTATTAGACACCCTTAGCAAACAAGGTTACGTTCCCTCAAACCAGTTAACAAGGTTATGTTGTAACGGTATTATCGTAAGGGGGAAAATACCGTGATTTGGGCTCGACCTTTTAGCAAGATGCACACTGTTTTTAGTACGCTGTTGCCACGAGAATAGCTTTTACTTCGCGCGGTACAACCATTTATGTCATCATATACGCGATACAAGGTGAAATTCGTTCGGACTATGCAATATTTGGCCAAAACACGTACCTTTGGTCACAACGATAAATCATCCCCCATAACGTTTTTACGCTGCAGCTTCAACGCTATTTGGGTGATCAAGGTACGAGTACCGTAAAAAATAGTGTTACCGTTGTTTGTTAAGGGTGTCTATTGAGTGGAGGCGGTAGTTTGTCAAAAGTAATGCCGTCAACGGTAGTGCGTGTCTGTCTGTCAAGATCGCAGACGGCTATATCTCACTTTTCATTATATTTTGTGTGCTTTGCATGCACAGTCTTCTTAACAACGGAGTTTCACACAATCTTCGCTTGTGCGCTCTCAAGTTTCCTACGGATTTTTCAAATGGCAACATCTTAAATTCAGGTGGTGTAAAGAATTATATTGCTTCAAGTAAGTAACCCTTTTATACCACATCATACATTCCAGGGCTTACCGGTGGCCAATAAGTCAGTGGCCAAAAGTGTGAGAGAGGAGAAAGAGTGAGGAAGAATTGGGTGGGCACGGCCTAGGGATTAATGACTACTTTAGTTTACGGGCAGAGGTGGTCGCTACAGGAGCACACAGAGTTGTGCAACAGCAGGGACATCTGGGATTTGAAGAGAGTAGGAGAAGAGATTTCGTAAAGCTGGGTGGGCAAGCAATTTTAAAAAGGTAATGAAGGGCTTTGTTCAGGGGAGAATGGAGACAGCAAGCAGGCCGCGGTGTTGGCAAGTGCCAAGTACGAGAGCGACGTAAATTATACGAATATTGTACGCTGCTAGCAGTATGCAGCGAGAGTATAATCATGTGATTGGGCATACTTGTGGCGCAGAGAATGTGCGAGGAGTATATGTTTAACTTTAAAGCGTGAACATAATGTTGTCCATTTGATGCGATGCAAAAGGTGGGAGTGTTCCAAGTGTGTGTAAATGGAAAGGTGGGGACATATTCTGGCGATTTTCCGCAGGAGTCGTTCTAGTCTGTCAAGGGAAGTGTGTGACAACGGTGTGGGAGCATTGCTCGCATGTGAGAATACAGGTAGTATGTATGTCTGATAGATGTGAGATAAAGAATCACTGGTGAGTGTAGACCTTAGACTATGTATTGAACATGCTCCGACCAATGGAGGTCATGCTGAAAGATTATTCTGAGGGGTTTGTGTTTTTGTGCTCCGGTAAGCCAACTATTCCTGAGGGTGATGTGGGATGACGGTTATTGTGGTGGACGGGAGGATGAGTGTTTTCTTTGTGGTAACTACCACGTACTGAAGCTGACAGGGCAGTTTGCTTTTTTTGAGCTCCGTAGTTTTTCGCAGGTTTTGTAGGAGCCAGCCGGCAGCAGGCCGGTCTGGAGCAGGGTAGGGACTGGATAGTTTAAAATTAGGTAGTAGATAGTTAGAGCGTTCCAAAATGCCCACGTCCGGTGAAAATCGCAGTTGGAATTCGGTCTCTCCAAAAGTTCTAAAGAGGAACACGGGGACTTTCCACGTTCCACTGCACACGAAAACCCTCGAAGTTGCTGAGGCCCTGATTGAACATGGCTACCCCGACCTGATATCCGTGCAGCTGTCTACAGTAACTTGAGCTGCAAGGCCACGTTTCATTCCCGAGACACTCTGACACGACTTTGCCGAAACGGTTTCCATCTCATGTCAGTGGAAGTGCACGTCACTCAACTGGTGCCTGATTCCCTGGAAATCCAAATCCACGTTGTGCCCATCTGGGTCCAAGACGACATTATTATCGAAAGCCTGGGTGTCTTTGGATCGGCCGTTGGGCCTCTTTGCCATGGATTTGTCAAGACGAAGTCAGGGCTCGCCATTGCCACTGGTAGCCCTTGGCGGATTATGCCGGCATAATATTTGGCCTAATCTGGGAATTTCATCAAAAAATTATGCTCCGGCACAATATACGGATTCCAACGTGTAAGGTCGGCATAATCTTTCGGTTCAGACAAAAATTATGCATAGTGGCATAATACAGCTTTGTCAGAAAGCCTGCAGATGTTTGTTTTTTTGAATACCCCAGTCCAAGACTCCTTGTCATAGCCCTTGGCGGATTATGCCGGCATAATATTTGGCATAATCTTGGGATTTCGTCAAAAAATTATGCTCCGGCATAATATGAGCCGCGCCAAGCTAAAAAGTGGCTTCGTGTTTTGCCAACAAATCGAGAAAATCACCAAAACGTCACAGTTGGCATAATTCTACTCGAGCGCGATCGCGAAAATATTCACTTTCCAGTTTGCAAGCGGATGAAGAGAGAAGCCTTTTTTTATGTTTGAGCAACACTTCTTCAGTGTTCCCTCTTTCATCGTTGTGGGGATTCCTCAGTGCTGCCAGAGATCGTAATGGAGCTTCTAGAGACTGTGGAGGTGAGCAGGATGACATTCTGTATCCGTGTGAGCCAAAATCTACTTGACGAGGAAGAGTCGCTCATTCATAGTGGCTGTGTTTCTTATCATGGCCACGACTAGAGTGGCGAGTGTAGCTATGGGGATACGTCTACAAGCCTTCCGACTATCATTCTGACAAGCGACCTGGTGAGTTGGCTTTTGCTGCGATGTTTCACTTTGTTTCGGCTACCTTCAATTTAGTGTTCATGACGTGGCGTACTGAATTCCAAAATTTCCTCGTTTCAAGGAAATAGTGCCACACGACGAAGCGATGCATTGACTCTACCTGCTAGCATATTGTTCCGTGGCGCCTTCTACTAGTATCCTTGGCAGGGAAGGAGAATGACATGGACTAGGACGGACAAAGGATCAGTGCCGCTTGTTAGCGATGTGCAGTCTACTGGACCTATACAGGTGCGAGGGCAGTACACCAATGGAGCTAGATCTCTGGCACAGCACTACGAGCTAAATGAAAGGATTAATTCATCCTGGCATAGGTGATTGGAGAGAGTATGACGGACTGTCTTGGTAAGATGCGACGTTCCCCAACGCAGCGAAATATCTAGTCACAACAACATCATGTTGAATGATATGAAAATTTGTATTGCGTAATAAAATGACATGAGTCATGATGAAAATTTAATGTAGATCTGTTATTTCTTCTTTCTTGGATCTTCTCATTAGAACACAAGTGCCCATTCTTCTTTTATTGCTTGCACACCTGCTAAGCTTTGTCTCTACTTTGTGTCCCATGTTTTCTTGGAGTTTGGGAAGGTCTTGGAATCCTTAGTGGCATTGATACCAGCCATTCTGTGACATGTGCACAATGTATGCTTATTTATGGCACATAAACATTTCAGATTGGCACCAAAATGATGGAAGTTGGATATATAGACATCACTTTGGCATGAAAAAAGAAATTTCCAAAAATTATGCCTAAGCCACCTTTTAGCTTGGCTCGACTCATATACGGATTCCAACGTGTAAGGTCGGCATAATCTTTCGGTTTAGACAACAATTACGAAGTCAGGGCTCGCCATTGCCACTGGTAGCCCTTGGCGGATTATGCCGGCATAATATTTGGCATAATCTTGGAATTTCGTCCAAAAATTATGCTCCGGCATATTATACGGATTCCAACGTGTAAGGTCGGCATAATCTTTCGGTTTAGACAAAAATTATGCTTAGGGCATGGCCGTGTGTGTATGCGTGGTTTCACAATCCTCTATGTACAGCGTGAATACATAGTGGAACCGAGCATAATTCAGCATAATTCAGCATATATGTTGGCATAATTGTGGCATAATCAAAAGCATAATTTGACGATTGGCCGAGCATAGTCCGCCAATGGCTAGCCACTGGTATCCGCTTCGCCACATTAGGGACCTTTCGCATTTGCTACGAATCGAATGCGAAACGAAAGTTTGATTCGGCTCGTATCGTTTCGTTGAAAACAGGATTCAGGTTTCGCAAGTCGTCATGCAAATGTGCATGGCAACTACGAATATGGCCAGTAGCTTGGCGTACGGGTGTTTACACACACACGTGCATGGATCATGGAATCAAGGGAAAAAGGTTTCCCGTATGTCACGTGATTGTCGCCTTGGAGTTGACCAATGACAGATCAAACAGCGTGGGCTGGAAAGCGCGGTCCTGCCTGCTCAAAGTAATGATGGAACTGGATCCGCTGCCCGTCGTCAAGTGACGACGGTCAGGAACGGATTCCACTGCCCGTCGTCACTTGACGACGGGCAGGAACGGATTCCACTGCCCGTCGTCACTTGACGACAGGCAGGAAGGGATTCCACTGCAAGTGACGACGGGCAGTAGCCACTGGACTGACTCTCTACTTCATGGTCTTTCATTGGTTACTAATAACATACCGTAAAAGTTCGTAAATAAGTACCTGCCCGAAAGAAATACCCCCTTCATTCTTTTGGCTCTGTCTGTTGAAGTCAAGTCGAGCCCGATAAACATACTGCCCGAAATAAGTACCGGTACGGTGCGTACATGCAGCACGTAGCATGTACATCGACATGAAAATGACTTCTCCACTACACACAAGTCAGGTCCGAAAGTTAGTTCGTGCCCGAAAGTCAGTACCCGCCCGAAAGTTAGTACGGGTGTGGTCACTAAATTCGAAAGTAAATACGTACTTATTTACGGACTTTTACGGTAACTACAAAAGTCTAAAGCAGAAGAGCGACTGTTTGCAACCACAACTGTCATCATGGGGCTCCAACAATTGATCTGGAACTGGGAGAAAAGAAGCCCCTTTGTTGAACGATATTGGCGATGTGAATGAGCTCCTCCGAAAAGTTGAAGGAGATCTTGCACGAGCCGGATGAGCCTCAACCAAAGCGCACAATGCTCAGCAACCTGCAGGACCCGCGCAATTTGCCGAGGTTTCCGATCAAGACCTTAGAAAAATCCGTAGGAACAGAACTGTCAGAATGCCCGATGCACAGTCGACAATGTCAATGGCACCACGAGAAAAAAAGCAAAATGGGCTACTACAAAAAACTGTAGATCTACCAGAAAACAATCACAAGACACAAAACACAATGCATGCAGGTGTGTCTAGTCTGTCATGTATCTCTTTATTTGGCTTGGGTGCACACGGGAAAACGTTCCAATCACTCATAGACATACTTGGCCAGTACCGCTGTTCATCCAGCTCTTGCCGCTATCGCGGTGTGGGCTGGATTCCGCGGTACTGCCCTCGTACTCGTGCAGGAACCTGTACGTACCTGGCAAAACATTTGTATCTGGCCAAATAAATGTGTACCTGGCCAAATAAATGTGTACTTGGCGGATTCGGAGCGCGCCACGAACGAAGAGGCTTCCATTCGTGAAAACGAGCTCTCCGCAGGGACTCTGACGAATCCTCGAACCCAGGTGGCGAATCAGCATTCGTTTCGTATCCGTACGCGGGGTGCGAAAGGTCCCTAATCTCTCTTCGCCCCAACATGCAGATTCCGGCGTATGTGAAAACATCTACGAACAACTTTTTTCGTGTACGCTACGAAGGCCAGCCTGCAACCTGTCGTAATTACGTAAATGCTCCCAACCGGGACACACCGCTGCAGCTTGCAAACTCGCCACAGGAACGACATACGCCAAGCAAACCGCGCACACCAGAACAAGCGCAACTGCAACTGTCGGAGTGCAACCTGGTGAACTTAGGCGGTGTTTACATGAGGCGTTTCAACCCGGGTCAGATTTCAACCCGCCATGTGCATAAAATGAATGGCGCGTTTACATGACGCATTGCGCTTGACCCGAGTTGAAATTTCGCCCCGGGTTGATTCAACCCGGGTCAAGAAAATCGTACAAACGTACTTCTGTGCGTATCTCGTGCCAGGTTTGAACGGCGCTGCAGAAGCAAATTTCGCGCGAACGGATTCACGTGACCATACTGGACTGTAGAAGTGGACTTTTGGCGGCATATCAGTATTTGACCCGGGTCAACTGTCTTCATGTAAACGCTCACCTCTTTTGTTTATCGTACAGACTTTCAACCCGGGCTGAACTCGACCCGGGTTGAAATTTCTCATGTAAACACAGCCTTACAGTACAGACCGGAATCCAAAATGAGTCGCCCGACTCGGCACGCTCCAGTAGCCAGGCAGCAGCAGGCCCAGCACCAGCCCGAGTACTCTCTCGAGTATTGGATGTAGTACGAGTGCAACTCCTGTGGGGTAAAATGTTGGAGAACCCGCAGTCAGCACTGAAGTGTTCGAAACGGATTTGAATTTGAAAACTACGAAAGTCGATGAGGGGACTACGGAGGTTACTTCAGCGTTGAAAAACCTGACCGATACTGAGCCAGACATGTCGTCTGCACAGGGATCGCTGTCAAGCATGACTGCACACCCCAGAACTCCCCTCGCGGACGTCGAAGTAGACACTGCAGAGCAAGATCTAGAACGGACAGAGCGACTCCTATCAAAAGTGGCATCAAACATCAACACCGAAGCGATCCACACTTGGTTCAGGCCTGAACGTCGAGGCAGGAATGCCAGCACTGAGTCCTCACCAGAGTTGGCAACTGGGGTGAAGAAGAAGGATTCCCGGAAACTAACAAATCTAGCTCCAGGCTCACGATTTAGTCCGCTTGCCAGAGTCTGATCGTGACTTAAAAAATGAAATAAAATAAATGCAGAACTATAACTATAATGTCACACCCACAGCACCACCTACCCCCTCGGTCCAGTCACTCAGTGTGGGATTTCTGAATGTGTGTAGTGTTCGGCGGAGGGTAGCAGAAGTTCAAACGTTCATCTCAACACGAGGCATTCATGTTCTCGCAATAGCCGAGACATGGTTGACCCCGGATGTGTCCGATAAGGAGTTGTCCATCCCGCACTTCAAACTATGCAGAAGAGACAGACCCGATCAGCGAGGTGGCGGAGTTGCTGTGTACGGTCATGAGTCACTGGCTGTTTGACAACGGGCCGATTTAGAGTGCGAGCTAGAGATGCTGTGGCTGGACATTCTAGCCCCGGGTCGACATGAAACGCTCCTCGGCTGTTGTTATCGGCCGCCAAATAGTTCTGCTGCCTACTGGACAGCACTGGATCAGAACATTGAGGAAGCTGTTCAGGGATGTCAGCAGTCCGCTGTGCTACTTGGCGACTTCAATGTTGATTTTAGCAATCCAACTTCTCCATCTGCATCCGCTTTGTACAACATACTTTCCCACTACAATCTCTGCAATTATGTTACATCTCCAACACGAGTCACGGCAACATCATCCACGATGCTAGATTTGTTCCTCTCATCCTCCCCATTGGATGGTACCTGTGAAGCAATACACTTAGACATAAGTGATCACTTTGCTGTGCCGGCCGGGCTGAGCATTCACACACACCAGCACGTGTCATCGTCAGTAAAAACCACGGTTCATTCGGTTCATAAGCAGAGGACACCCATATTATTCGTCATAAGATCAAAGTCACTGAGCGGAATGAATCCGGAGGAGTTTCACAAGAAACTGCTCTCAGTACTGTATTTGATCACAAAGGCGAACAATTGTACAAAGGCCAAGAACGGCAAATCATTCAAAAACAAACAGAACGACGACCAGCTAGCCGTGAACAGGAGATGGAACGCGAAAACAACAAAAGTGGCTTTCAAAAGGGATGCGCTGGTTGCTTGTTGCTTTTCTTTCTCGTTGCCAAGTCGATTTCTATTGTAACGCCGTTTGTTCCGGATTTTGTACCTGTACCTAGTGTGGTTGCCACCTGATATACATCATGAACATGTAAAACATATTATTGGTTATTCCAAGTGATATGATGTTGATGAGTGATCTGCAGACCTACGAAAACAACTTCAGATCAACAACTGGCTTCTTCTGTTTAAAAGAACAGGCTTATACGGAAACGGACAGCTTCTAGAACATTCAACTGCCTCACATAACTAGCACGAGAAAGAACAGAGAATTAAGCTTCACCCAAACGGTCCGGACGAGATAATAACTGATGGTTTTGTCTTCTTTCACATAGGTTTGAATGAGACCATTTGCCGGCAAAACTGTAGCATCATTTCCGACCTGGACAAATGCGATTTGTGTACCGGTTATCTGTACAACTACACTTGCATAGGTGAGTAGTGGTATTCGATTAGTACGTACAGTATACTGTATGAGGTGACTTCAAGAGTTCAAGTACCGCTTTGAGCCAAATTCTGACTTTGGGGCTAATAATATGGCCGAATTTGGACATTGTCTTAGCCGATCGAAAAGCCGATCAGGCAGAACCAATCGGGCCGATTTTGGAAATGCCTGAACACAGCTTCCCCATCACTCTCTCTCTATTTATATACGTCTTTGAAGTATATATAGGTATGGTCAGGGAAAGTCCCGGTTCGCAGGCTTACAACACGGTCAGCGTGTTCTTGAGCGCAGTAACAACACAAGTGTGATTACTTCCAGACCAACGGGCGTTCAAGGCGAGTAACAAGCGCACTTGACGAAGGTGACTCTGAAATCTCGTGAGCCGTGATCCACGCGACTTGGCATTCTTGCGTCACAAGGCACGTGATTTCACCGTGCCTCTTGTAGTAAAATTCAAGAATTGCGCTCATTCCTTCAGTCACTTTTGCATCAACAGTCGCACAAAAAATTATTGGTGGCGCAAGGAGAAGCTTGTCGTTTGGAGTGACAAGTGATCACCGCTGCTTTTCCTTGTCAGAGCCAACAATACACTTTGTTCTGCGGCCTTGGAGTAGAAATTGCTGAGGATACGTCGCGGAGGGGCGAGCTTTCCTGCGCAGGTATGACTTTGGCCGTATTTCAGCATGGTCGAGTGGAAACATTCAAAAAAGTTTATTTCAAGAAAACCCCAAAAGGAAGATGGGGGACATGTCCTCAGCGCTAGAAGAGGTGTTCTACTATCTGCCGGTGTATAGTTCTGGCCAATTGAGGACGTAGCTGGCTGTTTTGCCAGCGTTTGTAAATTGGCTATTTTCAAGACGATCATTTGTGGCATCAGGGGGTGATGGACCTTGTCTTCTGGGATCCTGGCGTGGCTAAGCGGTACTGCTCCATGAATTCTTCTAAGGTGAGGCAATGTTGGCTTGATGGAGTTTTGTTCATAGCTTGTTCGTATACGCTGTGGCGTGACTCGTTTCTAGACCTATAAATAATGTGATATTTCGGCCATTTCTGAGGGGTATCCAAATTTCAAGGTTCCCTTCAGAAACTTTTTCAAGGGCTTTGCACAATCGATCCACACCCCAAAGGGAACCTACCTGCATTTTTCGAGCGAAATCAGAGAGATCCACTTGCACATATACTTTGGTATATACTTTGGTATTCTCAGACATACTCTCTTAACAATTCACAGCCATTCTTCCTTTTCTGTCTCAAACCAAGATCATTACATCCCTTTCATAAGCGTCATTATCAGCATAATAAGGCAATTATTGGAGCATTTTTGCTAGCATTATACAAAAGTTTTCGTAGCTTTATCCGCTGGACCCAAGACGTGCACATGTTCAAATTACTATGACGCAATCAGAACTGGTAAAGGGCGCCAGGTTTTCACTTTGGGTTGGGTTTCACCGAGCCCAATTGTATGTGGTACATACATAGTAACTCCTCCATCAACATTGTCTTTTATTTCCGCTCCCATAACCATGACTTGTCGTAGATGTTGCTGATGTTGTCGGTATCGTTTTTGGAATCTTTCATTTTTATTTTCGTAATAACCTGTGGTCACAGAGAGCAGAAGGAACACAGATACGGAATCAAATAAAAAATATGTAAAAAAACACTGCATTCTAAATCGCAACGATACCAATTAAAAGTTTATGGAGTGCAGCGGTGTGGTATAATGAGGCTATAGTTACGATAAGCTATGCGAGAAGTTACATACCGAAGAGATAAAGATACGCAGGCTTTGAAATCATATCTGTGCTTGATTTACGAAGCTGGGGAGTTTCTTAACCTTCTTGTGCGTTTTGTGGGTACCTCAAAGATTCAGAAGATTCTTAGGTTGCGAATGAGTTGGATTCGGAGTAGATGGATTGCAGGAATGTATGGTGGTGTACATCTATGATGCTGGCTGTGTGCAAAAATGAATTAGCAGAGATTATGGCAGCTGCTAGATGAGTGTGCCTTCGCCTGTAGTCCATTTGGGTGACTGTACCATGCCAAGCTTTGTTGTTCCATCTTAAACTTGAATTGTGTGTTCTATTTATGGCCACGTCATCCACGTTTTATGATAATTATTTTTTGTTCCCTCTCTTATTAACATTTCTGTTGTTTTAAAGTGATAGCGGCTGTCGTGAGTTCCCTTCGGGAAGGCACACGATAATTTACTCTGTACTTTTTTTCCTTTTTCCTTTTATATTTTTGTTTCACGGAGAAGACGTGGTGTTGGCAGCTGAGTTGTTAGTTTCTAGTCGAGAATAAAAAAACCATGGCGAAATGGGTTGTCTTTTTGCTTTTGTTCCCATGGTTTCACGCAATTAGCCCTTTGTGAATAAAGTTTAAGTGCATTCTCAAGTAAGTGAACTTGTAGCAGTCAAAGGGCGTTGGCGTCTAATGGATAGGTACCAGGAGTGATTCCATTGAATGAATGCATAAGCGTGCGCACGCACGCGCACACACACACACACACACACAAACACACACACACACACACAGACAGGTCACAAGAGAAGCATGAAAATCTCCAAATGTACATGATATACACCCAAGTCTGTGGACAGCAACTGTTTCGCTCTGTTAGAGCTCATCAGCACAGCTCAAAGGACCGAAGCGCAGCTCTTCGCAATGAAATATATTTCCATGAAGCAAAGCATTTTTATAAAGAGCTGCAAACCCCGCCAAGAGTACTCTAAATGATATACACCCATATATACACCCATATATTTTCTCTTATAGCAAAGATAGGCTAGATCACACACACACACACACACACACACACACACACACACACACACACACACACACACACACACACACACACACACACACACACACACACACACACACACACACACACACACACACACACACACACACACACACACACACACACACACACACACACACACACACACACACACACACACACACACACACACACACACACACACACACACACACACACACACACACACACACACACACACACACACACACACACACACACACACACACACACACACACACACACACACACACACACACACACACACACACACACACACACACACACACACACACACACACACACACACACACACACACACACACACACACACACACACACACACACACACACACACACACACACACACACACACACTACTACTACTATGTACAACTGCCACAAAATGGCCACGTCGCTCCCAGAAGCGGGAGACAACAGCGAGAAAAAAGAAACAAGGAGGTGAAAGGGGGCCGTTCTACACATAGCTAGTGTTTCTGTCTTCGGTGGCGGGTGAGGTCCTGCGGGCGGGAGAATCGTCCGTTACATAGGCTGCATTGAATGGGCAGATTAGTCCTCTGGTCCTTTCGCAGTCGTTTGCCTCGAGTACAATTATGGCGGTTAAAACCAGCCTGACTCTTCATGCAGCGATCACAGATCGAGCAATGGTGCTGGCAGCAGTCCAAAATCAGGCTGCATCTCGTTGAAACAGCTGGTATTTCGTCCGATGTCTGACGCTCCACACAACGATGAACTGCAAAACCGCCAGCGCTTTGAAACCAGCGGTCACAAACTCCACAGTGATGGGCCCCAGGCTGCTGGGCAACAGGTAAGGACCGTACAGCTGAGCACTTGTGACGGTGAATCCCACGAGCAGTGAATGATCGGTTGCAAACCTTGCAGGTGACTTTGTTGTTGTTACACTCCACGAGATCATCCGGAGTCTTTGCAATTGCCTCGCGCCATGCTGGGCGATCCTGAGCCAAAGTGAGCCAATTCACTATGCCACCGAAACGAAGATCACGTGCGACGAGGTCTTTCCATCGCAGTCGTGGCCCACAGGCTGGGCGTGGATCTGAGAAGAAGCTAAACAGTATCAGCTTCGGAAGCCGGTTATCTGGCATTCTGGCGACATGCCCAAGCCACTGCAGACGGCGGTGTCTGACGGTATCAGATGGCAGAGCCATATCACCCCAGCGTCTTCGCAGCTCCTGGTTGTTGACATGCTGCAGCTGTTGATCGAGCCGGGATACACCCAGAATGAACCTGAGGGAGCGGTGGTGGAAGTTGTTGATGGCAACCATGTCTCTCTTCAGCGGAGTCCAGCACTCACAGGCATAGAGCAATGTGGACAGAACGCAAACATCGTAAAGATGGCGCTTGGTGGCGATGGAAAGGTTTCGGTCAAGAAAGACACGGCGCATAAGGTCGAAAGCTGCCGCTGCCTTACCGAGTCTTCTGGCCACATCTGCAGATGAGCGGGTGTCAGCAGTTATCACAGAGCCAAGATACACAAAGGATTTGACACTTTCGATCTCCTCCGGACCAACAAAGAGCGGGAGGCGGTCAGCACATGATAAATTTGCACCAACGGCCATGAACTTGGTCTTCGCTGTACTCAGAGTCAAGCCGAAGGAAGAAGCAACGCTGCTGAACAGCTCCAAAGCCAGTTGAGCTGACTCACGGGATGGTGCAAGTAGTGCTGCATCATCTGCAAACTCCAGGTCGTTGACCGATGTCGTGCCAGTTTGACGGGTTCGCTTGGGAAATAGATTGCCACTTCCATGGATTGAAGATATCAGGGACACACCGTTAACACCAGCTGCTGCTATAGCTGAACGCCATGCTTCCAGCACAAGACCAAAGTACAGGTTAAACAACAGTGGGGCCATAACGCACCCTTGCCGCAAACCATTCTCAACCGAGATGTTCCAAGACACATCACCATCAACCCGAACAGCAGCCTGCATGCCTGAATGGAAGCCGTCAATCAGCTGGATGAGTGACCCAGGCACACCATACACCTCAAGGGCCAGCAACAGTGCAGCGCGCGGTACCGAGTCGTACTCCTTGCGGAGATCGATGAAAACGAGAAAGGCCTTACAGCGGTGCTCGAATGCCTTCTCGACTACCTGTCGCACGCAAAAGATGGCATCTGTGCAGGATCGCCCGCGCCGAAAACCACATTGGCTTTCAGGGAGATGTGCCTCAGCAAGAGGTTGCAGCCGGTCCTGAATAACACGTGCGAGAAGCTTCCCGACGACGACCATTAAGGCTATTCCCCTCCAGTTGTCACACTTGCTCAAGTCACCTTTTTTTGGAATAGGGACGAGCACAGCATCTTTCCACTCCTGAGGCACAGATGACGCTGACCAGCATGTGGAGAAGAGTGCATCCAGGTGTGGCCGAAGAACAGTAAAGCCGTGCTTCAACAGCTCCGCAACGATGAGAGACGAACCAGCCGACTTGCCGTTGGCCAGATGATGGAGAGCGCACTCAATATCCACAGCCGTTGGAGGGCATGCCAGGCTGTCGTCAACTTCCCGGCAGGACAACTGCTGGAAGACAGAGACATCGAACACACTAATGACATTGAGAACACGGGTGAAATGTTGCTGCCAGCAAACACGCTCTTCCTCCGCTGACACACACAGGGTTCCATCGGATTTGCGAATGGAATGAGAGGCCACAGGTTTCATACCATTGTAGCAGCGCTGGATGTCCCGGATGGCTGACCAGACGCGCTCCCCACTGAACTTGCCAGACTGTGCCATATCCGCCTTTCTTTGCAACCAGACACGCTTTGCCGTTCGAACTGCAGTACGCGCTGCACTACGGGCCTTGCGGAAAGCTGAAAGGTCAGCGGGATCAGCAGACTGAAGCCACTGGGCATAGGCACGGTTTCGATGTTGCAGCTTGGGTTCAAGGATTGTTGCGCTGTCTGCAAACCAGTCAGGCTGACGTCGAGATTTCCGTGCAGGGATGGAAGCTTCGGCAGCATCTACAATCGCCGACTTGATAGGCTGCCAGGTGTCTTCATGGGTGACGTGACACGATTTCAGCCGATCACCAAGAGCACTTCGGTACACTGCCCCGTTGCACTCAACAACTTCCCGCTCCCCCTCACTCATACCCGTACACGTCTTCAATTGGCTTACATCGAACACGCTACATTTCCCAGGGTTTCGCGGTGGCAGGCGCTGGCGGTGGACTGGTGCCGGAAGGCGATAGGTCAGACACACCAATCTGTGATCAGTGCTACACTCTGCACGGCGAACAACATGACAGTCCATGCAGTTGGTACGATCCGCGCGCCTAGTGAAGACAAAGTCGATACAGTGCCATGCCTGCGAGCGTGGGTGTTGCCATGTGTGCAGTTCTGCGTCCCGCTTCTTGAACCAGGTGTTACAGATTTGCAGACCATGCAGAGCCAAGAACAAGAGTAAACGTTCACCAGACTCATTCATAGCTCCAGTACCAAAAGGACCGCGAACTCTGTGCCACTCGCCATCACGCTGCCCTGAACCAACTCGAGCATTGAAGTCTCCGAGTACGATGAGTTTATCAGAGACCGGAATTGACAGAAGCACGTGTTCAAGCGAATTGAAAAATTTGAATTTTTCATCACGACTACTGCGGAAAGTGGGAGCGTAGCAAACAAGAACATGAACCCACTGCGACTTGCCAGACTCCAGAGCAAACTGCAACTTTACGACCATCACACGAGAAGACACAGCTGTCCACTGTCGGCCGCCTGCTGCAAACGCCAGCGCTGAGCGGCCCCGCATCACGAGCGCGACTCCCTCGCCACGAGCGAAATTTTCCACGGGTGTCGGTCGACCAGAAGCAACAACAACAGCATCCTCAACATTGTATACATTGTTGCCAAACCACTTCGTCTCTTGGAGTCCAAGGGTCTCGATACCAAGTCGTCGAGCTTCGCGAACGACGATGTTGATCTTCCTATCTTCCACGATGCAATTCACTTGGTTTGAATTTTTCAAATTCAAATTTCGAGTTGTCGCCGTCTCAACTGGGCCATCACAATTCACCAGACTGCGGACATTCCACGAGCCAAATTTTATCCACGACCTCCGTCTCCTCTTTCTCCTCGTCTCCTTTCTCGCCATTGCACTAAGGACTTACTAGATAGACGTCCGAGTAGAGAGCCAATCTACACGAACGGGCGCGCGCAGGACGACGACAAGTGGTGGCAACAGGAAACCACCCAGTCTTGACGTCGTGAGCTCCCACGCGCGCAGTCAAGGGCCACCGCCCTTGGGACGACCCTGGAAGCCCAGAGTCGTCCCACGGAGAAAGAACTTTGGACGAAAAACTGCCAAAGGACGGACACACACACACACACACACACACACACACACACTCACACACACACACACACACACACACACACACACACACACGTGCGCACACACACACAAGCTCACTTATAGGCACAGCGGCACTCGTATACAACACAGAAACAAGGACTGGACATATTTCATTTACATTTTCTCAATAACACGAGCCATCATTTGCATAAACAACTGTTGTTCTTTTCTATCATCTTCCTTCTTCTGCCCGTCATCCTGAGCCTTGTCTTCCTTTTCTGCCTTCTCCACATCCAAATTCTCCGAAGCTGGGCGCTGCTCCTCTCTCTGCACTTCGAGCTTTTCCTTCTCCAGTGCCAGCCGCGCCCTCTCCAGCAGTACTGAGGCATCGTTCTTTGTTTGGAGGTAAGATAACACGGAGTCTGGCTGGCTCAGCCTGCTCCGTTTTGCTGGTGGCTCCGCCGACTGTCCTTCTGCTCCTCTCTCCACTTTTTCCCCAAGTGTGGCGCAGGCATCCTCACGTAGCTGAGCAGCTTGCTCTCGTTGCTGTTTCGCAGCTTGGTTGTCCTTGTACATGACCTGCTCCTTTTCACGCTGCAACTCCACCAGTTCATTCAGGAGGGTCTCCTTTTCTGCAAACTCATCAGCTGAACCACACCTGCACGAAAGGAAAATAACACATTGTACACATATGGTCAGGGCATAAGCATGATGTAGCCATACACATTTTGTTTTACATGCACAGTTTAATGCTGAACTATGATGCTGCGTGGATTCTGTTATACAGAATCTGCAGACAGCAGTCATGTCAAAAGTCAGTAGAATGGAATTTGTAAAAGACAAGTACAAAACTTAAATCAACCACAGCACTGTTTTTTTGATTTTGCAATGAATGTTTTCCTCACTAGTGATACATTACTGGTACATGTACGGAGGGCACCTGAAAACTTACAGCCGTTTTGCCCAGTTCTCCTTCTTCGTGTGCTGCTCCATGCACTTCAGCACGCGATCCCTAACCGCTTTCTTCGACACCAACCCAAATTTCCTGGGAGCTGGCAGCTCCGCCGCCACAGTCTCAAACGCAGAGGAGCCACACTTGATTGGGGCGTCCTGTGCACGGAGCTGGCGTAGCATACACAAATCCATTTGGAGATCGAACCTCACTTGGGACGGTGTTGAGGGCGATGTGGGGCTTGGTGGGGTAGTCGTCATCGCAGGCTCAGCAGACACCGGTGCTGCGGTGGATGAAGACGCAAGGGTCCACTGGCCAGCCATTGCGAAGAAGAAACACGTATGAAAAGGAAAGGAAACTGAACGTCAACCAGTCACGATCACTTCTGTTCACTGTACTGCTGTGCCATGTGGTGTCCGGCAGAATTTATTTCATATCGGGCAGGGAGACGATGAAAGCTTCATTCTAAACACAAAAGGAAAGTGTGTACGAACACAAAAGGAAGCATGAGCTCTGGCGCGCGCATACGGGGTAGATCTACGGGAGTTCTACCATAAATGAGAGTGCATCACGTACTGAGGAAGTAGAAAGTAACTTTCGCAAACCACTGCAACTTCGCGTCCAAGTTTTGGAAGTTTCGAAGTTTGTTTCTGTACTCATTCCCAGACTCGAATTTTCTTTCGAACTTTTGCTTTGCTAAACGTCCTTATTGCCAAGTCTCGCGGGTATGCAATTAAGGTTCCGTGAATATAAGAGCGCGCTGCAAGTGGACATCCGCAAGGCTTTCTTCATGGTCGTGGTTAATCCCGAAGACCGTCCGTACCTGCGTTTCCTGTGGACCGGTCGAAGTGACACGAGTTTCTACGTTGACCATTTGGTCTCTCGTGTCTCAAATGCCCCGGAAGCCAAGAAGATGCAAGAGTTCAGCGTGCGTGTGCTTACAGATGCTGGCATGGAGTTCCGCAAGTGGTGAGGCGACGAATTACCAATGCGATCCAGAGGCTGGAGAGAAAGTCCTCAGTCTGAAATGGAAATCCAGTGATGAGTCCGATAGACCACCTGTTTGAACACGGCGATCCCTCCTAAGTGTGTTGCGTCAGTGTTTGATCCGCTAGGTCCAGCAGCACCTACAGTTGTGCCGGTAAAGATGCTGCTACAGCAAGCCTGGAAATTCGGTGGCGACTGGGATAATAAGTTGCCTGATGGCATCGCAGCCGCATGTGCGCAATGGCGGGGAGACTTGGCTGAAGTGGTAGGCTTTGACATACCACGTTGGTTTTGCTGAAATCTTGACATGCCTATTGCGCTTCATGCCTTCGCGGACGCTAGTGAGAAAGCGTTTCGATGCTCTTTGTATGCAGTCATCAATGGACAGTCACACTTGGTATTTGCCAAGGCCAAAGTGGCAAGGGTGTCTCCGCCGACGTTAGCCCGCCTTGAGTTACATGCAGTATGTCTAGCGGCTTGCTATGCTGAGTTTGTGGTGAAGCACCTGCGTGTGACGTTCACGCAAGTCTATGGCTGGACTGACAGTCTCACTACCGTTTATTGGATCGGTAATCCATCGTACAAATGGAACACATTTGTGGTGAACCGCGTCCGTCAAGACCAAGAGATATCGAAGAAGGTCGGCTTTGTGTGGAACCATTGCCCGGGCCTTCACAACCCGGCAGATTTTCCGTCACGTGGGAGTAATGCACAGCAGATCCGTAGTCTGTTCTTGTTGGGCGGGCCAACCTGGATCACGGAGCCCAATGACTGGCCCACCACATCCTCAACCGCTGGTACTGATGAGTCCAGTGTAGAAGTGCGAGTGTCACCCACCACCTGTAGTCGAGACACTGATAATGAATGGTGGCTCCGATTCAGTAAGTGGTCGTGGGCACAGGGCATGGCGACTCGAATGTTGCAGTGGAAGCACACTGAGCCTCTTGCTAAACTATTTTGCAGCTGACAACGTATTGTACTGCATCGTTCAAGCCAAATGTTTCGCTGAGGACCTTGAGCTGATGAAGCAAGGTCAACCATTGAAGGCTGGGTCGAAGGTGTATCATCTTGCACCGTTTCTGGATGAGCATGGGTAGCTCAGAGCCGGGGGACGACTCCACTACAGCGAGTTGGCGTATGGAGCCAAGCACCCAGTTCTAATAGGTAAACATCATCTGACCGAGTAGCTGTTGGAGAAAACGCACGTCGAAAGCATGTACCAAGGTGTAGAAGGGGTCTTGTTGTACATCCGTCAGAAATTCTGGATTATCGGCGGTCGACGAGCGCTACGCAAAATTACTCAGTGATGTGTTATATGCCGCCGCTACAAGGCTAAGGCTGCCTCAGAAGTCTGCCCGCCGCTGCCAACAGACCGAGTTGTTCACGAGAGGCCGTTCGCAACTACCGGCATCGACTATGCTGGTTCGTTGTACGTTTGACGTGGTGTGTTATCTCCGAAGGTATTGATAGCATTGTTTGTGTGTGCCACCACCAGAGCAGTTCAACACACTAAGACTCATGGGTACATGGACGATGGAAAGTTATAATTCCAGACAAGACAAGTACTTCCCAGTTTCCATGCCAGGGTTTCCAGCATAATCCGACTTCAAGTGGGTGAAAATTTGTTCCATTTATGTACAGTACGGATCGGCTATAGCGTTGGTGTTTGATTTTCGTGAAAATATCACTATAGGCGATATATTACTATAGGCGATATGCATACTTAGGTATGCCTGACAAATGCGTGTATGGTGTCATTCGAATCAGTGCAACGTGCAGAGCTACTTCCTGCGGAAACAAAAACTTCATGATTTTTTGACATGAGTTTTCATGGAGTTGCTGTGCTCAACAAATGTGTTCTTTTGGAAGAGAAACACTTCAACACATTCAATCGACATAACAATATCTACAGGATCGATTAGTGGGAGTAGAGTCTCAGTCTGGGTCGCCATCGCTCGACTCATCACCGCTGAAACCGTTCCAAGTAGCAGGTCGATCGTATTTCACGGAGAAGCTTCTCGGCGTCCTTGATTGTCTTCGCTGTTACCTGAATGCCTTCTCCAACATCTCGACGGAGACCACGGTAGCGCTTCAGCGCTGGTACTCATTACTGCCTCCGATCTCGCTCGAGGATGCCCGGGAACAACAAGCACAGCCCACGCCAAAGATTTCGAATTATTTCCTCCGAGGGATATCATAGTCGTACCAGCGCTTCCTGACTGCCGCGATCAGATCTCGCCATGTACGATGTATAATTGTTTATGATCATCACTATAGCCGATGAAAAATGTTTGCAATAAGATCATTTTGACAAAGAAATCGTATCATTATAGCCGATATATTACTATAGCCGATTATTACTATAGCCGATTATTACTATAGCCGATTATTACTATAGCCGATCCGATATGTATAGAAAGGGGTGGTTTACGAAAATGAATTTGAGAATACGATCACTATAAGAGGCATATTACTATAGCCGATAACCCTATAGCCGATCCGCACTGTACAAGAAAAGATTCGAATGAGTATGATTCGGATATACCTGGGATTGGTGAATGAGTGTTTTAAATAGGTATTTTGAGGTCTAGACAATCTCCTGATGATCAAAATATATGCAGCAACTTCTTGAGAATCCAATATACTATGTTCTATTTCCATTTGTGTGCTTTGGATAATACGTGTATACACCCAATCACTGCTGCAGTATGCAATTGCTTGAATCACGGTCAGTGTACTGAAGATGGCACCTGCAACTGCCAGAAAGGATTCCACGGAGACAAGTGTCAGCATAGTAAGTGAAGTGAATACGCATGCTTCTTAGGGTGCGTTTGGTTGGTATGACCTAGAACAGGATTCACCAGAACAGCGTGTTTGGTTGGGACTGCACCTGTTCTGGGTCGACCAGAACATGTTCTGCTAGCTCCGGCCTCGAGGCCGGAGAAGACCGAGCAGTTTCACTTGTTCACAGTAAAACCTGGCAGATACATCGATTTTGGTCCCAAAATGATCACGTGCATACGCTTTTTTGGGTTGAACTCGTTGTACCGTACAAAATGACCATGGTGACTCATAAACATTTTGAAGAATGAACAAAGTTTGGCACATTTTTCACAAAAAAATGTGCTCTGTTTCTGGAGTACCGTTTGGTTGGCATGAGGCTGCTCCATGTGCACCAGCTGTCCGATCCTTTTCTAGTTTGTACAAACCAAACACACCCTTTACTGTTAGGGTAACATGAGTATGTCCAATACTCAATCCCTCTCTTGAAAATTTGAAATGAGCGAGTCGTTGTTTCGCAAAAACTACTGTCAGTAGTATGACCCCCAACATGTAATATTATTTGTCCCTACTTAGCAGCATAACACAGTAGTTGCGAGTATTTCCAGAACTAGGCTGCTAGCAAGACTACAATCATGCGTACCAGGTGTACTGCGTTTGGTTTTGCAAGTGTGTAGGCGTGCATTGTTTTATGTCTGGTCAATAGAATACTCGTATTCGTTTGAATACTCGCTAGTTTTCTCAAATACCACTCGAGTCGATGATTATGGCACACAGTTCAACCATACTGTTGCGGATTTCTGATCGACTATGATTTACGCATGTTGTTGTATTTGGCTCTTGGCTGGTGGAGTCCAGTGTCTGATGTCATATATGGTCTAAGTGTACGCGCGAATATGGTGTGATGTGTGACGTTTATGGTATGTGGTGCATGCAAGAATACGCGTTGTCAGAGAGTGAGGATGTACTTCCGTCTGTGTGAGAGTGACTGTCAAATGAATGCTGTACATGCGCAGTGCTAGTTTGGTCTGGGAATGAGAGTCATGTGTGATTCGTCCGTGGTCTGGTTGTCTTGGTCGGGTCATGTGTTCTGTACGTATTAGTCCCTGATTGGTCGTTTCGATGTGTTCGCCCTTTTCTCTGTTGGTTGTTTATTATTTCTTTGTCTTTTCTCCCCCGTTATCCCGCCCACCAGTTATTTATTTATTCCAAGAGATATTGTTCAAGTAACTGTGTCGTCCTCTTGCCCACGTGAATGAGTCAGAGAGTCGTTGTTTGGCGGGGAGCGGGGGAAATTTCGCAACATTGGCGCCCAACGTGGGGCTGGAACCCACAACTCTGAGATTAAGAGTCTCATGCTCTACTTGATGATGGTGTGCAGTGTTTGCAAACCAAACCATTTCCTGTTTTCTTGTGTGGTATTGAAAGCTGGTCAGAGTGCCTTTTTGTGTTTGTTCGTTTTTTGCCGCATTCTCTGCTGCTTCTGCCATAACACCCCTCTGTCCGCTGAAATGATCTGTGCAGCAGCAGTTAGCATGATTTATCTGTGCACATGTTCTGCTGATTTCAGAATTTGGACAAGTATAGATTATAGCAGAGTTTGTAGAATCAATCGACAGCGACACAAGTGTTTATAATCTCGAGAACAGATCAAATTGTTTTCACAGCAATTGAGATTGAGGCTATTAGAGCTGTCTGATGAATTTGAATTGTTTTTGTTGTGCCTATTATGACGCTGGCCATGGTTACAATGCAGTATGTAATCAGTTAGTAACCCCTTGCATTCTGCTTACCTACTGTTGTTCAGACATTGATGAATGTTTGCCGGCTAGCCCATGCCATGTGGATGCTATCTGCATTGATAATGAAGGCGGATACATGTGTCTGTGCAAGTCAGGTTACCACGGAAATGGAACTCAATGTCAAGGTCAGTCAGCAATTTGTAATGAGTACAGAGGTGTCGGCACAGTCAAATTGTTCGTGATGTGGACACTCAAAATTTATGCTCATTGCGCCAATTTCCAGAGACCAATTTTGTTGGCAGCACTTTACATGTGGCTGATAGAGGCCTGCCATTGTCATGCGTTACGGAGCGTCTTTATATTTTCCGGCTAGGTACTCAAGATCCAGCTGTTAGCTTGTGTTTTTTCATCTAGTCCTGCATCTATCAGGGTGTGTTTAGAGTCTGTTTACAGTCTACTCATGCCAATTAAAACCATGCAATAGCATACAGGTACCTAGGATGGGGTCTCGGCTTCAGACCAGCAATGTTCTTGTTTTCCAGATTTCAGCTTCTTGTTCTTATTGTATTCCGCTAGTGTCCGAGAGTAGATGTGAACTGTACAAAGTAACTTTACATGAAACTCCGTTATTCCTGAGTTTAGTGTTCGGCCTGTTTCATCACAAAAATTGTAATCTTTTTGTTCTTCAAGAGTAAGGCGTTTGAGCTGATGAGCTTGTTACCTACTCTCGGCAAAACATTGAAAGCTATTTTTCGCTTTTGTCCGTCGTCAGGTGAAAGTTCAAGCTAGGCAAAGGAGAGCTGTTCTTCGGCACTCAATGTTACTGTACTTAATGAGTACTTTCTCACCTAGTCGCACATGCAGAGAAGCAGCTAAAGTCGCTGCCACAGGAAGGGAGAAAAGTTTTTCTGCAGCGAGGGAGACTCTGCTGGAACTGCCTCAAGTATGGCCATGTGGCAAGGGACTATCGGTCAGGCTTGAGGTGCACAAAATGCCAGGGGAAGCACCATCTGCTAATACATGATGTGTTGAATGGAGCAGGTTACAGCCGGGAGAAACCGACTTAGGTAGTAAAAGAGAAGAATGTTGGATCGTGCTGTCTACACTCAGCAAGTGTGCGGCTGATGAGCGGAGTTGCACGAGTTGAGGGAAGAACTCGAAAGGCGAAGTTTCGCGTGTTCCTGGACTCCGGTGCTGAGGCGTCATTTGTGACTGCAGCGTTGGTGTCAACAACACACGTTGGTGTTGTAAATGTACAGGTGAAGTCGTTCGGTGAGGAACCAACCCAACAGCGCCTGGATAAGTACGCCATCACGATCCAAGGTAGCTGCGCTATGCTAGCATTCCGGTACGTGCGTTCGTGCTCCCTCCATCTCGCTCTCTCTCCTCTCTCTCTCTCTCTCTCTCTCTCTCTCTCTCTCTCTCTCTCTCTCCCCCTCTCTCTTTCTGCTGGGCCTGTACTACGCGTCACGTGTTTGGCGCTTGTCGCGTAGCGCTGGACCAGGACGTTACACGTATACACCTGGAGGCACGACAACGTACTCGGGGTCATCGACAGGAACATGCGTGAGGAGATTCGAATCCGCGCTGCTGCAAACACCGTACAAACCGAAAATTCAAATGAGCTTGACTTCATCTTATTATTTCTTTTCTATAATTTCCCTAACAGTTGCTGTGAACACCTGGAGTGGAGAGCGCTTGCTCGAGCGTTGACCCAGGTTCTTAATCCACCATACCCAGTTCGCAAGGCTGGACGGGGTTGTGCGGAGCAGGCTTTCATTTCATCTTTTCTTATTATTTCTGCTTTTCATCACATTACAAAAAAATTGCGCATTTTTTCTCCATCTGCGCATAAAATCTAGACTGACAACCTGCTTGTTAAATCATGCACCTGCTTTCAGGCGTAAAAACCCTGGTGTACAGGTCTCAGTCACCATTTGTTAGACTTAGAGGGGGACAGAGGGTAGGAGTCACAGTTCTGCGAGGAAGTGGACATGTTGATCCGCAATGGATGGTTGGTACCCCATGACCAAGCAGTCCATGGTGAGCCTGGTGCTGTGTTTCCCTTGTTGGCGGTGGCCCAGACGCACAAGGAGTCCACCCCTGTCCGCCCGTGTTTGGACTACCGGCAACTCAACAATTTGATTGTGTCGCATCGAGGTTTGGACGTGCCTGTTTGCTAGGGAAATTGCGTCAGTGGAGGTCTATTGGCAACGCCGACAGCCACGTGTTGCTGGACATCAGCAAGACTTACCTCAACATCCGCATCGCGCCAGCTCTCGCCAAGTTCCAAACGATCGTCTGGAAGGGCCAGCTGTTCGCAATGGAGAGGATGGGCTTCGGTCTATCGATTGCGCCCAAATTCATGGACATAATCGTCAAGTGGGTCCTCCGTGCGTATGCTGATGTGGATAACTATGTCGACGATTTGTATGCTCCGAAGCCTCGTCTACGTGCTGTCACCGATCAGTTGTCGCAGTACGGGTTGCCCACCAAGCCAGCGGAGCCAGTCGTCTCTGCTAGGGTACTCGGCCTGCTGCTGTCAGAGTCTGCAGATGGCCAAGTGAGGTGGATGTGTCGTGGTGACGTCATGCCGACCTGTCAGCCCGATGCCGTCACAAGGCGCGAGATTTTCAAGTGGTGTGGCAAGCTGACCAGCCACTATTCTGTCGGCTCCTGGCTGCGCCTGGCGTGCAGTTATCTGAAGCGTCGGTCTAGCCTTCAGCCTGGATGGGACGATCCAGTGTCTCATGAAGTCGTCGCTTGTTGTGCGGAAGTCATTCACCGTCTGCAGACCGATGACCCTGCGCAAGGTGTGTGGTCAGTTCCTGAAGACGCACAGTGGTCGTTGTGGTGTGATGCTTCGGACATCGCACATGGTGCTGTCATTCAGGCCGATAGTATGATTGTCGAGGATGGCTGCTGGCTGCGGCAGAAGGACGACCGGCGACACATTAACATCGCTGAGCGTGACGCCGTGATCAAGGGGTTGCACCTTGCCATGCAGTGGCAAGTGAAGGAGCTCACGCTATTCACCGATTCCAAGACTGTGGCTGCTAGGTTGCAATCGGTGCTTGGCAAGGTGTCTCGTGTTCGCGTCAGCGGCCTGCAGCAGGTACTTGTACAGCGCCGTCTCCAGATTATCACTGATCTCGTCGCTGTCACGGGTTTGACAGTCAAGGTCCAGTGGATCAGCAGTCAGCAGAACAAGGCGGATCAATTGACCCGTGTTCCCAGCAGCTGGATCCGATGTGGCAAGACGCTCCTTTCTCGGATTGCACCGTCCGTCACCGCTGCGGTGGTGACCGTTAGTCCATTCTCATTGGACAGAGTATGTGCTGCTCAGAATGCAGATCCTCGGATTGTTGCGACTCGCCAGCAAGTCATCGATGGTGACCCAGTTACTGATCCTGCGTTTGTCAAGGTCAAGTCACAGCTCGTAGTCCATGATGGTATGCTGTGTCGAAGTGTGAAGTTGCCGCCCAATGATGCCGTCGTCATTCCTGTTATTCCTAGTTCACTCGAGTCCGATGTCGTTCGTGCTGCTCATGTGAACTGTGGTCATGCGTCTTGGGAGGGTACATGGCGCTTCCTCCGCTCGAAGTGCTATTTCCCGAACATGGCTGCCCAATGTCAGCAGTTTTTTTGTGCGCCACTGTTCGCCGTGTGCTGCTGCCAGCCCAACCAAGGGCGTTTCGGCGGATGCCAGTCGCCCTGTGGTGGCTAATGGCCCAATGGAGTGTTGTAGTAATAGATACTCTGGAACTGGGCGGCGATCAGAGTGGAGAGTACCATTGTGTTCTCGTCTGCATGGATACTTTCACCATGTGGGTGGAAGTGGTTCTGCTCCGTCAACATGACGCGGCATCAGTGGCCGAGGCATTTGTCGGCCTGTGTACGCGGTGGGGCCCGCCCCGAGTGGTCTGCTGTGATAATGGCACGGAATTCATCAACGCCGTGATGTCATCGCTGTTTGACACGTTTGGTGTGACAGTGCTCAACGGTGCCGTGAGTCATCCCCTATTACAGGGATCTGTTGAGCGATTTAACCGCACTCTCCTCACCTTAATTCGGAAGGTGTTGGATGAGGCTGATGATTGGCGATCTGAGCTGGACGTGTTACTGTATTTCGACCGTATTCGTCCGCACTCTGTCCTCAAGATTTCTCCTATGTGTGCGATGCTTGGCTGGGAGCCCTCCGGTGTTCTCTTGTCGGCTACTCCTGGCTCCATCTGATCTTGAACGCCAGGCTGCTCGGATCCGTGATTTTGTGGAAGCTGAGCTGTCCTCCAAGGACTTTGTTGAGTCTGAAGCTGATAACTGTCTGTTCGCCGTTGGTGATGCCGTTCTTCTACGTCGTGAAGTAGAGTAACCCTCTTGCGCATGTTGTATGTAATGTAATGATTGATACGTACTTTCGATATTGATTTCGCTGGTGCACACGTTGGTGCAGCGCTGGTGCACGCGCTGGTGCACGCGCTGATGCACACACTGGTGCAGCCAGTTGTTTTGCGTTGTACGTGATGCAGCTTGTTGAGGAGAAGGGTTTTCAATATCTTGTGTTCAGTTCTTCTTGCTTCTGGCCTGGTCGAGTTCGTGCTTTTTTCTTCTGTACACTTCTTGTGCATTTTGGAATTGAAATTAATAATTATAGTCCAACTTATATCCTTGCGCTGGTCTGGTGGTGGATAATTCCACAACACTCTCGTTTTGTCTGTCCATTTTGTGTATGGCTGATCCGCTCTCTCATTTTGTCTTCTCTGTGTGTGATATGTAATGCAGCTGTGTGCACAAATCCCTGGGTGAAAAAGAACAAAGCATGTGAATGTAAACCGAGACCAGACGGACCCATCTGCACAGAAGGTAAGGGCTAAAGAAGGCTGCTGCCATTTTAGCCCGCGTGTCAAAGAATATATGACCCATGCATACCCGCGTGCTGGACTGTTGTTTTTGAAGACAAGAAAAAGTACTTCCCGGCGTTTATGCCTGGTTCTCCAGCTTTATTAGCTGAAAGTGTGTTCTATTCAAGTGCAAGGCATGATTATAAGTTGGTTATACCTGGGATTGGTGAATGGGTGTTAGTGTTAGTGTTTGTGGTGATGTTGAGGTCTATACAATGTCATGATGATCAAGATACATGCGACAACGACTTGAGAATCCAATAGGTTATTCAAGTTCTATCCCTATTTGTGTGTTTTGGGAAATATGTGAATGCACCCAATCTCTACTGCAGTGTGCAATTGCTTGAATGATGGTCAGTGTACTGAAGACGGCACCTGCAACTGCCGGAAAGGTTTCCATGGAGACCAGTGTCAACATGGTAAGTAACTGCTAAATGAAGTGAATACTCGTGTTTCTTTGATTCACATGCTCCTGGGAATTGTGACCATACATGTACATGCATACATCAACAATTATTCTTAAGTTATAAATCGGTTCGGAACCAAATTTGGGTTCCGAACCGATTCATACCTGTGTTTTACCACCCCCCCCCCCCTTCTTTCGGACACAGGAAGCTAGTGCTTGAAGACAGCATGCTTTTCTGGAGACCAGCTCGAGATCTCTCTGACTTCCTAAGAGGCGATTTACGTGACGGCAGTGCATCCCGCCGGGAAGAGAAGCACGTGATCCCGAGAGCTTGCAAAACAGACCACGGAATGTCACGATATGCATTTCCAACCACCCCCCCCCCTCCCCCTCCCCCAGCCCCTCATGGCACCGGGACCGTACCGGGATCCGTTCGCGCCGAAATATGAGCACATGTGACTAGATCTCCATGGTAGCATCAGGCATGGGATGAGTCCTGCCGTCGTGTAAATCACCTCTAAAGCACTTGATTGTTACAGAAATTGTCTCAAGTGCCAAAAGAAGTGCCTCGGAAGTTTAATTCCCGTAGCTATGCAGAAGACGTTACTTCAGTAACGTCTGGCGCTAGCCAGGGTCCACACAGCTTTAATTTGGTGTTTGTTTGTGTGTTTGTTTGTTTGTGTCACGCCTGGCGCTATCCGTATCTTACGGCAAAAAAGCATAGGATGTTATAAATTTTTCAATTCTCCTTTTTTTTCAGGCATATCCTGGGATTCGAACCCGCACTATCGCCCTACATGCAATCCCCCATACACTTCGCATTCATACCCATTCTTCCAAGTTGCGTTACGTTATTATCTTGCGTTTGAAAGCCCTATTTGAATATTGCGGGAAGCTGTATGTGGCCAGCTGTGTTTGATGGTACGGTACGGGAGACGGTGTCGTATTACCCTCGATCGTACCTGTCCCGTCCCTATCCCCTACCGTACCGTGCCATCAAAGACGGCTGGCCACAATGCATATAACTCAAATAGGGCTTTCAAATGCAAGATCACAATGTGAAACAACTTGGAAGAATTAGTATGTATGCGAAGTGCATCGGGGGATGAATGCAGGGCGCGCGATAGTGCGGGTTCGAATCCCAGGTTATGTCTAAAAAAAAGGAATTTTTTAAAGAATTTATAACATCCCTACGCTTTTTTTTTGTCTAGGTCATCAAGGCAAAAAAGCATAGCGTAGGGCCCTGAGCTTCCAAGCTCTCTCGTTATTGGTATCCCCCCCCCCCCGCTCCCCTCCCCCCCCCCCCCCCCCGCACCTCCTTCCCTCACTATCTATGAATTAACCATGGCTCAGCTCTCCAAACCCGGTGCAAAGACGGTCACCGCGAAATTATTCAATGGCCTGCTTGCATATACGCCTAATCAGAGTAACGTTACTAAAGTAGATAATCGGCAAGCGAGATACGGAGGGCTTGATGGCTGATCGAAGCCCAAGGGACCAGCCCGAGGGCTTTGATCAGTCATCAAGCCCGACTGTACCTTGCTTGAATATGCTTCAGACAATCCCCAACCAATATTTTATCGGAAATAACATGCATCTTAACCTATCTATTATTTGAACTGGATTCCGGTATCCATCTGAGAAAGTCGGTGTATGTCGTGTTAGAGTGTGCTGCAGTTGTGTTCTACTTCGCCTGACTGTGTCTTGCATGTGTACTGTGTTATGTTCAGCTTTCAAGACAAAGTGCCTGGGCACAAATAATGCAATATACACCTGGATGGCTCTTGCCAGCTTGCCGTGTTATCCACATCTCGACTATGGCAGCTGCCAGAAGAAAACGAACTTCGTGCACGCCCGCGAGATGTGCGTGAGAAGAGGATACAACTTCGTAGACTATAATTCCTTCACTGAGCTTGGCTTGAAGCTGGGTGTTAGCGACTGCATAAAATCATTGCTGAGCGAGATGATGGCTAGAAGTAACAGCAGCTACAGCACCCCTCTCAAGATATGGACATCGTACATGTACTTTGGTCAGCATGTTATTTACAAGCAAGGCAAGGACAACTCGAGCGACGCACTATTTGACAGGGATGGAAGAGGCAATCATGATGTCATCTGTGAAGGTAGGCTGTTGCGTTTTAACCCCTTTAAGGCTATAGACCATGGCACCCAGGCTCTGCACTTTTTTTGGCAATGAAAAAGATGTATAATCTATACCGGTATATACCATACTTCCCCACATATACGCCCATGGGCATATATGTGAAAATTTGCTGCAAAAAAAGAGTTTTTGCTGTGTGAACATGTCCGGGTAGAAGCCCATACGCTTATATTATGTGCAATAAAGGTTTGTCTGTGTTCTAAACAACGGTGTTATCACAATGCTTAGCAGTATATTCAGCTCCCGGGTGTTTCACCAATAGTGTTCACATTATAAGCGCATTGGGAAACCAGAGGCCACATGCCACGTACTGCTCTTTTCTCTCAACACTTGCAAGCCAGATATGAAAGAAAGAAAGAAAATCATCAGTCACGCCACCGAGACTCGAACTAGGGATCTTGCTATTCGCGAGCAATGCTCTAACCAACTGAGCTACAGTATGACTCTTATCCACAGTGATGGTCAATCTATCCTTCTTCGATCAATCCATATCTGGTACTCCGAGTTTCTTGAGTTTTTTTTCAATCGTCAGGCAACTTTTCTAATTCTCTATATATAGTTAGGAAGCTTGGGAGCAACCACTATTATATACGTCCTCAGCCCCTGGGCATCATTTTCAATGATGTATATATATATAGCGGTTAGTGGGTTAAAGGGTGTGTCCAGTGATAGTAGTGGGACAGGAGGAATGAAACAGAGACGGCGAGAGTAGTGAATGCTACCGAGGTTTCCCTCTTCAATGAGAAACCTACCGCTCTAGCCAGGGTCATATCCACACATGAGTAACCAATTAGTTTCATCTGCGAAGAAACATTTCATGTGTATGCTTGTGCCATAACCCGGTGTTATACTACTCCTTTGGTAGAACCGCTGAATGATTTGCAAATGTGACACGGTGCTGCTCTATGAAGTCTGCCGAGCCCCAGGCCTGTGAACATTGAACTACTCACTAGCTCTGGGCACTTCCGTATCCATGAGATCACGTGTCATGGAGCGGGGCATTTGATTTCAAGCCTCCCTTATTCGTAGATTTGTTTCATGATGTGTTTCTACCCGCAACTGTATTTTCCCTTGATTTGCAGCCAAATGGCTCCAGGCCAACGATTCTGTACACGCCGCAGCAACTCCAGCACACAGACCCAGCGTGACTGAGCAGTTCGCAGAGGACGCATGCCAGGAGTACGGATATCATCTCATTACCAAGGAGTGGCTAGAAGAACATGGCTATGTGTTAACAGAGCGCTGGCTAGAGAAGTTGGCCTTATTGCATAAGCACCAGCAAGCACCTTACCACGTCGCGTCAATCCGAGTCAATGGCCGTTCCCTTTACAGAACCGTAATGTTTAGCGCACAAAAGCAGACGTTTCAGAACGCCACAAGCAAAACTCAAGCCCAGATTCTCTGTGTCAGTAAGTGAGACAAGGCTCCTTAACTTAAAAGGCTGACCATGCGCAAGTAGTGCTCTTACCATGCACAAGTAGTGCTCTGCCCTTGTGTGTGACCTCAGCACGATGAGTATACTGTTGTGCATTTGTGCATTTGTGTAACATGTGTCCTGTGCCACCGTTAACTGTGTGAACAGGGCTTGTGCTAATAATGTGCCACTATGTACGATGTGACCTTGCAACGTGCAAACATGTCGTATCCAAGCATTCCTTGCACGCACAATGGATCCCAATATAGAGAGCCCTTCCTGAACTGAGGATCAGGTTGTGTTTTTTTTTGTAATTTCGAAGTTTTGATTGCGACTTGCTTGTTTGGCGCAAGCAACTTTATTTGTTGGAAGAAAGTCTATGCAGTGTAGCGTGGCGATTGTCCACAACCCTGGGAGCGCAGGCCATATTATCTAGGTGTTCGCATGAGGGGTATGATGGGATATTATTTTACAGTCAAACACCGATTGTGCGGACGTTAACTATCCGGACAATCGGTTATCCGGATCTCCTGGTCGGGCTGGACAACATACAAAATTGGTAGCTTTTTTTTTGAAGTTTTGCTGATTTTTGCCACTCGGAGCACCACTCAAGCGATGCCCAAGATGTTTTACAGCAGGTTGTTCAGTCAAAATGTACAACGATGAGAAGCTGGAGTGCACCTAGGTCCTGTTGTACTACCGAAGAGAATTCAAAATGGTGAAAATTTGCTGGAATATGCATGTGATAGATGTATGAGTGGTCCCATAACCGACCATTCTTCTCCTCTGATCACCGTGGAAATGGCCAGTGCCCCGAAGGGTGGCTGACAATTGGCACCCTGCTGTATTTTAACGGCAACTGTCAAATGCACTATGCTTTAGCTCCTTGGCAGATCCTATGAGGGTAAATACTGAAAAAATCCCTGCTCTCACGCATCAGTTCCTATAATGTTTTGCTGAATGATAAGGTTTCTTGGACCATCATTTTGGATTATCAAAAATGTCAAGTGTTAGGGACTGTAAAGGCCGATTCACAATACAAATTCTTGCGACGCGACATCCAACTTTACAACACCTGCGACGAGCTGCGACAGCGACACACAGTTCACAATAGATGATATCCCAAATAACGTGCTACTAGACTTGAGGGGGCATTGCACACAAGTTGCATACAAATTATACTACAATGTGTACACGGTAGGCCCTGAGCTCTGCATGAGGACAAGTCACAGGTAACTGTACAACTTTGAACTTTGTATGCAACTACTTACTCTGCAATGCCCTCCCAAGTCTAGTTGCACGTTATATGGCATATCATCTATCGTTTTCATGTTTGCGACATCCTTATGCGCTAGTAGTACTATGCACGTGCACTGCATGTGCACCCAGGGTCAAAACAGTACTCCATTTTGTGTATGTCGTACAACATTCTTCAACTTCTGCGACAGGTGCTTTGCAACAGCTTGCGACAGCTCGCGACAGGCAGATTCTTGTCGCAACTGTCGCAAATCGTGTGTCACGTCGCAGAAAGTTGTACTGTGAATCGACCTTTAGAGTGTAATGCAATTGACTTTTTGTTGTCCTGTTCTGCACAGAGACATGTGAGACCGGTGTTCTTGGACCAAACCTGAGTTGTGTGTGTAACCGCACCTCAACCTATGGTCAATATTGTGAAAAGGGTAAGACACCGAGCCATTCTTTTTTTTTGGTTTATCTAAGAACACGCAGCAAGACTGCTGGAGATCATCCAGTATCATGATCTATGCAAGCGGAGAGACCGGCCCAATTTACCTAGACCACTTAGTTAATGTGAAAGTCATGGAGAGCCTTGTACCTCGGATGAAGTATTTGCTGGAGATGGCTGACATTGCCACGGCTAAATGGTTAATTAACTCGTGCTCAAGGGTCTCATCGATTGGCGAAACTGGATTGAGTGCGAGCAGGCAGTGACATTCGAACAACGCTGGCCAAATCTAACAAAGCAAGGGTGTAGTACGCAAAATGCACGCATGTCGTACAAAGATTCTGTGAAGGCTTCCAAAAAACGTCAACGTCCATTTCCACTCCAGCGACTCCCGGGTTGGGGGCCGGTGTGGTCGGATTCCACTCCAAGTACACCTACTCCGGATTCGGCCAGATTAGGCCAATTGATCACGCACTTGCTCGGAACGCACTTGCTCTGGATTCGCCCTATCGATCATGCCCATCCCAGTCAAATGTTGTTGTTGTTTCAAATCTTTATTCTCACGATAGCCAGTGGCCAATAAGAGATAATAGTGTAAGAAAGGAGAAAGAGTGAGGAAGAATTGGGTGGGCAAGGCGTAGGGGTTAATGACTACTTAAGTGTACGGGCAGGGGTGGTCGCCACACGAGCATACAGAGTTGTGCAACAGCAGGGATATCTCGGATTTGAAGGGAAAACGAGAAGGGATTTCGCGAAGCTGGGTGGGCAAGCAATTAAAGTAATGAAGGGCTTTGTACAGGGGAGAATGGAGACAGCGGTCAGTCCGCGGAGTCGGCAATGCCAAGTATGAGAGCGACGTAAATTATACGAAGGTTGCACGTTGCTAACAGTATGCGGCGAGAGTATATGTGGTGGGGCATAATTGTGGCGCAAAGAATGCGCGAAGAGTGTATGTTTAACTTAAAAGTGTGAAAATAATGTTGGCCATTTGATGCGATGCAAAAGGTGGGAGTGTTCTAAGTGTGTGTAAAGGGGAAGGTGGAGACATATTCTGGCGGCTTTCCGCTGGAGTCGTTCTAGCCTGTCAAGGGAAGTGTGTGACAACGGTGTGAGAGCATTGCTCGCATATGAGAATATAGGTAGTATGTATGTCTGATAGATGTGAGATAAAGAATCACTGGTGAGTGTAGACCTTAGTCTAAAAAGAATATTGAAAGACTTGAGTGATTTTTTGACTATGTATTCAACATGCTCCGTCCAACGGAGGTCATGCTTAAAGATTATTCCGAGGTGTTTGTGTTTTTGTGCTACGGTAAGCGGAATATTCCTGAGGGTGATCTGGGGTAGCTGTTCAGGGGGGCGGTTATTGTGGTAGAACGGGAGGATGACTGTTTTCTTTGTGTTAACCAGCAGGTGCCATCTTTGAAGCCAGTCTCCAGCTGCTGTGACACTCTGTAGTTTCGGGTGCAGTCTTGAAGATTTCTCGCTTTGGAAATCAGAGCGGTGTCATCTGCAAATTGGCTACAGGTGGTGCCGGGATTCTCACTTGCGTGTGGAAGGTCTATGTTGTAGACAAGGAATAGAAGCGGCTCAAGAATAAATCCCTGAGGGACGCCGACAGGGATCTCGAGGAAAGGCGATAGGTCGCCATCCACCTGGACCCTCTGCCGACGCCCCAACAGGTACCGTCGGAACCACTTCAGGGCGTTGCCCTGGACACCATAGTGGGAGAGTTTTGCTGGAAGGCCGGCATGCCACACACGATCGAAGGCCTTGCTTAGATCAAAAAAGCAGGCATTGACGTGTTTCCCGTCGTCTCTCGCAGTGGAGAGGGTATGGACGAGACGGGCGATCTGCTGCGCAGTGCCGTCTTTCTCGCGGAATCCGGACTGCTGGTTTGGCAGGTGGGGTGTGATGTGCTTGTAGAGGAGTTGACGTGCAATTTTTTTCTTGGATTTTTGATGTAGTGCTCAAGAGAGAGATGGGTCTATAATTTGTTGGTTGGGTTGGGTCACCAGGCTTGAGTACTGGAGTAATGGTGGCATCTTTCCACTCCTGTGGGATATCTCCGGTTTGGAACGATATATTAAAGAGGTACGATAACGACGGTGCAAGTTCCTTAGCCGCTTCTTTGAGTAGGCGGTTTGGAATAGAGTCGAGCCCGGGGCTTTTGTTGGTATCAACTCCGCGGAGGAGTTTTTCGACCTCAGCTTGGGAAGTCGAGATTTCTTGAAGGGGACTGAGGATGTCAGGGGTGGTGTTGATGGCTGAAGTTTGCTCATCCGCATTGGCCACGGACAGCTTGCTCTGTGAAATGAAGAATTCGTTGTTGTTGTTGTTGTTTATTTTTATTTTACTTCACCAAGTGAACAGGCATTTCTGCCTTCTCACCAGGTCAGCGGAGACAAGACTAAAATGATAAATGTCTCGATTTCCACTAAGCATAGAGTAACACCCCGTGCATTTTTCTATGCCACTCCGTGCATGCGTTTATTGATGGGCGTTGCAGCATGCAAGTGCTTGAATCAGGGTCAGTGTGACAACAAAGGTGAATGCAGCTGCCCGAAAGGATTCACCGGAGACAAGTGCCAACTCGGTAAGTAGAAGAGATTTAGTTTTCTTCAAGTATTCTTTTTCAGTTCCCTTGGGATTTTTTAATCATGCACTGACAAGTACTTTGACTCGCTAATGAAGGAGTCCACGCTTATTGGACATGATCGTACGAGGCATAATAAGAAATTCTATGTCAACAGTCCATGGTAGCCATGGAAACAGAGTGTGGAATTTTGCATTCCACTGCCATGGCAATCAATATGCCATGGTCGAAATTCACTTTGGACGCAGTTGCAAGCGCTTCGACAGGAACATGGGCGCCCATTTTGAAAATTGATAAAATTGCACATATGCAATGCCCTGGATGTAGTCTTGCCTTTTGCGTCATTACTTTGTACTACAAGAACCTCATCTCACCCATTGTTTCAACAAGATTCTCAAGCAACAGCACTTTTGCAGCGCAATTTCTTGGGTTCTACCGGTAGGACCCGTGGTCTTACCGGTAGGACGGCATGCTAGCAATCATTAACAATCCAGAATCACGGGTGGTCAATATCATTCTGGAATTGCCCAACTAAATGCAACTTTAGTCTGTCTGACTTCGTGTCTGGCTGATTTACTCTCTTCCTCTTCTTCCCCTTCCTTGCCATGTGTGATGCAGTTGTGTGTACACATCCCTGGGTGAAAAAGAACAAATTATGCGAATGTGCGACCAGACTAGATGGACCTAACTGCACAGAAGGTAAGGGCTGAAGAAAGCTGCTGTAATGTATGTAGGCATGTCAGAGAATGTATGACCTATGCTCTCACACATGCTTGAATGTTGTATTTTGAAGACAAGAAAACAACTCCAGAGTCCTCATGCGGGCTTCTCCGACCTATTCTGCAACATATGCTCAGTTTGTAGCCGGGATGTAATTATTTTAAACTGATTGGGAGAGCATATGTCGGCTACAAGAATTCTGGCTAATCTGAACACTGCAACTAGAATACACCAAAAGGGGCGAAGAAGCTAAAATATTGTGTTGCCTTGTAAAAAAACTGATCTAAAAAATAAGAAAAGAAGAAGCTACAAATTAATACATCTCTGCACTTGAAGTGTAAAGCGTGAAGTGTGCAAAGCAGCGTGCACGGAAGTCAATGCTGCGCCCCTACCCCTTCGGCAAAAATATTGATATGGGGAGTTGGACACCCTCGTAAGTGGTTAAAAAAGCTGGTTTGAGGCGTCAATGATGATGGGCAAGGACATGTGAACAATTTCTCGACAGTCCGGTATTCTATTCCTTTTTGTGTGCTTTGGAAATGCGTGAATATTCCCAATCACTGCTGCAGCATGCAAATGCTTGAATGACGGCCAGTGCACCGAAGATGGCACCTGCATCTGCCGGAAACGTTTCCATGGAGATCAGTGTCAGCACAGTAAGTATATGCCGTATGAAGTAAACCCGTGTTTTGTTCATGTTTCTGGAATACTGTAAAATGACGGAAATATTAACCATCGTGAAATCAAGCTTCAACAGTGGGTGTATGTAGGTGTCCACTGTGCTTCGCGACCTTTTGCCATCGCAAACTTGTTGGTTCTAAGAAATCGCGAAAATTTAGTGACACGGATATTGGGCGATTTACTGTAGTCGAAAGCGCGGCTGCTGTTGGCTGTGAGCTGCGCTTGGTGGGTCTTTACATTTGTGGCATTCTCCGTCCGCACTATGTACACGCCAGTGTCCGAGTTTACTAGGCCCACGGGCACCATACAACAGGACAGCTAGCTTCATGGACCTGCAGGCGGGGAAGATCATTGGACATGCATTCGTAGTGCGTTTGTACGTGCGGCTGTTCATAGTCCCATAGGTCTGTCCATGTGGCTCTGCAACAAGATACCTGGCCACGTCAGGTGCACTTGCAGCGTTACGAACCAATGCAAGTTCGATTATGAAGATATTAGAGTTCATTCTTGTAGGCAGCATATTCTTGTACACGACCGCACTATAACCGATATGTACTGTAACAGTTTAGGGCAAGGAACAAAGCAAATAGCGCCTGACGTAGGTGTTTTGTTCGGAAGTTTGAGGAAAGTTGAGGGCGGAAAAGTCTGATTAAAAAATTGACTGCCATCACCAGAACTACCGTGAAACTTGGTTTCAGCGACCACTCCAAGGTGCAAGCAAAAGCGGTCGTTAAAGCCAGGTGGTCTTTAGAACCAGGTCCCACAGTGTCTGTGTAGAACTGTCAGTCCATGGAAAAGATGGTCCGTGTTAAGAGCAGGTGGTCGCTAAACCCAGAGGTCGCTTACACCAGGTTTTACTGTATAGCTGTGATGGTCCGATGATATTTGGGATCATTTTAGTAAACAAATTCTGAAATGGACTGCGGTATCCCTACTGAGCAAGTGTACGTCTTGTTAGGCTGTGGTCCAGTTGTGTTCTAGTTCACCTGACCGTGTCTTGCATGTGCACTGTGTTATGTTAAGGTTTCAAGACAAAGTGCCTGGGTACAGATAAGGCAATGTACACCTGGATGGCTCTTGCTGGCTTGCCGTGTCATCCACACCTCGACGGTGACAGCTGCCAGAAGAAGACGAACTTGACGCATGCCCGACAGATGTGCAAGAGAAGAGGATACGACGTGGTAGACTATAATGCCTTCACAACCCTGTCTCTGGGCGTGCGGGACTGCATGGAAGCATTGCTCAACAAGATGATGGCAAGCAATTTCAACAACCCTATCACAATATGGACATCTTTCTTGAGGGATGGCAAGCATGTAATTTACAAGGAGGGCAAGAACAACTTAAGAGAAGAGTTACATGATAGTAGTGGAGCAAGCCATCTTGATTTTGAGATGATGGCGAGCGGTGACAGCAACCCTATCTCCCTATCGTCAGGGCAAGGACAAGTTAAGAACAAGTTGAGAGAAGAGTTACATGATGATGGTAGTGGAGCAAGCCATCTTGATGTCAAGATGATGGCGAGCGGTGACAGCAACCCTATCTCCCTATCGTCAGGGCAAGGACAAGTTAAGAACAAGTTGAGAGAAGAGTTACATGATGATGGTAGTGGAGCAAGCCATCTTGATGTCAAGATGATGGCGAGCGGTGACAGCAACTCTATCTCAATATCGGCATCGCTCGAGGAGGATGACCAAAATATCATGTACCAGCAGCGCAAGAACCAGTTAAGAGAAGAGTTACTTGATAGTAACGGAGCAAGCCATCATGATGTCATCTGCGAAGGTAGGCTGTTGCATTGTGATCATATGAACGAGTGAGAGAAAAATGTTGAGTAGCCAGGGACGAATGGATAGGGTAGGCACGGCAAGATTTTTACAACCGTGGTTTCTGAGTTCAATTGGAAACTGATCGGTATAGCCAGATTCAGACCCACACACACGGAAGCAATCAAAACACTTCTGTCATATGCTTATGTAACCCGGCATCATACTACTCCCTTCGTTTGACCACCGAGTAATCCGCAACTATGGCATGGTTCTGCTCAATGAAGTCTCCCCAGCCCCATAATTAATGACGTCAACTTGAAAGTCTGTCGGGAGAGCAGGGTATGTGGAAGTTGCACACTCTGGGGGTTATGTACTCTTGGTATAACCGCTGGGTGATTCCCAACTATGGCACGGTGCTGCTCAATGAAGTCCACCCAGCCCCATGCCTGCAAATATAGGCCGACACCTGAACCTGTCTCAGAAATGGGGTGAAATGGTAGCATTGACCTTTCCGTTAGACCGGGTTTTATTGAGCATGACTAGATTGTGGGCACCCGTTATTTAGATTTATTTCGTGACTTTTGTCAAAAAGGCAGAAGAGACCAGAGAGAATCGGTTAAATAATTGTTGTAATGCTTCGTTTCATGCACAAAGTGGAGCTAAGGCAGTCCTTTGTTGGATCGCTCCATCCTGGTGGTGTTGAGTACTCTAAGCCATCTGGGAATGCTCACTGTTGTCATTGCGTTTGTTATACATACAGTCGTTCCTCTCTAATCCGGCACCTTTTGCAATGGAATTTTCTGCTGGATAAACAAGGGTGCCGCGAGTGGATTATCAAATCCTGCCCTCCAACCCGGCCCACATGTTACCATACATGTTTGTGTCGTATGTCAAAACATAGGGATCTTCTGTGTCAAACCAAGTACTTTGTGGAATCATGGAATGCATGTCTATAACATACACTTGGGAATATCTTATGTACTAGCATAGGATATTTATTCCCAAATGTATGTTACATGTGTTGTGTATGTTACAATGGTCCCTGACAGTATGCGATGTACAACTGCTGAATTAGAAAATCAAATTATGTTCAGTTTGAGTGATTTGTTGCAGAAAATCGCTGCTGGAGGCGGAATTCAAGTGCCGGATTAAAGGGTAGAAAAAGAACTGAAAAAATCCGTTTTGCCAGAAAGTGTGCTGGTTTGCAAGGGTGCTGGATAAACAAGTGCCGGATTAGAGAGGGACGACTGTATTCCCTATTGCCTACTGTATGTGCCCTTGTTTTTCAGCCAAGTGGCTTCACGCCAACTCCTCAGTATACACCACAGCAACGCCAGCGCTGAGGCCCAACGTCACTGAGCAATTCGCAGAGGAGGCATGTGAGCAGTACGGACTTCACCTCATAACCGGGGCCTGGCTGCAAGCACATGGCCATGTATTAAGAGAGAGCTTCCTAGAGAGATTGGCTATTCGGCAAGCACCTTACCACGTCAAACCAATCGTGGTGAACGGCAACTCCCTTTTCAGAACCGTAATGTTTAGCGAGGGAAAACAGAGGTTTGTGAACACCACAAGCAATCACCGAGCCCAAATCCTCTGTGTCAGTAAGTGAGATGTCTTGAACTTTTAAAAGCAATACGATAAAATTATAGCATGTGCCTAACAAACTCGGCAACCTGCACCACTGTGACTGTTTATGCAATTTTTCACCGTACCTGTGGCTTACCATGAGGTCAGAAATGACGTACTGCACGAATTACGCTCCCACAGGAACCACCCTGAGTTGCACACTCTGGTTTATGTAAACTTGTCGTTAGTGTTTGGCACAAAACGCATAACTTGTAAACCTTGTGTCCTCTCTATTTTAATCCTTGCCTTTACATCCGAGTCTGACCTATTATTATTATTATTATTATTATTATTATTTTAGAATTGCGATCAACAGAACGAGCTGAACCGACATTTCACAAAGGCTTTTATTGTTTTCAAAAAACGAGTGGATACGAAGGCAGTGAAGAACGTGGAAGAAAGAAAAAATGTGATATGGAAAAAATGATGAACAAAAAATTTGTACTTCGAACTAGTTTTCGCACAACACTCCTCAGGAAGCTACGTTGTACTAATGAAAAACAATCCAGAAAGATACTAATAAAGAGAAATGGAGTGAGAAGAAACAACACCTATGAAAATGATAATCCTAGCACTAAGGTAATAACAGGAAAAACTGCGAAAGCAATTAACGAACTTGTAAGGACTACTAGTATACTGTGACACAAGATATGACACCATGGCCAACCAGAGCCAAACCGACAGAACAAGCTGCCACTAAAACAATTTCAAACGAATAATGCTGTCCTTCTGGACACACAGATCAGGCTTATGAATACGTTGACAAACAGCTTCTAACACACTCAACTGCAACTTATAACCATGACGAGCACGGCACAAAACACGTAGCGCACAACTGGAGCGTCCCACGCGGGGAAGACCCCGTAAACAACCACTACCTCCGCCAACACAGGACCTAGCGTCCCACTCGGCAAGTCCACCATTGGCTCCCGTGGCCATGACCAAGTCACTCCCTCCACCAGCGGAGGTGGATGTGGCTTCGGCGACGCCACGTGTGTTGCATGCAGACACGTTTGCATCAGCATCGCTTGCTGCATCACCGGCAGAGACGACAAAAATACCTACCTCAATATCAACGAGACCCAGAAGAACAACGGCTAATTACACCATGACCTATTTCAGTACGGAAGTACCGAGCCAACGTAATACACAACAGGAACGTGAGACGAGGGATGGGAGGAGACGGGACCTGATTGCTCCGAGGCAGGACGTCGTTGAGGAGGATTCGGCCAGTGAGTCCAGTGATTCCGGTGAGTGTGAGAGCGAGAATGATTGTGTGAGTAAGAGTGGGTGCGAGCGTGTGTTTTCTAGTAGGAAGTCATCAGTGTATAAGCATCTTGCATATCGTCCTGATTGTTGCAAGGTGTATTCTGATTCTTCTTTTTCTGTTTTGTGCCGTGCTCGTCATGGTTATAAGTTGCAGTTGAGTGTGTTAGAAGCTGTTTGTCAACGTATTCATAAGCCTGATCTGTGTGTCCAGAAGGACAGCATTATTCGTTTGAAATTGTTTTAGTGGCAGCTTGTTCTGTCGGTTTGGCTCTGGTTGGCCATGGTGTCATATCTTGTGTCACAGTATACTAGTAGTCCTTACAAGTTCGTTAATTGCTTTCGCAGTTTTTCCTGTTATTACCTTAGTGCTAGGATTATCATTTTCATAGGTGTTGTTTCTTCTCACTCCATTTCTCTTTATTAGTATCTTTCTGGATTGTTTTTCATTAGTACAACGTAGCTTCCTGAGGAGTGTTGTGCGAAAACTAGTTCGAAGTACAAATTTTTTGTTCATCATTTTTTCCATATCACATTTTTTCTTTCTTCCACGTTCTTCACTGCCTTCGTATCCACTCGTTTTTTGAAAACAATAAAAGCCTTTGTGAAATGTCGGTTCAGCTCGTTCTGTTGATCGCAATTCTAAAACTATTGTCGCCTCGACGCCTATTTACATTATTATTATTATTATTATTATTATTATTATTCAATGGAATAAATAGAGTAAGCTGCGCACTCAGTACAAACACCATAAGCAAAACTTGTTTTCATGTAAATAAAGAAGCTTGTTCCTAAACGTTTTCGTCGCCATCTCATCAGAGGATTACTGGCAAATCAACAAAAGCTCTTAACTCAATATATATACCTGATATCGTTGAATGGTGTAATGTTTCTTCAGCTCTCATTTTATCGCGCTAGTTAGGGTCTAAATTATTACTTGCATTGTGCGTATATATATTGAGTTAAGAGCTTTTGTTGATTTGCCAGTATTCCTCTGATGAGATGGCGACGAAAACGTTTAGGAACAAGCTTCTTTATTTACATGAAAACAAGTTTTGCTTATGGTGTTTGTACTGAGTGCGCAGCTTACTCTATTTATTGCGTTGATTACATTTTTATCTCCACGTAAGCTTTTTAATTATTATTATTCTTATTATTTAAATTTTTAAATGGGCAATCCCCACAGGCGAATTGTATCATATTTGTTTATGAATGGCTGTTACGAGTAGATCTACTAACGGTTACATGTGTTTTTGTCCTAGTACTATTTTCGAGTGCTGGCTTCAGTGCTTCAACAGTGTTCACGCCCCAGTTTGCTTGCAAGCGGAAGTTGCTTGGTAACTTTGTGTAGTCTACTTTCTCTATCTCCACTGCTCATTGCGTAACCAAACCGTGTATTTTCTCTGTTTCACGCCATGTTGCGTGTATGCGGTGGCTGCTGCAGTGTGCAAGTGTTTGAACCAGGGTCAGTGTGACGACAAAGGCAAATGCATCTGCCCGAAGGGATTCACCGGAGACAATTGCCAGAAGGGTAAGTAGAAGCAGGCGTCCATACCCCCAAGAGTTTGCAACTCTGTACATGGGGTCCGCGCGGCGGAATTCCAATATTACGTCTAAAATGACGTACACGTTCGTTGCGCTTGTACTACTCCCTGGTGCCAAACAAAAAATCCAAGCACCGCGGAATGCAGATTTTTGTCCTCTGTGCCTCAGTGTCATGACGTTATGTTGGAATTTCGCCGCGTAGTGGGCCTACAGCAGCCAGACAACCAGTTGCACACCCTTGGGGTTATGGACTTTTGGTAGAAGTGAATTTCCTTACCGATCTGAACACTTCTGCTTCTTTTTACATGCACATTCACATTCACATTTCTCTCGCATGTTTGTCACTATTGTAATAATGCATGGTTAGTACTCTTGGTTGGCATATTAAAGTTGCTGTCTCCGAAATGCTTTGAATTTGTTTACTTCAAGTGTTTCCTTTACATTGTATGCAATTCTCAAAGTATACCTTTCGTGTGAACATGGCCTCCCCTGACTGTGTGTAGGCTTTGGAGTGGTTCCGGTTGGCCCTGATTATGCAGGCCTTGTTCTAGTTTCTATTTTGAGTGAAAGTCGACAGAACAAGTATTCCGTTTCATCAAGCTCTTGCTAGGAATAAGAACATGTGCATCACCAAACCTGCTATTTTTGTGCGGTCGAAACGCTCATTCGTCCGCAATGAGTTACAATTTCCTGGTCAATTGTCCAGTCTCTTGCCTCTTGGAGCTGAATAGGAGCCTTGACCCTTGAGGGGTGGGGTATTCCAATAGATGTGGAAAACTCGGCCTCCAGCCGAGTCGCACGCAAACTGTACATGTTTTCCTCTTATACTAGTAAAATAAATAATTTGATAACCGCAATCAGCAATACAAGCTGGATCGACATTTGTGTACACTTTATTCATGCAATGTAAAACTGTGGAGACAATGTGCAATAAAACGATGAACATGTGAAGAAATTGTGCAGAGAAAAAAATGGAAAGGGATTCAAACAAGTTTTCGTACAACACTCATCAGGAATCTTCGTTGTACTAAAGGACACTGAAAACTAAATTGAACTTATAATAGAAAATCTAAGTTAGAGAAATAACACTAAGAACAACAGCAGTGAAATTTACAACAACAACAAAGACCGAAGCGAGGGCGACCTAGAAAACAACCGTTACCTACACAACTTGCGGATCCTGGCTCACAGACTGTGCTTGCTCCGCCGTGGCTGGTGGCTGTGGTGGAGGAGGGTGGTCGTGGTGGCTCATCGGGCCGGCTTGTGTCGCCGCCTTTGCTACTGCCGTCGGTGGTTCCTTCGTCGGTGCACCCGGCGGCTTTGGCTGGGGAGGTGCCGCTTGCGGTCCCGGTCCCACTGCCTCCTCCTGATGCTCCGCCGTCGGCTCTTGCTGCGGTGGAGCTTGCCAGTGACAGACCGCGAGCAACACCGGCAGTGGCGTTACCACTACAATTGCCAACCCCAAAAATCCCACCTTGCGTATCAGCAGCTCCCACACCATCACCAACATTGCAATCTATAGCAACCACAACTAATCCACCATCCAAGCCCACTATTGAAAGACCAAGACGATCAACAGCCAACTACAACAAAAGCTACGCACTCAACGGACAAGGGCGTAAGGAGGGACGTGACAGCAGGGTGACGGCCGAGTCCCGTTCAATGGACCAAGTCAGGCGGGATAACAGAGAGAGCGCAGAGGAAGCGGATGATGGGACGGACGGTGAAGGGAGCAGAGAGTCGGAGAGCAACTATTGTAGTGATCGTGAGAGTGCCGGTGAGAATGTTAGTGTTGTGCGTAGGTTTCGTGGTAGCAAGTCTTCAGTGTACAATCATCTGTTGGCTAGTCCTGATTGTTACAATTCGTATTCCGACTCTTCTTTCACTGTATTGTGCCGTGGTCGTCATGGTTATGGACTACAGTTAAAAGTTTTGGAAGCCATCTGTCAGCGTCTGTATAAGCCTTATTTGTGTGTACAGAAAGATAGTATAATTGGGTAGAAATTGTTCAAGTAATGTGTCATGTTTGGTGCAGTCAAGCTTGGCCGTTAATGTTCTAGGTGTAATGTACTGCTGTTATTTGTTATCATTTTGTCCTTCCTTCTTTCTTTCTCTTCTTTGTTCATATTTCAGCTGCAAGTTTAGTGTTGGTACACACATTCGTTATTGCTCTCGCTTCCATTGTTAAAATTCACTTTTGTAAATTTCACTGCTGTTCTTCTTAGTGTTATTTCTCTAACTTAGATTTTCTATAAAAATTCAATTTTGTTTTCAGTATCCTTTAGTACAACGAAGATTCCTGATGAGTGTTGTACGAAAACTTGTTTGAATCCCTTTCCTTTTTTTTCTCTCCACAATTTCTTCACATTTTCATCGTTTTATTGCACATTGTCTCCGCAGTTTTACATTACATGAATAAAGTGTACACAAATGTCGATCCAGGCTTTTATTGCTGATTGCGGTTATCAAATTGTTGTCTCCTCGTCGTTTGTTCAAAATAAATAATAATAGATTGTATTTCCCTCTGTCCACTTGTCTGTCCTTCTTGTGTCTGGCTAATCTCTGGCTGTTCTCCCTCTTTCTTGTGATATGCGATGCAGTTATGTGCACACATCCCTGGGTGAAAAAGAACAAAGTATGCGAATGTAAACCCAGACTAAATGGACCTAACTGCACAGAAGGTAAGGGCTGAAGAAAGCTGCTGTAATAATTATAGTATGTGCCAGCGTGTCAAAGAATGTATGACCCATGGGAACATACATGCCGTTATATTGTATTTGAAGCCAAAGATACACTTCCGAGTTTGTATGCCGGATTGCCCAACGTACTGTGACCTTAAAAGTGGGTGGAATCTTGTCCTATCCACGTGCAATAAATGATACAGTCATATGGGCATCAGTTGGATATACGTGGGAGTGTTGTAATCTGGCTGTTCATGTAGCTATGTACTGGTGGGTACAGTGTCATGATGATCAAGATACATGTAACAATGTCTCGAGAATCCCATATGCTATGTTGTTCTGCCACTATTCGTTTGTTTTTGGAAAATACGTGCATCCAATCACTGCTGCAGCATGCAATTGCCTGAATAATGGTCAGTGTACTGAAGACGGCACCTGCGTCTGTCCGACTGGATTCCGGGGAGACCAATGTCAGGACAGTAAGTGTCTCTGTTTGGTTTTGTTTAGCTATATTTTTCTTCACCAGAAGTACAGGCAAAATCTGCCTTCTCACTGGGCGTGTTGCCACAGTTCTCGCAAAATGATGAAGATAGTGATAATGATAAGAAAAAGAGAAAGAGGAAAATGCCATCATGAACAAAGCCCAAAGAGAAGACGGAAACAAATCAATGAGGGTATCTGCAATGTGAAGTGAGTATGTAACACCACACCTGCACACATTCACTAAAAAAAAAACACACACACACACACATACACACACACACACACACACGCACACACACACACACACACACACACACACACACACACAAATACACACCGGCACATGCACATGCACAATTACTCTACCCGAGCAGAGCAGTAGTGCTGGACTACAAGTAATGCTTTTCAGCAAACTCACAGTCAAAGCCGGTTTCTACTTTTTTTTAAGAACAATGGCTTTGGCACCTCTCTGTAGATGCTTGGAGCAAAAGGTTCCTTCCTAAGGGCATGCAGACTCCATTGTAGGCACTTCATATTCCACACAGTTAGTATCATAGAGTTATGCTAAAATGATGTGACGTTATTGGACTCATTTACCCACTTACCTACTGTTTACAGAAAAATGGGATTAACTGATTCCAGTGCATTTGTCTCCACAGCATTTGATCATAGTGGTCCGGAATTCCAGAAAGAGAATTGAAATGTACTCACCGTAGTGTCGTGTATTACCGCCGAGCGTATTCCTGTGGAAGCCGATTTCAGGGCTAGGCTTCTATTCACATCAGACTTCTATTCAAACCAGGTATTTCTATGTGCGTCAACACTAACACCAGGCTTGTGTGCCAAAAGTGTATTCTGAAAATCAGACCTCTATTCACAACAGGCTTCTATATGATAACCGCTATCAATAAAATTAGCTGAACCGACATTTGTGTATTTTATTCATGCAATGTAAAAAATACGGTGGAGACGATGTGCAATAAAACGATGAAAATATGAAGAAATGGTGTGGAGAAAAAATGGATTCAAACAAGTTTTCGTACAACACTCATCAGGATTCGTCGTTGTACTAAAGGACACTGAAACAAAATTGAACTATTATAGAAAATTTAGGTTAGAGAAATAACACTAAGAACAACAGCAATGAAATTTACAAGTTGAAACTCGGGTATTGAGCCAATAATAAAAGTAGAAAGGAAAAGGACATATGGAAACGAGTTAAGAGTAACTCTCCACCACTGGAACTAGATACTATATACAGTCAGAAAGTGCAACAACTGTGTCAGGACGTCGAATGTCTCAGTACTCTGTCAGTTTTGTGCCTAGTTGTTGCACTTTCTGACTGTATATAGTATCTAGTTACAGTGGTGGAGAGTTACTCTTAACTCGTTTCCATATGTCCTTTTCCTTTCTACTTAAATTTACAAGTGTGAATTTTAACAATCAAAGCGAGACATTAACAAACAAGAGAAAGAAAGAAGGAAGGACAAAGTGATAACACATAACAGCGGTACATTTCACCAAGAGTTCATGAAAACCAGAGTGTGCAGCTCGGATGGGTGGCTGTCACTGCAGAATTCCGTGATTACATCATTTTAGTGATGTAGCAGGATTCAAGCAGGTCTCTTTCTGCACAACTGCAGCTCAGCTGTACGCACTTCCCGCCTCAGATCTGGGCTAAATATGATGTAATCACGGAATTTTCTCCGTGACAGACATCCATAGCAGAAAAGGCCCCAAGCTGCACACTCTGGTTTTCATGTACTCTTGATTTCACTTAGAACATTGACGTCCAAGCTTGGCTGAACCAAACACGACACGTTACTTGAACAATTTCAACCCAATTATACTATCTTTCTGTACACACAAATTTGGCTTATACAGACGCTGATACATAGCTTCCAACACTTGTAACTAGTTTCAGTGAATATAATACACAAATGTCGTTTCAGCTAATTTTTTTGATTGCGGTTATCAAATTATTGTCTCCTCGCCGTTTGCTTCTATATGAGATAGGCTTTAATACAAGGCACTACGGTATATCATAATTAGTACAAGCCTTCATCCTGTTGGTAAAAGCGCATAAATGAGAATGTGTGTGACTTTCACAGGCCCCAAATATAGATTAGGATTCGTTACCCACTAGCAAAATAATGGGATTAACAGCTTGTCCTTATAGTGCTTCAACCTTGAAAATTTGAAAACAAGTCGGACAGAAAGGGTTTTTTGGCCATCGTAATATTTTTCTCCTGTACCTGAGTATGTTGTACATGTCTGTGTGCTGTGCTGTGTTCAGATTTCAGGACAAAGTGCCTGGGTACGGACAAGGTGATGTACACCTGGACGGCTCTCGCCGGCTTGCCGTGTTATTCAGGCAGCTGCCCGAAGATAACCAGTTGGACGAAAGCCAGAGACGCATGCAGTGATAGGGGATATCAGCTGGTCGACTTTAAAACCTTCACCTTGCTCGGCTCAAAGCTTGGTGTGCGTGGCTGCGTAAAGTCATTGCTGCACGAGATGATGGTGAACAGTAACAGCAGCCCGATCACGATATGGACATCATCCGAGTACAATCGTCGGCGTATTATTTACAAGCAGGACAAGAACAAATCGAGTGGTGCGATATTTAGTGTTCATGGGTTCGGCCGTCACAATGTCATCTGCGAAGGTAAACAATTGCTTGTTTTAAAGCGATATCATTGGGCGGGCAAATGGTGAGAATGCTGAGTAGCACACAGTGCATTATGTCCAATGATAATGACGGGACAGGAAAGTATGAAACAAAGAGACAACAAGAGTGCAGCCACGTGGGTTTCTCACATCAATGGCACACCTACCGTTACAGCCAGAGTCAGACCCACACATGCGTAACCAATTGATTTCACCTGCGAAGAAGCATTTCATGCGTATGCTTGTGTCATAACCCGGTGTTATACTACTCCCTTGGTAGAACCGCTGAATGGTTTGCAAATGTGACACGGTACTGCTCTATGAAGTCTGGCGAGCCCCAGGCCTGTGAACATTGAACTACTCACTAGCTCTGGGCACTTCCGTATCCAAGAGATCGGGTGTCATCAAGCACGATATTAAATTCACAATAGCGAGAATTTCAGTTGTCTGAGGATTGCTTTAGGGGGCGTTCGTTTTTGATCTACAGGTTTGGGTAGAAACTACTTCTTTCGGTAGAGTTTTTCGTTTTTGAAAAGAAATTCGACTCAAAAGGGTAAATTCTACTTTCTTCTACCGGCTCTACCGGGAAGAAGTTGGTTGAATCCGGTAGAAGTTGGTAGAGCCACGGGATTTCCAGCAAGATCAAGGATTTGTACAAAACTCCATACAAAAAAGAAACATTTCACGTACACATTGTGTAAACTACTAGATCTGGTAGAACAGCGTTCGTACACTTGCCTCTACCATCTACCTCTATGGCCACACATTTTTATTTCTATGTTTCTCGTCACGCACGCGCATACGATTTAGGAGTCTTGAAGAAAAAAAGAAAAAAACTGTGCTGCACTGACTGTGCATGTGGGGACCAGCACACACATGCACATGTACATCATGTGGCGTGGCCTGCGCGACACATGATGCGAGGTCGGCATTTGTTGTGCGCAATCTAGCTGCACATGCACAGCTTGTGATAGAAGCGCCTACCACATACTAGTTGCTAACTATGGATGCTATTTTGCATGGTGTATTGGTGGATTTTAGTGTGAACAAAGGTCTAATAAACTTTTTTTATTTTTCCACCTCTCGCAAACATTTTTAGATTTTCAGGTGACGAGAAAACTAGAAATAAAAACGTGTGGCCTATCGGTAAAGTGACTCTACTCTACTAGGTAGCTAAAAACGAACACAGCTTTGGCCTTGCTATTTGCACGAAACGCAGCGTTAAAGCAATAATGATGCCGCTTGTCTTAGTTCTCTTCCGCCTATTTTTGTTTCTACCCGCAACTGTATATGCCCTTGTGTTGCAGCTCAATGGCTCCATGCCAACGATTCTGTATACGCCGCAGCAACTCCAGCACTCGGACCCAGCGTGACTGAGCAGTACGCAGAGGACGCATGTCAGCAGTACGGACTTCGCCTCATAACCAAAGACTGGTTACAAGAACATGGCCATGTGTTAAGAGAACGCTGGCTAGAGAGATTGGCTTTAGATAAGTCCGACGGATTAGGTTACCACGTCGCGCCAATCCTGGTCAATGGTCAGTCCCTTTACAGAACAGTAAAATTTAGCAGACAACATGTGACGTTTAAGAACGAAACAAGCCATGAGGATGCAAAGATTCTCTGTGTCAGTAAGTGAGAGAATAATAAGTGACTGTCTTCTGCAATGGCTGTCCATGCACAAGCTGTGTTTGGTCCCTGTTTGTGCCGCTAACGTGATGAATATAGTTGTGCGTTTGTGTAAATGTGTCCCGTCGCTACGTGCACTGTATGAACAGGGCTTATGCCAACAATGTGCCCACTTGCAATGTGCAAACATGTCGTCTCCCAGCCTTTCTTGCACCCACGGTGAATCACAACATTGAGAACACTCCCAGAACTGAGATTCAGGCTGTGTTTCTTCGGTGTCTTCCCAGGGTAACTCCGAAGTCATTACAGCATGTTTTGATTCTAAGGTTTTGTTTGGCGCAATATCAGTTTGTGGCAGAGACGGGGGAGAATTTACTCCCTGGATTCCAATTGCGAGGAATCAAAAAGCATGACAAGCTGAAGTTCGACATGCCACCAGGGTTGAGAGAATTTACAGACAACTTTTTTTGTTGTCAAGAAACAGGGGGAATTCCCATGACTGTCACCACATGAGGAGGTGAAAGTTTACTACTTGACGTGAAATCCCCGGCGAGGGCTGTAACCCTACTATTTGCCGACGGAGCTGAGAACTTTCCTTTGCAAATAGACCTTTCGATTGCTCAATTCCATTCAGGGAAAGCCAAGTTCCGAACATTTGAGCATCTGCAGTATGCACTGCACAGTAATACGGATGTATCTATCGTACAGCAAGAGCTCAGAAACCGTGTTGGAAGTGTTATGGTGTCATGCATCCCGGTCTATGGTACCGTGCCTGTCATGCTTCCGTTCTATGGTACTGTGCCTTGCTGTCATGCTTCCGTTCTATGGTACTGTGCCTTGCTGTCATGCATCCCGGTCTATGGTACCGTGCCTTGCTGTCATGCATCCCGGTCTATGGTACCGTGCCTTGCTGTCATGCATCCCGGTCTATGGTGCTGTGCCTTGCTGTCATGCTTCCGTTCTATGGTACTGAGCCTTGCTGTCATGCATCCCGGTCTATGGTACTGTGCCTTGCTGCCATGCATCCCGTTCTATGGTACCGTACCTTGCTGTCATGCACCCCGTTCTATAGTACCGTGCCTTGCTGTCATGCATCCCGGTCTATGGTACCGTGGGTGTAAAAGCCCAAGAACAACTCGTCTTGTTCCTTCAATACTGCGTGACAGTTTTTTTTTAGATAAGCTATTATCCCCATTCTAGTGTTATAGCAGGGCTGCCACTTGCTCCGATTTTTTGGAAATCGTCCGATTTTTGATCCCCTGTTGGACAAACCGACCCATTTTATTTTGAGCACTTTTTAGTCCAGTTGGCCATTCGGCGCTTCCAGGTCGCGTTTGTCCAGTCATTGTACATGTACATGTACATGTAGCTGTAAAATGCAAATGTGTTGACCGTTAACAATGTGTTCTGGGACCCCAACAGCAAGCCATTTTCCTAAATATTTTCACCCGGGGGACCCCCAGACCCCCGTCAGATTTTTCTCCCTCCAAGTGTGGCAGCTCTGTTATAGACTGCATAAGAGTAATCCAATATTGACTTTTATTGTCTTTTTCTGCACAGAGTCCTGTGGGAGCGGTGTTCTTGCACCGAACATGAGTTGTGCATGTAACCGCACTATGTCCTACGGTGAAGAATGTGAAAAGGGTAAGACAGCAAGCCATTAGGTTTGTGTGCATGTGTGTGTATATGTGTGTATGTGTCTGTATGTGCGCATATGCATATCTGAATGTGCGTGTATGTGCGTGCTTGTGTGTGTATGTGTGTGTAGGTGCGTGTATGTGTGTGTAAGCGATTACAGGGGGCAAAGCCACCTGTCCGGTTGGTCCTGCTTTCACCGGACCACTTTTCGGGCCGATGTTTCCTTTTCTCTTTCTAGAGAGCTGATGGGAGTTCAGCGATCGATTGGGCGCAGTGCCATGTGCATTATGTACACAGCACCGTCTAGGGAGACCTGCATGTACTGTGCCTTATATGTAGGGCTCTCAGGGACAGACTGGCGGCACAGGGTTTTTTTTTGCTTCATGTTGATCGAGAGTCGGAGATGGCTGCGAAAACCCTGAAGGCATCTGTTCCTGAGATTTCTTATATTCCCATAGCCAGCAATGTTTTTAGTTTCCAAAACAATTGTGCGAGGAAACGAAGCCTGAAATGTGCGCTTCTAAGCTCTAACGGTTCACAATCTTGGCTTTCCTGGATTATGATAAGGGTGCAGGTTCAGTGCTTTGCCACACGACTGTCTATTCTTCCGGCCACAAACTCCACATTAGAGAGGTTTTTCCGTGCATTTCGCCACCTGAAGACGTCACAAGGCCGTCTCCATCATCTAATGGTTTTGCAGTATCATCAAGACGGACGAGAAAAAAGTACTTTCTCCAAGTTTAGGTCATATCATCTTAACTGCAAGTTTTAAAAGGTAAAATGTCCAACTGAGACCAGTCCAAAAGTGGTCGCTACCGCCCTGCATTAGGTTTTTGTTGTTTTTATCAGAACACACACCTTCCAGAGAAAGGGATGAACACTAACAAGAAGCCATCCCTACATCCCCTGTGTCTTGTTTGTGTTCTTGAGCTGTGAAATGTGATTGGCTACTTATACTAATGTTCCAGAAGGTTCTAGAATTTTGTTGGCAACCGGTTTTCGTAGATTGCTTATTGGTTAAGGACCTAGAACATGGTTGCAGGTTGTCGAACTTTTGTTCCCTTCCTTTCTTCTTTATTGTTGCTTCTTTACTCTCTTTGCTTTCCAAGTGTGTATATAATATTTCTTCTGTGACGATTACTTGTAAAGCTAGAAAGTGAGTGCTTTGACTTGAGTTTGTGCGTGATTGCCTCCGGGGGCCACTTACTACACAGTGACCTCCCGTGCATTATTTCTGCGTCACTCACTCCATGCATGTGCTTTTTTCCCTGCCTGTCGCAGCATGCAAGTGCTTGAACCAAGGTGAGTGTGATAACAAAGGTGAATGCAGCTGCCCTAGGGGATTCACCGGCCACCATTGCCAACTCGGTAAGTAGAAGTGAATTCGTTTTACTCATTTCATATGGCTGGCGTGGGATTTTTAGAGCGTACATCCATGTAAAAGTGGGCTCCCCTTTACCTTACGTGTACGAGTAGGCTTCATGGTAGTTTTAACAGGGGTGACAGAGAACTAGGACATGTATACTGGTCTTTTTGAGTGCTCGCTTGAAATAGGAGTGTTGGGGTGAAACGAATATTCTAAAGCGTACCGAATATTCTGTAAAAGAATTGAATAAGTATCGCCGAAGTAGCACCAACCCTTTCTTCAAATTGGATACCGGATATTCTATAGTTTGTTTGTTCTCACATCACTGAAGAATATGTAGACAGTTCTGTCTGGTTCAGCCTTGTGAGCCATAGTTCCCTTTCCCAGCATGCCAACCACCGCATTCTACTGCCATGTACTCGAGGTTACTCAAAATTTCAGAAATTTTCGGTTCTCAATATTTTCGGCATGAGGGCAACAGGCTAGGTTAGGTGGACAGAAATTTTCGGTCCAGAGAAGCAGTTCCCTATTGGATTATGTGTGTTAGTGTTTGTTTGGTGTCTTGAAATTTTATGTATGAAACAGACGCACCGAAAGTTCCGAAAATAAAAGTACACAGAAAATTTGTGAAATTACAGCACCCTAATAGAGAAGTTCGGCACTACGTAAAGCTGAGCAACTTTACGTTAGTGGTACATATTTAGGACTCTCTAGCCAGGTCGACCCGGTCAAAAACTGCCGCGTTCCAAGCTGCCAAGGGCAGGTACGTGATTCGAAAACTCCATCAGGCGGAACACAGGTCCGCATGCAGTGGGACTCTCCATTCATCGACTAATTATGTTGCGCGGAACCTCTCTAATGTTGTAAGCTATAACCTCACACGGACCAAGTCAATGACTGCAATATTAGGCTGCGTTTACATGAAAATGCACGGCCAGTTTTCCATTTTCGGTCCCGCATTTCTTCTTTCGTTTTCGTGCGTTTACATGATCAAAGCTGATCCGAGGTGGTCTCCGTTTGTATCGTTTTCGCGCGTCTACACGGGAGCAAAGGATCCGCAAACGTTCGTCATGTGCCAAGTGTTGTCGTGGAAGCACCAATCACACTCCAGGAATAGGCCACAAAACAACACTCGTCACATGACGAAAATTGTAAAAACAATATTTTGGATTGCCGGATCCGTGTAAACGGCCGAAAACGAAAAAAACGTGATGGAAAACGAGGCCAGCATACCGTTTCGACTGTTTACACACTCAAATTTATCCTTCAGAACATTTCCGTTTTCAAATTCTTCCACCTTGGCCAGCGTTTTGGTTTTCTTCCATTTTGGTCTACAACTTTTACGTTATGCTCTTCGAACCGTGTAAATGAACCACGCATCCGAAAGGATTTTGTTGCGTTTTCACCCCCAGCTTTGTCGTGTAAATGCAGCCTTACTTGCACATGCAAAATGTCCAAAACCAAAACACTATGTATTCAGATCTGAACCGAATGCTTGGAATTGTTATCCAAAGGAACAATTCCAGAATATTCAGAATTCGTTTCACTCCTAAATGACACAACAAAAAAGCACGAACAGTTCTCCGGCCACACTCCAAAATAGCAATTTGTGCTACTCCTGAACTGTGAACTGTTCGTGCTGTCGTCTGCAAGTGCTCTGGTTTGGTCTGGTCTTGTCAAATGAAAAACCTATTACCACCCTCTGTCTTAAGTTGGTCATGTCACGTTGTGCTTCTGTCGTCATTTTGTTTGTTAGCTAAGTTTCAATTGTCTGAGTGTGCCGCAGAGCAGTGATGATAATTGACGCTATCTACTGATAGCATTGATTTGTAAACTGCTGCTTGTCATTCCTGCTTTAAGAGTGCTTACCTTCCAGCAGCAATTCTATCTTTTGGAAGAAGGCCATTATGATGGAAACCCAGATTTATCCAAGTTTCCCTGGTCCAGCCTCTTTTACTTTATAATTGTCTTTAGTCTGCCTGACTCCGTTTCCGGCTGATTCACTCTCTCGTGTTCTTCCTCTTCGGTGTGTGCTATGTGATGGATGCAGTTGTGTGCGAGGAACCCTGGGTGAAAAAGAGCAAAGTGTGTGAATGTCAACCGGGACTAGATGGACCCAACTGCACAGAAGGTAAGGGCTAAAGAAAGCTACTGTAATATGCCTGCGTGTCAAATAATGTATGATCCATGGGTTCATGCATGCTGGAATGTTGTATTCGGAGTCGAGAAGAAGAAAATAACTTCCGTGTCCTCATGCCAGTTCCTCCAACCAATTCTACCTCTTTATTCTATTCATGTGGAATAAATAATGCATATTTATGGGGAGTTGGTCACTCTCATGAGTTGAGCTATTTTGTTGTCAAGAGTTAATTTAACGTCTCCATGTTATCATGTTCAAGGACATGTCAAGAACCCGCTTTTCTGTTCCTCTCTTTGTGCTTTTTTGGAAAATGCGTGAATATTCCCAATCACTGCTGCAGCATGTAATTGCTTGAATGAGGGTCAGTGCACTGACGATGGCAGTTGCAACTGCCGGAACGGTTTCCATGGAGACAAGTGTCAGCATAGTGAGTATTATGCTGTATGAAGTGAATTCCAGTTTGCTGGCATATTTCTGTGAAATGTGGGAATACCTGTACACATTAAAGAGACGTTGGTTTTTTTATCTACAGGTTTGGGTAGAAACTATTTCTTTCGGTAGAGGCGTTCGTTTCTTCTAGTCAAAACTTCAAGTCAAAAGTGTGGATTCTACTTTCCTCTACCGGCTCTACCAGGAAAAAGTTGGTGGAAACCGGTAGAAATTGGTAGAGCTACGGGATTTCCGGCAAGATCAAGGATTTGTACACCTCCATACAAAATAGAAACATTTCACGTACATATCGTGTAAACTAATAAATCCGGTAGAATAGCGTTCGTCCACTTACCTCTACCTTCTTCCTCTATCGGTAGAGTGACTCTACATTACCACGTAGCTAAAATCGAACGCAGTTTTTAGCTGAGAGCTATTAGAATGGATATGCTAAGGTCTGATCCTTCCAACAAGGTCAAGATGATGAAAGTCTATCTAGGTGAAATGAGAGGACAAAATGAAATGTTTCGTCTTGAACTGTGGGTCAAACGATACCCGGAGAGAAAGTGCGCTGGAAAGTCAGTTTGCTGGAGGAAATGGAGCTAAATGGGTGAGTGGTATTTGCATAGGTATATAATTTTCAATTGAACTATGGTACCGCTACCTAGGAAGTGTACATCTTGTTTATGTGTGCTTTCTACTTCACCTGACTGTGCCTTGCATGTGTACTGTGTTATGTTCAGCTTTCAAGACAAAGTGCCTGGGAACAGATAACGCAACGTACACCTGGATGGCTCTCGCCAGCTTGCCGTGTCATTCACACCTCGACGGTGACAGCTGCCAGAAGAAAACGAACTTGATGCATGCCCGCCAGATGTGCACAAGAAGAGGATACAACGTGGTAGACCATGATTCCTTCACCAATCAGACGCTTGGCGTGCGCGACTGCATGGGAGCATTGCTCAACGAGATGGTGACGAGCGGTTACAGCAACCCTACTTCAATATGGACATCTTTCGAGAAGGATGACCAACATCTCATATACCAGCAGGGCAAGAACAGTTTGACTAAAGAATTGTATGATAGTGATGGAACAAGCCATCATGATGTCATCTGCGAAGGTAGGCTGTTGGATTGTGATCAAATGAACCCGTGAGAGAGATGCTCAGTAGCCAGCAACCATAGGGTAGAAAGTAATACTATGCATGGTTAGCATTTTACCATTCACGCGATTTGCGACGGTCGGCCTGTACCGGTTTGTTGTGTGTGTAGACATGGTTAGCATTTAACCGTTCACTCTAAATCCAACCGTACTCGTACCCAACACCCAAAATACCGTTGGTTTGGTACCGTTTCGACGATAGAAAGCTGTGTTTAGCGGAAGAGCGAAACGGTAAGATTCCAACTAGGGTATGTCACAAGTCGATCGTTGTGTCAGAAACCGAAATGCTAACCAGTGTCTTGAAAACACACACAAAATGGTACAGGCCGACGTACGGTCAAAGTGAACGTGAACGGTAAAATGCTATACATGTCTATTGACAGGGCTAGAGGACTGACACAGAGAGGCGATGCCAAGAGTGATTACAACCTACATTTAGGTTTCCCACTCCAATGGGAAAACCTACCGATCTAGCCGGCGTCGGACCCAGACGCGAGTTACCAATTCACCCCATCTGCTAAGAAACAGTTCATGTCTATGCTTGTGTCATAACCCGGCATAACGGTGACAACTGGGACGTTCATGAAATATTCTTTGCATATTTTATTCCATTTGTTCGTTAGAAAAATAACATGTCGTCGTATGCATCTACGCGGGAACATACCATCAGCCAGTTTCGTTCCCTTCTTCTCAAAACACTACAGGATAAGAAGGAAATAAACTAAGGGCATGTTTGATTGGTGAATCCGGATTCAGATTAGAGTCACTGGAGCAGTCAGACCACCAGTTACCAATCAAACAGAACGGCGAAAATTTTTCCTGAAATATTGTAGAACTCATGATAGCTCACCATGCCGCGAACTTCAAAATTTCCACAGAGTTCAAAGATGTTTACATTGCTCAACATGCGAAGGCAAAACAAACTTGAAAGGCAACTACAACCGGAGAAGAAGCTTCGAAGACAGCCAAAAAATCAATCATGGACGTGGGGACCGCCGTGTAATGTGCAAAATCATACTTAGACCTCCATGTACATCACCACGCCCTTTCGTAATCACTGACATGCCAAAATCTATTCGAATCAAAACAAAAAACGAAACTCATTGCGTAGTCCTGTAAGGTTCTCATTGGGCTTTGCAACAAGTTCTGGCTGCTCCAGCCTCTGGGGTCGGAGTGGTCAGAACATGTTCTGAACACTCCAAACCTAGTGTTGTGAAACCACAAGTTCTCGAGAGTGAAAGGCCTTCTCGCTTGTGACATTGTGTTCGTTCCAATGCAGTTGTATTCCGACTCCGCCGTACCGTTGATGTTTACGACGTAGTATACGCTACATGTGCTATGTGCGGTTTGCTGAGTGCGCTGTAGTTGTATGTTGTATGTGTATGCTTTTCTCATATACGCTGTCATTTTCACGCTATAACTACCTGGTGGTTTTAGTGTTAGTTATTCAGTTCATTCAGTTGTTCCATTCATTGTTCATTGTTATTAGTCGATGGAAGTTAAAGATATTGTTGAGAATAAATAGTTGTCCTCGTGCTGTGTGGGGTCGTTCGTTCCTGACACTTTAGAGAACCAGAGGGTTCACAACATTTGGCGACCACGCCAGGATACGAAGCGAGCATGGCACACGAACTATGGATCATTGAAGCCAGCTTTATCGCCAACGGAATTCGGTATGGATTTGAAGTCGATAGGTTGAGAGAATACGTGGAGAAGAGGCTCCGACAGAGCGAGGAGTTTGAAGAGCGCAGTGCTAGACGGCAAGAGTGTACGCTCCGCCCAGAGTTTAACGAAAAACTCAAGGAGATGGCCGAGCGCATCGCCGTCAGTACATATTATGAGGAAGCAAAGCCAGATTTGCTTGCCTCGCCCGGAAGGACGCCGAACAAGGCGTGTAAGACTTTGCTTACAGACAAGCAGCGGTCAGAAGAGTACTTGAAGCCAGCGGGAGGATCAGATCCAAGGCCCACTGCGTCGGTACAGAGCATGGCGACATCGGTCGGAGACGCTCAGAAGCAGCTGGAGTCTCGGCCGAACGAGTTGGAGGCGCAAGAGTTGGAGGCGCAAGAGTTGGAGGCGCAAGAGTTGAAGGCGCAAGAGTTGGAGGCGCAAGAGTTGGAGGCGCAAGAGTTGGAGGCGCAAGACTTAGAGGCGCAAGACTTAGAAGCGCAAGGCGTAGAAGCCGAGAAAATGAGAAGGGCGATACTGGTTAGCACGGAAGAAGTAAGCGGCGAGACTGTGTGGAACACAGAGATCCGATGTGTGTCCTCGGATTCCGCGCCCGCCCCGGGTCGAAGCAGTGTACCGGTGACCATGTCGTGTGTGACAGCCCACATCGTCGAGCTTTATGACATTATCGGTTGTGTGTTGTCTGGTCCAGCGTCTACCCCATGTCGAAGTGGATCGGTGACAGTGTCGTGTGCGACAGTCCCCAGCGGCAAGCTTCGCGATGTCGAGTTTTCTGAATTGGTGGGCATTAGTGATATTCTACCATGGCCACCACCGCAGCAGAAGATGACGCGTTGTAAGCCCCAAATCGTTTGACTTGTGAGTTGTTGTACGGCGGTGAGAAGCCCCTTGGTGGGGAGAATGTTGTGAAACCACAAGTTCTCGAGAGTGAAAGGCCTTCTCGCTTGTGACATTGTGTTCGTTCCAATGCAGTTGTATTCCGACTCCGCCGTACCGTTGATGTTTACGACGTAGTATACGCTACATGCGCTATGTGCGGTTTGCTGAGTGCGCTGTAGTTGTATGTTGTATGTGTATGCTTTTCTCATATACGCTGTCATTTTCACGCTATAACTACCTGGTGGTTTTAGTGTTAGTTATTCAGTTCATTCAGTTGTTCCATTCATTGTTCATTGTTATTAGTCGATGGAAGTGAAAGATATTGTTGAGAATAAATAGTTGTCCTCGTGCCGTGTGGGGTCGTTCGTTCCTGACACTTTAGAGAACCAGAGGGTTCACAACACCTAGAGCAGACCAGTGCAGACCAATCAAACGGCCCTGTTCTAAACGCCCCTGTTCTGGATCCGACCAATCAAACGCGCCCCAAGAGACTACAACTATAAAGATACAAAGTTAATTTGTTCATCACATTATTATGTCGGCATCGTACGGTTTATTCATAGCTTGGTTAAAACTTCTTTCTCCGGCACTGCTTTAAGTGTAGTTGCGCTCGGTGAAAATAGACCCAAGGTGCAAAGCTGGCTGCCCTGGACCAGTTCCGATTACATCATTGTATTGTACATGCGTACGCGGCCGCATTTGTCCCACTTCCACAGCGTCAATGGCCGCGCAAGTTGAAGGCACTAAATCTGCACGCTGGGCCGGGTCTCACCGAGAGCAACTGTACTAGGTAGAACCACTGAGTGGTTTGCAACAGTGGCGTACTGCTGGTCACTGAGGTCTTCCCAGCCACATGCAGCTTTAGGTATAGCAAGCATACTGCTCATCGGGATGTTTGAGTAGCAGCAACCTTCATTCTTCTTCTTTCGACATCGTTCTCCTTGGGTGTGTGTGTGTGTGTGTGTGTGTGTGTGTGTGTGTGTGTGTGTGTGTGTGTGTGTGTGTGTGTGTGTGTGTGTGTGTGTGTGTGTGTGTGTGTGTGTGTGTGTGTGTGTGTGTGTGTGTGTGTGTGTGTGTGTGTGTGTGTGTGTGTGTGTGTGTGTGTGTGTGTGTGTGTGTGTGTGTGTGTGTGTGTGTGTGTGTGTGTGTGTGTGTGTGTGTGTGTGTGTGTGTGTGTGTGTGTGTGTGTGTGTGTGTGTGTGTGTGTGTGTGTGTGTGTGTGTGTGTGTGTGTGTGTGTGTGTGTGTGTGTGTGTGTGTGTGTGTGTGTGTGTGTGTGTGTGTGTGTGTGTGTGTGTGTGTGTGCCCGGCTAATACTCAGGGTAGGGCTGAAACGATCACTGCAAAGCGGTTATCGATTACCTTCTTTTGTTAGTTCATTGCACTGACACTGCCATCAGACAAGGTTTCATTGAGTACGACTATAGAGTCCAGGGCACCCGTTATTCGAGTATATTTCATTACTAATGTACCTATTATCTGCCCACTACTGTATGTGCCCTTGTCCTGCAGCCAAGTGGCTCCATTACAATGACTCGGTATACGCCGCAGCCACGCCATCACTGAAACCCAACGTGACTGAGCAGTTTGCAGAGGAGGCATGTCAGGAGTACGGACTTCACCTCATAACCTATGACTGGCTGCAAGCACATGGCCATGTATTAAGAGAGCGCTGGCTAGATAGATTGGCTCTTCGGCACGCACCTTACCACGTCAAACCAATCCGAGTGAATGGCAACTCCCATTACATAACTGTAACGTTTAGAAATCGCAGTAATCCATTTCAAAATTCCACAATCAATCGCCACGCCAACATCTTCTGTGTCAGTAAGTGATAATTATATTTTAGAGTGGGTTTATCAATGGCTGCCCCTGTGGAAGCAATATTTTATTCTACTCTGTCTGCAACCAACATAACGAAATAGCATATCATGTTGGTTGCGGACACAGAGGAATAAAACATTGCTTCATTTGCGCCTTTGATTTGCCTTATAAATGAAAGACCTCATCCCAACAAATATTTCAAGAAGATTCCCAACCTAAATCACTTTTGCAGAGCGATTTATTGGGCACAACCGGCCGGTGAAAAGGCATGCAATCTGTCCTTATGAAAATGCCTTGAGTGTCAACAGGTTTTGTCCAAACATATCTGTGCCATCATGACTTATACCAACATGCATTGTGGCAATGCAGATTGGGACAACAGTAATTGTGCCAGTATATCATATGCCAACATCTGCTATGCCAATGTCTGCTGTGCCGAAATATAACTATGATGTAACACCCACAGCACCACCTACCTCCTCGACCCAGTCACTCAGTGTGGGATTTCTGAATGTGTGTAGTGTTCGGCGGAAGGTAGCAGAAGTTCAAACGTTCATCTCAACACGAGGCATTCACGTTCTCGCGATAGCCGAGACATGGTTGACCCCGGATGTTTCCGATCAGGAGTTGTCCATCCCGTACTTGGAGCTATACAGAAGAGACAGACCTGATCAGCGAGGTGGCGGAGTTGCTGTGTATTGTCAGGAGTCACTGGCTGTTCAACAATGGGCCGATTTAGAGTGCGAGCTAGAGATGCTGTGGCTGGAGATTCTAGCCCCTGGTCGACATGGAACGCTCCTCGGCTGCTGTTATCGGCCGCCAAATAGTTCTGCTGCCTACTGGACCACACTGGCTCAGAACATTGGGCAAGCTGTTCAGGGATGTCAGCAGTCCACTGTGGTACTTGGCGACTTCAATGTTGATTTTAGCAATCCAACTTCTCCATCTGCATCCCCTTTGTACAACATACTTTCCCACTACAATCTCTGCAATGATGTTACATCTCCAACCCGAGTCACGGCAACATCATCCACGATGCTAGATTTGTTCCTCTCATCCTCCCCATTGGATGGTACCTGTGAAGCAAAACACTTAGACATAAGTGATCACTTTGCTGTGCTGGCCCGGTTGAGCATTCACACACACCACCACGTGTCATCGTCAGTAAAAACCACCAGAGGTCTCCATCGAGTAAACTGGGGCAGTTTCAGTATCGACCTCCAGAGGAAACAGCAGCAAGACTTTGAAGCCACAGCAATATCCATGATATGGTTCATTCTTTCACTTCTTCTATCATGTCCACACTAGACCAGTATGCACCATTGGTACCCCAGCGTAAACGCGCACGCCGCCCTTGCCCCTGGCTGACTGATGAGCTAGTTTTTGCAGTTCGTAAACGTAATCATTTACACCGGCTCCTCATGAGAGATCAAGCGAATGTACAATTGCGTGATCAGCATAGAGAAGCTCGGGCCATGGCCCGTCGACTCGACAGGAAACTGCGCAACCAGTTCTTCACTGAACAATGCCGAACGAGCGACCAGCGCAAACTATGGAGAGTGTTGAATGTTGTAACTGGCCGTCAAAAGAAAGCCCAGGTCCCACAGGCATCCCTACAGGATCTCAGTGAAACATTTGGTAGTGTCGTACATGACCCAGCGCGTCCCACCACTCTTCAAGCTCCCTTGGGACCAACCCAACAATGTGGTTTCTCTGCTTTCCAGCCAGTCGCAGTTTCTGCCGTCGAGTCCTGTTTGAGTTCTGTGGACCCAAGTAAGGTGACTGGCAGTGATTGTGTGCCTGGCCTACTTCTACACAAGTTCTCCTCAATATTGGCACCCAATCTCACCAAAATTATCAACTATTCGCTCAGAACAGGCCAACTTCCTTCCACCTTCCAATCCTCACATGTCACCCCTCTGTTTAAGGATGGCGACCCAACCTCACCTACAAACTATCGCCCAGTTTCCCTGCTACCCATCATCTCCCGTATTCTGGAGGCATTTGTAAAGAAACAGCTCACCACCTATCTCGAATCAGCCCTGCTTCTACCCACCGGCCAATTTGCCTATCGTAAACAACGCTCCACAGAGGATGCACTTGTCCTTGCAGTCAACAGATGGTCTCTAGCCAAATCTCGACGAGAGTACACCGGAGTTGTGTTCGTAGATATGTCGAAAGCGTTTGATCGAGTTCAGCACGAGCGTCTTCTGACTGAACTCTTCTCTCTTGGCATATCTGGTACCCCACTCACTTGGCTTGCCGATAACCTCTCAGGCCGCTTCCAGCAGATCAGAGTTCAAGGACATCTCTCCTCTGCCGTTTATTGTTCTCGTGGTGTCCCACAGGGCAGCGTTCTTGGTCCCCTACTATTTGTCTTGTACACTAGCACATTGAGCACGATCCTGCCACCGGCGGTAAACCACCAAGAATTTGCGGACGACATTACTCTCGACTGCTCAGACACCGACCCCACTGAAGTATGCCGAACCCTCAGCCACGGCATCACAAGCCTTGCCACGTGGCTAGAAGATATTGGTTTGCTGCTGAATGCAGCAAAAACTCAGCTTCTCTTCATAAAGCCCCGTGGCGCAGATGACACACAGCCTGAGGTGTTCTGCCATGCTGACAAACTTGCTGTCACACCTTCGGCTAAGTATCTCGGGGTAATACTCGATGAGGAGCTGTCCTGGAAGCCCCACATTGCACACCTGAGCCGCAAGACTGCTAGGACCATTGGCCAGCTCTGGAGGCATGGTCAATGACTCAGTTTGCGCGCACGACGCACTTGGTTCCTTAGCATGGTCCTCTCTCAGCTATGCTATGGTTCTAATAGTTTTGTTCCTGGGCTTTCTGCCAAGTTGCTTGGACGTCTGGAGAAGAGTTTCAAAGCAGGCATTCGTGCAACCTTGCAACAGCGCTTTCTCACCCCCACCGCACCGCTTCTGGCACTTCTTATTATTGTCAGCCTGACACACACATACACTCAGAAAGTTCTAATTTTTGTACACCGCTGTATCAATGGATATTGTAGCCCACTCCTATAGCAACTCTTTACAACGACTGCTCCAAACACCTTGCTAAACGATCAGCGCATCACTAGGGGCCAAGTTTCCAACTTGCTCCAAGTCCCTTTCCTTCGCGGGCCTGCTGGTCGCTCGAGTATGATGTTTCACGGCAGTATTGCATGGAACGCCCTCTCGGCTGATGTAAGATTGATAACTGCTGCCGATCAATTCAAGAGAGCCCTATCTGATATTGACGTACTTACGGTAAGACATGTTATTATAATGAGTCGCAAATTTAACGATTGTCCAAAATTCACAGGTTAACGAGAAGATATGTTAACGATCTTGCAGTATTCTGCCATATCCACACACACCAGATATGAAGCAGTACGGCCTCAACGGATCTTATTATAACGAAGAAATGTCATCCGTTAAAACGTTAGATTTGCTTCCTCGTTATATATACATGTCTTACAGTAACTTGTAAACTCTAAGTCTGCCACTGTTCACACATATATTCTTATGAAATGCTTCCACTACATTTTATTTGTTATCACAATTTAAAAAATTCACAAAAATTGAGTGTCAGCATACACACAATGTCATAACAAACATTTCTATAATAATAATTATACCGCTTGCATGTCTTTATCTCTATACATTTCCTCATATAGTCTCTTTCCCTCAAACCAGTTAATATCATATAATTTCCTTCATCTTTGTGTGAGAACCGAACCCATAGGGCGGTAAGAAGGCAATCATGCCTGTGCAATTGGTGAAGTAAAATATAAGTCAACAACAACTGTGCCGACACGTCCTTCACCAACATAATTATCCTGCGTCAACATGTCCGGTCCCCACATGTCCGGTCCCCTCATGTCCTGTCCCAACATGTCCTGTCCCAACATGTCCTGCGCCAACATGTCCTGTGCCAACACGTCCTGTCCCAGCATGTCCTGTGCCAACATGTCCTGTGCAAACATATATGTGCCAACGTGAACTGTGCCACACCCGTTTTCCACAAAAATATATCCGGATAGGCGTGTTCAGAATGTATGTTGCACTCTCTGAATTTATATTAATTTGTATTGTCATGGCATGATTCACTTCTTTGCATTGCATTACACTGTACAGTAGTGTCTGCTGTGTGCGACACGTGCTAAATGGTTCTTTTCTTGCTCTTATTCGTGTGATGGCACCACTCCCGCATCCATGTAATATAATTTATGGATACGGGTGTCGTGATTATATCACGTGTTTTGTTGTACGAGCAGTGTTACCAGCTGATTGCGCATACTCGTCTGGCCTGGAAGTTCGGCTTCCGAGCTGAGTCTTTTGCAGAGTTGTTGTTCTAATGTAGTATTAATATCCTAAAATATTTTATCAACAAGGGCATGTTCGACTGATGTGATCCGGTTCCCGATCCCGATTTTGGATCACTCGGATCCTCCCAGCTCCAATCGAACGATAGCTAGCACAGTTGGTCGTCGTAATGATGACGTACAAAAATGGCGATTGAAAGTTGCCAAGGTTGTCAAGGTACAGATCAATTTTTGTAATATATTTTGAAATTCAAATCTAAAAGCGTGAGCAAGCAGGGTTCTGGGATCATGTTGTCGCCTCCATAATAGGACCATTTCAAGTCCATAAAAAGCCGCTGTTCCACTTCCATTCCATTCCGCGTGTAGCTTGTGAAGTTAGCTGTTGTTCTCCTTCCTCGTGAGGTCTTGTGCAGTTCCATTTTTCGGTAGCAAGCATCATGGACGAAGGAGATAATGAGATTCGCCGACGGAAAATCTGTGTCGTAGTTGGCTTTGTAGCTGTGGTAGTTGCCAGAATCCTGCAAAGTGAGGAGATACCGTCTGATTTGTTTGATGAGATTTGTGTACTGTCGCACCAACCTGGCTTCAATGGAGTCCTTGGATTTCGAACACCTCGACGTGTATCAGTTCCGCGGCAGAGGGTCTACGTCGAAGTTGTTGTGCCTCTGCAGTCTGATGCAGATTTTCGTGGACACTTCCGTTTGCACTGTGCAACAGTAGAAATTGTATGCACAAAGCTATCCCATTCTGTCCACATGGCTGTGCAGGGCAATGGAGGTCGGAAAGCCTATACCCGTGCGCAAGCAGCTTTTGGTTACTCTTTGGTGGCTTGGCAGTAAGAGCACCATCAGAGAGCTGGCAGACAAGTTTGGTCTATCCAAATCGACAGTATGGCACAGCGTACGGCGTGTGTGTTTTGGCTTGCAGGACATGGCTCCGTTACTGATATAATGGCCCCAGGGGCAAGGTGCAGAGAGGACGCAAGCAGAATTTCATTCAGCTCAGCACATCCACGGCGTCATGGGGGCGATTGATGGTTGCCATATCCCGATTGCAGCACCAAATGAGGCACCTGAGACATACCTGAACAGGAAAAATTCCATTCCGTTATTCTACAAGCAGTCTGCGACAGGAACCTGCTATTTACGGGTGCGTATTGTGGCTGGCCTGGCTCTGTGCATGATGCCAGAGTATTCGAAAACAGTCCCCTGAAGCAGTTGGTCACTGAAGATGCTCATCGTTTCTTTTCTGGAGAAGCCTTTATCGTTGGAGATTCTGCGTACCCATTACAGCCGTTGCTGATGACTCCCTTCAGGGATGATGGTCACCTCACAGCAAGTCAGACCAATTATAACTTCAGGCACTCGTCAACACGGATGTGTATTGAAAGAGCTTTCGCATTGCTGAAAGGAAGATGGAGGCAACTCAAGTATCTAAATATTGTGAATGTTGAGAACGCGACCCATATCACCATTGCCGCCTGTGTGTTTCACAATATGGCCATCATGCACGAAGACGATGTCAGTGACTTTCTTCAAGACCTACCTGATGGTGATGTACCTAATCCAACGTAGTATTTTCAACCAAACACCGGTGCCGCAGACAAGCGCAACCGAATTGTGGATCTCATTGCTTAACAGAGGAAGGCAGACTTTCACAATTATTGACTTTCTACTACTCACTTCGCATAATTCTGCTGTATTTGAGTAGGGTCCTCATTTCTTTCCACACTCTACCTTCCATGCAACTGTTCTCAAATCAAAGCATGTGTGAAAAGCTTTTGGGTGCCAGCTACTGACTGCAGAGAATGGCAAGGAATAGTGTCGTGCAAGTAGGCAGTAGTGTGTGATTGGTAGTCTTCCCTGCCACCCCATGCTTTAACGCAAACCGCGTCACACAAACACGCAACCGGAAGATGATACTCGATATTGCGTAGGTAGTACTTTCTCATTATAGACTGTAAAATAAGCACAAACTCGAGTATCTTGAATGATACATCATTGAGAGAGGGATACATAATAATTGTAGATGCAAAGTATCATCACCGATTCATTGGTGTGTGTGTGTGTGTGTGTGTGTGTGTGTGGGGGGGGGGGGGGGTGGGTGGGTGTGTGTGTGTGTGTGTGTGTGTCTGTGCATGTAGCATTGGATGTTATGTAGAAACACATGCTGTATTCTTCACAAACTCACAATAGATACATAAATAAATAGTACTTCGAAGTATGCCTCTACTGCTTTGCAAGCCTATTGACAGCTGCAGTAAGGTCGCCAAGTGTTGCCATCTGGTCGTTGTGCTTATGCTCTTGCCAGGTTTGATCTTCACATTTCTTCTGCTTGAGCCATTCCAGGGCGTCACTGGACTGCCCTCCAGACCGCTTTCTCCTCTTCTTTACGCCTGTTGTGTATCGGTAGAAAGACTTTTCGTGGCTCTTTTTGTTGTGGTCCTTTCGTTTATTTTGGTTTGTTTTGCGTTCTGCTTTGACTGGTTTTGGTTGCATGTATAGTTTGTACATGATCCAAGTAACGGTTACGTCATTGTCATACGTTGTGTTTTGTTGCACGCATGCTCATATGCTGCCATAAATGTTAGTCTTTTTCTTCAGTTTTCAGTTTGCCTCGTCGTGTCCGGTCTTCTTGTCTGTCCGTCTCCGTCTTGTCAAGAAAGTATGCAGAACTCTTAGTTCAGTTTCGTTGTTGTGTGTGGCGGGTCGGATGGGCAGGGAGGCTGGGCCCCTGACGCCTGGACAACATGTGCGTGTGCACAAAAACGCCCTTCTCCTCATCATTAGCGGCAGGGGTTGCCACGGCTGCTGATGCACCTGCTGTAGCATTGAGACGGACTGGAGTAGCTTGCGGTGTGGTCGGAGCGGATGATACTCTTGCTTCACCATCCTGATCGTCCTCCGAATCCGACAATTCAACTGGACGCTTTGGGGGTCTGGTGACAGGAACCAGCATTTTGGGTGGATGTTGGGCTTCCAACCAAACGTAGCATTAATTTCATCATAGAAAGCAGGCGGCTGTTTACGGTCAGCCCCAGTTTTTTGCTGCGAATCCACATAGGCTTTGTACGCTTTCATCAGGTTTTTCCATCTGTTTTCACATTGTTCTGCGGACGGATGTAGTTCCTCGTCCGGGAATGTTACTGCAATTTGCTGGGAAATCCGGTTCCACACACTCTTTTTCCTCCAGTTGATGTCTTGAAACAAGCCGTCGTTTTCAGACCGTGCCGAAATTAGTTCCAGCGTCAGCCGTCTTGTCCACTTGAAGCCAGGCCTACGATCTTGGCCACTGGGCTGAGGGGGCTTTGACGCAAGACTTTCAGCTGCCATTGTCAGGAACGAGAAAGATGAGGGAGATAGTGAATACTACTCCTGCTGAATGCTTTTTATATGCGAGGAAAAGTTGTCCCTCACGTCATTCTCGCCATACTAGGATCATCTCTCCGGTCTGGTCCGGCCATGTTTGCAATTTCGGTGCCAATCTGGGCAATTTGCCGCCCAATGAGCCGCAGTTGTAGAAGCAGTAACAGCAAACATTGGAGTGAGTTGAATTGGAAGGAAGCACAAATGGAAGAAAGTGAAAGCTCCACGTGTTGATGGCCCAAGTGAAAAGGGCGCTCACAGGCTCCGTATCTCCATATGTTGAATTTCGTTGTACATGTGAGCTATTTTTCGCCCAATGAGCCGCAGTTGTAGAAGCAGCAACAGCCAAAATTGGAGTGAGTTGAATCGGAACGAAGCATAAACGGAATAATGTGAAACCTCCACGTGTTGATGGCCCGAGTGAAAAGGGCTCCCGATCCCACGGGTTCCGTATCTCCATGTCCATATGTGTTGAATTCCGCTTCAAACGTGGGCTAGTTGCCGCATAATGAGCCGCAGTGGTAGAAGCCGCAATAACAGCCAAAATTGGAGTGAGTTGAATTGGAACGAGGCACAAATGGAAGAAAACTTCCCCGTCGACTGTTGGTGGCCCGAGGGAAAAGAGCTACATGGATCCAACGGGTTCCGCATCTCCATATGTTGAATTTCGCTGCCACTCAGGGCTGTTTGCCAGCAAAGGATACTCAATGGTTGAAACGGTAAACCAAAAAATAACAAAGGAATGAAACAACCAAACTTATGCTGTGTAAGGCGTGAGGAAAGGCATTCCCGCGGGTTGGGTCCTGCCAAATGTGCAGTTGTCGTGCCAAGAAAGGTTTATTGGCGAAAAAGGATCCGTTGGATCCGGTCAACCCTGCTCCCCGAGGTGGGTTGACCGGATCCAAATCCAAAGGATCCGGATCCGGATTCGACCAATCGAAAGGGTGCGAGTCCAGTGGATCCGGTGGATCGGGATCCCGATCCTACCAAACGAACATGCCCTAAGACAGTTTCAAAACTGGTTATCCTCGAAGCCTGTTTTGTCTTGCTTGTCCGGAGGCATGTAGACTTTCGTATGTGCGTAGAATAGTTGCAAACAAGGCGAGGGAACCGGATAATCGAACACACCTACTGTATGTATGCACTGCATATGCTGTAAATCGGTAACCAACGATTTTCTTCCGGATGGCAAGGGATCCGGATAAAAGAGGACCGGATAAGCGAGGTCTGACTGTCCCAGCAATATATTCAAACTTTGGCACTACTTCATGAAAGGAGATTTAGGTTGTGTTTTTGTTTCTGGGAGAAAACATTTCTGTGCTATTCACCCTGCAGACGTAGAATTATGTGATAGTATGGGGCTGAGAGCCTTACCGAGAGTATCATATACATTGGCATCACCTACAGCGCTGGCTTAGCAGCAAATGAGCTTAAATCGACAATGACAAGATACCTCGTCACGCACATGAAGCATGGACCACTGTACAAACTGCTTTACATTCGGTGGTGGAAGAAGTGGCAACATATTAATTTTAGTGTCCTTGCCGAATGCTTGCCGAGCTGACTGGGTGCTGACGTTGGATAAGGAATATCCGATTAGCGATGGACCTGCAGCTTCCACTGATATGGACCATTCAAATCAACACCCACAGTCCGACATGCCCTGATATAATTTTTTAACCGGACTTTCCACTCAATTCAGTGTGTTGTGATGCTGCGAACATTCAAGTGTAGCGAACTGTGAGCGAGTGATGCAATGGAGCCTTTTGTGTTGTCTTTTCTGCGCAGAGCACTGTGCTAATGGCGTTCTGGCCCAGGACCTGAGTTGCAAGTGCAACCGCACTGTCTTCTATGGAGAATACTGTGAAAAGGGTAAGACTGCAGGTTAAAAACTGTCTAAGTCTGTGTGGATTATACATGTACTACAATGGAAATAACCCGCTGGTGAACGGGGTATACTGATGTCTATATTTAAGGACCAACAAAATCCGCGTGTGGCTTATACTCAAGTGCAGCTTAATTAAGGCCGATTCACAACACCACTTTCTGCGACGCGACTTGCGACAGTTGCGACTAGAAACTGTCTGTCCCGAGCTGTCGTGTACAGTCGCAAGGCACCTGTCGCAGAAGTTGAAGAAAGTTCAACTTTTGCGACATGTGACGTTCGACATGCACAAATGGAGTACAGTTTCTACCCTGGATGCTCATGCAGTGCACGTGCATAGTACTACTACACGGGTGTTTGCAGTGCATGAACTCTGGCCAGTCGTCCCCGTACGCAAAATGCGTACGCATTCGGATCTACCGTACATTTCCTCGTGTTTTGGGCGAATCTGAGAGGTACAACGCGGTCGAATTGGGCCTGAATTTGCCCTGAACCAGCCGCTATCGAAGTAAAATTAGGCATTTTGAAGGCTACACGGGAACGCTGCGGCCATGTCTTCTTTCCTGCGTCTTTTGTTTGAAAATCTTAGTGTTTTTGAGCTCGTAGTTTCGTCTTCGTTGTGGAATGGCCGTGCGTACATTCTCCTTGGAATTACCAATGTCACACCCCCGTTTATTACATTACTAGGAGTTTGGCCGGCAGCCACGATAGTTTTTATCCCTGGTTCCATATGTCCTTTCATTGAACAGCCAAACGAAACTTTGTGGCGCGGGGGTCTCAAGTTTGTCACTTTGAGTTGTACACAACAACCACATCAACACCTCAAAGAACCAAAAAACCAAGTGAGCAAAGTACTTCAATGTTTCGCTTTTGCCTGGCCTGCTGTGAAGATGGAGACTTCTACTCGGTAGCAGATACTCGTATCAATAAGCTGGGAGGGAGAGCGTGGCCAGTAAAATGTTAGGATAAAAAGAGCCACATTCTCTCTCGGAAAAGGTCATCGTTCCAACACACTTGCTCTACCTGTAGTAGGCTAGATTTTGCATGCACGTGCGAGATTCGCATCCGCCGCGCACATAGCCAGAGTCGAAATTTTTGTACTCTCGGATTTGCTGCCATCTTGACGAGTGGCCTCTGCACACTAGTGCATAAGGATTTCGCATACATGAAAAAAAGATTGTGAACTGTGTGTCGCTGTCACGGCTTGTCGCAGCTCGTCGCAGGTGTCACAAGTCGCATGTCGCGTTGCTAGAAGTTGTATTGTGAATCGGCCTTTATACTCGAATGTGGATTTTACTCTGGAAAATACTGTACATAACCATGTGCTGATATCACGACCGTATTTCCACACCCAGATTTTTTGCCACGAATTGCAGCTACCTACCCTATAGTTTGGAAGCTTGCACATCATTGTGAACCTGATGAAGGCAATTTGCCGAAACGTTGGAATAATTGTTGTGAAATGAGTTGAACTATTGCAGTGTTAATGGAAGAGAGCGTGTGGGCTCTACTCTCAACTGTTTATGAAAATACAGGAAGCCTCCCCACTTTTACTACCCTATCTATCGCCGTTAATTAATTTGACGCAGAATAGGCCTCACCCCTAATTTTTTTTGGTTGAACTAGTGATGTGTGTCTTTTATACTCTGGGAAATCTGGTGCTTGGACAGTCTGGCTCAACCACTGGTAACTTGTTTGTGGTTCAATTGCTCCCGTCATGCTTCTCATTGCATAGCATGCCGTGATGCTTTTCCTTGCCATTCCCTGCTCTTGTTGCGCATGCATGAACATATCGTATCTCTACAGACGACTGCAAGTGCTTGAACCAGGGTCAGTGTGACAACGAGGGTAAATGCATCTGCCCGACAAGATTCTACGGAGAACATTGCCAACTCGGTAGGTAACAAGATATTCATTTTTGTCAATGCAAACAGTTATTTTCACTCATTGCATATAAGGCTGAGGTTGTGATAGTTTCTTCATACCCTGATACAGATCCAGACCCACTACTACTATAATCATTCCGTTTGAATGTGGTGGATCTCCCCCCAGTGCACCTGGGGTGTTGTGTAATGTGGATGTTTAAAAAAACTGCTTTGACGTGTCGCACCCGATGATGATCATGAATCATGTACTAACCATGCTGTGCTGTTCTGTTGCTATTTTTGTTGTGCACTGAAACAATATGTGCGTCATGCACTGCACACAATAACTGGTGCAGAGTGCAGAACATGTCTGAACCAGGGTCGCTGTAATGAAGACGGCACCTGCACCTGCGCTGAAGGATGGATTGGTGACCGGTGCCAGACTCGTAAGTGTCTACTTAATGAAGCGAATACGCTGCATTCCTTCGGCGTGCATACTGCATGTTGCAGTTACATTTCTTTCGCTTTGTAAATCTATGTCCAGTGAAAGTAATGCCATGTGTTCGGATTACAGTACGCATTTTACACACACTCCTAATTTACACCCCCCTAAAAAAATAAAAGGTCTGTGCTGCTCACACTCCAGTGGTTAAATACACCGCGATGTAAAGGGTGGATGGGTATAATCTGGGCACGGATAATACTCAGGTACGGCGATTACTCTGGAAAGTATGGTACATTGTAGTAGTTGATTTGCCTGTCGTCGGTTGGACTAGTTGAGCCAATTTGCATGCATGAATGCCGGTCATCGGCCCCAGCAACTTCTGGTCTCCTGGCTTGTTGCAAAATGCCCATTTTGTGTCACCCGGGAAACATAAGCGGGACTTGATCACAGTGGATTTTGAGAAGTGGAGTGTCCCTGCCTCATTAATATCATCAAGAGTCCATAATCCCGCAGAGTGCGCAACTAGGATGGGGTTGTGGGACGGCGTAATCCGTGATTTACGTCATGTTTGGGTCGGACTTGCGTCATTGCGTCGACGCGGTCAACCACGGTTCACACTTTCCCTACTCATGATGTCACACTATGACGTTCAACACGGATTTCGTCCCAGATCTGATCAGTGAAGTTGCGCACTCCGGAGGATTATGGATTCTTGATATAATGGTTTGACCTTCCTTGCAGCCGCCGTGAATGGTTTGTCGATGATGTAAGCCGAGTGGAGTGAAGAAATTAAGCTTTCCCCAGTGGTCACTAGAACAGGTTGGAACTACAGGCACACTACATCGCCTGATGTGAGTTTTCGCCATCACCAGACCCCATAGAACGGGTTGCCAGGCCGTTGTAGATGTTGGATGGGATGTGTTCTGGTCCAATGGATTGAAATAATCAGCTCCTACTCAAGCCCGTCCAGCATCTCGACATAAAGACCAGTATTGGCCGTGGATTTACAAGCCAAAAGTCTGCTCCATCTGTCATGCCGTGCCCCTCAAAGACTGTGAAAGTCCCTAAATAGTACCTCACATCTTTTTTTTCTCGATGTCTGCTGCGGGCATAATTTGCATGCTGCACACGTTTTTCTTTGGGAGGTTCGTAGACTGATTTCTTACTGTTATGCCAATGTCTGGCATACTGACCAATGTTGTTGTTGTGTGTTGGTTTAATGTAGGGTGTGCGGACACGGACCCATGCTGCGTGAACAAGCGCATCGTGACACGCCGGGATCAGGTCTGCCGCGCCGCCACCAGCGACTGTGACGTGGCGGAGTACTGCGACGGCGAGAATGCCACATGTCCACAGGACCTGACCGCACGCAACGGCTGGCCTTGCTCCAATAGTCAAGCATCCTGCTGGAGTGGAGTTTGCCAATCACGAACTGGCCAGTGTCAGAGTGTCTGGAACGATATGGATCAAGGGTCAGCTCCTGAGGATTGCTTCGCGATCATGAACGTTTTTGGAGAACGTACGGGTAACTGTGGTTTCAAATCGTCCAATTCCACCCCAGGAACCTATGCAGCCTGTGCGGCTGGAGATGCCCTATGTGGTAGTTTGTTCTGCCTTCCAGTTGCTCGAAAGAACCAACCCAGTAGTGGCGTTCTGTCCCAAACTATTCCCGTACGCGGTGTTGGCGGTGTACTCAGGTGCAATGGTTTGTACGCGTCCCCGCCAAGAAACCACGATGACCCATCGCTCGTGAAGGACGGAACACGCTGTGATGCCAGCGGCGCTAACAAGGACCTTGTGTGCCACAAGCAACGCTGCGTGGACCAGTCTCGAGTCACCAGTCAGTGTTCGGTCGATGCTGACAGCGGCAAAGAGTGTGGTGGAGTCGGTGTCTGTACAAATGTAACAACCTGCCTTTACCAACCCACACCTGGTAAGTTTTTTTATTTTTTCACTGAATACCACAGAACCATCAGATGCTGCACAGCGGGGGCGGTGACATATTGGATGGAAGTGGGGGCGGGGCAAAAGTAACTCCTCCAACCAAAGGTCTCCGAATCATTTTTACTAAGTTACCCTCATAGTGTGCGTTTTCAATTCATTTATAGTTTCTGTACGTCCACGGTGCGTTTGGTTGGTATGATCAAGAACAGGATCGAACAGCTGGTGCACATGGCGCAGCCCCATGCCAACTACACGGTGCTCCAGAAACAGAGCTCATTTTTGTGAAAAAATATGCCAAACTTAGTACATACTTCAAAATGTGTATGTGTCACCATGGTGACTGTGTACAGTACGAAGAGTCCAACCCCAAAGTGTGTGCACGTGATCATTTGGGACCAAAATCGATGTTCCCGCCAGGTTTCACAGTGAAAAAGTGAAACTGCTCGGTTGGCTCTGGCCTTGAGGCCTTAGCAAGCAGAACATGTTCTGGCCGACCCAGAACAGGTGCAGTGCCAACCAAACGCGCTGTTCTGGTGAATCCTGTTCTAGCTCGTACCAACCAAATGCGCCCCCAGTTGGCATATGGATGCGATGTGCTACAGATCTTGGCTCTCAAACTATTGCTGCTACATGCAATGTACAAGCAACAAAATAGCCGTCACGCCTTTTTGAGAGCTGCCTTACTGCGTGTGAGCAAAACTCTGTATCCTCCAACCAAAATTTTCATCGGCTCACGTGCTCAACGTAGAATGGTCATTCAAAGTCCTCAGATTCCTGAGGCTCAAGCTATTCTGACCTCTACTTTGCACGAGCCATGCAACTATGACCTACAGGGAACGTCCCCTTTCTTGGGCATGCTGTTCACAGACGTGCTCGCCTCACACGCAATTTGTAAAAAAAATGGTCGTATCTGTGGTTCGCTCTTTCGCGCTATTACTGTCCTCGCAATTGAAACAGGCCCGGCCAAAAGCGGTATGGTTGCCAGGTATACTAACCACTGAGCTTTGGATATGGTTACGTGTGGATACACGGAATTCGCAAAACAACTTCGTAGCACGTCCTGTGGTACTGCGCTGTAGGACTGTTTGTCAGGATGGTTCATGTGCAGTGCGAGCGCAGAAGGACCGGAAGTTGTGTGCGGATTGGATCACGTTTTCCAGTTTGAATTTTCCTCACATCGCGGATGTTCGAGCTGGGAAGGCAGAAGAACAGAGGTTCGAATATTGAGGGGTTTTCAGCCCTAACGCAAACCCAGATTTTGCAATTTCACAAGAGTTTTAAAAGCCTCAGTACAGCTCCTGAAAAGAGTTTTTTGAGTAATAATGATACGGTGGCGAAGACATACCTTTAATAACCAGAGAAATGGTGGTAGCTGCTAGTTACTAGCAAGAGTAGATAAACAAGAGTGCGCAACTCCGGATCTCTCCTGCACAATCTGCAAATACCCCCGCCCACTGCAGAATTTTTGTGGGCGTCACCATTTTGCCGCAGAGCAGGGTAGAGTAGGCAAAGCCCGATTTTGCCAGTGAAGCTTCGATATTTTGCCGCAACATTTTGCTTTCTCATCGTTAATATTTTGCTTTCATTTTGCCAGACCACTCGATATTTTTGCTCCCTTTTTGCCCCCAAAAAAAAAAATGGTGTCACATGTGGGAAAAGTGACCGAAAGTGGGTCAAGTGTTGGCAAAAATGAGAAAAAGTGAGTCACGTTTTGCTAAAACTGTGCGAAATTGAGTCACGTGCACCGTGTAAGTGTAAAATCTTCAAATTTCCAGCGAACACACCGATATTTTGCTCCGTTTTGCTAGCAAATTCCCTTTCAGAATTCTTCGATATTTTGCTAGCATAATTGCTAGCAAAATCGGGCTATGCCTAGTCTGGGGCACGTGCTGGGCACTGGGCTTGTAGTGTAAGTCCGGCCAAGAGCACGAGGGAAAACTTTCCGAAAGACTCCCAGCGCGAGCGTCGTCGACAAGATTACGTCAACAAAAAAATCTGCCGTGGGCCTACCCATCCGCGAGTTGCACACACTTGTTTATCTACTCTTGATGGCAAGCGGACCGAGCTCGGGACAACCTTCCGGGTTTTGAGCTGACTGCATAGGCAGGAGCACCGGTGACCTCAGAGTTGAGGAAATTCCTAATTTTCGGTGCCATCTGTATCGTAATTTGTTAGGGCCCGGTCACACATGCACTCGGAAGTAGTGGATCCGCTGAAGCGACGTCGCAGGAGCGAACAAAACCATGGCAACGGCGAAAAGCAGAACTTCCGCCTCGGTGGAAACTCCAATCCGCTTCCTCCAAAATTTTCGAACCAAGACTGTCGCTTCTGCGGTTTCGCTTCAGCGGAAAGCACCACGGTCTGCTGTATAAGGACTTACTACAAGAAATTTGTATGCGTATGATGCCCATGCAACAAAATGCGTGCAAGATGGTCATTGACCTCGCCTATTGTCCGTACCGTATGCACCACAGCCCACTTTACTCTCATTTTCCGCCGAAGTAGGAGTTTGCCCTGTTTGTATGCGTGACCATACACACGTGGTTTCGCTGGAGCGACACCAGGCTCGCTGTTGCAGAACCTCCACGCTGAAGCGAACCCCAGTGCACATGGGACCGGGCCCTAAGTGTTCCCCTTTCAAATATCACCCTGAGCACTATGAGTTCAGGAGAGCAATATGGAACAAAAAAAGTGAAGATCTAAAGTCAAAATGTTGGTGGGTTTCCATAGTAATTTTTGAAATCAGATTTTGCGAAGAGGGGATGGTATGCTGTTGACTGCTTTGCTGAGATGCTTGTGTGGGTCATCTCTGTTTCTCCGCTACAGAGAGCAACGAGTCCGCTAACACTACCCAGGCTGCTACACCCACGACCAGTTACTCAATAACCAAACCAACGAGCGACCCAGCCACAACTACTCCAACCGAAGTCGTCTAATAGAGTGATGGTGATGAACAGTGCAGTGCATGAAGTGTCAGTAATTGTAACTAGTCACGCATAAACCGGGGGAATACTACCGACAGGACTAACCTGGTGCCCTTCCACTTACCCACCCATCTTCCATAGCATCCACAATTCGGTCCAGGAAACTCGACAGGCACATGCAATCGGTGTTACTCCAACGGAACGTTTCCAGGACGTGAAGAGCCTGGCTAACCAAGTGTGTTTCCAGTCCTGATAATTTCCTCCCATTGTAAATTTCAAATCTGCAATTTCAGATCAGTGAAAATCTGAGGCAGACTGATATCCCATAACCCACAACGGCTGAGTAATTATGTCGTATTTTAATTAGTAATTATGCATCTATTATTTGCAAGATGATGAGGGCAATAATAGATTGATCCCGACATAGCATACCTTAACTGGTTTAGCTTTGTTGTTGTGTATTGTACTAGCACATAGTATATACATAAGTCGTCTACATTACTTATTTATAAACAGATGTTCTCAGTTGTTACTTAGTCTTTTAATGTGTTCCCCAAGTTCTTTGACTGAGAATCTGGCAGTTTGGGCTCAAGTCATTTGGCTCCAGTTTTTTTTCTTTTTTCATTTCTAACTCTTGTTTCTAAGTTGAGGAAAAGTTCTCAATCTTCGGACTTAAGCTCTGGTCACAACTGGTGCGTGTCCGCGTGAAACCACGCGTTTGTGCGTATTTTGCTGGCTTTTGGTGCGCCATGCATACGGAAACGCGCCCAAATGGAAATTCCAGCATGTTGGAATTTGCAGCGCGTATCAGGCGCGTACCAGCCTACATGCCATTCACTTTGATTGGCGGGGTCAACAAATAAGTACTCGAAGGTGTCGCACGCGCTAAATTTGACACAGATTGCTGTTTGTAACAAAGCTTAGCAAAAGTACATAGCCCCCCAGAGTGTGCAACGCCTGTTCCAGCCCTGCATAGTCCCTGATACCAAGAGTCCATAACCCCCTGGGGGTTATGGACTCTTGCTGATACTGATAGGGTCTTGGTTGAGCCAGGTTTTACAAAATTAGGACAGGTATACCATGTCAAAATGTGTGGAGAAGCAGATCCCAAACCCAGGTTTTGGAGATTTAAAGTGGGTTTTTGATCCTCAATTCGGCCCAAATTGGACTTGCAAAAGCCAGCGGGACTGTTTCCGATGAATGGACTGTAGTAAAATCCCTTTTAATCAGGCTGCGAAAAATTCGCCGAAAATGAGGCTGATCGAAAATCGCTACGCTTTTCGCCGATTTTGGAGGGTTCCTTTGACAATCGTCGAAAATCGACCAAATCTTCTAATAATAAATTATTTCACAAATTTTGAGGCCAACATGCCAACAGTTCTTTTAGCCGATTTTCCAATATATTCCAGTTTTGCAGCCAATTGTCAAACAATCAACTGATTTTGCAGTCGAATCTGATGTATTTTTGACCCGAGCGAAAAGCCGAACAAGCGGAAAAAACGGGCCGGTTTGGGGAAAGCCTACACAGGGGACCTTTCGGAACCCGAGTTTTCCAAGTTGGAAGGTTGTTGGTTTGCGCCTTGGAGAAGTGTTGGACCTAGGTGTCAGGTCGCTGAATGTCTCAGTACTCCCGGCCTTGTCAGTTTTGTGCCATTTTGTCGCACACGCTGACTGTATAAAGATCTGGTTACGTTGGTGGACAGTTATCATAATATAACAAACAAACCAAAAAACTAACTAACTAATACTGCGACAAGAATACCATGTAACAGGAGATGAGCCCTCGCCACGGAGAACGGTTTTGGGAAGCAAAGATGCAATGCGCTTGAGAAAAGCCGAAGCCTTGCCTCGACCACCCGTGCCACAAACCAGCAATGGTGCTGGGATTCATGCTGCCATGGAGAATCATAATCAGTAAATTGATGTTGCTGTTTTTCTTTTTTCTTTTTTTCTTTTTTCTTTTTGGTTTCCCGTTCCCGGGGCCTTCTATTCGGTGCTCTTTGTAGTTGTACTTCTGTACTGTTTCATGTTGAGCTACATGTATCCGAATTCCAATAAACACCAAAAAAAGAACAAAAGAGAGAAAAAAACAGTCACATGTACCCATATATTTGGCGTTCCCCCTGAGCTACCCAAACACATATTGTGCTTGACCGCATTACGGCACGTTCGGTATCTCCGCCTTCTCCGTTAAATCATTTTAAACAAAATGGTTCTGCGCTCCGGCTCTCCGCCTTCTCCGCGAACACAAGAAAACTAGAGGAAAACAAACAAATTCAAGAAGCAAGAATGACAAGAAAGGCAGAAAGTATGAGAACATTTTATTGTTATAAGCCAGCAAAATTTACCCCAGGTCTCCAGTTTCAATTTCCAAACAACCCAGCACGGGAGTCTTCTGCAAGCTGCGCGCTCTGCTCAAGCACAATTCTGTGGGCGGGGGTATGCATATCACGAACGGCACATTGAGAGAAGTGGCACCCATGATCATGCAGTCCCTGTGCCAACACTAGTTTCCGGCTCGGGAAGCTACCTAGTGACTGGAAGTTGGCTACAGTCTTACCTATCTACAAAGAGAACGGCAAACATGCGTGGCCAGCTAACTACAGCCTGCAGGCCTATCTCTTTATGATGATGTTGTTGTTGTTGTTGCTGCTGCTGCTGCTGGTGCTACTGCCGTGGCTGTCGTTACAGTCCCTCTCGTTGTCAGGAAATGTTTGCTTGTGCCATTCTTCAACCAACCGACTTCAATTGTCACATGACTGACTCACGGCTGCCATCCAGAGCACACGAGAAGTCCATCGAACCGTCCACTCGGCAAACCTGCAAGAAAGCACCACTTCCTACTCAATACACAGTGTTTCGGGGAATTCACCCCTCATCAGTTGAGCTTGAGTAGGCTGAGGAAGATTGTGCCTGAAGAGCACGACTTATATAGTGCTCTCTAGGCAACGACATCACCAGGGATACAAACTTACAGAGACGCTCCGTTTCCAGCGCGAAAAACATCTCGTGAACACCAGATAGCAGCGTGAGTCAGTGTCGCTCTTGGAGGTGCTGAACAGACGCTGAGGACCGTTTGCCATTCACAACGTTGTTGCCTCCAAACCATCTAATTCGCATGCCCGCGCCGGGGACAACTCTGTGAAGAAGAGGTTGGTGCGACTTCGGCATCCTCACGACTGCCATCCAGTCCAGAGCACACGAGAAATCCATCGAACCGTCCACTAGGCAAATGATGAGGGATGAATTCCCCAAAACACTGTTTTTTGAGCAGGGAGTGGTGCTTTCTTGCAGGTTTGCCAAGTGGGCGGTTCGATGGACTTCTCGTGCGCTCTGCATGGTAGTCGTGAGTTAGTCAAGTGAGAATTCAAGTCGGCAGGAATAGCGCAAGCTCCCACGTATGGAGCAACACACAATTCCCCAATTGTCGCCGAGGTAGCACCAACCTCTTCTTCACATTCTTCATCCAGTTGAATTTTTATGGTTTTGTATGTTTGTATGCGCATTTGTTAATTTTGCTCCTGAAGTGTCCTCCTTGTTACTTTGCAACATTCCTCCTCCTTCCTACACCCCATTAAATATCACATTCGCTTCCATGTAATTGAGCTTGTAGCCCATGTGTACTTGCGAATTCAAATAAAAAACATACAATACAATCTCCCTGCTGCCGGCCGTAGCCAAGATTCTGGACGCCATCATCGCCGAGCACCTCACCAGCTTCCTCAATAGGCAGGGATTAATAACCGACCGAAAAATGTGAAATGGAATAAAAACAATATTTGTAAAAAAAAAATTAAAATTAAAATTCAATATCGAACACGAATAAAATAAAATAAACAATATCACCTGGGCATGGCCCTCAGCAGCAACTGTGCGGACCCATTAATTGTGCAGCGCCGTGAGGACATCAGCAGCGCCCCCGTTCGGACGGAAACCATACTGGGTGTCAGCAAGTACGGAGTGTCTCTCCAAGTAGTTGGTGATTTGACTGTTGATAATAGCCTCCATTACCTTGGATAGTACGGATAAGAGAGAGACTGGGCGATAGTTGGCTGGTGCTGACCGCGCGGCCTTCTTGTAAACAGGGAAAACGTGTGGTAGCTTCCAGATTGTTGGTTGGACACCATGGCGATAACAAAGTGAGAACAATTGCGCGACAATGGATGACAGTTCGATGGAACAATGCTTCAAGACTTGAGCTGGTATCCCGTCTGGGCCCGTTGCTTTGGAGGTATCCAACTTGGCGTGGCGGCGGCGAACCTCTGGAACACGGGAGCAAATGTTGGATAGAGCCTCGTACGCAGGGTGTTGCATGTCAGGTAGATCTTCGGGACGTAGATCGGTTAGACCGAGGCTGCATTTGTCGGCAAAATATCGTGCAAAGCCGTTAGCTTTGTCCTTGCTTGAGTGATACTATGTTCCGTCGCTATCGATCAGCAGGGGTATGTTTGAAGATCGGGAGATTCATGCTGCTTTCTTAGCATTGGACCACCATTGCTTGTCACTGAGGGACCGGGAGCTTAGTTGCCGCCGAACACGGTCGTCACTGGCAGTGCGGTCTGACTGCAAGGTGTGAACAGCATTGCCGACAGAGGCAATAAAGGAGGCCTTCAGGACGTTATTGGCAAGGTTCCTCCTCCATGCTTTCCAACATCTCTCCTTGGCCTCGACAGCGGAGCTGCATTCTGGTGTCCACCAAGACGGGTCGGATGGCCGGGTAACGAGTACCTTGGAGGGAATAACCTGCTCCATTCCGCAAAGAATGCCAGCAGTCACTCTCTCGCACGATTGATTGGGGTCATCGGATAGCAGTGAATGCCAGTCTAGCCTACGGAAGTGTGCCCTCAGCCGGCTCCAGTCGGCATAGGCATAGCGCCAAACCTTGCGGGAGGTGGTAGGTTCCCGCCTCGGGTCTACAGCTTGGAAGTTAGAGACAACTACAGCATGATCGGACGCCCGAGGGGAGCATGGATTGAAGTGGACACTGGGGTGAAAAATTTGATATGATTAGAATGGATGTACTTCGGAATCTCACAGCCTAGCATTTCCCTCTAGTTGGCCTGACCTAGCACATCTCAACTCTCACGTCCATTGAAAGTCTACTTTCATGACCAATGTTGATGATCTAAGGAGAGATACCTAGACGCACCGTTTTCTTCACTCCCTAAAAACCAAAATAACTAACCTTGTTCTTAATCTTTTCTCCCTTTCCATCGTCATCATAACAGTGGGCATGATTGCCAGTTTGACTTGCGATGTAAAATAAAAGCAATACAAAGCAATACAAACAGTGCCCTTACCATCTACAACTCACTCCCTATCGACATCACAACCTAACCTCGTAGAAATTCTTTCCGAAACAATGCATCCAGTCTTCTTTTGAGCAGTACCTGTTCCTGTTCCCCGCATCCCCCTGGTTTCTGATATAATAAAAAATAGTAAATATTCTTGATGTTGGAAGTTATGCTCGCATATTCAAAAACATGCAAGGGAAACATCAATGACATTGTTCACGAATACAACAGATACATCATACAGGGAGAGTAAGTAATCCCTCCTCCGTTTTGTATACGCGCACGCGCACGCGTGGTAGATAAATCCATTTGGCATGACTTTCGATCGAGGTTGAGGTCACCGTAGAGATAGGTGAACTCGAAGCCAACACCTCTCACTTTCGCTCTACTGCACCTTTGGGACCTATGCGATCCTTGTCCCAGGTTGTGGTAGTGGCTCCACAGAACAGGACAGGTGTGTGTGTGTGCGCGCGTGCGCGCATGTGTGTGTGTGTGTGTGTGTGTAAGTGTGGTTTCTGAATTTTTCTCACAATCGTATAAGTTTCATTTTTTCGTGAAAACCCAGCTACACTGTGACCGGTACAATCGCATGTCGTTTATCTGGCGGTCAGTCACATGGCATGTCAGGTATCCAACAGCAACGCACTACTAGCTTATAGACCTTATATTTAGCCCTTTATGTACGGAAAAATGTACGCAGACTGAATTTGATCTCGACTCACCTCAAATTCCATAATTCTCTGGTCATAACTTTGGTCTCCTTTTGACGATTTTTTCAATCTTGGGCGTTGTAACAGTCCAACTAACTTCAGTAGTCATTCTTGGAATAAGCAATGATCCTTGCCATAATGCATTCTTATATACATGAACAAGCAATGATGGACTTAACACCTAACAGCAGCAGCGTGATAATAGCAGGTGATAAGTGTATCCTATTCCTAATGTTAGTAGTAACAGTGAATCTGTTACACCATTCCCCCCTCTCAACTGTCAGAACAGTACCAATTCGAAGGAACAGTTATGGTAACTAATGATCATGCATGGATATGTGGAATGCATGGTAGCCGAAAACAACACTGATGAACTCAAGATCCAGTGCCTGTCCTCTGCAAATAACGCCTGGCTGGCAGGGAAGCACTATCCTAATCATGCAGAATGCTACATTTCTATTGCAACACGTAGAAACTAGCAATACAACTGTGGCTGCCAATAATTTTAATAGCAATTTTATGAAAAACGGTCCAGGTAGGTTTTCAGCGGAATAATAGCGTTTCCTGCTTCATCCATCAAGTATTCCTCCGGATCCCAGGTGGCATCTCGGTAGCCCTTCCATTTCACTAGGTACTGCGTGCGCCGTCCTCTCTTCTTGTGCGACAACACCTTTTCGACAATGTACCGCGTATGGCCATCCGCATCGGTTAGGGGTGGAGGTGCCGGCTGAGTACGGCCCGGTATCTCATTGCCATGGTACAGCTTGAGGGCAGCAATATTGAACACTGGATGGGCCCGAATGATTCTTGGAAGAGCTAATCTGTACGCATTAAGGCTCAAGTGGTATGGGCCGTTCAAGGTGCAGAAGAAAGTGGCCCCGAATGCGTACAGATTAGCTCTTGAGTGGTCATCAAGCTCGGGAACTTGTAAGCTAAGCCGCGAAAATTTGTTGATGTATTCGTCAAGAGTCTCATCTTGGTGAAGAGCGAATAAGTCGATGCGCGCCTGTTCCCTGTCATAAACCGGGCCGTACACTTCTCCCAGCTTGCTCTTCAGGTCTGGCCAGTCGGAAAACAGCGTGTTTGCCTCCTGAGAGGCGGTAAACCAAAGACGAGCGTTGCCCTCCAGAAAACTCGCCGCGTAGCTCAAGCGCTCCTCCGCGTTGTCCAGCTGCAGGGACTTCATGGCGAGTTCGATGGCGAAGGCCCACTCCTTGAACTCTCTTGTATCTCCACGAAACACAGGCGGAGACTTAACATGGCGCATGCGTGGCCTCTCTCCGCTGGGAGCTTGAGCACGTCTTGGCGTTTGATCTGATCCATCGCACTGACCGAGTGCGATAAGGTGATTCAGACGCTTCTGAATCTCGAATATACCATAGGCGACTAATGCGGCCACTGCGCATAGCCCGAACATGACGAAAAGAAAAACCATCCTCTTGCTACCAGTGAAGCGATGAAGCAGGAAACGCTATTATTCCGCTGAAAACCTACCTGGACCGTTTTTCATAAAATTGCTATTTAATTGGCAGCCACAGTTGTATTGCTAGTTTCTATGTGTTGCAATAGAAATGTAGCATTCTGCATGATTAGGATAGTGCTTCCTCGCCAGCCAGGCGTTATTTGCAGAGGACATGCACTGGATCTTGAGTTCATCAGTGTTGTTTTCGGCTGCCATGCATTCCACATATCCATGCATGATCATTAGTTACCATAACTGTTCCTTCGAATTGGTACTGTTCTGACAGTTGAGAGGGGGAATGGTGTAACAGATTCACTGTTACTACTAACACTAGGAATAGGATACACTTATCACCTGCTATTATCACGCTGCTGCTGTTAGGTGTTATGTCCATCATTGCTTGTTCATGTATAATAAGAATGCATTATGGCAAGGATCATTGCTTATTCCAAGAATGACTACTGAAGTTAGTTGGACTGTTACACTACCAATCGAGTTCTCTCTGGATGTGAATCAAGGAATTGCGAATCAGATCTCAGCAGGGTATGATAGTGACCCAGAGCTTTCGCCAGTAATCAAGCGCTTGATGGCTTGCAGCGAAGACGCCATGCATGAGCGATACGTCTGGAACAGTGTGGACCGGCGGCTGTACCTAGTAACATCGGGCGATGCTCGCCTCTGCATTCCTCGCGGTCCGGTACGGCTGCAACTGCTCAAACAGAATCATGATTGCCTGACGGCCGGCCATCCGGGGAGAGACAGGACCTACCTGAAGCTGAGCAGATACTTCTATTGGCCAGGCATGAGAAGTACTGTGAAGGACTTCGTTAAATCTTGCGACCGGTGCCAACGCGTAAAGGGTAGCCAGACCAAGGCAGGACTGTTGCAGTCCCTTCCAGTCCCCGAACAGCCCTGGACAGACATCAGCATGGATTTCATCATGGCACTGCCGCTGACCTGCCGAGGACATAGCGCCATTCTAACCTTTGTGGACCGTCTGACGAAGTTTGTGCACCTGATCCCGACGACTGTTCATGTTGACTCTAAGGAGGCAGCCCGATTGTACGTGGATCATGTGTTTGCTGCCCATGGCTTGAGCAAAACGATAGTTTGTGATCGAGATCCGCGATTCACGTCGGCGTTCTTCAAGGAGGTTTTCAGTATTCTTGGCGTGGAGCTAAAAATGAGCACGGCCAACCACCCGCAGACCGATGGCATGACTGAGCGTGTGAACCGTGTCATTGAGGATACGCTAAGAGCTTTCGTCAACCATAGGCAAAACAATTGGGATGAACTCCTATCGCTATGTGAGTTTGCGATCAACAATGCCGATCAAGCGTCAACAGGTAACACGCCATTTTTCCTCAACCATGGATGCCATCCAGTTACTCCCTCGAGCTTATTGACGAAGCAGAAAGCTGGAGCTGGCATGGACACAAATGGTCCGCTGTCATGGCTGGATGGCCGCGTAGAGGCACTACGTGAGGCACAGGATGCCATCGTGGCGGCGCAGGCCCGGCAATCATTGTATGCGGATCGAGGACGGGTGGAGGACGCCCTGAAGGAGGGGGATGAGGTGTTGGTCTTCAGGGACTTCCTGCTGACGCCCGAGGAACGAGACAGGCCTTCACACAAACGCAGCGGAAGCGTGCTGGGCCCATAACCCAGAGGTCGATGGATCGTAACCATCCTCTGCTACCAGTGTAACAGTCCAACTAACTTCAGTAGTCATTCTTGGAATAAGCAATGATCCTTGCCATAATGCATTCTTATATACATGAACAAGCAATGATGGACATAACACCTAACAGCAGCAGCGTGATAATAGCAGGTGATAAGTGTATCCTATTCCTAGTGTTAGTAGTAACAGTGAATCTGTTACAGGCGTCCTGGAAAGCTCGTCGCAAGAGGAACACATTAGACACCCTTAGCAAAAAACGTTATGTTGTAACGGTACTATCGTAAGGAGGAAAATACCGTGATTTGGGTTCGACCTTTAGCAAGATGCATGCTATTTTTAGAACGCTGTTGCCACGAGAATAGCTTTGACTTCGCGTGGTACAACCATTTTTGTCACCATAAAGTAAAAGTAAAGTAAATTATCGTATCCGTTCCCGAAGGGAACTCACGACGGCCGCTAACACCCGATAAACCCTACTTGTCACCATATACGCGATACAAGGTGAAATGCGTACGGACTACGCAATATTTGGCCAAAACACGTACCGTTGGTCACAACGATAAATCAGCCCCCATAACGTTTATTATCCATATAAAAACCGCTCTGTGAGCGGTTCTGAAAAACCTTTACTGGTACTGCCCCGTCGTAAAAGTAAGAAATTAGAACTGGCCCATTGTCCCCCCAAATGCGAACTGATCCACCTAAATCGCGAATGACGGGACCCGAACGCACCAGTAGCACGAGGTCGGGAGGGCACAGGACAGCAATTATCATAGGGTAACACCACCTACCGCTAGTACAGTACATGGCCTATAGTCCGGACCAACGTCCCCATCTGCATCCACAGGTAGGAACCTCGTGCTACTGGTGCGTTCGGGTCCCGTCATTCGCGATTTAGGTGGATCAGTTCGCATTTGGGGGGACAATGGGCCAGTTCTAATTTCTTACTTTTACGACGGGGCAGTACCAGTAAAGGTTTTTCAGAACCGCTCACAGAGCGGTTTTTATATGGATAATTTCAGTTCTTTTTCCGTTCCCTCCCCACCCCAACCCCGAAGGTAAACATGATGACCACGCGCGCGATGTACTGTATGTAGCCATGAGACTGCAATAACACACTGATACATACCAGCCCTCCCGCCTCGCTACCCCGCACACAGATACACAAACATGCGTATACACACGGCACACACACGTGGCCACGCACATGCACACGACACAAACAGGAAATTCTTCATATATAATGCCATGCAAAGCAGTGGCCACAGTACTTGAGGAAGTCAGTTGTGAAACAAAATAATAATAACTTCGCTAATAACGACTGGGGATATAACGACAATTCGCGAATAACGACAGAATTTCCATGCCCAGAGCAAAGTCCCATCCAACTGTAATACAATCATATGATGGGACTTCGGGTATAACGACACTTCGCGAATAAGGACACTTTTCTGATGCCCCGCCGAGTGTAAAAAAATAAATAATAAAAAAGTAAATTATCATGTCCGTTCCCAAAGGGAACTCACGACGGCCGCTAACACCCGGTAAATCCTAGCGGCAGATGCAGCGCCTAACAGTGGGGGTGAGTGGATAAGTCTCACAATCACTGGCACAAGTGCCGAGAACGACCCCATTAGCTGCATCAAGAGTCCATAACCCCCCAGAGTGTGCAACTCGTGATCCTTCTCAGCACAAATCAGTGCCGCAACGAAATCCAAACTTCATACGTCATGTAGTGAGTAGCTATGACGAAATGGGAAGTTTGGCCCGGACCTACTTCGCCCGTTTGCCCAATTTGGGGTCTTTCTTTACGAATCCACGGTCAGGTATTGTACGTAACACGCCTGGAAAGGCTCGAGTACACAAAGAATTATTTTAGAGTTGTCGAACAGTTTTCTCTTTTGAGTGTCTCTCCGATAAGAGAAGAACAATGGCCACTGTTGAACCTAAAGCAAAGCGCTCCCCATTGTCGCCGGAGTGCAGTGTCTCTGTGGACGATATTCGTCAGTTTTTGTTCTATCTGGGCTCCTCATTTTCTTCTCTCGATTGTCGAGTGTTGGAAATTGTTACTTCCAGCACCTGGATAGAGATTTATTGCTCGAAGTCTGTGCTTCTCACATGCAATGGAACACCCGTCAATTTGAACCGTCTGGTTGTGAACCCAGCAGGAACATTCACTGCAGGTTGAAGCACATCTACTTCGAAATCGATCGGGTCTTCATGCCGTGTGCCAAGAGCTATTTCCATCAAATCTTGTAAATCTATATCCATGCCTATTCTTGCTATCCCGGAGTCACGAACTCTCCCAATACAATACAAGCTTTTCAGACAACGAGCAGAGAAACTCTCTTCAAATAAAAAAATTCTGTGACTGTGAAATCAAAGCCGTTCTGCTGACACTGCATAGCCCGTGCGCGTGCAGCAAACGTTTTACGTGACACTTCCGTGGCTTGCTTCAAAGCAACCTTCAACTTGGAACCCCCGCCGGATGTACCAGATATGCACATGGGGATATGGCCCCATCCGCCCATGCTTGCCCGGGGACCGGATGACGCAATGTTTGGATTTCGTTGCGCCAGACCCCAACCTGGAGTTGCACACTCTGGGGGGTTATGGACTCTTGCTGCATCCATGTACCCCTTGTGCCTGGCCACAAGTTCCCAGTTGACTGTGGGTACCAGCATGGCTGGAAAAACCGCTCCCAGGCAGGACTTGAACCAGGTACCTCTCGTATCTCAATCATGGTCTTTGACCAACCCACTGTGCCTTCCTGGTATGTGTCGTTATACACAAAGTTGACTGTACAATGTGTAGACAAGCTGACGGCCAACGCACAACATAGCAAACATGACATTTGCTCAAGGATTGCAGTTTGCAGACCACGCCATGGAAGCAGCGAATACAGAATGTAATATCATACAAAGTGACAAGCAAGGAAGTGGCCACCATACACCAGAAACTTGCAGAAAGTCACATATCTGACAGGTAGAGAAGTGAACAGCAATCTGGTACAGCCCACACAAGACAAAGCTGACCTGATACTCGTCCCAGGATCGTAAGTGGCAGATCATTTTCAATGCATAACATGCAGGTGTACGTTACACGCATGGACAAAATCTGACCGTGTCGCCAGCACACAATGTCATCACAAGTATACCCCACAACTTACACATATGCACAGTAGAAGCACAATGAAAGCAATGGAAAAGTACGATGTGGTTGCTGAAGCATCTTCACACTTCAAATTCAGACTTCAATGTGGTCAACACAGGATGATATGCCTGCAAGATACAAGTGATGCAGAAAGAAAGCAGAATGTCGTGAGGTAGGCTATGAGACACCCGCACAAACGGGTCACCTACATGACTGATGATTGTATGTTCAGGGCTAGTGCACTCACACGCAGAATTATCATATTCGAGCATTTCCCAAACTGAGAAGTGCAATGAAATCCACTTGCATGCAGAGGAGCAATTTTGCAGTGTGATGCGTAATTTGACACGATCTGCGATGCTGCGTGCGATGCAAACTCGCGCAAAATATCATTCACGGAATGACGGCAAGAGGTCAGTGATGCAAAAACGCCCTGCTGACATGTGTCTCAAAGCTCAATAAGAATGCGTTTGTTACCATGGCACTCGCATAGCCGGTACAACTGGTACAAATGTGCAAGCAATTCATGAATCCTTCGTCTGGTCTCCTCAGATAACCACTGCAAGGCTGCGACGACAACCTTCGGCCTGACAAGGTGCTTCCAGACAATCTTCGCACTGGTTGGTACACAGTTCACTATGATGTTTGTATTGTCAGCACACAAGTCATGCATGAGACGCGGGTTGCCGTCAATTGGCAATGGAAGGTTTAGTATTTTGTTCTTGGCACCTCACTCGCTTTGAATGCGGTTGACTGCCATGCTTTGTGTCTAGCTTGTAACATGTCTGAAAGGGTTCCACTTTTTGAATGAGTAATTTTTCGAATGAGTTTAGTCGCGACAAGCACTGGGGTACAGGGTGAAGGTGCAAGTCATTGAGAACGCAAGATGGCGACATGCTGTCTTTCTTCACGTACAGTTTGCAAACCCTTCAAATGAACATGGCGTATGTAGCGTGCGACTGTACACCATTAACTATTAGCAAGATATACACAAACACCTTAAACGTAACGAACTACAAGAATAGAGTGAGTACAATGCGCTGTCGACCTGATAACGTGTTGAATGATAATAGGTATACCGTCCCACCTAACCGTACCCTTCATCATTCCTCATTCACCATCGCGCGATACCCTGGCACACACTAGCAACATATCAAGGGATGCCTTACCGTCGCCTAGAGGGGACGTCTTCGCAGCAGTGTTTTTCGTCCTGCGCATTCAGTCCGCCGACGCGACAGAGTTTACGGGCCCGTTCCAGTTGCAGAAGACATTCGATTCATCGGGCCAGTGCAGCAACAGGTCCGTGGGCACACAGGGGCAGAGGAAAGACATTGTGAGTGGACAAGAAATATGCAGTGGCAAGTGCCATGAATGTCAAGTTCTCATTTCTAATTGAGCTATTACTTACAGTCCTGCCATTGCTCGCTCGTCCTGATTCCTCCTCGTTCGTCTGTGTCCACTTCTGCCGTTCTCCTCCCCGTCACGGCGTCAGGTCAGTGCATTCTCATTAATTTCTCAATGGCACTTTTCGGGACGGGGGTACCGGAAGGAGTTCGCACGATGCCTCCAAAGGCCTAGAGCGGACGTCTAGTCTTTGCAGCAAAATGTTTCGTCGGTGGACGGGACAGCGTTTACGGGGCCGTTCCATGATCCAGTTGCAGAAGACATTCATCAATGGCACTTTACGGTACGGGGGTACCGGAAGGAGTTCGCACCATGTCTCCAAAGACCTAGAACGGACGTCTCTGCAGCAATATTTTTCGTCCTGCGCATTCAGCCCGCCGACGCGACAGCGTTTACGGGGTCGTTCCACTTGCAGAAGACATTCACCGATCATCAATGGCACTTTGCGGTACGGGGGTGCCGGAAGGAGTTCCCACGATGTCTCCAAAGGCCTAGAGCGGACGTCTTTGTAGCAATTATGTTTGCCCTGCGCATTCAGTCCGCCGATGCGACAGCGTTGGGGCGTTCCAGGTGCAGAAGACATTCATCAATGGCACTTTGTGGTACGGGGTACGGAAAAGGGCCTCCTCGTTCGACTTCTGCAGTTCTCCTTCCCGTCAGGGGTACCGAAAGGGGCCTCCTCGTTCGTCTTCGTCGACTTCTGCATTGGCACAAAGCAGACCGCTGACGGGGTCACGTGTCAACAAAGTATCAACAACGTGTCGACAAAGTGTCGACCATGTGTATAGCGGTACACTCAGCGGTACACTAATTCTCGTGCCATTCTCGTGTCACAAAACTAGAACATCGAGTACCAGTATGGAAAGGCTTTAGACAGGAAGCCTTTCCAATAGGCCTTATGCACATTGTACAGATGCACGAAATCCCGTATAATCTTGTAGAATCCCGTAGACCCGGTTGGGTGTTGAATGTGCAGGACCCTATTGTGTTTACTGCTATTTCCACTATGAAATGGGCCATGAAGGCATTTCATACGAAATCTTTTTCCGGCAGAGATCTAGCTAGTCGTTAGTTCAATCCCAAAGTGAAGAAGGCTTGAAAAGTGATCGTTTGCCATGAATTGTGAGGCTAAATGGGTCAAACGCGCATGTATAGCACACAATGAACACCCAACCGGGTATGTACACACCTACGGCCATAGTACAGAACTTCGTACATCTGTACAATGTGCATAAGGACTATACGCTGCAGCTTCAACGCTTTTTGGGTGATCAAGGTACGAATACCATAAAAAAATAGCGTTACCGTTGTTTGCTAAGGGTGTCTATTGAGCCCACACTTGCCACCACGAAGGTCAAAACGCCAGCGCTACAACCCAGCGTCTTAGTTGCAACGCCAATATTCCGACAGAAGTCGTCTTGTATCAGCCATTTTGCTCTCCTTGCTTGTAACAACTAAATTTTTATTTTAAAAAATTCACAAACTGCCACGAGTACTACTTCAAAGTAACTTTATTAGGATGACCCAACGGCTGACCGCCTATCGTGGGGTCCGTCGCATTGAAGGATGATGGTACAAGAGAGTACAGATTGGGAAAGGGGGGGGGGGGACTACGATGAACAGGGTAACGGCATGCCAGCGAGTAGACCTGAATACTGACAAGAATGTTTGCGCAGCTCTCTCTTGAATACATTGACAGAAGATTCCGAGGTCAATGTGGGTGGGAGACAATTCCATAAAAGGGAGGTTTTGAATAAAAAAAGTGATTTGAACGTTGTCAAGGCTTTGGGGAGGATAATGGACCGTATGCGTGTTAAAACAAAATGGCGTCACGATTTATTGAAAGTGGTATAGTTGGTGGTACGAGTGTTCAAACCCATTTGAACTTCATACTGTTCGTCTTCTTTTTGACATGCTCTCTTTCCATCGTCCTTAGCTTTTGTTTGTTGAGAGCTGTTTGGGCTTTCTCCTATACCTCTGGGGAATGCCAAGTGATGGTTTTGAGAGGCTGGTGATGGCTGTGAGCGAGAGTTTGCCGATTGGCGTCGTCCTCGCTATAGCGATGAAAATACTAGTTACTGCGCACCTGGCAGATATCACAACACGTCGGAGCGTCCAGGAGAAAAGGAATCTTGGGTTTTCACTGGAATCTAGTTCCTCCAGCATCGTGTAGCCCACCGTCGGTGAATGGCGGTCCAGAAAGGTCGAACCTGGTCTTCTGCAGCATCTCGCAGTCCTGCGAGGCACACTGAATACGCCTGTCATGTATTTTACAAATATAAATCACGAAGTAGTGGACTTTATAGTGATGAGTCTATCCTGTATGCTGCAAAAGACGCAGGAAATGTGACTGGTGTCCGTACACTGGACGCCAATATCATCCCAGTCTTCTCCTGCAGGATCTGTTTGACATTGACATACCGGTATGCAGTGGGGCGACATTGGCCTGGTTTGGCAGCTATCTGCCTGGGTGGATGTAGCAGGTTTGCATTGGCGCGTCGTCCAGTCCGACATTTTCTTTTAACTGTGGAGTGTGGAGTACCGGCAGGGTTTGAGAGGTTGCTCGTGCTGCAAACACATCTCTACTGCCTGTCTCGTCCTGGAAGTGCCGTCTCGCCGCTTCCTTGCTCTACAGTCACGCCGTTATTTCGCTTTGTTTCGTGGTGCAGCTCAAAACCTGCCCAAACAACTGTGAGCTCGCAACATGGTATGGACAAATTGCACCACTCATGCTGGTTAACTAAAACCGGGATAGTTGAGTAAGCGAGTTCACTCCCTGGGCCATGGCAAGATCTGTTCAGCGCGGGCTATTCAAACCTCCAAGTGCATAGTCACCTATCGATCCATGCGATGGTGGTTAACCTACAAAGAGCCAAGGTCTACGAGTACTACTATTGGATGCTGTCTACATGCAGTCAACAAAATCGAAGTACCTCAGTATGCCCCAGAATAGGGCATGTGCATCTATAGCATGACACAACAGGGGTTCTGGCGGCACCTGTCAAACAAGCAGTAGCGACTAGTGCCAGCTACCTATTGGAGGCTAGCCGCTACAGTCTGTCACTGGAGATAATTATTAGGTTCACTGTTTAGACTGAGCACAATCAATGATGCCCAATCAATCTGCCCAATGTGTGTTCTGTTCCACCTAATTATAACGTCCCATCGCATCAACCCTACTACACGCACATGTCGTCACTCTAGCATGACTTGTGTTATTATTGTTTATTTTGATTCGCACGATAAATAGAGCACAATAGACGTTAACTTGACCGAAGGATAAAGGCGACTGCAGATAGAGGAACACATTGAGGTACAGGCACCGGCATCAATACAGTATCAGAGAGAAACAAACAAAAATGAGAGGTACGCAGAAAAAACTCTCGTAAGCCCAAGGGGAAGTGGTTGATGAGGGATGAATGCACTCTCCACGCTCATCTACACTGTTCGTGGAAATGCACACATACATACAATAATATACAACATAGCAATAGCATGCACAGAACCGAACAATTTCATGTTCACACATGCAAGCACAGACCTGAACATTAGAACCAAAAGCCGATACAGACAATATCCCCATACACACAGACGCACACACACACACACACACACACACACACACACACACACACACACACACACACACACAAACACACACACACACACAATGTCCCATGTATGCGCCCGTGGCGAGAAAAGCACGCAAATCTACAAATGCACTGGATGTGAACCCACAGATTTTCTCTTATAGCAACGATAGCGGATCTGATTCTGAATGAAACACACACACACACAATAAAATCATTGAATGCCCATCTGCAGATGATGGCAGGTCCTGAAAGAACAGGCAGTGTTCCAGTAATGGGGAACAGAACTTCGAGTGGCGAGTGAGGTACACACACACACACGTGCGTGCGCGGGCACACACTTAAGTATTCAGAAATAGAATTTGACATTGTAGTATTCATTGGTTGGGGAATGGAAAGGAAAATAAAACATTGCTGTAGGTTATTGTTGTAAGGACACTGGGAGCACAACAGAAAGGTAAGCAACTTGCTTTGAAGCAAAGAAAGTTATTATTCCACGGATCTCAGAAGGAAGGAACGTTCCAGAATGCTGCACTGGCAACAGGCGGCCTGCATGTGCGCGGCCCCTGCAGTCGGTCCAGCTGCCGGCCTTGCAGTGCTGAAAAGAATGTGCAGTACAGCATGTCACATAGTATCGCAGCCAAATAGGCGCTGGGAAGTCCTAGTTATGTGCTCACCTATACCACGATGCACCGATCTTCTGAGCTACTTTGGCAACAACTTTGTCCACTTGAGACTCCCATGGGCTGAGCCAGTTGTTGAGGGCTGCACCAAGGTGGACGGCAATGACCGCTGATGGCAAGGCAATCCATGACACACAGTCACTAGGGCATCGTCAACATGGCGCTGAGGCTGGATCGATAAAATCAACCTTTAGACTGTCGCGGGGTTGACAACGAGGCCGCTGTCTCGAAGCTAGTCAGTCAGCCTGGTCACCGCCATTGACGAACCAGTCGCCACCGCCAGCAGTGGCGGTAGGTTGTGACAATTGTGGTGCAATATTGGCAGCAAATTCAGTACTTAGGATAAGATGAGTGACAAAGGGAAAGTTGTGTTTGATAATATTGAAGTGAACAGGGATGATCACAAACCCTGCGCGTACTCCACCGTGAGTTACAAGAAAATTCCGGACTGGCCGACGAGCAAACGCCAACCTGCTACATCCAACCAGGCAGATACTATTACGATAGCTGCCAAACCAGGTCAATGCCGACCTACTGCATAATGTCAATGTCAAACAGATCCTGCAGGAGAAGACTGGGGTGTTGGCGTCCAGTCACTGAGTGTACAGACACCAGTCACATTTCCTGTGTCTTTTGCAGCATACAGGCTGAGACTCATCACTGTAGAGTCCACTACTGCATGAGTTTTATTTGTACAATACATGGCAGGCGTACACGGTGTGCCTTGCAGGACTGCGAGGTGCTGCAGAAGACCAGGTTCGACCTTTCTGGACCGCCAATCACCGACGGTAGGCTACACGATGCTGGAGGAACTAGATTCCAGTGAAAACCCAAGATTCCTTTTCTCCTGGACGCTCCGACGTGTTGTGATATCTGCCAGGTGCGCAGTAACTAGTATTTTCATCGCTACAGCGAGGACGACGCCGATCGGCAAACTCTCGCTCACAGCCATCACCAGCCTCTCAAAACCATCACTTGGCATCCCCCAGAGGTACAGGAGAAAGCCAAAACAGCTCACAACAAACAAAAGCTAAGGACGATGGAAAGAGAGCATGTCAAAAAGAAGACGAACAGTATGAAGTTCAAATGGTTTTGAACACTCGTACCACCAACTATGCCACTTTCAATAAATCGTGACGCCATTTTATTTTAACATGAATATCGCGGATTTTGTTGGGGCGTCTCTCACTACGGGAAATAGTAAAACTGAACTGAGCCCAGGTGTTCCGGTATTTTAAAATAAATTTGTGCAATGACGTAACTAGGCTAATGAATTGTCTACGGTAGTACTGCAGTGATTCTAGTCTGGCGAATGCGTTCAGATCTTGCTTTGGTGTGTCGAAGGCAAATCGAAACTTACGCCGTCGCAAGTACGACCTGATGAATCTTGCTTGGAGTTTGTCTAGCTCACACAAATCAGAAGCAGGTAGCCGGTACGCCCACACCACAACACCATACTCTATAACGGGTCGAACGTAGCTCTTGTAAAGGAGCATCATGGCTTTGGGAGTAAGGCGCTGGGCCATGTAACATAGCAACGTAATTCTCTGTTGGAATTTTCCACGCATATCTATGTAATGCTGGTGGAAGTTCAGATTAGCGGTGAAGCGAATTCCCAGATGTTTCAGCACATCGGTACCGTTGAGAGGAGCCCCATCTATTTGGTATGCTGCAGCTGTGGACGGCGATACCAACTTGTAGGAATAGCTGATGACAGAGGTTTTCGATGGGGAAAACTCGTCTCCTCTAGCTCGAGCCCAGGTTTGGCACGCTTGTATATCGACTTGCAATGCTGGGCTGGACGGAGTGTGTTCGTATGGGTGGAGTAAAGTCACATCATCCGCAAACAGGAAGGTATGGGAATGCATTATGGTAGTAGGTAGGTCATTAATGTAGATTAAGAACAAGAGAGGTGATAAATGAGGTGATAAAAAAAATGATAAATGAGGTGATAAATGTGAGCCCTGCGGCACACCACAGTTGGTGATCTTCGGTAACGATGTGCATGACCCAACTTGTACCGCTATCTGTCTGTCCTGCAAGTAGCTCCGTATCCATGCAGTGACTTTGGGGTCTGAGAACCTACCGATCTGATCAAGGAGAGTGGAGTGGACCCCTCTTTGATCCCCTTCGCTCAGCCCGATTATCAGTTCACTCCATCTTCCTACGGTGCACTGCTTTTACTATTGTTTTGTCCTTTCCCAATCTCAAATTCTCCCCATTATCCTTTGCAAAGCCGGTGCTCCCCTCTTGGATGCACATGTTTCTTTTCTCCTATGTATCGGCGCACAGGAGTAACGATGATTCCGAGACCTTTGGTCGGAGGAGTTACTTTTGCCCCGCCCCCACTTCCATCCAATATGCCACCGCCCCCGCTGTGCAGCATCTGATGGTACTGTGGTATTCAGTGAAAAAGAAAAAAAAAAGAGGGAATGCGGTTTGTGCTCTTGGTACGACAAAAAAAGCCAGCACAAAACCTACCACGACTCACTCTTGCTGGGTACTCTTCCGCAAGTAGTTTGACAAGATCCTCCTCTTGGATAGATTCAGTAGAAGGTTGCACACAGTAAAGGCAAAACGGACACTGATCCATTCATCTTCCCCTTCCGTCAGGACCAGCACAACCAGTGTTGAGGACTTCATATTCTCGTCTGCTCTGCACCACGATGCACGACTCGTCAACCAGGATGGTAAGCAAATGTCCCTATTCTATTTTTAAATCTCATTTTGATTTGGACATGGATCGGTTGTACTTGTTCAATAATAGTGAAATCCGCCCCTATTTAATATGAGCTGGGTATACCGGGTAATGATAAAAAAGAAAGTGATCATGTCATGTGGACAGGGGAACCAACATGGCCGACATCACGTGACCCATGGATGCAGGAGCTGAGTGGAGTTGGAACCGACATGGCTGTCCTGTATGGTCATGTGATACATGGAGATGTGAAACCACTCTATTGAAATATTGTTTCTATCACCTTTTTAAAAGGTGATAGAAACAATAGGCTTTCTTGTGTAAAAAAAAGAAAGGATCAAAGGGCTTGGTTACATGTTTTTCTACCACTGTTGGAGGATTGGCCGAAGACCCTTCTTGGAGAGTTTGCAGACTTGATTCTTCTAACGAGCGTGCAGCGCTTCATGTTTTTTTTGCAGGTTGACCACTCGTCCTCGTGAGTCTTGACGAATAGGAGAGAAAGCTGTTACATCACAAAATGACTGATTCGGCGATGAGTCATCCGTTGCTATCCGGTTCGCGGTAGACCTACCACTGCCCGGCAGCGGAGGCTCTGTCGTGCAGATCACGGGCAGAGCGCATGATTAGCAGCTCGCACGCGCCGGAGTCGGGCCTGCGTAGGTCGAGTGTAGGTCTACAAGCGTCCAGCGAAGGAAAAAAAGGCAAAAAGCAAGCGCAGCACGCCCAGCAGAGTTCGGAGCGATACTTACTTCATTACATGCACCGGCGACAGAGAGGTACAGTAGATTGTCGCAAAAGTGCAACTCTCTCGAAGAGAATCCGTTCAAAAATGTCCAAGCTTCCTGTTTAGCAGGTAACGTTACTGTCACTGCCTACACAGACACAGTGCTAGGGGCAAGGACTTTAATGGTGGTAGAGGATTCAGAGAAGCATAGCTGGCCGCTACAGGACCTTTCCGACTGCAAGGAGAATGCGATGCACACAGCGCTCGTCGTCGACTTTTCGCAGCGCAAGGGCCATGAACTTCCGCCTGTTCGTGTTTGGGACAGGCGAGTGGAGTTCTTTCCGGCCAACTTCAGCTTGGCGCTCCGGTAAGGCATTGAGTTCCGAAATCAGGAAAATTGCCTGCTGCTGTCCTCTCACCTAAATCTCAACTCTGGTGAGAAAATAAAATTATGAAAGTCTGCCCACCGGATATCAAGCAAAGCTCTTTGGTGTTCCATGAACTCGCAGACATCTCGTTGTTGCAAACAAAAATGCATTTCGCTAAAATCATCATAATTATCTTACAACATGTTCTCATCTGATCTGTTTTTCTGTTGTCTTTCACAGCTGGGGACGACGCTCCCAACAGCTGATCTGCTACTTTCCTTGCTTCTGGTGTTGTCCGTCGTGGACAGAAGTAACGCGGCAGCGTGCACTAAAGGCCAGTACCTAAGCAATGTTAGCCACATCTGTGTCCGTAAGTTCCGACTGAGCTGCTGAGTGTACCGTGTAGTAGAGAGGTTGTGCATAACGAAAATTCGTAACTTAGACGTAGTCTGGGCACGAGTAACGAAAAAGGAAAGGAACTTTCGCGAGGAGGACCGCGAAACTTGAATATCTTACGTTTTGAACTTTCGCTTCTTTCTTGCAAGCTTCTGTATACATGTAACTGTGTTGATGCACGTGGTGTCAAGATTTTTTCGCCATGGCCTTTTCAAGTCGTTCTGCGAGTTCTTCCTACTCGGCATCCTGTGGAGATGATGGATCTCTTTCCCGCTCTCTCAGCGATCCTCTGTCACCTGGACAGCGCTCGGCTAGTTCTGTCAGTTCTGTCAGATCTGGAAGTCCTGTCAATGCTCGCCCTGCGACAAATTATTCTGCTGAATCCCCGCAGCAGAATTCTGCCACTTCGGCGTCTTCGTCTTCCCCTGCGACGTCTCAGCGAAGGACATTTTATCTCGCGATGGACCTGGCCCTTCTCAGGCAGCTTCGTTCTCAAGACTAACCGTTTCGACAGATTTTCTTTACGAATTTTCGTCACTTCCAGACTGCTCAGATTCCGAAAGATCTTTACGAATTTTTGTTATGCACAACCTCTCTATTGCTGAATGAAACTTTTCCTTTTCTGCTTTTAAAACTTCGAAAACGCTTCTGGTCGTGCGAGTGTTGTACAGTCTACTCCACTTATAACAAGCACGCATATAGCCGCATACATGTATGTGTAGCATGGCTGGCGCATGTCATTCATGATCATTATGTGCATGCTGAACCTACATCATTACATGTAGGTCAAAATTTGTAGGGGGTTGCAGGTGCCCTCCGTGCCCCATTCGGTCTATGTGCACGTGCACGGGTGTTTAGCAAAGATGCCAATGAATAAAATTAATAGTTTTATACTTCATCCGTTAACAAAAACTTCGTGATGGAATTTTGAGGGGCTGATTTGGGCACAAACTGCCGTGAAATAAGCCGCAATCACTTTCTTGGCCTTCCCTGGCATGCCATGACAGAGGTACAATGCAAGGAAAGCGACCTTTCACAACAAGCCGAGCGGAATCGATGGTTGCGCTGTGGAAACATAGGTGATGACAGTCATGGCGAGCGAAACTGAAATACCGCTATTCCGAGGGGATATTGCGCTGCTTGGCCTCTCTACCACTTTAGCGCTGAGTAAGTTGGAGAGTGATGGAGAGCGATAAAACAGAGCAGCGAGCCCACACAATGAGCGAGTGAACAAGGAGCTGCTCCGATCGCACGGCTCAATGAAAACAATTCTGAACTCAAGTTCTTGTTCAACCTGCGCAAAGTCCAGATTCGAATGCTGATGACCATGCATTCTTTCAGAAGTCTGCAGTCCAATGCGAGTCTCGTGGCTAAAGAAAGTCGACTGGACTTGCTAGCCGCTGCCGTTCAGGGGTGGTATCCATTAGAGAAAATGGAATCAGTTTGGCTGTGCCTTTACTCCTCGTTTCGCGGAGTTCTGGAGAGCGAAGATGAAACCAGGGGGTCGTAAAATATTATTCACGACTCCCGGGTGGAAACGAGTAATCGCCATCGCGGCGGATCACGTAGCTTGAAAGCCAACTTACCTGAACGACGGCGACATCAAGGTCAGCGGAGTGTGATCAAAGAAGCTGAGGCAAGGCTGAAAGGAGCTGAACAACGACTCTAGAGAGATGACGACTCGCGTACAGCAGATGACGACTCGCGTGCAGCAGATGACGACAGCGACGCAGGTCAAAAATGAGTCGAGCGAAAGCGACGCAGGTCAAAAATGAATCGAGCGAAAGCGACGCAAACTGAACTCTCTGCTCATTCCGCTAACAGTTTCTCTTGTAAAGACGCTGTACATAGGCTGAATCACCTTCGTCCAGTGATTTGCAGTCGATACAAACTGTTCTTGACCTGTTCTAAGCGTTTTCATATCCATCAAAATCCATCACGAAGTTTTTGTTAACGGAGGAAGTAGTTAATATTATTTTATGGTTATGGGTGCAGACCGGGAACAGAAAAGCGTTTGTAGCTTCCTATCCACTGAGGGTGCTCTCTACTGTATAAGTACTAAGTTTCGTTTGGAATTTGGATTTCGGGCAGGTCGCAGCACTAGTGACGTGGTATGGTGCATCCGATGGCTTGCAGATAAAGCAATTCGATACGATTGGGACTGCCACATACTAGGACTAGATATGTCCCGTGCTTTGGACACACTTGACCGAGCGAAGGTGGTGGAGGTCATGGTGGGCATTGCGGGTTCAGATTATTTATTATTATTATTATTATTATTTTGACTGGTTTGAGGGAAAGAGACAAACGGGAAAAGTCTGAAGAAAAAATTGACTGTCACCACCAGGACTCGAACCAGGGACCCTCGCTTGTAGCCAGCGATGCTCTAACCACTGAGCTATGGTGTAGTCGTCATCCCAGCAGAGGCCGTTCAACATTTTCTTCAGACTTCGTAACTCACACTTCCTGTGAATCCACACAGGCGGGTGGGACGCAGCCCTCACTGTAACCCACACACTTCACGTACAAACTAGCACGCGGGGAGCCCCAAGTCATAAAATATTGACTGGTTTGAGGGAAAGAGACAAACGGGAATTATTATTATTATTATTATTTGAAACTCGGATGTTGAGCCATAAATAAATGTAAAAGAGAAAAGGACATATGGATACGAGTTAAGAGTAACTCTCCATCACTGTAACATGATACTATATACAGTCAGAAAGTGCAATAACTAGGCACAAAACTGACAGAGTACTGAGACATTCGACGTCCTGACACCTAACTTCAACACATCTCCGTAGCGCTAACCGACAGCCTTCCAACTTGGAAGGTTCAAGGTTATGGAAAGACCAAAGAGGGGAAGGCAAGCGCAACGAAAACGAGCAAAAGCTACAGTCCCAACGGAACAAAGAATGTCGACATTCTTTGTTTTGTTCCGTTGGGACTGTAGCTTTTGCTCGTTTTCGTTGCGCTTGCCTTCCCCTCTTTGGTCTTTCCATAACCTTGAACCTTCCAAGTTGGAAGGCTGTCGGTTAGCGCTACGGAGATGTGTTGAAGTTAGGTGTCAGGACGTCGAATGTCTCAGTACTCTGTCAGTTTTGTGCCTAGTTATTGCACTTTCTGACTGTATATAGTATCATGTTACAGTGATGGAGAGTTACTCTTAACTCGTATCCATATGTCCTTTTCTCTTTTACATTTATTTATGGCTCAACATCCGAGTTTCAAATTGCACACCTGATGAGCCGTCACGAACCATACGGCGAAACGTACGTCGTGTGAAACAACTTGTTTTGTAGTCAACTAGTCCATCACAATGTCATGCATGAGGAGTACTGTAGGAGTTTGGCTTTCGGCTTGTACAATTCGTTTTCGCAAAGCTTCCCTTTCTTTACTTATCTTTGATATTTATGACCCACCCAAGTTGGGTGGTGTGCTGCTTTGCTGCTTCGAATTGTAGTTAGACCGCTTTGTCAAATATCGTACTGGTCTCGTCATCGTCCAGTAACAATCGACATTCTTTGTTCCGTTGGGACTGTAGCTTTTGCTCGTTTTCGTTGCGCTTGCCTTCCCCTCTTTGGTCTTTCCATAACCTTGAACCTTCCAAGTTGGAAGGCTGTCGGTTAGCGCTACGGAGATGTGTTGAAGTTAGGTGTCAGGACGTCGAATGTCTCAGTACTCTGTCAGTTTTGTGCCTAGTTATTGCACTTTCTGACTGTATATAGTATCATGTTACAGTGATGGAGAGTTACTCTTAACTCGTATCCATATGTCCTTTTCTCTTTTACATTTATTTATGGCTCAACATCCGAGTTTCAAATTGCACACCTGATGAGCCGTCACGAACCATACGGCGAAACGTACGTCGTGTGAAACAACTTGTTTTGTAGTCAACTAGTCCATCACAATGTCATGCATGAGGAGTACTGTAGGAGTTTGGCTTTCGGCTTGTACAATTCGTTTTCGCAAAGCTTCCCTTTCTTTACTTATCTTTGATATTTATGACCCACCCAAGTTGGGTGGTGTGCTGCTTTGCTGCTTCGAATTGTAGTTAGACCGCTTTGTCAAATATCGTACTGGTCTCGTCATCGTCCAGTAACAATCGACATTCTTTGTTCCGTTGGGACTGTAGCTTTTGCTCGTTTTCGTTGCGCTTGCCTTCCCCTCTTTGGTCTTTCCATAACCTTGAACCTTCCAAGTTGGAAGGCTGTCGGTTAGCGCTACGGAGATGTGTTGAAGTTAGGTGTCAGGACGTCGAATGTCTCAGTACTCTGTCAGTTTTGTGCCTAGTTATTGCACTTTCTGACTGTATATAGTATCATGTTACAGTGATGGAGAGTTACTCTTAACTCGTATCCATATGTCCTTTTCTCTTTTACATTTATTTATGGCTCAACATCCGAGTTTCAAATTGCACACCTGATGAGCCGTCACGAACCATACGGCGAAACGTACGTCGTGTGAAACAACTTGTTTTGTAGTCAACTAGTCCATCACAATGTCATGCATGAGGAGTACTGTAGGAGTTTGGCTTTCGGCTTGTACAATTCGTTTTCGCAAAGCTTCCCTTTCTTTACTTATCTTTGATATTTATGACCCACCCAAGTTGGGTGGTGTGCTGCTTTGCTGCTTCGAATTGTAGTTAGACCGCTTTGTCAAATATCGTACTGGTCTCGTCATCGTCCAGTAACAATCGACATTCTTTGTTCCGTTGGGACTGTAGCTTTTGCTCGTTTTCGTTGCGCTTGCCTTCCCCTCTTTGGTCTTTCCATAACCTTGAACCTTCCAAGTTGGAAGGCTGTCGGTTAGCGCTACGGAGATGTGTTGAAGTTAGGTGTCAGGACGTCGAATGTCTCAGTACTCTGTCAGTTTTGTGCCTAGTTATTGCACTTTCTGACTGTATATAGTATCATGTTACAGTGATGGAGAGTTACTCTTAACTCGTATCCATATGTCCTTTTCTCTTTTACATTTATTTATGGCTCAATATCCGAGTTTCAAATTGCACACCTGATGAGCTGTCACGAACCATACGGCGAAACGTACGTCGTGTGAAACAACTTGTTTTGTAGTCAACTAGTCCATCACAATGTCATGCATGAGGAGTACTGTAGGAGTTTGGCTTTCGGCTTGTACAATTCGTTTTCGCAAAGCTTCCCTTTCTTTACTTATCTTTGATATTTATGACCCACCCAAGTTGGGTGGTGTGCTGCTTTGCTGCTTCGAATTGTAGTTAGACCGCTTTGTCAAATATCGTACTGGTCTCGTCATCGTCCAGTAACAATCGACATTCTTTGTTCCGTTGGGACTGTAGCTTTTGCTCGTTTTCGTTGCGCTTGCCTTCCCCTCTTTGGTCTTTCCATAACCTTGAACCTTCCAAGTTGGAAGGCTGTCGGTTAGCGCTACGGAGATGTGTTGAAGTTAGGTGTCAGGACGTCGAATGTCTCAGTACTCTGTCAGTTTTGTGCCTAGTTATTGCACTTTCTGACTGTATATAGTATCATGTTACAGTGATGGAGAGTTACTCTTAACTCGTATCCATATGTCCTTTTCTCTTTTACATTTATTTATGGCTCAACATCCGAGTTTCAAATTGCACACCTGATGAGCCGTCACGAACCATACGGCGAAACGTACGTCGTGTGAAACAACTTGTTTTGTAGTCAACTAGTCCATCACAATGTCATGCATGAGGAGTACTGTAGGAGTTTGGCTTTCGGCTTGTACAATTCGTTTTCGCAAAGCTTCCCTTTCTTTACTTATCTTTGATATTTATGACCCACCCAAGTTGGGTGGTGTGCTGCTTTGCTGCTTCGAATTGTAGTTAGACCGCTTTGTGAAATATCGTACTGGTCTCGTCATCGTCCAGTAACAATCGACATTCTTTGTTCCGTTGGGACTGTAGCTTTTGCTCGTTTTCGTTGCGCTTGCCTTCCCCTCTTTGGTCTTTCCATAACCTTGAACCTTCCAAGTTGGAAGGCTGTCGGTTAGCGCTACGGAGATGTGTTGAAGTTAGGTGTCAGGACGTCGAATGTCTCAGTACTCTGTCAGTTTTGTGCCTAGTTATTGCACTTTCTGACTGTATATAGTATCATGTTACAGTGATGGAGAGTTACTCTTAACTCGTATCCATATGTCCTTTTCTCTTTTACATTTATTTATGGCTCAACATCCGAGTTTCAAATTGCACACCTGATGAGCCGTCACGAACCATACGGCGAAACGTACGTCGTGTGAAACAACTTGTTTTGTAGTCAACTAGTCCATCACAATGTCATGCATGAGGAGTACTGTAGGAGTTTGGCTTTCGGCTTGTACAATTCGTTTTCGCAAAGCTTCCCTTTCTTTACTTATCTTTGATATTTATGACCCACCCAAGTTGGGTGGTGTGCTGCTTTGCTGCTTCGAATTGTAGTTAGACCGCTTTGTCAAATATCGTACTGGTCTCGTCATCGTCCAGTAACAATCGACATTCTTTGTTCCGTTGGGACTGTAGCTTTTGCTCGTTTTCGTTGCGCTTGCCTTCCCCTCTTTGGTCTTTCCATAACCTTGAACCTTCCAAGTTGGAAGGCTGTCGGTTAGCGCTACGGAGATGTGTTGAAGTTAGGTGTTAGGACGTCGAATGTCTCAGTACTCTGTCAGTTTTGTGCCTAGTTATTGCACTTTCTGACTGTATATAGTATCATGTTACAGTGATGGAGAGTTACTCTTAACTCGTATCCATATGTCCTTTTCTCTTTTACATTATTATTATTATTATTATTATTATGAAATGACCCAAAGGCAATGTGCCTATCGAGGGGTTCATTTGATTGAAAGAACAGTAGATGTAGATGTATGTACAAAGAGAAGTAGGGATTGATGAGGAGAGAAATGGGGAAAATCAACTGCAAGGTGGCGGAACTCCGTTGATTGCATAAGCATAGTCAGCTGTAAATTTCCTGAGGGCAGCTTTGGACTTATAGAGCGAGATGAGGTGTGTATGATTCAACACCTGCTGTATCGTGCCTCTGCAGTCAAGATCGGCAGGAAGGAATCCAATCCCTTCGAAGCCAATATCGGGACTCCGCAGGGAGATCATGGGCTCAGCCCGATACTGTTCGTTTGTTACCTGGAGGCTGCCCAGCGGTAGTGTCGAGACCGTTTCCGTCCAAGGCCAGAGCATGATAACAATCAGATCCCACCAGAGACAGGTTACCTGATGTCCCGTAAGCTATCTTGGCTCAAGGAAGTTTTGCCCGTGATAACTTACACTGATACGTGCCACACTCGAGGTCTGGGGATGATATTGCTCACCGCATGGAAAAGGCCTCGCAGGTCTTTGGCAGGATGTTCTCCCTATGGCACCGGAAGGAGAAGGTATCAGAAAAGCGCCGGCTGGGAATATACAATGCCCTCGTGATCTCCACCCTCCTCTACAATTGTGAGACGTGGGGACTCACGGAGGGCAAGCTGGTATCCCTGGACGTATTCCACAGGAAACAGCTACGCACGATTCTTGGAATTCGTCACCCAGACCATAATTATAACGAATGATGCGCCCAGGCAAGGTTTGTGTCAGATCACTTTTCTGTGAAAGACTTTGCGTACCCGGCAAACAGCGCTCCACAGAAAAGTGATCTGAGGCAAACCTTGTTCGCAGGTTTGACGTTTGTGTGCCTGTGTCATCTCCCAGTATTGTACTACTCCCTGCACTGGTGTACATGGCGGGTTGAAATCTGACCCGGGTCGAACTCAACCCGGGTCGAAACGCCTTAAGCCCGATTCACAATACAACTTTCTGCGACGCGACACGCGATTTGCGACAGTTGCGACAAGAAACTGCCTGTCGCGAGCTGTCGCAACCTGTCGCAAGCTGTCGCAATGCACCTGTCGCAGAAGTTGAAGAAAGTTCAACTTTTGCGACATGCGACACGCGACATACACAAATGGAGTACAGTTTCGACCCTGGGTGCACGTGCAGTGCACGTGCATAGTACTACTTGTGCATGAGGATGTCGCAAACATGAAGAATATTGTGAACCGTGTGTCGCTGTCGCAGCTCGTCGCATGTGTCGCAAGTCGCATGTCGCGTCGCAGAAAGTTGTATTGTGAATCGGCCTTTATGTAAACACAGCCTAGTAATAACAAAATGCATTCACCAAGTATTCGGGCATGGTCCATCGTCAGGGTAAAACCATTCAACTTGGTAATACCAAGAATATAATAATTATAAGCTCCTGAGGTTATTATAGACTCTTGTTTGCCTTGATACACTTAAGTTAGGGCTGACAATGGCACAATGCAGAACAACGTTATGTTAGGTGGAACCGAACATTGCTCACAATACTGGAACTCCGGAAGCCAAACTAATTCTGGGCGAAGTCCAATCAAGGTACAGTACTAGGCGCAAATAAAGAAAAAAGCATGTTATGCACACTGGGTACACGAGTGGGAGATTATCGCAGAGGTGCTCGGTAGGGTTAACTTTGAAGAAGTAGGAAATACAAGGCAATGCAAGACATAAGGTCGTGCATTAGTTAAAAGCAGGAAATGATGTCAAACAGGACAATGCGTAGAACGCCATAGTGTGGTGTCGCCGCAGGTAAACAAGACACGTGCTTCGTGTTACCAGAACAGAATAGGGTGTTCTTGAACAGACACAAATGCCGTGCACACAAAAATAAGTAAATCCATGGAAGTGCAAGCTTCGCCAGTCATGAAGCTAGCCAGATCTTAAAAAAAACAGCAGCACTATTGTTTGAAAATTGTAGTAGAGAGATTTTCCGGCTGATAGTAGCCAGTAAGGAGCAAGTAAAATGCAAAGAATTAAGGAAAACGGAAAAAAAGAATAGAATTTAATTCCTACATTATGGGGAAACAGCTTGCAGGCATGAAACAGACCTGGGCTGTGCGCATCTACTTTTTGTACTCCATTGACAGCCAAACAGTTATCATTGGTAAATAAAAGTCAAACAGGCCTGGCCATTTAGATTCCTTGTGGGAAACTTGGCAAAATGACCGTGATGCAGGATTTTAAAAGGACGTTGGAGGGTGGAAACGAAGAAACAACCGAGCATGAATTAGACCTTCCGAATGACCGCTGCAGGAAAAAGATAAATGAGGTAAAAGAGAGACAACAGCACGTTAGAGACGTTTTTGAAGAACGAAATGGGCACGAGTATTCGCAACGGGTTTCGCGAAGGTGCGCGCGGATATTCGCACACACCTTTTCATGGTTCTCGCACGCCTAATTGCATGTACGTAGTGAACCCGTTGCTTTGATCTCGTGTCCAAAGTTTGTACGAATATTCGTGTTGCAGAACCTCTCTATCATTTACCAAATTGGCTGGAAATGAACTTGGTGAAGGAAACAGTCCTTTCTTTTGGCCAAGGGTGCATCATCGGCAAGGACAAAATGCGAAGCTGCACACGTTGGTTTATGCACTCTTGCCCATAGAAACATTTGTTGTGAGCTATTGCAAGGTTGCCGGGGCGGAACCTATTTTGCCATGGGATACGACTTTTATGCTGCATTTCCCTGTATGATTGCGTGCGTCTAGTTCTAGGTCGCTGATCAACAGCACTTGTACTACAGCACTACAGCTCTACTCAGCTACATTGATTGTGTCTGCATGCATCTGTGCGTATGTATGTTTGTATATGTGTGTGTGTGTGTGTGTGTGTGTGTGTGTGTGTGTGTGTGTGTGTGTGTGTGTGTGTATGTGCGCGCAAGCACAAGCTGCTATGGCTTCTGCTGTAGCATCGCTATCATCGCCTTCGGCGATGGGCGTCCAATGGTCCAATGGTCCAATGGTATGTGCGCGCGTGTTTGCATGTGTGTACAGTTTATGGTTTACATATGTGCAGATGCTTGTATGTATGTGTGTGTATACGTGCGTGCGTGTGTGTACACCCACATACTGGGCATCAAGTTCACAAGATCAGAAAACACGCATTCAAGCTGATGCATTCCACTTACAAGTGCAGATGACAACGCCTGCCCTTGGTGTGGGCTTGGTGAGCGAGTTGGTAGTGGATTGTGGGCCGTAGTTGAAGGTATGGAATTCACCGTGCGATGGGCCAGGCAACTTGTGGTCGTGCACAAACACTGGAACGCCGACGTCGATCGCCTTGAAGAGCTTGTTGACGGCGTTGGAGACGGAGGGAAACTTGGTGTACTCCTCCATTCGGAACGGGTCCGAGTGGGCATGGTGCGGGCCGGATCTGCACTTGGAGTTAGCGTAGTCTGCGTCGTCGTAGTTCACGTTCCTGTGGTCCAGTTCGTAGGCAACCGTGTACTCGACAGGTGCTTTGCCAGGCGTCCGCTTTACTACATCCACGGAAACATGTGTGTCTGCACAGAAGAGAAAAAAGAACATTGAACATGGAAATAAAATAATCGACTTGGAGATCACAGTTTTAATAAACTCGGATAGAGAGCCAAGGATTATTTATTTATGAAAAGTAAAAAAGACCAAGGAACTACAAGTTACACTATAATGTTCACTAACTGTTATCTAGATAGTTGTAGAACGTCAGTACCGTCGGTCAGTGTCGTGCCATGTTATCGCACGAGCTGATTGTTTAGTAACTGGTGGTGTTGGAGGACATTATAGCGTAACTTGTAGTTTCTTTGTCCTTTTAACTTTTTTAATAGAGCTATTAATAATACCAACTGGGCACTCAGTACTCCGACACACAAGGCAAGATAGGTCCAGAGGTTTCCATGTAATTTAATACCGTGTGTCTGCGCCTTTAAAGCCGTGGCCTCATATTCGAAACACCGCTGGTTTCCTAGCTTTTCTAGACGCAAAATGACTCACCCACTACGCTATGCCATAAAAGTCAAAGTCCACACAGAAATTTCATCAAATCTACTTGTTCAACATTCCTGCTGGGCTGTAAGTTTGTTAATATAGTACTTTTTTCTTCATGTTTACAAAACATACTTCAAATGTCATTTCATTTATGAAGCTCATCGCTGTATAACTGAGACTGGCTTTATAATCGAATATACCTCCATAGCTTTAAAGGTGCGGCGGACCTACGGTATGTAGATATCTCATCTGGCAATGTGAGTGCTGATCAGCAGTAACAGTGCTCCATTCGTTTCAGGATAGACTACACCTTTGCAATCAGTGTCTGCTGTTGCTGGATGTCAAACCCACGGCCGGGCACAAGACACATACACAGTGCAACACTTCCGCTAACGTGTCTTAATCTGAGTCCGGTAGGTTCAAGTGTGGCGACTGAATGTAAAGTAAAGTAAAAGGAAAAGAATGTTCTCACATTCACGTTTTTCAGGTCCCAGTCTGCTTCAGCTAATACTATAATTTCAGAATTTTCGTTGCTCAATATTTTGGTATGAGGGGAACAGGCCAGGTTAGGTGTTCAGAAATGTTCGGTACAGAGAAGCAGTTCCCTACTGGATTATGTACTGCGTTCCAACTTCTTTTCCTGTTCTTCGATATCGCTGAACGGCCCATTGTTAAAAAAAATATTTTTGTATTTTCGAATTTTCAGCATCAGCAACAGTGCCTTCATCTTTACAACAACTTACCGTAGCATTTGTGGGTCTTGAGGGTTGTGGAGCGGCAGAGCTGTCCGTTCTTACACGGCTCGTATCCAAGAACAGACGATCGGCATGAATCCAAGTCTGCGGGGCAAGGGTTTAAATCAAGAAAGTTCAGCCGTAAATAACCAAACCTGGCAAAAAAAGTAGACTCTCCGAATGTTTAGCATCCTATCAGACTTCAACGTCCGCGACAGTAGTTACAGTTGTGGAGAGATGCTCACAGCTCGTATCCATGCGCTCGTCCCTATGTCTAGTTTTAATGTGAGGAACTCGAAATTCGGCCAGGTTTTACAAAATTAGGACAGGTATGCCATGGCAAAATGTATGGAGAAGCAGATCCCAAACCCAGATTTTTGAGATTTAAAGTGGGTTTTTGATCCTCAAATCAGCCCAAATCCGACTTTCAAAAGCCAGCGGGACTGTTTCCGATGAATGGACTGTAGTTCTATTGTGAGGAACTCAGTCAGGTTTAACAAGATAAGGGCAAGTGCACAATATCAAATTGCATGTTCAAGTCCTGGCTCCCTAGGAACAAGGTGAGTAATGTTATGTTATCTGTATGTTTACTTCACAATAGGTACTAGGTACAGGCAGTGCTGCCTTCTTGCTGTGGGTCATGAATGATGCCACAGGTCCTAGGCTATGTATGTCTTGTCTACTTGCAGATGCTCAATTGACATGGACAATGTGTTTACCCTAGAGGACCAAAGAGAGTGAGTGATGCCGGTGCAACATAATTACTCACCCTGTCTAGTGCAAATAACTGCATGTTCACCGGTGCTATCATCTTCATAGAGTACCGTGTCCTCGCTGGGAACGTACACCTCTTGATTATCGTAGATGCCGACCTTTGTGATCCAGAAGTTGTCTGCGCCCTTCCTCTCAATAGCCTTCAGGATTTGGTTGCGGAAACAGGAGTCGGTCCGGTTCAGGACGCGCATAGAGTTGAAGGTAAGCATGGTCTTTTTCTGCTGTCTGCACAGAGCATGGGCGCTGTCATAGGTGTGACGGGTGGCCGATATGAAGAACTCTTCATCACCGCAGGTGTGCGTTAAAGTGGGAACGAACTTGCGGTGTGTCTGAGCTGCAAAAAAAGAATTAAAAAACAACGAAGAAATAGGTCTAAGAATATAAAAAAAAGTCTGCAAGAAATAGCAAAGTCAGCAACTGTTCTCTTGAAATGACCTCAATGGCTGCGAAGCACGTCACCAGAACTCCTTGGGAATTGCAACATCTCCAGGCGGATTTCACTGATGTGATCCACAAAAATGCTCACCAAAAACCGTACGCCAAATCATTGCCGGCGAGAGCTGGCAAAGTTCGTCAGTGCCCATTTTTACACACTGCCTCAGCACATACATGTGTCTCGTGTTAGTTTGAGCGCTATGTGAGCGATGCACTCCGGCAGAATTTCAAGTTGGCGTCATTCGTATGATGCGATTCCAAATGCACGCGTATATTCAGACGTGCCCTGTACTTGCGGTGGACAAATCCTGACCCTATTCTCTACAAACTAGCTCAAGGAAACACACGTGATACGTTCGCATCCCGTACAAACGTGGGGATCACTCGGGCCAGCAGCATTGCATCACAAACAAGGTGCCAACTTGAAAAAATGTTGGAACAGCAGGGCATGCGGAATATAAAACAACTCTTGGGGGGCTGTATGTATGTAGCCATGGTTACGGACTGTGGTCGGTCCCACCCTGCCCGGAATACACTACTGCCACACGGTAAAGTAAGCCTGAACAAGTCGTAGGCCACGTGGGCCAAATTCTGTTTTCGTGCGCAATAAATGTCAGCCTTCGCAGTTCCTGCCGGTATGCACAGCCATACGACAGGCAGTCATACGGTGTCATGCAAATTAAAGTTTAGCCGTAGGCAATTTCAGGTCTCACGGTGTAAAGCTCAAAATACCCGAGATTCGACATGCGCCAAACATTTGCTGATGTACAGTCTGGAAGATGATTCATGTTGCACATGCTTCCCTAGGTGCAGCTCATGTTTGGCATTTTAAGTGGTCTTTGTAAAAAGAAAAGAAAAAAAGACTTACTGGTGCAAACAACCAGGCCTGTTGTGGCAGCATGATTGACGGCGCTAGTCCAGTGGTGGCTGTTTTTGTGGTACGTGAACGTGCGGAAATGGCGAGTAGAATTATTTTGGACATAAATGGTGAGCTGGGCGGCATCACCTAGCAGAAGGAGCTGGTCCACGGCTTTACGAACTCTGGGAACGCTCTCGTAAATGCCCATGTTGAACGGTCCGGCGTAATCGAAACCGTGCGTCCGCCGGCAGCTCCTCTCCGCGTTCACCTTGGTGTCCGAGTGGAACCAGCCGTGGGTGACATTGAACCAGACTTCCGCTGTGCGCTTCTCGCCGCCAACAGTGGTCATGTATTCCTCTCGTACCGTGGTTCCTGTCCGATAGATTCACCACAGAACAGTACAGGAGTGTAGACATTAGTATACACAGGTCATCTGATCACAACATACTCTGTAAAAGTCCATGTAATGTGAAAATTATAGTGGTCTGGGGAATTTCGGCAAACTGCAAAGATCGGTTTACAGTTGAAACTTGGCATAGAAAAACTGCTGTTCAAATAAATGAAAATAAATTCATACTTGCATATTATTAAACACACCATCTCTCACATCGCTAGGCATCCCCACACAGAGTATCATCTGCCATTTCAATTTGATTTCCCCCTGCACCCAAGCCTGCTATCAAACACACACACACACACACACACACTCACTGTTGCTGCATGACAGCACTGACTCGCGGCACCTTTTTTGTTTGTGCTTCGCCCGATTGGGCACCCACTGTGTCACCTCCGTAAAGAGGACGATACAACACTTTTCCATATTTGTCCGACTCATTTTGCACACTGTTTTTCCTATAATCACACAACTCCCGAGAACAGGGACAGATCAATAAAGAACACCTTCTAACCAACAAGAGAATTAGGAGCTTGTGTCTGTGACGAGGGTTGTGCCACGGGGCACTAGGATCTCACGAAAACACTCACTTTTGGGTTGATGTTTGACAATCCCTGTGAGGAAAAAAGAAGAATGAGAAAGGCAATTTCATTATAACATTAGCTGGAAAATGGATTTGTTTTATACACAGGGGAACAGGGCAGCAATGTTGCACATTCTCAAGATAACAAGAATCCGCCGCAGCCATCCTTACATCCTCACTGGAATCAATCGATAGAGCTTTTTCAAGGACGCCGCTCCCATGACCGCACTGCGGCGCTACGGAAGCTTGTTCTTTTTCGCCCAAACCATGGAAAGGCTTCCCGGTAACTGCTTTGACTCAACACGAGTGTCGGACATCAATGTGAATGTGAACTGGGCTTCGCCTGTTCACCAGTGATTAAACAAATTCTTGGACATGACCCCAAAAAGTGACCATTGGTACAACCTTGAAAAAACTTTATTATAACATTTTGATGCCTAATATATTTTATGTGATTGCTGCATGTGTGTGTGTGTGTGTGTGTGTGTGTGTGTGTGTGTGTGTGTGTGTGTGTGTGTGTGTGTGTGTGTCTGTGCGTGTGCGTGCGTATGGTGCAGTGGTATGTGCAGAGATTTACGATCGATAGGTTGCGGGTTCGATTCCCGACGATCATGGTCACACACATCTTTCTTCTCTTTCTTAGACTCTTCCTGACTTTTCTTTCATTCTCCTGGGTGGTTACCAACCTCTTGGCCAGAGGCGATGATAGCAATGCTACGGCAGAAGCCATAGCAACTTGTGCTGAGACTGCGCCATTCAACAGCTTGCAAGGCTGAAGAATTGACCGTCACTATTCAGCCTGGCCTACACCACACAGCTATTTGACATGACTTTTTTTGGCCAGTGAATCCCTATTATTAGGTCATATTATTTTTTGGTCCTTTTTCTTTTCTTTTTTCCCGCACACACATCACACCACATACTCCGGCATGCACTGGCTGTTGGTAACCACCCAGGAGAATGAAAGAAAAGTCAGGAAGAGTCTGAGAAAGAGAAGAAAGACGTGTGTGACCATAATCGTCGGGAATCGAATCCGCAACCTATCGATTGGAAATCGCAGCACATACCACTGCACCATATGGGATACACATGGGACACACACCATTGGACCATTGGACGCCCATCGCCGGAGGCGATGATAGCGATGCTACAGCAGAAGCCATAGCAGCTTGTGCTGGGATTGCACTATTCAACAGATTGCAAGGCTGAAGAATTGACCGCCACTATTCAGCCTGGTCTACACCACACAGCTATTTTTTGGTCTTTTTTCTTTTTTTCCCCGCACACACATCACACCACATACTCCGGCATGCACTGGCTGTTGGTAACCACCCAAGAGAATGAAAGAAAAGTCAGGAGGAGTCTGAGAAAGAGAAGAAAGACGTGTGTGACCATAAACGTTGGGAATCGAGCCCACAACCTATCGGTTGGAAATTGCTGCACATACCACTGCACCATATGGGACACACACACACACACACACACACGCACGCCCGCACGCGCGCGCACACACACACACACACTTACAAGTGCAGATGGAAACGCCAGTCCTTGGCACAGGGCTGCTGAGCGAGTTGGTCGGGTGTCGGGCCAAATAGAAGGTTCGGAACTCTCCTTGTTGTACACCGCTCGCTCCGTCGGAGCCTTGCAATATCAATGATGGGTTGTCCATGCTGCGTACATACACTGGGATACTGGCAGCCATTCTACTGAGGAGAGTGTTAACAGTGTTGAAGACGGCCGGCGTATTGGTGTACTCTTCCATTCGGAACGGATCGGAGTGGGCATCTTTGTTGCCTTTCTTGCACTTTGCGAATGCATGCTTTGCATCGGTGTAGCTGATTTCGCCACCGGCCAATTCGTAGCCAATCGTGTATTTCACGAGACCTCCTCCATGCTCGGGCTTGACTACGTCCACGGTGGCACTTGTAGCTGCACGAACACGAAAATAGCATTTTAATGGTAGGCATCTCAATAGTGCCATTATGAGCACTACTCACTATCAGAAGATGGCCATGTCTGTAAAGAACGACAGCCGGTATGGAGCACGGTATGACATGAACAACTGGTGGTCGTCATGGCGAATTCCTAGCTAACACCATTCATAATTTTAATTTTATTTTATTTCACCGTCCAATGGCAGAAGCCAATGCAACGGAGGGGGCGTTAGCCAGCCATGGCAAGAGAAGAAAAAAGAAGGAAAGAAGATTATAAAAAATGGCAAGAGAAGAAAAGAGAAGGAAAGAAGATGATAATCGGAAGAAAAGAATGCATCAGCGGGGTGAAATTTATCGCTATGTTGACCATGGTGGAGAGCGGCGAGATAAGCTAGCAAAAGAGGCGAGCGAGTCTACAACGTGGCATGACATTTAACATGGTGTACGAACTATCTAATATTGGATATTGTCTTCATTTGCATGGGCAGCTTAAGCCAATACGAATATGCAGAACAGATAGGAGATTTGGTAAACATAGTTGACAAAGCTCTGGGAAGTACTATGCCATTGCGAGTGTCCCGTGCGAAAGTAAACCAATTATACTTGCCGAGATGTTCAGGGACAATGTTCAGTTTAATACGATGGACCAGAACGCATGACTGTCTCTGCGACAGGATAGAGATGGGGCTGGTTAAGGCCAAACTACATGTATATAGATAAGCGGAGGGGAATAGAGAGGGTTTACGAAAAATAATTTTCAACACACGTTTATGATGTATTTCTAGTGCCTACCGTATTTTCCGGAGTATAGTGCGCACTTTAGATGTGCTATTTTAGGCCCTAAATCGCAGGTGCCCACTATGCTCCGAATATGAAATGCATGTACTTCAATGAAGGTTGAAGTGCGCACCCCCAATGAAGATTTGGGGTGCGCGTTATACAAAGGTGCGCACTATACTCCGGAAAATACGTTATACAGCAGATTTACTAAGCAGGGAATGCCAAGCAGCGGCGCCGTACAGTAAGATAGGAAGAAGGTAGCATTTATAAAAGAGACGAATACATTCGGGGGACAAGTGGGAGCAGTGAGACATCAGGCAACCTACAGATTTGCTAACTTTGTTGCATACAAAATCTACGTGAGAATTCCAGGACAATTGCGAGTCAAATACAACACCCAAATGCCTGTGCGTATCTACAATGTTAATGTTAATAGCCGAATCAAGTCCGGGAAGGGTAAATGTGGGAGGGTGGTCTAGTTGAGGGAGAAAGACTATTTCTGTTTTCAAGATATTGGGTTTCAGACGCCATGACAACATCCAATTATGAACAACATTGATTCCATTCTGAAGCTTCGTACACAGGTTTGCAATGTCAGCGTCAAACTGAATGAGGGCTGTGTCATCAGCAAATAGTGACAAACCATCTATACAGTCAGGTAGCAGAATGGCTTAGGAAAATGGCGTTGCGCATGCAAATAAGCTTTTGTGGAACAGAACTGCTTGCCCAAGAAAATGCTGACAAACTGCCTTTCACATAGTATCGACAGTAAATCATAGGAGGCAACGATTTAATAGCCGCAATCAATAATAACACAAGCTGAATCGACATTAACAATGTCGATTCAGCTTGTGTTAGTACTGATTGCGGATAGTATACCATAGATATGCATTTTCATTCACTGTAGGTAGGCAGCCCAACAGTACCGTCAACACCAGCATCACAAGCACCAACATCAGCAGCACAAGCACCAACATCAGCAGCTGCATCACCAACATCAGCAGCAGACCCAGCAGCACAAGCACCACCACCAGCACCAGCACTAGCACTAGCCCTAACACCAACACCATCACCATCACCAGCATCACCAGCATCACAAGCACAAGCATACGCACAAGAAAACTCACCGTGGCACCTGTAGGAGGTAAGGTTCGAACGACAAATCCTGTGGCTACCACAAGGACTGAATCCATCGTCAGATCCACACGGGTCCATGTCTGTACAGCAGAGTTTCAACAAAGAATGTTAGGACGTGAAAAACATCAGCAGTCGACCAGGCCACTAAGTACTCTTGTACTCTTGGTCTGAACAGTATGCAATCTCCTGGCTGAATGAACCGGAGGAGAGTGAGTTGTTGGAACACCACCAACAGATGTGTATCTTGCATGGGGCCCGGGGGGGGGGGGGGGGGGCATGTACCCCCTAAACATTTAGACAAAGTTTCAGCATGCACATAATGACCATGAATGATACGCACAAACCATCCTACACATATGCGGCCGTGCAACCCCCTGAAAGGGGGACCAGCTATGTCCCTGACCCACTACTCACTGGGTCGTGTGCAAATGACTGCATGCTCGCCGGACTTGTCTTGAAGGAGCGTGGCCTGTGTGGGCTCGTACACCTCATACTTGTTGTAGTCGCCAAACTTGGAAATCCAGAAGTCACCGTGTCCCTTAGCCTTGAGATTTTCCACAATGTCCAGACTGAAGCAACCGTTGCCCTCCATCAGCGCACGCATCGAGTTGAAGGTGAGCATGACCTTGTGTTGTTTTTTGCACAGGTTCAAGGCACTCTTGTAGTCGTAGTTGTCGGCTGAGACGAAGAACTGCTCGCCGTCACAGGTGTGTGTCGAATCCGAATACGAGGTGAGTACCTCAGCTGTAAAACAGATAGAACACAGCCGAGAAGAAAGTGTGCTACCATGAGCAGAACTTGAGGTCCTGCTTGAAACGACCGTTATAAGTCGCACACGATTTTCCAGGTATGGAGAGAAACATGGCTAAAGACAGATCACACAGCAACATTACCACAGCATCAATCGTGGATGCTTTTCAATATTTTATTCATTTCTATTTATGTTCTCCCCATATAAGAGTGTTTTATTTGTTTTTCATCCGTAGTTACGTATGTTCACTGTAACGGTTGCGAACATACTCCTTTCACGTTATCTCCCACGTGTTTATTACTATTGTAGTTTTCCATAACCAATAAATGAATGGTTACTGCACAGTTTTTTTTCTCTTGGTTAGGAGTCATCCACAATTATCAAACTTTATGGGGTGGGAGGAGTTGACCAATTTCGTTTCAGAAAACAATGATGCGTGTACCGTAGTTCCGCGCATATAAGCCCATGGGCTAATATATGCATTTTCCGGGAAAATAAATCAGTAACGGTTCGTTTTTTAGCCCTGGGCCTATATTCGAATTTTGAAGGCAGCTGGCACGTGAAAAAGTACAAGTCCTTCCGCGGTTGTCCGCCGGTACTGGTAATGTAGTCTGCACTGACATGTTGTACTACGGTGTTTGGGTCTGTTTATTAGCCCATGGGCCTATAAACGGAGGTGGGCTTATATCCGGATATAGGCCCATGGGCTTATATGCGCGGAACTACAGTACATTGCAGTTGGAGCAATGACACACTTTCAACTTTTGTTGTACATGTATGTCAACATTTATAACGCTCTGAGGGGGAGGGAGGGAGGAGTTGGGTCTAAACTTTAATAATTCGTTTGGTGAAAAAGGTTCGATATTCACGGACGGCCCCTGTAATACAGCATTTCAATCCGGCTTTTTTAAAATATGAAAGCTGGAGGGGCAAGCTACCAGAAGGGTATGATACCTCAAAAGGCAAAACTTCAACTATTCTCAAATATTTTTTACGAATTTGGTTGATTCGCGGTATAGCCGACTTACTTGTGCAAACAACGAGACCTCTGGTGGCTTGAAGGTTGATGCGGTTGGTCCATCTGTCGGTTTTGTTGTGGTAGGTAAACGTGCGGTAATGGTTAGAAATCTGACCATATCCGTCGAGCCCATTGACGTAGATAATGAGCTTGTTCGTACCAGCTACGCGCAGGAGTTTGTCGACGGCTACGCGAACTATGGGGTAGCTCTCGTAAATCTCCATGCTGAAAGGTCCGGAGTAATCGAAATGCTGCGACTCACGAGTGCAGTTATTGACAGCATGTTTCTCCGCGTCGAAGTACACCCAGCCGTTACATGCATGGACCTCGACATCTGTTACGATCTTCTTGCCATTCTTCGTGATGTTAAATTCCTTGCGGACGGCGGTTTCTAACAGGCAGAATCAAGACAGGGCAAGACGAGTAAAGTCATTAATGGAAGTAACATATTTTTTGCTTCACAAAACCGGGAACATTCCATGCCTTCTTTCATGCACATTCAAAGGAGTTGCTAGCGGGAATGTAGAAACAGAACAAGTAAATCATCGGACCTGGACAATCACTCGAGTGCAAGATGTAAACTGGCCCCGGCGAGTGAAAGCAGGGTACATTGGCATATTAGGTCTTAGCATTTGGGGACATGTGTATTATCAGGTGGTCTGAATGCGCACATTCACAAACGCATTAATTGCTGCGCCAGGAGAGCGTCTCCAACTTACGTTCTTCGCAGGTAGGGCCAGTCCATCCCCAGTCGCAGATACACGTGTTGTCCTTGTCGTCTTCCACAATGCCGTTCCCACAGTGCTCTGCAACGGGGAACAGGAGAGGAGTTTGCGTGAACAGAGGCAAAGGGGAATCATTTAGCCCTTCGTGGGTCTAACTTAATGTACCGGTATGTGAGAGGTGGTCCCGCAAACACATGTACAAATAGCCAGCCATAACTCAAGAACTACGAGTTGTAGGTATGGGTAAACTATACATTTTCAAAACCTGTACGGCTATTTCACCCTGATCATATTGGGCAAAATTTTGTTGCAGCCGAAATTCAGTGTGACAGTGTATACAGGCAACAGCAGTACCGGCCGAAATTTGTTGCAGCCGAAATGTGGTTTAACCCTGGGAGGCCGAACTTTAAAAGGGCCGAAAATTTGTCGACTTATAGTATGCCTGAACGAGTCCAGAAAACACAAATATGACTAGGTACAGGCAGGGTATGACATGTGGACGCCTTTCAAGTTGAGAGAAAATACAATTGCGAACGTAATACACGGAAATCATAGCATGACGTGCATATCAAGTGCATATCAAGTCGGAGCTGAAGTCCTACGATCAGCAATCAGATAGACGCTACAAAATTGTATACTCCTAATTTCGTCCTTGAACTCCAATGCATCGCCATCGGCAATGCGCCACAAGCAGCAGTTCCACAATATCGTAGTTTTGGTTCATTCACTTCAGCGCCGCTCGCGTCAGATTCACTCTCGCTCAGATGAGTACTCAGGCGCGATCTCCCGCATGCCGTGATTCTCACGGCTAGGCGATCTGCTGATCGCACCTGACCAGTCCTTGTAAGAGTTGCTGTTGCCGTGCTTCCTCGCTGGTTGGTATTTTTGACTTCTTCATTCGGGGACAGGAGCCAGGAGGACCACACGGAGCTCTTTTTCTCAAAACACACTACACTGCAAACCCTGCAATTACTGTCCTCAGAAAGCTTGTCAGCTTGTCAGACCCGGCCTCAAGAGATGCACTCCCAATTCTCGACATGCGCACATGGTGTATGGTCTTCTTTTTCCAATTTCGATACTGCAAAATTTGTATGGAAAGTATGGTTGTTTTTTACAGCGTTGGAAAGCATTGAACCTCAGCTATGCGCAGAGCGCAATTTCAGTCGTCTCCTAGCAACAAAACACTCAAAAAATGCAATGTACTGTACCGGTCGGGTCGTATATGACCTTTACGCTTATGTGAGGCCCATAAAGGGTTAAAGAAGACATATCAATTTTTTGAGCAACGGTACGGAGAACATGAACAACACGGAGTTTGAATGAACGGCAAAGGAGGATCATCTGATGGTCGCTGGGCGCGCAAGGCAGGTGGTTGCTGTATCCGGTGCCGTTTCTGTGCAGAACTGTCCAGGGAATGTAAAAAACCGTAATAAAGTAGTCGCAAAACCGGAGTTTGTTTACACCAGGTTTCACTGTGTCTTGAAAAATCAGGTTTGTATTCCAAACAGGCTTCTACACTGTATCTGAGACAGGCTTTGACACAAGACACTACGGTATCTGCATTGCGCATCATACTAACCAGGAATTTCTGCTCAACACATAGTTTTTTACACGTTGCAAAGTCCAAGTTCATGTCCCACTGTGCTTCACACATGCCCACATCATCTAAAAATAGCTGAAGATGATCCGCGGTGCACAGATAACAATGGGAACTCATCACCCACCATCTGTAGATGGCTCAATTGGACGAAAGCGAAAAACTCCATGCACAGACAGAAAAACGAGCAGTTGCCTTTTCGGAACTGAATCGATCAGATGAAAATTTACGTCGATTCAGGTTGTGAAACTCGACAAGCAGCTGGTCTTTCTTCCGTCTGCGAAGCACAACATTACAAGCCCACCGCAACACTTACTGACGCAGAGAACGGCACTGTACCCGGGATGCTGTGAGTCATCCTCGATCTTCGGCGCGAGTGTGCTAACGTCGAAGGTAACCTTGTTCTGTACACGCGGCTGGTTAGGCTGAGCAGCATGACTTGTTGCGTAGTAGGGGCCGGGGAATCTGCGCATTTCGGTTCTCGCAAAGAGTGGTCTCAGTTCGGCCTCGTGCTTCAAGAGGAACGTTTTCGTCGGGATGTGCAGGCCGTACCAGTAACACAGACCTTCGGCAGTGGGCAACGTTTCACGCTGGAAGTGATGCATGATGAGGGCTGCGACTGCCAGGGGTCCTGATCTGGAATAACGCCAAGCGGCTGGGACACACACACATGTCAAAAGCATTGGAATCAGGGATGAACATGATGAAAAGCAGCATCGTGTGCTGATTGCAGGTAAAAGCAGCAATTCACATCTTGCTCATGTGACTAAACTTGTGCAGAAAGACAAGATCATGATTATAATATTGACAGTGGAACTAACATGGCCGACATCACGTGACCCATAGATGCAGGGGTTGAGTGGAGTTGGAACCAACATGGCTGCCCTGTATGGTCATGTGATAGCTGTGAAACCACTCTAGATCAGTTCACATGAGCCAGTAAAGACTATGCATTTTTGTCCTACAAAATCCACATATCTCCAGACACTGGGGTGAATAATGGAGTGTGGTGGTGGGGCCCATTAAAAGCTCCGCCGACCAGAGGTCTTGGCTTCGTAGCTCCATGGACGCACCAACGGGATATTGGGTAGGGAGGATTAAGTTGAAAAGGAAAACAGAAGAAAGAAAACGGAAAGACTGTTTTGCTCAGTGAGTAAAATAATAAGTTGAGTATTGATGTGAACGCTGTTAGACTTTTAAATTCAAGAGGAGACTGTCTGTGAGGAGAGATTATGTCCAAGCAGGGTACAGTCAGACCTCGCTTGAACGCACACATCTGTTTTCCCCAATAACATCCGGATAGGCGAGGTAACCGGATAACTGAACACACATACTGTACATGCATGTGGCATGTCAAAAGCAGTGACATCATACATACATGTAGACAGGTCCTATGCAGTACAACTAGCGTGCACAGTATGTAAAACAAGCGAGAAAAATGACAAGTGCATGCAACTGAGTGCTGTCTGCACACACCCAGCAGATCAAGGACCTCATTTGCTTGTACAACTCCTTGATACTAGCTTCTGCAAGCGCTAGCCAGCCACATGCAACTGGATACGACGAAGCATTTTGTACACATTTTAACCAGTTTGTACACAAAATCATGCACCGGTATGCGGATCGCGAGGTCTGGTTATGTTGTATGCATAACATATGCTGCACATCGGTAACCAGCGATTTTCTTCCGGATGGCGAGGGATCCGGATAAACGAGGACCGAATAAACGAGGTCTGACTGTAGGACACTGTACCCTCTTACTCGCGTATGCTGTGAGTGGCCCAGTGCCAGTTCGTTCTGAGGAGATGGTGATAAGCTGCTGTCTTGAACTTTTGGATGTTCTTTTGGTGAAATGGGTGGGGAATGATAGAGGAAGGCAGCTGGTTCCAAATTGGGATGACGGAGTGGGGAAAAGGCTCGGCTCACATTGTTCCGGGAATTGGCAGGAGGAACATTCTGTAACTGATGGGGATGCGCGGTGGACAGTCGTACAGCCTGGCGGGTGAGGCGTGTGGTCCTGGGCTGGTGTGTCGGGGGTGGAGCCATTCTCGAGAGAAGAGAGGGAGAATTATCGCAAAGGGCATTATACAGGAGGCAGAGGGCAGCGATGGTGAGGCGAACTATGAGGCTAGGAAGCCAGCATTGCGGATGTATTGCCTTCATGGCTCGCTCCTGCACCCAGTCCAGCCGATTCAAGTGGGAAGGAGCTGCCCCCATCCAGACGATTGGGCAGTACTCATAACCGGCCGTGTGTGTGTGTGTGTGTATGTGTATGTGTGTGTGTGTGTGTGTGTGTGTATGTGTGTGTGTGTGTGTGTGTGTGTTTGTGTGTATGTGTGTGTATGTGTGTGTGCGTGTGTGTTTGTGTGTGCGCGTGTGTGCGTGCGTGCGTGCGTGTGTTTGTGTGTGTGTGTGTATGTGTGTGTGTGTATGTGTGTGTGTATGTGTGTGTGTATGTGTGTGTGTGTGTGTGTGTTTGTGTGTATGTGTGTGTGTGTGTGTGTGTGTGTGTGTATGTGTGTGTGTGTGTGTGTGTGCGTGTGCGTGTGCGTGTGCGTGTACGTGTGCGTGTGTGTGTGTGTGTGTGTATGTGACTTATCCCGACAGCAAGAGTCCATAACCCCAAGAGTGTGCAACAGGGGTCTGGCTGCTGTAGGCCCACTGCGCGGCGGAATTCCAACACTACGTCATGCGGCGGAGGCACAGCTGTACAAACCTCCGCATTCCTCCGAGCTTGGAACCGGGGAGTAGTACAAGCGCAACGAACGTGTACGTCATTTTTGACGTAATGTTGGAATTCCGCCACGCGGATCTCCATATACAGAGTTGCACACTCTTGGGGTTATGAACTCTTGCCGAAAGTAAGCGCGACGAAGCTCGTTTTGGCAAACCAAAATGTACTGCAAGCGTCACAACCGCTACGTGAGCCTGGCTGTTTGTGGCTATCCCTTTGGCTGCTGTGGTGCATTGCTGCCAGGGCTCAAAGGACCAGCAAAGAAGAGACATTCTTCACTGGAAATACACCACAGACTATTAATTCTCATCAAATATCCAGCGTGCAGTAATTACGTAATGGTACGGGCTCAGAGCCTGGGCATTGTCTAGACCCCAGTAATAGTATGGGATCAGCAGTGAAAGGGTTAACCGTATTCTCCCGATTCGATGTAGCTGCGAATACTTTCAGCGACATGCCTGGCCACCACTCGCTTACCATGACAGACAGTGTCGGCTTTGCTGGCATCCGCGGGCCTGTGGCTAGCTCGGCCGCCTAGCAGGGAGTGCGTGTAGATGTAGTGCCGTGCCCAGCCCAGAGTCCAGATGTTCACTGGCGTGGAGTAGCCGTGGTGCATCATGTCGACCAGCATGCCATCGAAGCAGCCCTGAATGTCCAGCGCTTTGTTCATGAAGGCACGTTCGTCGGCGAGCACGTAGCCCCTATCCAGACACTGGCTATGGCCGTACGGGAGTCCTGCCCTCTTATCGCATCCGCCGGAGCAGATTACTGTCAGCGGGATGTAGAAGTATCTGTAATGATCTCTGCCATTGCAGACCTCCTTCACATCTGTGATTAGGAAAGAAGACCGAGAAATGCATGCACACGCACATACCCATATGAGCACAGGAGGTGAGTTGTGTTTACGAGTGCTGCCACGGTACTTCTCACGTTCTATTTACTCTGAGATTCGGGGGGGGGGGGGGGGGGGGGACTCAGCTAAATCATATTCTGGAAATCTCGTACCTCTACCAAGTCCTACCGACTTCTATTTGCTTTTGTTTGGTAGAGCCGGTAGAGAAAGTTAGAATCTACTCTTGTGAGTAGAAAAAAAGGAACGCATCAACCGAAAGAAGTAGTTTCTACGCAAACCTGTAGATCAGAATGAAAACCCCCTTTGTTTGAGGAAGTTGCAAACGGGAAAAGTGAGAAGAAAGACAACAACAACAACTGTCACCACCAGGACTAGAACCAGAGACCCACAGTCTTTTCGACTCCTTTGAGTACACTCGTCTTTAGTGGAAGCTTGTGCGTGCACGCAGACCAGCATACATTAAGGAGTGTCTTTAAGTAATCCGCTTGGGCCCGTCTCCTGGGTGCATGCAGCATTGCTTGATCGGGTGAACACCAAGCGAATGAGCACACTCACTGCACACTCACTTCACACTCACACAAAGATACTTACAGTACTGGCATTTGTCGCCGTAGAATCCTTTCCGACACGTGCAGGTGGCATTCTCATTACATCGAGCACGGTTCAAGCATTCGCATGCTGCATCAGCACATTGTCCAAACACGCAAAGTAGAGATGAAACAGCACAGAAGTTGTGGTATGTTTCTTGGCCATCATGGTGCAAGCATCGACACAGCTACGAGTATTAGCAACATTTCGCTGCAAAATATCGAAACTTCACTGGCAAAATCGGGCTTTGCCTACTCAGAAGTCAAATAAAATATCACTTTTGCCACTGAGCTGGATTCCACATTAGGGCTTTTGGAATATCTCGGCCCAGTTTGGCAATAATATATTGACCTTTGATAAATATCCACACTCATTAGTGGCCACACCATCAGCAGTATCAAATTCGAATAAATTTCCTTTGACTCAATACATACCACTGCACTTTGCCAGGCAGCACTGCAGTTTCCCTAAAAAGGAGTATTTTATAAACAGTATTTATTGGCTGTTAATAATTTTACCAGTAAAGCCAATAAAATTAATACTGTTTACAAAAGATTCCTTTTTAGGGAAAGTGCAGGTCAACATACGTATAATAAATGTAGTAGCCTAAGGATTTATCGCAATTACATATCATCAAGAGTCCATAATCCCCCAGAGTGCGCAACTGGGATGGGGTTGTGGCACGGCGTAATCCGTGACGTACGTCACGTTTTGGGTCGGACTTGCCTCATTCCATCGACGACGCCGACACGCAGTGCAGCACAGTTCACACTTCCCCTACCCGCGATGTCGTTATTATGACGTGCAACACGGATTTCGCTGTCCCAGATCTGATAAGTAAAGATGTGCACTCTGGGGGTTATGCACTCTTGATACCAGTTGTAAAAACCTCGGGGCACCTCGGTTTTTATACAGTCATGTGCTTATAACCTCTATAAGATGAACGAAAAAAGGAAACCTATCCTGAGCAACTGCCACTTGCTCTTCTCGCAATGTTCTCCTTTGGGGCAGATGCATTTCCCTTGGTCGTTGCACTCACCCTGGTTCACACACTTGCACACTGCAGAAGTGGTAAAATACCACCGATTGTGTTTCCCACACAGCACAGCATGGGAAAGAAAGGGGACAGGATTAGATTCGGTTAGTGGTAACCGAGTTACAGAATATCGACAACAGGAATTCAGAATCTCACTTCCAAGGCAAGCATAAATGGACGGGGCAACGAGCAAGACCAATCAAAGGAGCCTTAGCAGTTTCTTTATGTCTGCGTTGGAAGTCTCAATATAAGGTCAACTTAGTGCGGAACCTTGTAAATCGTGCGAAGCGTATGTGTTCGCCCTGCAAGCTGCAGGAGGAGCTTGATTTTTTCCGTTCAGTGTTCGTGAAGAACGGTTACCCTAAGTTCCTGTTGCAGCACCTATACTTAATGTCTTTGGGGATAGAAGTCGAACAATGTTCGTCTTATGAATGTCACCACGGTGAGGAAAATATGGCACTAAAAAACAGACACACGCCCGTGTTATATCTCCAAAAACGAAACCCTAGCAGGACACCCCAAACTTACCGGGTGCAGTGGTTGCCGCCTCAGTGGTTGCTGCCTCGGTGGTTGCTGCCTCGGTGGTTGCTGCTTCGGTGGTTGCTGCCAGGGTGGTTGCAGGAGAAGTGGTTGCTCCCTCAGTGGCTACTGCATCAGTGGTTGCTGCATCAGTAGTTGCTGCCTCAGTGGTTACTGCTGCAGTAGTTGTTGCATTAGTGGTTTCTGCCTGGGTGGTTACTGCCTTGGTGGTTGGTGATTCAGTGGTTGTTGCATCAGGGGTTGCTGCATCAGTGGTTGCTGCAGCAGTGGTTGCTGCAGCAGTGGTTGCTGCAGCAGTGGTTGCTGCAGCAGTAGTTGCTGCCTCGGTGGTTGCTGCCTCGGTGGTTGCTGCCTCGGTGGTTGCTGCCTCGGTGGTTGCTGCCTCGGTGGTTGCTGCCTCGGTGGTTGCTGCCTCGGTGGTTGCTGCCTCGGTGGTTGCTGCCTCGGTGGTTGCTGCCTCGGTGGTTGCTGCCTCGGTGGTTGCTGCCTCGGTGGTTGCTGCCTCGGTGGTTGCTGCTTCGGTGGTCGCTGCCTTGGTGGTCGCTGCCTCGGTTGTCGCTCCCTCGGTGGTTGCTGCCTTGGTGGTAGGTGGTTGTGGCCTTGTTGGTTTGGTTGCTGCATCAGTGGTTGCTGCAGAAGTGGTTGCTCCAGCAGTGGTTGCCACAGAAGTGGATGCTGCATCAGAGGTTGCTGCATCAGTGGTTACTGCATTAGTGGTTACTGCCTTGGTGGTTGCTGCCTCGGTGGTCGCAGCCTCGGTGGTCGCTGCCTTGGTTGTCGCTGCCTCGGTGGTTGCTGCCTTGGTGGAAGGTGGTTGTGGCCTTGTTGGTTTGGTTGCTGCATCAGTGGTTGCTGCAGAAGTGGTTGCTCCAGCAGTGGTTGCCGCAGAAGTGGTTGCTGCATCAGTGGTTGCTGCATCAGTGGTTGCTGCCTCGGTGGTTGCTGCCTCGGTGGTTGCTACCTCGGTGGTTGCTACCTCGGTGGTTGCTACCTCGGTGGTTGCTACCTCGGTGGTTGCTACCTCGGTGGTTGCTACCTCGGTGGTTGCTACCTCGGTGGTTGCTACCTCGGTGGTTGCTGCCTCGGTGGTTGCTGCCTCGGTGGTCGCTGCCTTGGTGGTCGCTGCCTCGGTTGTCGCTGCCTCGGTGGTTGCTGCCTTGGTGGTAGGTGGTTGCGGCCTTGTTGGTTTGGTTGCTGCATCAGTGGTTGCTGCAGAAGTGGTTGCTCCAGCAGTGGTTGCCGCAGAAGTGGTTGCTGCATCAGATGTTCCTGCATCAGTGGTTGCTGCCTTGGTGGTTGCTACCTCGGTGGTTGCTACCTCGGTGGTTGCTGCCTCGGTGGTTGCTGCCTTGGTTGTCGCTGCCTCGGTTGTCGCTGCCTCGGTGGTTGCTGCCTTGGTGGTAGGTGGTTGTGGCCTTGTTGGTTTGGTTGCTGCATCAGTGGTTGCTGCATCAGTGGTTGCTGCAGAAGTGGTTGCTCCAGCAGTGGTTGCCGCAGAAGTGGTTGCTGCATCAGTGGTTGCTGCATCAGTGGTTGCTGCAGCAGTAGTTGCTGCAGCAGTAGTTGCTGCCTCGGTGGTTGCTGCCTCGGTGGTTGCTGCCTCGGTGGTTGCTGCCTCGGTGGTTGCTGCCTCGGTGGTCGCTGCCTCGGTGGTCGCTGCCTCGGTGGTCGCTGCCTCGGTGGTTGCTGCCTTGGTGGTAGGTGGTTGTGGCCTTGTTGGTTTGGTTGCTGCATCAGTGGTCGCTGCAGAAGTGGTTGCTTCAGCAGTGGTTGCTTCAGCAGTGGTTGCCGCAGAAGTGGTTGCTTCAGCAGTGGTTGCCGCAGAAGTGGTTGCTGTATAAGAGTTTGCTGCATCAGTGGTTACTGCATCAGTGGTTGCTGCCTCGGTGGTTGCTACCTCGGTGGTTGCTGCCTCGGTGGTCGCTGCCTCGGTGGTCGCTGCCTCGGTGGTCGCTGCCTCGGTGGTTGCTGCCTTGGTGGTAGGTGGTTGTGGCCTTGTTGGTTTGGTAGCTGCATCAGTGGTTGCTGCAGAAGTGGTTGCTCCAGCAGTGGTTGCCGCAGAAGAGGTTGCTGCATCAGAGGTTGCTGCATCAGTGGTTACTGCATCAGTGGTTGCTGCCTCGGTGGTTGCTACCTCGGTGGTTGCTGCCTCGGTGGTTGCTGCCTCGGTGGTCGCTGCCTCGGTGGTCGCTGCCTTGGTTGTCGCTGCTTCGGTGGTTGCTGCCTTGGTGGTAGGTGGTTGTGGCCTTGTTGGTTTGGTTGCTGCATCAGTGGTTGCTGCAGAAGTGGTTGCTCCAGCAGTGGTTGCCGCAGAAGTGGTTGCTGCATCAGAGGTTGCTGCATCAGTGGTTGCTGCCTTGGTGGTTGCTACCTCAGTGGTTGCTGCCTCAGTAGTTGATGCGTTGGTGGTTGCTGCCTGGGTGGTTTCTGCCTGGATTGTTGCTGTGTCAGTGGTTGCTGCATGGGTGGTCGCCCCAGAAGTGGTTGCTTTCTTAGTGGTCGTTGCATAAGTGGTTGTTGCGCTGGTGGTTGCTGCCTGGGTGGTTTCTGCCTGGATTGTTGCTGTATCAGTGGTTGCTGCATGGGTGGTAGCTGCAGAAGTGGTTGCTCCCTTAGTGGTCGATGCATAAGCGGTTGTTGTGTTGGTGGTTGCTGCCTCAGTGGTTGCTGCCTCAGTGGGTGCTGCCTCAGTGGTTGCTGCATCAGTAGTTGATGCGTTGGTGGTTGCTGCCTGGGTGGTTTCTGCCTGGATTGTTGCTGTATCAGTGGTTGCTGCATGGGTGGTCGCTGCAGAAGTGGTTGCTCCCTTAGTGGTCGCTGAATAAGTGCCTGTTGCGTTGGTGGTTGCTGCCTCAGTGACTGTTGCGTTGGTGGTTGCTGCCTCAGTGGTTGCTGCCTCAGTGGTTGCTGCCTCAGTGGTTGCTGCATCAGTGGTTGCTGCATCAGTGGTTGCTGCATCAGTGGTTGCTGCATCAGTGGTTGCTGCATCAGTGGTTGCTGCATCAGTGGTTGCTGCATCAGTGGTTGCTGCATCAGTGGTTGCTGCATCAGTGGTTGCTGCATCAGTGGTTGCTGCATCAGTGGTTGCTGCATCAGTGGTTGCTGCATCAGTGGTTGCTGCATCAGTGGTTGCTGCATCAGTGGTTGCTGCATCAGTGGTTGCTGCATCAGTGGTTGCTGCATCAGTGGATGCTGCATCAGTGGTTGCTGCATCAGTAGTTGCTGCATCAGTGGTTGCTCCAGCAGTGGTTGCAGCATCAGTGGTTGCTGCAGAAGTGGTTGTTGCTGCAGCAGTGGTTCGCACAGAAGTGGTTGCTGCCTCAGTGGTTGCTGCATCTGTGGTAGCAGCATCAGTGGTTGCTGCATCTGAGGTAGCAGCATCAGTGGTAGCAGCATCAGTGGTTCCTGGGTGTTTTGATGAAGTTCGTGTTGAGGTATTGTAGGGCGTGGTGGTGGTGGCAGCAGCAGATATAGTGGTTGCTGCATCCGTGGGCGTTTTGGTGAAGACAGTGTTGGATTTGGTGGTTGTGGCGGATGCGGTGGTTGCGGCATCCGTGGGTGTTTCGGTTGAGGTAGTTGTGGTATTGGAGGATGCGGTGGTTGCGGTATTTGTGTGTGTTATGCTAGATGTAGTCAGTGCGTGCACTGTGGGTGCAGTATTCTTCGAGGTAGTCTCGTGTGCTTTGGTTGCGGTGGTCGTGGGCACTGGGCTGTCATCGCCAGAGCCTGTATTGGTGGAGCCCGACTCCTCGTCGGGTGTTCGGTGAGTGACTGTGGTAGCCGGTGTAGCAGTCGGGGGATGACTGTAAGAGATGAACCTGGCCGAGGTGGTTGGAGTTGGGGCCTTGGCCGGTGTGGTGGTTGCGGCGTCCGTGGGTGTTTCGGCTGAGGCAGTAATGGTTGGTGTGTACGTTGGAATATTCATGGGCACCGTAGGTAGATTGCAGGGGACAATGTTCGTCTCGTTGATTACTGGTTGGGAGAAAGCAAAAAAACAACAGAAGAAGAAAGTACTTGCCAGCATGTTAATTATTTGCCCGGCAGTGCGTCCACTTAGTAGCCTGACATCCGGTTGCTCAAATCCAGCTATCCTTTCTGGAGCAAGAGTCTTCACTTTTGAACCATCCAGAGAGATGCTCACTAATATGGTAAAATACCGTGTGGAGATCGTGTCCGCTTGAAGGTAAATCGAGTACGGATTGACTGCACGACGTGCACTCTGTGTACAAGGTTCATATCGTCTGACCTGCAGACAGGACACCACCTCCACAATGCAATCACGAAAAGACGAGATGGTTGGGGGCCCTTGCAGTACTTTACGGTATATTTATTGTGGAATTTCTGCTGCGAAAATGCAATGCGATTCCCAAATACATAATGTTCCTGCCTACTAAGGTACTTGAATACAAACTTCACACTGCATGTCTTGAGCAGTCTGTCACATCTTGCTATGGCCGCGGATTGCCAGCATTCGACTGGTCACAATGAATGCCCGCCGAGTGCCGCTGTGTGAACGTGCCTTTCTTCAGTTCCCGCTAAGAGGGGACATTACCCATTCCCTCTAAACGTTGTGCAAGTATCCAAGTACATGTATCAGCAATGTAGGCTCTTTTGATGTGAATGGAAGGTCAAAATTCAAAATTCAATAGAACTCGATCTATAACTGCCGAATGACCGAGGAAGTCACAATGGTTGTTAGATAAAGCCAGCAATGCCTTCTGTGTAGAACAGTGCCTAGCACTGAGCAGCATGTCACTCAATATAGTGACTTGTACATTCATACAACCCCTATATTTTGTCCTTTTCCTCGTTTCTTTTTGTTCTCCATCTGTTTTCCAGTACGGCCGTCTATAGTAAAAAAATAAATAAATAAACATCATGAGCTTACATGAGTTGAACATAGCTCACTGTATTCGAAACGTTCTCAACAACTGCTCAGTGTCTCTGACACGGAGCATGTTAGCGTTAAAACATAAAATAAAAAAGCATTGATAGTGACTTACGCTTCTGGCAATAGTCTCCGGTGAATCCTTCTGGGCAGGAGCATGCACCATTGTCGTCGCACTGACCCTGGTTCAAGCACTTGCACGCTGCAGCGCCGATTGGATATGCAGCCACGGTGTGTACAGAATACGGCAGAATACAGACAAAAGCACAGGATTTTAGTACTGGAAATTGAGGCATTCACCAAACACAGAGTGGCACATCGCCACTTTTCAAAACAACGATTGATTAAGCATTGAGGCAAATGGCAATCAGACAATTCCATTAGCTTCAATTATGTCTGTTGGCGTACGAAAAACCAGGCTTACTCAATTCTAGACACCATTTTAACAATATGTGGCATGGCCAAGGCTGGACTGGTCTGACGAATTCCCAATACTCTTCTATTCCCAACTGTCTTGTTACTGTTCTAATGTTTCTCGGCAATGTATGTTCTTTGATAAAAGTCAAATTCTGACTTACGTTTTTCACAATGTTTATCATAATACACGGATCGGTCACAAGTACAACTGAGGTCCTCTTCAATTTCACCACCACCACAGTAATCTGCACGAAAAGTACACGCACACACACACACACAGAAAAAGAGATAGAAAGAAACATACTGAGAAAGAGAAAGAGAAAGAGAGAGAGAGAGAGAGAGAGAGAGAGAGAGAGAGAGAGAGAGAGAGAGAGAGAGAGAGAGAGAGAGAGAGAGAGAGAGAGAGAGAGAGAGAGAGAGAGAGAGAGAGAGAGAGAGAGAGAGAGAGAGAGAGAGAGGGAGGGAGGGAGGGAGGGAGGGAGGGAGGGAGGGAGGGAGGGAGGGAGGGAGGGAGGGAGGGAGGGAGGGAGGGAGGGAGGGAGGGAGGGAGGGAGGGAGGGAGGGAGGGAGGGAGGGAGGGAGGGAGGGAGAGAGAGGGAGGGAGAGAGAGAGAGGGAGAGAGAGGGAGGGAGAGGGAGGGAGAGGGAGGGAGGGAGGGAGAGAGGGAGGGAGAGAGGGAGGGAGGGAGGGAGGGAGGGAGGGAGGGAGAGATAGAGAGATAGAGAGATAGAGAGAGAGAGAGAGAGAGAGAGAGAGAGAGAGAGAGAGACAGATGGAGAGACAGATGGAGAGACCGGGACATTCACCAGGGATCTTCGAGTTACAGTGTCAAAAACATGTTCGGACAAAGTCAGCCATTGAGACAGCAATCCAGATACAACAAGAAGATGATGGGATTTTGAGTTTCACACGCGAGGTGATCATTAGACAACAGCAATGGACTATTCTGTTTTAACACTGTTCATCTGGCTGGGCATCACCCTCACCTCTGGGGTTGCTCCCCACATTCGCGTTGCGTTCACATGCTATGGAATTGAGTTCAGGAAATACATGAAATAGATGAAATCTCACTTACGGAAACAGAAGATAGCCGCTTTGCCGTCGCCCGGGCCATGTGCAAATGTTGGCTTGCTATGATCCTCTTCAAATGTAACAGTGCGGTGACGCTGCTGTCCGTTGACCAGTGTCGGTGCAAGGTGATAAGGAGTGTGTGGCTCCAGAGACAGCGGAAGTGCCCAGCGCATTGGCAGTACACGACGGCCGTGCTTCTGAACCCAGTCCTCAGTTACCAGATGCAGTCCGTACTGCTGACAGGCTTCCTCGGCAAAGTCCACTGTGACCGTGAGCTGATGGGCGGGCTGTGCCATTGCGTACGTCGCACTTTTCACTTGAAGCCATTTGGCTGCAGGCAAGAGCAGAGGCAGAGGCAGGCAGAGTACACATTATTTACATCGTGGAACAAATCCGAAGAAGGGCCCTACACCAGTATCTACCGTAGTGTTACTGTAGGCTGATAGTGTAGGCTGATAGTGTAGGCTGATAGTGTAGGCTGATAGCGTAGGCTGATAGTGTAGGCTGATAGTGTAGGCTGATAGTGTAGGCTGATAGTGTAGGCTGATAGTGTAGGCTGATGTTCGTACAGAGTAGGTACACACAGTGTATGTACAGTACAACCTGGTGCAAGCCACCTCTGGGTTTAGCCACCACCTGCTCTTAACCACCGTTTTTCCATGCACCCACAGTTCTACACAGACACTGTGGGACCTGGCTCTAAAGACCACCTGGCTTTAGCGACCGCTTTTGCTTGCACCGTGGGGAGGTCGCTTAAACCAGGTGTTTACTGTACAGTAAGTCAGTGTAGGGCGATGTTCGCACTGAGTTTACATACCGTGCGGGAACACAATCAGACCCCGCTTAACCGCAGACATCCGTTTTCCACCAAAAATATCCGGAGAGGCGAGGGAACTGCTTAATCGAACACACCTACTGTACATGTATGTATGCATGGCATGTGCTGTAAATCGGTAACCAACGATGTTCTTCCGGATGGCGAGGGATCCGGATAAAAGAGGACCGCATAAGCGAGATCTGACTGTACTGGCTCAGTGGTTTGAACAATTGCACCGCTGAGGCCACTGGGGACGGGTTTCATCTGACTTATAACGGTTGAATTATAATGGCTAGGGGGTGTCATCGATTGGCGAATCTGGATTGAGTGCGAACTCGGTGTGGGGGCCGGTGTGGTCGATTTCCACTCCAAGAACACCTACTCCGGATCCGGCCGAATTCGGCCAATCAATCACGCTCACTCGGAGCGCACTTGCTCGGGATTCGTCCAATCGATCATGCCCTAGATGAGCATACCAGAATGATTTTTCGGAAACAAAATTGTCAGAGAACTCAAGAAAAAGAACGACCGTCAGGGTTTGTAGCTTCTTTTCAAGCTCCGCGCTTTTGTTACGGAGTCTGGTGCTCGTTCCCTTATCGAGTTTCAAGATGGCCGAGACTGTTCATCTCCAGGGGCATGTGGTCGTCAGGCTGCATCAGCGGACAATCTTCTATGAGCAGATTGGCCATGGATGTGATTACGCGTTCTGCCTATACTGTATAATGAACAGTGCTGGCAACTGAAATCCGACCCCCCTAGCGTCTCGTACGGATCGCTAACGCAGCTAGCGCACCGCTAGGGGGGGGGGGGTCGGATTTCAGTTGCCAGCACTGTACATTGTACAGTACATGCGTATCGCGGGCTATCGACAAGTGTACAAACTGTCATAACTCAGTCAACATATCTCGGATGTCTTACGTTGAGACACCCCTTCCGCCAGCGTGTGCTCCCGTGCGTACTGCATTTTGTTGCCAACTTGCAAACTGGCAAAGGGAAAGTATCTTTTCAGATGGGATCCTTTAATGGCTAGTGCAGAGGGCCAAATCGGTAGGTGTGAAAGTAGGAAACACAGGTCGCAGGGGTTTCTCTAACACGTTTAAAAAATTGAAACTACGCACCCAGTTCATAAAACAAGAAAGAGGAAGCAAATGACAAAACATCAGTCTCACAATACATTGACTGAATGGCGCTGCAATGCAAGGCAGCGGTGGCGATGGTGAGCTGCAGGCTCCGATCTGTCCATGGCAAAGCCACTGTCCCTACCCCTACCCGATCCGTTCGCCGCTTTCTACTGTCCTCCAGATGTAGCCTCAGCCAATCTCGTAACATCTTTCCACTACGTTGCCCATACCAAACACTACAAATACCAGACATACTACTGCTAACATGTACAAGACAAGCATCTGCTGATTTGCCATTTTTCATTTCTGCATCTTCCTTGCTGACATCATGCCATCGTGGAGTTATCACCTTAAAGAAGCAAACGCCTACCTTCGCAGACGACATGGTGATGCTGCGATCCATGAGGATCAAGTATTGCTTGCGTGTAGCCGTTTGTGTTCTGCAGATAGATAAGATGTTGATGCTGCTCGATGTACGATGTCCAGATGGTGATGGGGTTGCTGTAGCTGCTGACCATCATCCTCCCGAGCAATCCTCCCATGCAGCCACGCACGTTGAGCTTGCTCGAGAGGAAGGCGGTGTATTCCGGCACGTCGTACCCTCTTCTCTGGCACATCTGGCGTGCATGTGCCAGATTGGTCTTCTCGTGGCAGTTGCTCTCGCCCAAGTGTGGATGACAGGGCAAACCGGCGAGGGCTGTCCAGGTGTATACTGCCTGATTGGTACCCAGACATTTCGTCTTAAGATCTGAACAGGACACAATACCAAAGCAGACCACATTCAGACACTGAATTTACTCGATCAAGACTTGCACTTCCTTCATTCTGATATCGGAGTTAATTTCAAAACACAAGCGAACACTTAGGAACGCTGCACGCAAATTTCGATGACATAGGAAGACTTTGGGTTTTGAAGTTTTGAATAAAATCGTGCAGCTGTCCAGGAGTGATAAGTGTAAGTTTGGCCAGCTTTTATTTTACTCTGCTTGGCATGTATAGAGCTGTTTCAAGGTTGGACCAACGGCTACTTTTGGGGTCACGTGCGAGAAATATTTAAATCACTGGTGAACAGGCGAAGCCCAGTTCACGTTCACTTTGTATGGGAATGGAAGTGTAGAGGTGAAAGCAAGAGTACATAACCCCCCAGCGTGTGCAACTCCCACATACCCTGCTGTCCCGACAGAATTTCAAGTTTGGCGTCATTATTTATGACGCAATGCTCCTTGCGCCAGTGATTTACAACATGTGTACGGGTGTCAACGCATTACACGTTTTTTTCTTTTCAATAATTTGTACAGGATCAGATCGGCTTCGGTCAACCACAGGTTCCGGATTCGTCTGATAATTTTTTTTTTTTTGAATTCGCAATACCAAACAGGCAATAAGCCCAATTACATGGAAGCGAATAAAAGAATGCTAAGAATGAGACATTGGAGTGGATATTATTTCAAGTGGAAATACTGATCCCGGGAGGTACTACAAATAGGTACAATGAAAATCTGAAAAGGCCATGGTACTGTCGTTTACCATGCTGGAAGCAGCTACATGTAGAAGAAAAAACAACAAGAAAGACGTTTATCTCATGTATTGGACAAACAGAGCTAACAGGAGAAGACCGTTCGTTATATGCCTATACATACTGTCCGTGTGTGTGTGTGTGTGGGGGGGGGGGGGGATTGTCACTGTTTCTCTTCTTTAAAAACGTTTATGGCCTGAGAGTGTACGGGTACACGGCTGCTGCGAAATCGGACACGGCTTTGCAGGAACGTACACTGGCTGGCAGAGTGTTCCACAGCGCAGGTCCACGGGAACGGTCGGCGAGTGCCTGTATTTGTCCTGGCCAGCGGGAGAATGAGCCGGGCGTTGACTTGATGTCGAGTTGGGGCCGTGGTTGCGGGCGTCAGCTGCTTTGAAAGCGCTGTACTACATTGGCCGTTCAGGCCGCGCCAGATGAGATCGAGGAGTCGGTGGTGGTGTGTCTCCTCGATTTTGCGGAGGGATATGCAGATGCGGAACAAGACATCAGTGGAGTCCACGACAGCTGCAACGACAACTGAAACAACTCAGTGTCGTGCAGGCGGCATGCACTCACTGTAACTGTGAGTGATGTTCACTTTGCGCTGGACTGGACTCTCGATCGACCAGGGAGTCGTAAAAAAATTTCCGACTCCCCGTACTGCCAGGTGTACGGATTACGGTGTTCGTTAGTGCAAACGAGCTGGACGCACAAACGAGCCGAGTTTCTGGCGACAGCACCCATAGTCGAGTTGCACCCTCTGGGGGGGTTATGTAGTCTTGGTGAAAAAGAAGCAGTAGAATGGCGCTTCACTTCATGTCTGACACACGTGATGAGTCAGAGCAGTTGCCAGGAAGCGGCCTTCCATGGCTTGGGCGAAAATGAACAAGCTTCAGAATCGCTCCAAGCACTGGTGGAGACGAACGGTCACATTTCGTATACTTTTCAATGCGTTTTGACATGCGACCTGTTCACCACAATCTCGGGGTGAGCGCCGGGGGCGGTGCCGGGCACAGCATCCTTGTGTCACATTGTCGCATGTATGTCACGTATCACAACAGCACACACACAGCAGCAGCAGCAGCAGCACACACACGCACATGCACACACCCACACACATGCATGCACACACACACACACACACACACACACACACACACACACGCACACACCCACGCACACACCCACACACATGTATGCACACACACATGCATGCACACACACATGCATGCACACACACACACACATGCACGCACATACATGCACACACACACACACACACTCAAATTCACACGCACATGCACACGCACATGCACACACACACACACACACACACACACCTTTGACCTTTGACGCCCATCGCCGGAGGCGATGATAGCAATGCTACGGCAGAAGCCATAGCAACTTGTGCTGGGATTACACCATTCAACAGCTTGCAAGGCTGAAGAATTGACCGTCACTATTCAGCCTGGTCTACACCATACAGCTATTTGGAGTGACATTTTCTGGCCAGTGAATCCCTTTTTTGGTCTTTTTCATTTTTTTTTTACACACACACACGCACACACACACACGCACACACGCACACACACACACTTACACACACACACACGCACACACAGACGCACACACACACACACACACACCAAAGAAACGTGTGTGCATGTACACTTCATTTCAATAGCAGATACTTACTGTCTTGACATTGGTCTCCGTGGAATCCTCTCCGGCAGCTGCATGTGCCGTCCTGTTCACACCGGCCATTATTCAAGCAATGGCATACTGGAGTAGTGATACAGTGTATTCAACAAACACACACACGAATAGAGACAGAACACCATAGCTTATCAGGGCGAAATACAGAACCAAAGTTAGGGGGGGGGTATGTTTTGTGAAATTGAAGGAATTAGAACCATACTAACAATCTTACATCCCAGCAGGAAGGGTGAACTAGTGGATTTAGATAGAAATTTCTGCATGGACTTTTATGGCATAGCGTTGTGGGCGAGGAAAGTGGCGTTGTTTCGAAGGCCATGGCATACGGTAGACAGTAAAACTTGTGACTAACGACCACCCCTTGGGGCCAGAGAAAGCCGTCTTTAGTGGCCGGTGGTCCTTAGTTAGAAGTTTGCACCGCGCAACCATATGTGAATGTGAGACCGTCCACGCCTGGCGAAGTGGTCCGTAGTACCAGGCCGGTCGCTAGTCTCGGTGGTCTTTAGTTACAGGTTTTACTGTAAATTCATCGGCCACTGGGAATCGCAATGAGTACAGTTTTCCGGGGCAAGTGATGATTATTGGATGCAATGGCTCCAACAGTACTGTGCCAATGTACAGGTCCATGATGTGTACTCGTCAGTCATCATGCACATACATAGGCTCCACTCCCACTCTGAGGGGGGGGGGGGGGGGGGGGGATCACTCTCTTTACTAGTTTTTTATTTTTTTTATTTATTATTTATGGATTCTCCAAAGGCCGAGGCCTAAGTCGAGGGGGTCTCCGTTCATGGCTTACTGGGAATATAGATTGAGAAGAGGAAGGGTTATAACAAATGCGTACTGTAGAAATCAGCCATAACATTCGTTACTATGTTATAGAAACTCTGGAAGGAATGAAACCAGCGGGTTCGAAGCGGGTGTTGGCAAAGATGGTACGGACACGAGACACAAAGCAATGACTATTTTGGGTGGTTCTAATGTCAGTGGGGAGAGAATTCCAGGTGGCAGCGGTAGAAGGGGGGGGGGGGGGAGGGATAAGTGAAGTAGGGTGCAGCACCCTATTGGATGCTGGTATTTTATATACAGTATAAAAAGTATTTATCGGCTCAAAAGACTATGAATGCTGTTTATGAAATACCACTTAGGCTAATAAATACTGTTTGTAAAATACTCCCTTTTTAGGGTAAAGTGCAGTGCTGCATGGATAAGTGCAGTGGTATTTATTAAGTCAAAGTAAATTTATTTCAATTTGATACTGTTGATGGTGTAGGCACTAATGAGTGCGGGTATTTATCGAACGTCAATATAAATGTATTAGTCGGTTTACTTGAATGGGACGAAGGCACACGAAGGCATTACCAGTGCCTCAAACGCACAGCATACATGCACCCATGAGTCGTACAGTCTTTGACAGGCAAGAGCTAACAATACAACAGTTTTCCTCTGTCCTTACCTTCTGTGCAGTGCTCTCCGAACACTCCTTCCTTGCATTGACACTCTGAGTTCTTTCTCACCCAGTTACTTTCGCACAAGGCTGTGTTATATATCACAAGGAAGAGGAACAAGGGAGTAAGAGGTGCAATAGAGCCATACACAGAGATGCACAGACAAGGGTTTCATGGTGAGAGAAGAAGAATAAAACACCGCTCGACCCCTGTGAAGCGGGAAGTATCCTGTGCGAGGCAGAGCAAAGGCAGCCGCAACCAAACACGGATGGCGTTGTTCTAGGTACCAACCAAACTTTCCCAGACTCACATGAGAAGGATGCTTTGGAGAGTCTCCTAAAATTCAGAGAGAATATAAGAGCACTTCTCGAACTTTCCCGAAAGGCTCGAAATTTTCCCAGAGGATTTGAGAACGCACCCTAAGTATTCTAAAATGAATTCATCTACAAGATCAGCCAGGAGAGTGAACTGCCTGAAAAGAGAAAAATGTCGGACCCACCAGGACTCAAACCTGGCACCTTGGGCAATGCTCTAACCATCTGAGCTATGGGACCAGGCTGAACCTAGAAGGCGTTGAGAAGTTTACGACAGTTCTCCCAATCCGTTCAAAATTCATCTTTACTTACAGAATTGGCACTTGTCTCCGGTGAATCCTTCTCGGCAGCTGCATTTACCCTCGCTATCACACCGGCCCTGGTTCAAGCATGTGCATGCTATGGACACGGTCAGGCATACAGTGGAGACAACATCACAGCGCAAGACAGAATAAAAAAAACATGGCAATTTATTCATAGAGCATTGGGAATAAAGCAGTTCGACAGCAAAACGTCACCAGCGAATAAGCCTGAGTGTCCACTTGATAAAGGGATCTAGGGATCATGATCAGACTGCGCAGACGCTAGCCTTCGGAGAGTACGTAGCGAGAAATCTACTCGTGGCACGTCTGGTTTCTCTGTATGCCGAGTTGCGCCCATGTGGCGACTTTGTCCTGCTTTCACAATACTGAAAGTGGTGCAGGTAACGGTGGACCGGTCAACTGGCGTTGGCCATGATACATACCGTATTTTACCGGTTGTAAGTCGACCCCGGTTATAAGTCGACCCCCCTATCTGGAGGTCTCAATTCTGCGTTTTAAAGTTTTCACCCAAAGAAGCACTACTAACCACCTCCTGCTACTAACACATCAACAAATCATGTAAACATTTCTTATTGGAGGATATAACGTCCCAATCTTTGAAAAAAGCCAATCAACTGGCAAAAATGTATAAACATGGTGCACTCGTGCATGCAGTGCAGGTCATTTTTTGTAAGATACTGATAGTTCCCGGTTATAAGTCGAATCCCGGTTGTAAGTCGACCCCCACCCTTTCTCCTTCAATTTTAAGTCGTAAAAGGTCGACTTACAACCGGAAAAATACGGTACCCGTTTCCCGACTGTCATTTCAGTGTTGTACTCAGACTTTGAATGATGTGTGCTCAGATTATTTTTGAAGAAAAGTGTTTTATTTGCCGGCCACTCTTACCCTTTTCACACTGTTCACCATAGGACGTGTGGGGGTTACACATACAACTCGTGTTCGGCGCAAGAACACCGCTCCCACAGGACTCTGCGCAGAAAACGAAAGCAAACAGCTCAATAGCACAAGTTCCATTCCGCACCCCAGGCTGATGCAGGATCACAGGATCACAGGATATTATAGTTTTACTAGGTTTTGCAGATTGAGTACTAGGTTTTATTCATTCGAGCCGACGAGACCACACGACGCTTGCAGACCACAGTACGAAAGTAAGATGGCAACAAAGAATTATGATTATCATATCCACTTGCGCTCGACTTGAGGACGGCAGCTCAGAAAGCGTCATCATTGTCATCGCCATGAACAACCACTGGGTAATTCTAAAGCCCTGTTGGTACAAGTCGGGGTGGCAAAAGGCAGGGGTGTCCGAACCGGTGCTGCAGATGCGGCTTTGGCCGCGCCAATACAATTCCCTGTGATTTTTTAAGCAATAAGATATGGTCTGTTTGCCCCCCCCCCCCATCATAGTCGCACCAATGCAGAGTACCTTCTGACAGCCTGCATTGAAGTAAGGGATGTTGGCGCAAATCCTGTTGCCACAAGATACATTTTAAAACAACAAATGGCCACGCACATCATGTTGTTGGCAGGTACAAAAGCATGATTGGGAATTGCAAGCCGTTGGTGGAGCCAGCCATTAGTTTTCATCTCACTTACTGACACAGAGGATTTGGGCTCGCTGATTGCTTTCGGCATCATCATACAACAGACCCTCCGTAGTAAACTTTACGGTTTTGTGAACCAACTCTCCGTCTATCTCGACCGATCTGACGTGGTAGGGATGGTGCGTGGGTTTGTTCTCCAGGGCTAATGTATTTAGCCAGCGGTCTACCAGTGCATCGCCGTGTACTTCCAGCCAGGCCATGCTGATGAGGCGAAGTCCATACTGCAGACACGCTTCCTCGGCGAAAGGCTCCGTTACGATACTCCTCGATGATGGTGTTGCCGCGGCGTACACAGAGTCGTTAGCGTGAAGCCATTGGGCTGCAAGACAAGGGCAAGTACAGAGGCGGGTAGAGGGTAAGCTTAAATACTGTATAAGCAGAAATATTCGTCTAGGATTTAATTTCGTCGTTTCATCCGAGGGGCGTTTGGACTAAATTAAAAGCCGGACTGATGTCGATTTGTCCAGCCCTCCAATGTAATCTTATGGTCCATGGATTAAACTTTCAACCGGACAAACTCCCTTTCTCTGGAGTTGGACGAAATTGTTGACCGACTGAATTTTCTAGGGCTTCAACGGGTTGGGGTTTGATCGGGTAACATGTTCGGGTATTTTTATCCGGGTAGCACGGGTACCCTGTCGGGTATTTTTACCCGGGTAGCACGGGTACCCTGTCGGGTATTTTTACCCGGGTAGCACGGGTACCCTGTCGGGTATTTTTATCCGGGTAGCACGGGTACCCTGTCGGGTATTTTTATCCGGGTAGCACGGGTACCCTGTCGGGTATTTTTATCCGGGTAGCACGGGTACCCTGTCGGGTATTTTTATCCGGGTAGCACGGGTACCCTGTCGGGTATTTTTGACATAGTTTGTACTGTGAGTATGCACATGTGCTGCTCAGAAAGTGTAAAGTGTAAAGTGTACAGTAGCACATAGCCATGCTGTTTACATGCCCCGTTGCAAAAACAACGTACTCCAGCTACCTGATCGGGTTCTCAGGAGCAAATTGCTACCCTCCAACCTGATCAAATTACGGGTAGCACGGGTACCCTGCTACTCGTTGACACCCCTAGGGATTCAGGAAGCGCATTAAAGCGGTCAGCACCAAGGAATGAGATATGTTTGAATCCAGCTGGAGTTTGCACGAGTAAAGAAAGGGAAATATTGACTTGGCTATGTAGGGGTACGCTTCACATCACTGTTTACTGGAACTCAACTACAGTCCATTCATAAAAAATTAGGGCTGAGTCGGGTAGCATTTTCTTCGGGTATCGGGTTCAGTTAGTTTTCCACGGGTAGCACGGGAACCCGATCGCATAATTTCCCATTGTAACACCACAATGCACCCCTTCCCTTATACACTGGGTAAATTAATTCGAAGGGATTCGGGAAGCGCATTAAAGCGGACAGCACCGAGGAATGAGATATATTTGTATCCAGCTGGAGTTTGCATAACGAGTAAAAAAAGGCAAATATTGACTTGACTATGTAGAGGTACGCTCCCTCATTAGTTCACATCACTGTTTACTCGAACTCAACCACAGTCCATTCATAAAAATTAGAGCTGTCGGGTAGCATTTTCTTCGGGTATCGGGTTTGGTTAGTTTTCCAGTTTTTTTTTCGAGACGCAGCAGTGATGGTGGGGCATTGATGACCCTGCCGACCTGAGGTCTCGGCGTCACGGCCAAAAACACGCACCAAAAACAATGAAAAAAAGAAGAAGAGAGAGATGTACAGGTAAGAAAGATGCAAAAACCCAAGGCTTAACACGAGCGATTGTGGGGGAGAAACTGTCTTAGCATCATACTATTCATAGGGAATCGACTGCCCAGAGCCAGTTTGTGCTGCGAAAATGGCGGTAAACATTCGTTTTGAATGATTGCATTCTCTTGCTGTGGGGAGGCTGGGATAAGAGAGCGGCAGGGAGGGAGTTCCAATCGCTGATGCTGCAGTGTGGGAACGAGCACTTCAGTGCCCAGTAGCACGGGTACCATTGTAACACCACAATGCACCCCTGCCCTTATACACTGGGTAAATATACAGAGTATTACATGACTGTGTGCACGTGCACTGTACGTGACATCATCTGCGACTTCGGGTTTTCGGGCATCATACTGTACCCGTCTATCTGAGGTCCTCACGGGTAGCACGGGTACCCGACTACCCGTGCACTACCCATGCACGCCACTAATAAAAACATTGACAAATAAAATATTGACAATAAGTGGGTCAAACCTAGGTTGCATTTGTTTTTTGTCCACTTGGCACAGTAGAGTAGAGCGGATGTTGAGGCAGTGGGTGATAGATCTACCCATTTTGGTAGAACGTCTACCACTTCTAATGGAAGTAGTTTCTAGCCAAACATGTAGATGAGAACGAACGCCCCCTAGTGTCCCCAGGTCTAGGGCTGAAAAGCGCCTCTCTGCTGTCATTCCTCCTGCCCTGTCCTTATCGTATTCCCCACCCTGTCTACTTCTTCCTAGCTTGCATTCATTGCATTCGTTTTTTCCTATGGTATTACTCATAAAGAGCAATAGCCTACCTGCACAGATGACGTCATGATGGCTTGTTCCATTCGTATCAAATTTTACATCTTTCTCGTCATTCTGGCTGTGCCTGTAAATGACATGCTTTCTATGGTACACAAGACTGGTCCACACGCCAATAGGGTTGCTGTATCCGTGTCCCATCATTTCCTTGAGCAATGCTTCCATGCAGCCACGCACGCCAAGCTTTGGTGTGGTGAAGTGGCCGAAATCGATGACGTTGTATCCTCGACGCCTGCACATCTGCTGGCCTTGACTCAGATCGGTCTTCTTCGCGCGGTTGGGCTCGTCTACGTGCGGATGAGTCGGCAAGCCGGCAAGAGCCATCCAGGTGTACATTACTCCATCTGTCCCTGGGCACATGGTTTTGAGAGCTAAACACAACACAGTGCATATTCAGAACACATTTAGTGGCGGTCTAGCTACATTCTCTCGAAACATGCACACTTGCTCAGTGGAGAATTGAAGAGTTGGTTCGTTAAACCCACCAATTTTGCCAAACACAGTCAGTTCAGATCTCATCAAGATTCCACCACAAGACAAACTTCTACATTCAACACCTGACTAGAACTATTTCAAAACTACCGACTCCTCGTCGGTTATTTAAATACTTTAAACGGAGATACTCTCGCGATATAAGACGGAATGTCCGAGCACTGTGCTTCGCAAGCGTTATGTGCGTGTAGGTGCAGTGAGACAGTGCTGCTTTTCTTTTCATTATTTCAATAATTGATTGACGCACGGTTATCAGTGCACAATTCATTGTATTCATTGCTAACGTACGATTTGAACTTCGCACAACGCATGCGCGTAGCACCGCTGTTGGAGGTGGTCCGGTTTGAGGGGGTCTGGGGGGTGTCCAACGGGGAATTTTTTTGAAATTAGGGTGCAAAACCCTGCATTCTGGGCACTTCTGGGCAAAAAAAGTGGTGCGGCGAAAGCCGGACCGGCTGCTACGCCCCTGAAATCTAAGCATATATGCAGTCCGAATACTAGTATCTGCTAAGATCAAGCACTCCGTTCACTACGGTATTGACCGTACCACTCCTTGTCCCAGGTAGCCCGTGAATCAATCAAATGTACTGATTGGGACTCTAATTTTCGAGAAAAAAATCCGGCAGAGGCGCCACCCCAACCCCATGAGTAAAATCAATAGTACCACCCTAAAAAACCTTCCGACGCCCCTGCAAGCTGATGACTTGTTTCAACAGAGGGGGTCTCTGTCTGATTTTTCAATTTTACTACTCCACTGGTCGCTAAACACGGGCAACCTACATAGAAAAGGAATCCCGAGTTGCACACCCTAGATAGACTTATTATACTATTGATGGCAGGTTGAAACTTGACCCGGCTCCAACTCCAACAGGGTTGAAAACTCTCATGTAACACACAGCCCAAGTACTTGCCACACCTGTTTAGTAAACCGTTTCCTCGGAGACAAGAATGCGATAATACTGAGAAGGAGGGCACATGAAAGTTCACTAGTGAAAATTTTCGAGATGTTGTTCAAGAACCTGAAGTGTACGCATCTCCTCAGTAATATCTCACTGTTGTTTAGTACGGACAGTCTACAACATAATCATTGATCCGAGCTAAGGTATGCTGGGATACAAAGTGCATGGGACTACTATTTAGATGTTTGAACTGCAGTGGTCTTCTGGTCTTCTACAGCATGGAGGCAGGGTTGTTGTCCGTAACTTATGATTTTCATAGCTTTTCACACCCGTGTTCTGGCACATAGTCTGAATGGGGCACGGACGGCACGTGCACTCCCCTACAAATTTCAACCTAAATTCAGGATGCATAATATAACATGCTGATCATGAATGACATGTACCAGCAACAGGCGCGTGCTCGGCGGGGGGCACGGGGGGCACGTGCACCCCCCCAAAATTTTCAATCTGGGTTTTGAAAAAAATAATACTGCACCTCGGATGTGACACGTACACATGCAAACGGCCTTCATGTACACGTACACGTGCAGCGCGAACAAGAATTTTGCACGTAGATCTACACTGTGCACAGCATAAACATTACCTTGCGACAGTCGGATTCTCTCCCGATTTCGATTTCTTGCTTTCAGGTCTCTGGATTCTTTGATTTCTTTCCTGAAGTATGGGTATCTGACTATGACTGAGCTGCTCTTTTCATAATGTCAAATCGACCGCCGTCATTGAAGTCATTGCGCAAAGCTTCCACGCTGCCGCAGCTAACTCTAAGTGAAGCGTTCGGTCGTTCTGCAACTGTTGCTGCGGGAGCTGTTGCTGCAGCGAAAAAATCTGATAATATTTCCTCGAGGGGCGATGAGGGTTCTTCAAGAGGTGAAGAGTCAGACGAAGTGGTAGTAGTTGAAGAGGTCGCAGGAGAAGTAGCCCAGGCTGCCGGGTCTACCGCGGTGGATAAACCCGACGAGGTTGATGTAGTCGCTTCGGGCGGCACTCCAAACGACATTGGAGAAGGCTACAACCTTGCATCACAAAAGTGGACCTGTTTGCCGTCATCGTTGTCCTCTGATGAGAAGTGTCGCTTGGTCGACCACCACTTTGTGCCAGGGCCGAAACACGACTTTCCTGTCCACACAGGAAATGATGGCAGAAACCGTCGTTTTCGTCACCAGTGGCTAGAGGACAACACGTGGCTGGTCTATTCACCCAAATGCGACGGGGGTTTCTGTCTTCCGTGCCTCCTATTTCCCAGTGGTGCGGATCAGGGACAGCTCACAGCAAGACCTATGTCCAACTTCAAAAAGGCCACCACTTTGCTGGACAAACACGGCTCACAGGCAACCCACAAAGACGCCGTTGCCAGGCAGGGCCAGTTCAAAAAGGTCGTGTCTGCTGGGATCCAAGGCAATTGTAATGTATGCGAATATGCTCTAAAATTCAAGAAAGGTTGCAAACAAATTGCAGAAAATTGCCGGGGGGGGGGGGGGGGCTCCCCTCGGCTCCCGTGCACCCCCCTAGTTGGGGGGCCGAGCACGCCCCTGAGCAATCCTACACATAATAATCATGAATGACATGTACCAGCAATCCTACACATAATATATTATGCGCCTGTGCACCCTACCCCCCCCCCCAAAAGAGGGGACCAGCTACGTCCCAGTGTGTTCTTCCTACGGAATATTCTACAAGAGAAGAAAATGATTGCGCTTTGAAAGTCGAAGTCTGAAAGCTGGGTTAGGGGTCAGATCATTGCTGCACAACTTGCACAGTGCTGTTCAATGAAACGAAGATGGAGCGAGTCAGCTTTGCGCCCTGGATCCATGAACATTCCCAGTTTTAGGAGATCCGATGGCTGTAGGACGCGTAGCACGTACAGGTGCCTCCTGATACAACGAACACCATTGTGCAGGAGGATCAGTTCACTATAACAGAATATTTACTTACACTGCAGGCTCAAACTGGGACATGGAAAACTGTTCGCTATATCACGAAATTCGCAAAATGCGTGCTTGTTATAAGTGGAGTCAACTGTACAACACTCGCACAACCAGGAGTTTTTTCGAAGTTTTAAAAGCAGAAAAAAGGAAAGTTTCATTCAGCAATACACGGTACACTTAGTCGGAACTTACGGACACAGGTGTGGGTAACATTGCTTAGGTACTGGCCTTTAGTGCACGCTGCCGCGTTACTTGTGTCCACGACGGACAACACCAGAAGCAAGGAAAGTAGCAGATCAGCTGTTTGTAGAGTCGTCCCCAGCTGTGAAAGACCACAGAGAGACAAACCAGATAAGAGACCACGTTGTAAGAGATGATGCTAGCGAATGCATTGTGTTTGTAACAACGTGATGTCACGTGAGTTAGTCAACTTAGTGGAATACCAATGTGCATTGTTTGATATCCGATGGACTGACTGACTAGTTTTTCATAATTAATTTTTATTTCTCACCAGAGTTGAGATTTTGGTGAGAGGCCCGGAGTAGGCTATTTTATTTGCCTAATTTCTGAACTTCGTGCCTTACCGGAGCGCACAGCTGCAGTTGGCCTATTTTATTTGCCTAATTTCTGAACTTCGTGCCTTACCGGAGCGCACAGCTGCAGTTGGCCTATTTTATTTGCCTAATTTCTGAACTTCATGCCTTACCGGAGCGCACAGCTGCAGTTGGCCGGAAAGAACTTCACTCGCCTGTCCCAAACATGAGCAGGCAGAAGTTCATCGCCCCTTGCGCTGCGAAAAGTCGACGCCGAGCGCTGTGTGCATCGCGTTCTCCTGGCTGTCGGAAAGGTCCTGTCACATGGACAGCAAGCGGCCAGCTGTGCTTCTCTGAATCCTCTACCACCACTAGAGTCCATGCCCATACATATCATTATGATAGCACTGTGGCGATAGGCAGTGACAAGAAGCGATAACTGCTAAACAGGAAGGTTGGCATTATTTTCGAGCTGATTCTCCTCGAGAGAGAGTTGCATGATTCAACGATAACGATGTAAGTAAAGCCTTCGTCTTCGAACTCAGCAGCGCGTGCCTTTTGCCTACTTTTTTTCCTCCTTTGCTGTACGCTCAGCCTCGTACACTCGACCTACGCAAGCCCGACTCCGGCGCGTGCGAGCTGCTATTTGTGCTAATCATGCGCGCTGTCCGTGATCTGCACGACACAGCCGCGCCTCCGCTGCCGGCCTGCCATGCCGGGTATCGCGAACCGGATGGCACCTTATTTCTTTTTAAAGGGGAAGTATACCCTAAAATCAAATTTTCACCAGTTGTAGTCTTCGGGGTGCTGAGTCGAATGGTCTTGGTCCGAGGAAGCTGAGACGCTCCCTTCCTACTTGAATCCCAATCGAACTCGCGCACTTCCACCGAAACTGGGTGACTGCGCCCTACTAGATGGGGATTTGTATGCAAAATGTCACTAAAAGCGCCATTTCGTTCTTATAAAAGCACGGATGACCGCGATTGGCCCATATGTTGTAGTCTTTTGGACGCTGAGTCGACTGGTTTTGGTCCGAAAAGGCTGCGATGCAGCGTTCCTCCTTTATTCCCAATCGAACATGGTTGAAGAAGCGGTCACGTGCTCGTGCGTACACCAGTCGCCTGGTCACCGTGCCTGCAGGGTACAACTTACTAGCCTGTTTGACCTTTTTTGGGTGCAGTCCTGTCACTCGAGTTGAACTCGAGTTGAACCTTGGTGTGAAAGTTGTCGCCTGCTGGCGCGGTGACCAGGTGATTTGGGCACCCAGGAGCACGTGACCGCTTCTTCAACCATGTTCGATTGGGAATAAAGGAGGAACGCTGCATCGCAGCCTTTTCGGACCAAAACCAGTCGACTCAGCGTCCAAAAGACTACAACATATGGGCCAATCGCGGTCATCCGTGCTTTTATAAGAACGAAATGGCGCTTTTAGTGACATTTTGCATACAAATCCCCATCTAGTAGGGCGCAGTCACCCAGTTTCGGTGGAAGTGCGCGAGTTCGATTGGGATTCAAGTAGGAAGGGAGCGTCTCAGCTTCCTCGGACCAAGACCATTCGACTCAGCACCCCGAAGACTACAACTGGTGAAAATTTGATTTTAGGGTATACTTCCCCTTTAAAGGGGAAGTATACCCTAAAATCAAATTTTCACCAGTTGTAGTCTTCGGGGTGCTGAGTCGAATGGTCTTGGTCCGAGGAAGCTGAGACGCTCCCTTCCTACTTGAATCCCAATCGAACTCGCGCACTTCCACCGAAACTGGGTGACTGCGCCCTACTAGATGGGGATTTGTATGCAAAATGTCACTAAAAGCGCCATTTCGTTCTTATAAAAGCACGGATGACCGCGATTGGCCCATGTGTTGTAGTCTTTTGGATGCTGAGTCGACTGGTTTTGGTCCGAAAAGGCTGCGATGCAGCGTTCCTCCTTTATTCCCAATCGAACATGGTTGAACAAGCGGTCACGTGCTCCTGCGTACACCAGTCACCTGGTCACCGTGCCTGCAGGGTACAACTTACTAGCCTGTTTGACCTTTTTTGGGTGCAGTCCTGTCACTCGAGTTGAACTCGAGTTGAACCTTGGTGTGAAAGTTGTCGCCTGCTGGCGCGGTGACCAGGTGATTTGGGCACCCAGGAGCACGTGACCGCTTGTTCAGCCATGTTCGATTGGGAATAAAGGAGGAACGCTGCATCGCAGCCTTTTCGGACCAAAACCAGTCGACTCAGCGTCCAAAAGACTACAACATATGGGTCAATCGCGGTCATCCGTGCTTTTATAAGAACGAAATGGCGCTTTTAGTGACATTTTGCATACAAATCCCCATCTAGTAGGGCGCAGTCACCCAGTTTCGGTGGAAGTGCGCGAGTTCGATTGGGATTCAAGTAGGAAGGGAGCGTCTCAGCTTCCTCGGACCAAGACCATTCGACTCAGCACCCCGAAGACTACAACTGGTGAAAATTTGATTTTAGGGTATACTTCCCCTTTAACGAGTAACGACGCCGCGCCGGCGTCCGTCTCCACCATCATGCAAGAAGTAAACTAATTACTTACAGTGCATTTCAAAACTATAGACGCGTGGTAGTAGTAGGGTTTTTGAAATATTTCAAATTTGGCTGGAACTTTTTGAGAATAGTTTTCGGAATATTGCTCAGGATCGCTCCACAATTGCTCTCATATAGTTTCTAAAGGATTGGATAACAGACGCCCGATTTGGAAAAATTTATGCACAAAGTGATCACAGATTTTATGTGGTATAGATGCTGGCATAACGGTTTTTGCCTAGGTACGCGTCTATAGTTTTGAAATGGACTGTAGCAACACATCTGAAAAGGGAAGAGAGGGGGGGGGGGGGGTCGTAGTGCGAAGTGAAGACCTGGGTCAAACATTATAAATATTTTTTCCGAACTCACTTTAGCTTCTTTGCACACTTTCTCTTTTCCCAATTTCAATGTTCATTGTAAATACACAAATAGGAGATCCCCCCCCCCAATAGGCGTCAGCCTTTGGGTAATCCTGAAATAAAGATTATAATTAGGCCCAAACAAATAATGACCTTGTTTCCGGTCGGCCGACCGGGCCACTTTTTCGAAACTTTTTTTTGGTCCCAAATGTATACAAACGGTGGAAATGCCATGTGTGCAAGTGCACTCAACGAGTCATAACTCAGTCAAATTTCAACCGAATTCCATAAACGAAACACCTACAAGGTACCAGAGATTCTCAGCTGTCGGCTCGAAAACCTCCGGGGTCGATACGAGCTAGAATAACGGAGCTGGAAGGACTCGAACTGTTTGCTTGATTTCTCAGGATGTACGAAAACAGGAATACACCACATGCTGTACAAGAACAGTGAGTCAGTCAACTTTGACATTGATCCTTGCCATGATATATGTATGTACAATGTTCATGTGTAGGTGCTCTTGTCCATCAATACCTCAACGATTGAGGAACCAAAAAAATTATCCAAAAAAAGTTTCATTCCAGCCGACCGAGTCTCCTTTTTGAGGGGTTGGACCGGAAACAAGCCTATTTTTTTGTTTTGGCCTTATGATATTATACATGCAGGGACAGAATCCCCTGAGACAAGGGTGTTGAGCCAGCCACAGCAATAGTAACATGTCTGTGTTAAAGCAGTTGTCCACCTACACCTGTATACATGTACATCATGTACAGTCAAACCTCTTTAGGACGAACACCAAGGGACCGATGCCATTTGTTCGCAATAACGGGAGTTCTTCTTATCCGTATGTTATACCCAGTGAATACACAGTGATTTATCCAATGGAGTTATGAATACTAGTTCTTCTTAACCAAACATTGGTCTTATCAGTGTTTTTCTAACGACGTTTCACTGTACATGTACATGCAGTGCGGTGGTGAGAAGAGTTCAACAATTAAATAGTCTGCTAATATACCTGCAGTTCCACTACTAATACAGTGCCTTATTTGGAATCAGTGTTTACCCTCATCCAGTTGACGGAGACGCCCTCAATAATACGGAGGATTAGCAAGACGAAATTCGCGTTCACGTTCGCTCTCCAAGGAAAGTCGAACTCAGTGACGGAATTCGCGTTATGAGAAGGATTAGCAAACAGAATTCGCACATGCATGACTTTGACACGTCGTCCATAGTGTACAGACAGTACAGCGTAGTAAATTTATGACTGTCCTGACACGAATCCGCGATTCGTGTTCCGACTACTTTTCCGAACGAAAAATGCGAAAGTTCGCAATCCAGTTCGTGAACTGAAAAATGTTTGCGAACGCGATCGCGAATTTCGTCTTGCTAATCCTCCGTATTAATAATAATAATAATAATAATAATAATACAAAGGATCAGTCGGGGAAGTGAACTGCCTGAAAAGAGAAAAAAACGCCAGACCCACCAGGACTGGCGTTTTTTCTCTTTTCAGGCAGTTCACTTCCCCGACTGATCCTTTGAATTTGAAGTTCTCCCAATCCTTTCCAAATAATAATAATACAGCACGCGTATACATGTAGCTCATATGACAAATCAAATGAGGGTCATGCATCTGTCGACCCCCCCCCCCCCTTCTTGTCATGAAATTCAATATGTGCATGTCAGTAAATGGGTCAGGACCTTTGGATAATGGTCAGGATGAAAACCGAACGTCTGTAGCGTCAAAGCAACTTAAATAGGGGCGGATTTCACTATTACCATATTAGATATCAGATTACTAATATTACCACTATTGTTGAACATGCGCACAACCGATCCTTGTCCAAATCAAACATTAATGGCTAGGTAGACGGTTAAATAGAAGATTAAAGGGACATTTGCTTACCATGCTGGTTGACGAGGCGTGCATCGTGATGCAGAGTAGACGAGAATTTGTCCAAGTCCCCTGCACTGTCTGTGCTGGCCCCAACGGGAGGATCTTGTCAAACTACTAGCGGCAGTGTACCCAGCAAGAGTGAGTTGTGGTAGGTTTTGTGCTCGCTTTTTCTGTCGTTCCAAGAGCACAAACTGCATTCCCGAACTATATTCCCTCTGCCGTACGGATAAAGTGCCACCAAGAGTACTCTACTTATGTACTCTTGGTGCCACACATCAGTGACATCACCATGAACCGAACCAGATCTGCAGAGTGTACAACTCTGCACCAACATGTTGCATCAAGAGTACATTATGTACTCTAGTCTTGGTTGCATGCAGCATACACCCTGCGCCATCCCACAGTAAATTCTTGTGTGGATAAATGCCATGCCGTTGGTTCACTGCCGGTGCCGGGAGCGCGCGTCGATATGATGTATCACGCCTGTGCTGGGGAGGGTCGATGTCGAGAACTCGTACTACCATACTTGTGTGCGTACTTCCCGCCAACAATATACACAGCATTGCAGATGGGATTTTTCCGCCAAAATTTCGGTTTAGGAATTTGTTGAGTCTGCAGAAAAAGGATCTGACGCGAGGTACGGAGGACTCGATTTCGCACACGTAGGTCTACACGGCGGGATGCACGTGATCCGGGTCCCCGACAGCTTGCCGTGATACGGGAAAAACGAAATTACACGGCAGGAAAAGCAAATTCACACAGCAGGCCAGGATGCGCACAGGGACAGTATTCGACTCGCACCTGTACCTGTACTGTAGTGCAAATCAGGGAACAGTTGGGAGGTTCTGCTATACGTGAAACCAAGAGTACATAACTATGTACTCTTGGTGAAACGTAGAGAAATCACGTAGAGAGCTGGTGTCTGGGTTAGAGTCTACGGCTTCGCGTGTTTTGGCTCCAGATTTCTACGCGGAGATGGGGTTCTCTACGTTGGGTTTTTTTTTGTTTTGTTTTTTTACCAGGCGTGGGCCATCCCCTGATCATAGGTGCCAAAGTCTCCATGGATATTGTATGCATGACGTAATACCCTACAAAGCTGTACGTACTGTATACAAGCAAAGACATGTACGATTGCAGAGTGATGGAAAGGTTCGAATATCGATTTTGTGAAATCTTGGTTGGAAGTCGTTTGTCCTGAAATAAGCATTGCTCGATATCGTAGCCAGCTATTGTAACTTGTAAGCCATTCTATTCAAGATACGCAGGCGGAATCTTCATTGTAAAAAAAAAAAAAAACGTTATGGCACACGCAGAGAAAATGCGTACGGATTTGCTGGGTATCGATCAACTGCATGCAGAAAACTGCCAAAGCTCTAGTGAATGCTGAGTGTCGTCTGGGTTAACCCTCACCTCTTGTTATATGGCTGTACTGTTTTCGCTATTAGTTTTCTTTGTTATGATTTCTCTTTTTTTCTTTTTTCTTTTTACCAGGCGTGGGCCATCCCCTGAATTCATAGGTACCAAACATTCTGTTTTCTTTAGTTTTCTTTGTTAATATGATATCTTTTTTTTTCTAAAGAGTCGGCGTGGAGAAAGCAATTTTATTAGGTTAGGAGTATAATCGATGCAGACATGGCCAAACAACAACGAGTTCATGGAATTTTTAAGGATTTTTATGTTATTCAAAATCGATTTTCGTGTTCCGCTCATCAGTGAATAGTATCGGAACTGAGGGTACTGTGTACAAAAATAGAACATTTTATAACAGCATAATTAATTAAAAGTGTGAACAACAAAGGAAGTGCTACAGCATTACATAATAGGTGTCAAACATAGTGCTAACGTATATAACTGAGTGCAGCCACAAAGCAAGAGGTGATACAGTGCAACATGACACAACATTTAGAAAAGCGATCCTGTCAGCTTTTCTAGAAAAGCGATCCTGTCAGCTTTTCTATTATTGTGTTCACATGGCAGAAAAAACGACATCGCTATGCTACGTAAGTTTCTACGTAAGGTGCTCGGTATTTCACTTAGGCTACGTAAGTCTCTACGTAAGGTGCTCGGTATTAGATCTACCAACGCGTGGTAGCCGTGTGCTGTGCACGTGCACGGCAGACATTATGTTCAGTGCGCGTAGTGCATGCAGTCCGCGGATCCGTGTTCGGATGTGCATGCGCGAGGAACTTCCTTCTTTGGAACTGCTTCTTGCATGAGCTGTTTCGGATATTTCGTCTCATGGCCTGGCTTATTTCGTTTCGGCGCTGCTGAGACCTCCTTTCGCGGAATATTACTCAATGACAGGTGAGTTGACCAGTTGCCTTTGATTCATTTGCTTGTGTTGACTCTTTCATTCAGAAAAAGTGTGCTGATTTTGGGGCGGAATGCAATAAATAATGAAACGTGTGCTGATTTTATTCGGATTAAGATCCATTTTTATCTCTTTGCCCTTGTCTACAGTGTGCGAAGAACGCGAGTTCAACTTCTTGACGGTAAGGCTTATGTTAGATGTGTTGTCGAAATACTCATATTCATTGTATATTGGTACGTTACAAGTAAGGCACTGGTCAGTGGCATACTATCGTTGGCAGTTCCCAATCTGGAGGGAAAGGTTCAAGTACCAATTGACCGAGTTTGCAAAATAAATTCGCATATCAGGGGAAATCTCTATTGTGGAGAGGTTCAGTAACTTGTTTGTTTCATACGAAACAAGCCAATGGGTGCAGTCTCGTCTCGTGAAAATCTCGTACTTGTATGATTGGATTTGTTTACTCAAGTCTGGGCTGTTTGATTTGTGAGTACCGCCGAGATTGCACTGCCCCAAATAAGCCTTTTGCGCGTTGTACAGATGTACGAAGTTCAGTACTAGGGCGTAGGTGTGTACATTGTGTGCTAAACATGCGCATTTGACCAATTTTCGCCTCATAATTAATGGCAAACAATTCCTTTTCCAGCTTCTTCACTTTGGTTAGAACTAGTGACTAGCTAGATCTTTTTCAGAAAAGGTTTTCGTTTGAAATGCGGCCTTCAGGGCCCATTTCTAAGGGAAATAGCAGGAAACACAATAGGGTCCTGCACATTCAGCACCCATTAGGTTCTACGGGATTTCGTGCATCTGTACAACGCGCAAAAGGCTTATAAAGTTTCATGCCTCCAAAGCAAGTATTACGATCTGCAATCTGTTTGTAGTACCTGTAAGAATGTGGAGTACATGTATCGTACTTTCTCTGTTGCTGTTTCAGTTGCCGTCATGTTGCTAAAGAAAGGTTCAGTAGAGAGGTTCTGCAAAACGAAAATTCGAACGAAGTTTCGCGACAGTCCTTGCGAAAGTGTGTGTGTGCGAATTTTTGCACGAACTTTGCGTTCTGCATAGTTTCGTAGTTTGCGCGGGCCAAGTGCACGTATGCCATGTAGTGCTGACCCCAATTTGCTAGCAATTCTTCTAGCAAAATATCGAAGAATTTTGAAAGGGAATTTGCTGGCAAAATGGAGCAAAATATCGGTGTGTTGGCTGGGAATTGGGAGATTTTACACATATACGGTGCACATGACTCATTTCGGCACAATTTTACCAACACGTGACTCACTTTTTCTCTTTTTTCCCAACACGTAACCCACTTTCGGTCAGTTTTCTCACACGTGACACAAATTTTGGAGCAAAAAGGGAGCAAAATATCGAGTGGCCTAGCAAAATGAAAGCAAAATTTCGACGATGCACGAGCAAAATTATGCCGCAAAATATCGAGATTCAGCTGGCAAATTCGGGTCAGCACTAATGCCATGACCCGATCTCACGAAATTTTTTTTCTTTTTCCTACGACAGTTCACTTCGCGTTCCCTGCAAGTTTCGCGTCCAAAGGTGCGAAGTTTCGCACTTCATGATGTAGAGCGAAAGTTTGTACGCATTTTCGTTTTGCAGAATCTCTCTAGTGACTCAATTGTTTCATACGAGACGAGTCAATGAGTCGGTGTGGCTTAGAATCTTTCGCTGTAGAAGAAATCTATTCGTATGTCTACTGGAGATATAATATTATTGTTTTATCTGGTTATGAAAACGGTTAAGCTCACAGAATAAATACCATCGGTCCCTTCGTGTTCGTCCTAAAGAGGTTCGACTGGATATCATTCATACTCACCAAAAGATGTGTCAGATTTTATTATTGTGGAGTGCCTTGTTTATCTCTCAGTACCTCCAACCATAGCCTTGCCCCTTTTCTCCTCAGGATCAGTGTAGTTGTTGGAACGAGGTTTTAGACTCAGCAATGTATTCGTTTACATTTTAATACATGTTTATTGTTCCTCCTTTGCTGTGTTGTTTTAGAAAATTGTGGACTAACAGTTTGAAGTCATTGAACTACTTCCAAAAGTTGTATCGGCATCAACAGAATTACGATTTCAGTGCAATATGATGCAGGATGACCTTATCACGATAACCCATGATTATAAACCATTATGAACACAGAATGAACAAAAACATAATGTGACACGCACCTGGCTACATTTCTCAAATAAATCTGAAAGGCAAGACAATTTTATGACAGAGTCATGAAATTCTGCAACAGCAAGTTGCAACATGCACAGAATGACCTCCGTATAAAAAAAGTATCACCACCACCAGACCACGACTCACATGTTTCCCCGCCGAAGAACATGCATTATGCTAGTGCCATTTTCTGCAAAAAAAGGCTTGCACATCATGCGCGTATAATACGGTATTGATGTGAAGGCCATCATTTCCATATTGATATAGGCAAGAGTACATAAACGGTTTATGTACTCTTGATATAGCTATATAGGGCATTCCATTAATTGGTGACAGAAAAAACAAAAGAAATTATAGCAATAAAAACTGCTTTATGGCAGTTTTCTAAAAAAAGTTATTGTGTTTTATTAGAGAGGTTCTGCAAAACGAAAATGTGTACGAACTTTCGCTCTACGTCACAAAGTGAGAAACTTCGCACGAACTTTCGCAACTTTGGACGCGAAACTTGCAGGGAACGCGAAATGAACTTTCGTAGGAAGTTTCGTGAGATCGGATCATGGCGTACGTGCACTTGGCGCATGCAAACTACGAAAATGTGCAGAACACAAAGTTCGTGCGAAAATTCGTACACATTTTCGCAAGGCCTGTCGCGAAACTTCGTTCGAATTTTCGTTGTGCAGAACCTCTCTATTAGTCCATGGATCGTGGACCCCGTCTAAAAAGTAAGAAATTAACGAAATGTGATAGCCGAAAATTAAAATTTCACACAAAACCTCACAATAATCACACACAGAATGAAAAGCTACATGTACCGTAGAAGACCTTTTCTCCTCGTGATCCTCTTTCCTATGCATGCATGTTGCCAATTGTTGGTGCAGTACAAGTTTAGTGTTGAAAGCAGCATTTCAAGTGTTGTGATTATTGTGAGGTTTTGTGTGAAATTTTAATTTTCGGCTATCACATTTCGTTAATTTCTTACTTTTTAGACGGGGTCCACGATCCATGGACTAATAAAACACAATAACTTTTTTTAGAAAACTGCCATAAAGCAGTTTTTATTGCTATAATTTACATCTGATAACCAGCTACGAGAACAACTTTAGCGCGACTACATGCTTCTTTGTGCCGTGCAAGTTATGTTAAGCAGTTAATAATAATAATAATATCTTTATTAGGATGACCCAGAGGCTTGTCGCCTATCAAGGGGTTCACCGCTTTGAAGGATGTACATGTACACGTATGAGCTAAAGTGAAAGTAGTGAAAAGTTGTGCAGCGTGAATGCGTTGGGGAGCACACGGGGGGGGGGGGGGGGGGGGGTTATGTACATGGCGTAGGCATACCGGAGAGCGAAGCACTATGTTTGCAAGTGAGTTTGCGAAGCTCATTCTTGAAAACAATAATGGATGGTTCTGCAGTTAGTCTTGGTGGGAGGCAGTTCCATAAGAGGGAGGTTTGGAAGAGAAACAACGATTTTGATGTGGTCTTTGCTTTAGGGAGAATAATTTTGTTAGGGCGTCTCGCACTCTGCGTGATATTGAAATGGAATGAAGCTAGGCAACGTCGATACTTGAAAATAAATTTATGCATGGTAACCAAGCTTAAAAACTGCCTGCGGTAAAGAAGGGATTCAATGTTAGCTTTTTTATTAAGATCCTGCTTGGGTGTATTAAAGTCGATTTGGATTTTGCGTTTCCTAAGGTAGGATCTTGCAAACCTGGCCTGGACTCTATCCAGCTCAGTCAAGTCGCTTGAACGAAGACGAAAGGACCACACTACGACGCTATACTCAATCACAGGTCTAACATAGCACTTGTAGAGGAGCATCATGGCCTGCGGTGTAAGACGATGTGCCATGTGACAAAGTAGGCTTACTCTCTGCTTGAATTTGCGACTGATGTCAAGGTAGTGTTGACGGAAGTTTAGGTCTGCACTGAAGCGAACTCCCAGATGTTTGAGGATGTCAATACTGGGAAGAGGTAGACCCTCCATAGTGTAGGTGGCAGATGTTGGTGCTGGTGATGATGCTGCCGCTGGCTTATAACGGAAGCTTAAAACAGAAGTTTTTGAGGGCGAAAACTCTCCGCCTCTTTCCCTGGCCCAGTTTTGACATGCATGAATGTCCGCTTGGATACCAGGACTTGACAGAGAGCCTTTGTACGGCAAAAGTAGAGTGACATCATCCGCAAACAAGAAGGTGTGCGAATGATGTATGGCTTCTGGTAGGTCATTAATGTAGATCACGAACAGTAAAGGAGACAGATGCGATCCCTGGGGAACACCACAGTTGGTGACTTTGGGCACTGACATGCATGACTCAATCTTCACGGCTATTCTTCGATCCTGCAAATAGCTCTTAGTCCAGGCAGTGACTTTATGGTCCGAGAATTTGCTGACTTGACGGAGGAGAGTTGAGTGGCTTACTCTGTCAAAGTTGAAGGTTCTGGAAGCTGTATGTATTCGTGTGCATAATCCTGTTCTTTGTAAACAAAAGAAGCATGTAGTCGCGCTAAAGTTGTTCTCGTAGCTGGTTATCAGATGTAAATGTTGTGTCATGTTGCACTGTATCACCTCTTGCTTTGTGGCTGCACTCAGTTATATACGTTAGCACTATGTTTGACACCTATTATGTAATGCTGTAGCACTTCCTTTGTTGTTCACACTTTTAATTAATTATGCTGTTATAAAATGTTCTATTTTTGTACACAGTACCCTCAGTTCCGATACTATTCACTGATGAGCGGAACACGAAAATCGATTTTTTTTTCTTTTTCTTTTTACCAGGCGTGGGCCATCCCCTGAATTCATAGGTGCCAGACATTCTTTTTTCTTTCTTTTTCTTTTTACCAGGCGTGGGCCATCCCCTGAATTCATAGGCGCCAACTCTCTTCTTACTATTTACCATGAAAAAAAAGAGTTCATGCACTGCAAAAAAAAAAAAATTATTGGAGAAAACTGCCAAATATGGAAGGGGAAATTCCCAGTACACATTCCACGTGACTTCTCTAGGTGAAACGTAGAGCAGAACAGCATTTCTTTACGTTACGGGAACGCGAAGAAAGTTCGCGTGATTCTTTGCGTCGCGTTCCCAAAACGTAGAGCAGAACCTCCCTAGTACCGTAAAATCCCGCCAGAGCGCCCCTACCTCCTCGACGCTTCAGGTGGGGAGGGGCGGATGGGCGAGTCCTACTTGCCGCATTCAGTGCTACCAAGAGTACATGTACTCTTGGTGCTACATGAAAAAGTACTCACACTACGAAAACTGTTCGTGCATCTCGTACACCGACCAAAGGTCAAGAGCCAGGATCTAGGAGTCGTGCAGACCCGACAAAACGCAGGGTTTGTGCGATCCGCGAAAGGGGGAAGCGTACAAGCTTATCTATTTTTGCGGATTTTCTTTCATAAAAAATAAAGGTCACAGGCTGCTCTTCGGAGGTGTCCGCGTCCCAGCGGTCCGGGCAAGCGACCGCATCTCAGTGGGACACTTGTCCGTGGCCTTTGTACAGCTGTACTGGAATCTGTGGGAGAGCCTTTCCAGGGACTACACACCTGGGTACCGGGTATGGACAAATCCCTGGCGCGCGGGGCTCCTTTTCTGTTCCTTTCCTTTTTATTTGTTTTTGCTGAGAAAGAAACGTTGCTGCATGAAAAGCTTTCTGTTCACGCCAGCGCCTTTGCTCTAGTAAAACATTGCTGGCTGATAATGGTCATTGCTCGTGATGTCAACTTAGAAGGTGACAAGAAGCTGGGTTTCTTGCCATTTCCAACTTCCTGACTCTGAAAATGTAGCTTGAACTACTTGTAAGAGCTCCAAATATTTCCGTTTTTCGATGAGCTAGACCTATTGTTGCGACCTGCAGAGATGAGGAGCAAGTGAGGCGTTGGATTAATGCCAATAATGGTGTTTATGGCTCGGACGACGCCAGCGGTTTTCACTTGTCAGGAGGACAGCCAAGGGACAACGCGTTTGCACTGCTTACGGATTCAAGCGGATGGAGTGCAGACCAGATAAGAAGACATAATCCGGCTATTCAAATAGCTTGGGCTGCTAGACTCCTGGAAACATGGACAAGAATCTAAACCAGTCCACGGAAACAATATCACACCACACAGGAAGCTAAATGGCAAACCAATCAAGTTCTTTGGTAGTGAAGCCGTTCACCAACATTGTCCGGTTGCATGGCTAATGTCACTCAAACAAGACCAATGGATGCCACATGTACCTAAAAGATACGCTGTTGATCAACCACAACTCCAATACCACTGAGCAGCGTCTTCTATACAGATCCAATTAGATATTCAAGTATATGAGTGGAAGTTGCTGGAATAGTCTCTCCTAATGACCGCGTATTTGGCATAATATTCTCTATACTACACTCTAGAGCTACTTACCTTTTCCGACATTGAACTCAGGCAGTGACCACTCGCCCGCAGAATGAGCCAATTGACACAGAAGCTAAGTACCATGTGCATCCGTCGCGAGAGAAACACGCAAGTCTGCAAGTGAAGTGAATGTACACCCACTGATTTTCTCTTATGCCGATATCAGACATGACCTGAGTGAAACGTATGGAGACTTGCACCACAGTACTGCACGATTCTATAATTATAATTATTGCGAGGCCTTGTGAAATGATTCTCAATGTGCACCTGATCTACGCCACACGGAATACATCGGATTATAATCGCCAAGACAGCTGCCTATGTCTCTCTCTCTCTCTCTCTCTCTCTCTCTCTCTCTCTCTCTCTCTCTCTCTCTCTCTCTCTCTCTCTCTCTCTCTCTGTCTCTCTCTCTCTGTCTCTCTCTTTGTCTCTCTCTCTGTCTCTCTCTCTGTCTGTTCCTCGTCAGTTCCGTGCTGCCGCAGTCCCGTTTCTTCTATGAACTGAGAACATTGCAAAGCAATTGTATGTGTGGCTGTCAATGTACATGTGTGTGTGTTTGTGTGTGTGTGTGTGTGTGCACGCGCATGTGCGTGTGTGGGGGGTATGTGTCTGTGTTGCCGCAGTCCCGTTTCTTCTATGAACTGAGAACATTGCAAAGCAATTGTATGTGTGGCTGTCAATGTACATGTGTGTGTGTGTGTTTGTGTGTGTGTGTGTGTGTGCACGCGCATGTGCGTGTGTGGGGGGTATGTGTCTGTGTGTATTGGTGTGTAGGTGTGGGTATGTACATGTATGTGTGTGTGTGTGGGGGGGGGGGGGGGGTGTGGATGTGTGGGCGTACATGTAGATGTGCAATGCTTCGATTTCTCTCTCTTCTCTTCTCTTCTCTCTTCCTGTCGGTGTCTCCCGCTTCTGGGCCGGCATGGCCCATGCTTCATGCGTGCTTGTTCCTGGTGTTGTTATGTCTACTGTGTCCTGCCGCTACTCCGGCTTTGGCCGTGACCACGATGTGTCTCCCCATTTTCTCCTTCATCCTTTCCTTTCTCTTTTTGCTAAAAGCTTCTTCTCGCCGTGACCTAGATTTTTCTTCTTCTTCTCCATTATTCTTTTTCTTTCCTTTCTTTCTCTTCTTCCTTTGCTGAGAGCCTTCTGTTCCCATATTTTCTTTTCATCTGTGTCCCCATTCCTGGGTTACTTGGACTTCATTCGCTTCCCTGTCATTGGACATGTTCAGTCCGTTCGGTTTGCGAATTCAAATAAACACAACCAACCAACCAACCAACCTGTCTCTCTCTGTCTCTCTCTGTCTCTCTCTCTCTCTCTCTCTCTCTCTCTCTCTCTCTCTCTCTCTCTCTCTCTCTCTCTCTCTCTGTATATATCTGTCGGTCTATCTCTTGTCTGTCTGTCTTTCTCCTTCTGCCTGTCTTTGTCAGTCTGCCTGTCTGTGTGCCTCTATGTTTCTCTCTCTCTCTCTCTCTCTCTCTCTCTCTCTCTCTCTCTCTCTCTCTCTCTCTCTCTCTCTCTCTCTCTCTCTCTTTCTGTGTGTGTCTATGTGTTTCTCTGAGTCTTCGTCTCGGTCGTTCTATCTGCCTGTCTGTGTAACTCTCCAACTGTTTCCCTGTCTCGGTCTGTCTCTTTGTCTCTTTCTCTCTGAGTCCGTGTCTCTATTTGTCGCTCTTTATGCGCATCCCTCTGTTTCTGTCTCTGTCTTTCTGTGTCTGTCTCTATCTCTGTACCGGCCGCTGTTCTGCACATAATTTAATCGTGTGGCACCACATACGTGGCTGTATATTTACCTATGCGTGGGACATTCACACCCAAACACACACACACGCACACACATATACACATACATTGTCTGTCTCTTTATGCGCATCCATTTGTTTCTGTGTCTGTCTGTCTCTATCTCGGTGCAGGCCACTCATCTGCACATAATGAAATTGTGTGGCACCACAGACTTGGCTGTATATTTACCTATGCGTGGGACATTCATACACCCCCACACACCCACACCCAAACATACACACACATACACATACACACTCGTACGCTCGATCATACAAGTACATGTAGTACTGCAGAAGTCACATCTGAGATATTATTAAAACTCTCTCTCTCTCTCTCTCTCTCTCTCTCTCTCTCTCTCTCTCTCTCTCTCTCTCTCTCGCTATGCCTGCCGCTGTGCTGTCATACAGATAGTGAAATTGTGTGGCACAGAACACGTACATGACTGTATATTTACCCACACGTGGGACATTCACGCATGCACACACGCACACATACACACACATGACCTGCAGGAAATAACATTTCATAGCTACAAGACCTTCAAAGAAAGTCATGGTGTCAAGAAGATATACAATGTCACGTAGAAGGATAATTGTAAAACAGCTTGCTGTCTAGAGCATTGGTAATATAAATTATCATATAATACATGTACATGTAGTAGGGATACTCTAGAGAGTCAAACTATCGGATAAATTAATGGCAAGCGAGAGTCTCTACTTTTTACACTAGAGTGGGTGGGTATGCAGACCAGCGTAAGTCAAAACAAATTGATAATAAAGTGTAACCAATGCTCGCGTACATCACATGTCCTGTACCACTATAACCACACACAAACGTCCAGGAGAATTTCACGTACCGATGGATCTATCATGCTGCCGGGATCCCTCATATATCTCATACTGTGGTACATAACCCTCGGAGAATTGCAAGGACCTAAATATGGCAAGCAAATCAGGGATTTTAGGTGCAAGACCCGTTGTTCTAGTTGTCTAGACTGCACTGTGTTCTTGAAAATACTGAGCCTCCATGTTATATCTGTTGATGTGGCATCCGTTGATCTCGTTTGAGTAGTAGTAGTAGTAGGCATGCACTGCATTACATTTTGATGAAAGGTTCGATAGCTGATGAATGGATTTATCATTTGGCTTCCTGTGTGGGTACTGTTTCTGTGGATTGGTTCGGAGCAATGTTCAGATGGTCCAGGCACTTGGCCAATTAATTACGGCAGTCCAAGCTAGTTGAATATCCGGATCACTTTCTCTCATCTGGTCTACACTCCATCCGCTTGCATCCATAAGCAATGCAAACGCGTTGTCCATTGCACACTGTGACAGGCATGTAACTTCTGCATGCAATTCTGGGAGAGCGCACAGTGGCAGGAGGTGCTGAGACGATCTGCTATAAATGCTCGAAATAATCTGTCATCTGCCTGCTCCAACTTGGCTGTCCTCCTGACAAGTGAAAACTGCTGGCGTCTTCAGGGCCATAAACACCATTATTGGCATTAATCCAACGCCTCCCTAGGCTAGGCCCTTGCTCCTCATCTCAGCTCCTCATCTCTGCAGCTTCTAACAATAGGTCTGGCACAACGAAAAACTAAACTTGATACTTGGAGCTCTTAGTTCAAGCTACATTTTCAGAATCAGGAAGTTTCAAATGGCAAGAAACCCAGCTTCTCTTCACCATTGGCATCACGAGCAATGACCATTATCAGCCAGCAATGTTACTAGATCAAAATGCCAAAGGCGCTGGCGTGAACAGAAAGCTTTTCATGCAGCAACGTTACTTTCTCAGCAAAAACAAATAAAAAGGAAAGGAACAAAAAAGAAGCCCCTCGCGCCAGGGATTTGTCCATACCCGGTACCCAGGTGTGTAGTCCCTGGAAAGGCTCTCCCACAGATTCCAGTACAGCTGTACAAAGGCCACGGACAAGTGTCCCACTGAGATGCGGTCGCTTGCCCGGACCGCTGGGACGCGGACACCTCCGAAAAGCAGCCTGTGACATTTATTTTTTATGAAAGAAAATCCGCAAAATAGATAAGCTTGTCCCTTTGTTTAACCCTTTCAGCCCTGACCGGAAAATCACCTCCCACTGGGCCAAAAATGGCAATTTTTGAAAATGCATATTCTGGTCCAAAAATGATTGGAGATGTTGGGTATGGACATATGCGCTGTGAATCCAAAGAAATTTTGTAGGATTTCATTGTACGAGACTCATAACACCAGATTTAGATAGGCGACTTTTGGCGATTTTTCCTCAAAATTCATTCAATTTAGGCAATTGACGACAAAGATCAGACAAGCAATGGCAAGCAGTGCTATAACTGGTCAGTGTTGACTTCAGAATGGAGAAATGTCATATAACATGCTTGATATTATCCTGGTGTTCTACAGCAACCTAGACTAGAGCACAGCAACTCGTTTTATACGGCGCTTGCATCATATGCGACTTCGCGATCCAGAATGGGTCTTTCTTTTTCTTGGGCGCCTCGTAAAGCTTGAATCCTCCAGCAGCCCTACCTACTTCAAGACAAAACCATTTGATGGACAGTGAGGATGCCGAGTAACTGGAGTAGCAACCACAGCAACTGCATCAGCCATAATAGCAGCCGGTGCAGTGGCAGCGGTTGGCTCACTGTGCTCGGCGCATCCCGGCCAGGGTGAATCATCACTGGCCGCACGCGTACGTACGTACGCGGCACAGGTAAAGTCGTATTGATGGAGAATGCAATACTGCTCATTCTCTGATTTAGACACTCACAGGCAAGACAATCCAGCTATCAAAATAGTCTGAAGCATTCCCTAAACAGCCGAGTGCATACTGCGTACCGGTGTACGTACGCATGAAAATTCAAGAAACAATCGGCTGCGCAATTTCTGATAGTGGTTCAAAATTGCACAATTGTGGACTATTCTGGATTATTCTGGATCCATATTAGATAGCAATCTCCATCCTGTAGCTGCCTGACTCTATACTCAACATACAATACTTATGCACATCAGAGATGTGCACTGTGATCTTCATGCATATCTGACCAGTACACTTGACTTCAAATTCAAATATTTTCAAAAATCTGACCTTCAAATTTGATCGCAGTTTACTTGAGGAACTTCAGCAAACGGGCTCACGACAGATAGCTCCTGCTCAGAGCACCATGCCTAGGTGTCAGAGACTTCAGCATCGCTTTCCAAATCTCTTTGGTCTCCACCATCCCCTGCGTCCGAGTCAGCTGCGATCTTTTGAATAGCAGCAAATTCGTAATCCTCAGAAAACGACTCCGACACAATTTCGCTGTCTCCAGAATCATCCTCAGAGTCATTACCCGCCTCACACTGCTTCACAGGACTCCTACCATCGACACAGAGTAGTTCAGCTACTTACCTTGCCGAGAAACAGCAGGGCAAGATGACGAAAACGAACTTTGAGCAAAACGATTTATTTGAACGATATGCCAAAATACGCACTTCAAACTCGATGCTCGCGGCTGTTCTGCTGTGCAGACTGGCCACATACGCTGCGTACAACTCGATCAGGTCCTTCAGCCCACTGAGGAACAGTTCCAGGCCCCACTGATATGTTGAGGCATCAGTACAATTTACAAACGCGACGTACACTGAGGACGTATACGTCGTCAGTGCACGGCTGTTTCATGCATGCGCTCTGCGGCCAAAAAATATGGCGTCACAAAATTTGAATTTTTGAATTTTTGCACCGTGATCGCGTGACAGAGCCAGATATTTAGACAATTTATTCAATTTTTCGGTTGCCATACGGTACGTTCTCAGATCGATTCTGGCCTGCTTGCCCTAAATATTTGGAGTTATTCGCTTGCCAGAGCTTGCAGCTGCCTTCTCCCAAACTCAGAACGAGCTTCCGCGATCTCCTTCAGATTCCAACGGCCTGCGAACGAGATAGATCTTGATCGTTGGCCACTTTGTTGCTATTGGTTGGACCTGTTACTGCGCCCCCGCGGTCCTGGAAAAAGAAAATTTTCTCACCCTCGCCTTCAATTTTCCCTCAATCTATGTTGTCCTGGCTATTAGTTTCAAGCAGTTTCGAAACTTGACGTGCATCCTGGAAACTTGTCGTGCCAGTTTTGATCGAGGTCCTTTTGGCGTTTATAATCCTGATTATGGAGGAGCATGCTAGCCTTCTGAGCTTGTGCTGCCGTATTGGAGGAGAAAAGTTCTCCGCCAGGAGTGTGAAAACAAAGTATTGTGTAAAAGAGCATTCTGGAAGTCTGCTGATCGTTTTCCACGTTGACACATCCAAAGATGACCCCTGCCTGCACCCCCCTTTTTTCTGCCACACTTGTAAATTAGTTATGGATCGTACTGTCAGTGCAGCATCTAACGCTGGGTGTTTTGCAGGGGGTGGATGTGGCCCCATACATGAATGGCAGCCTCACCATCGCACTGGCTGTGCTCTATGCAAACCAGCAAAACGTGGCCGAAAGCCAAAGCAGTCAACGCAGCGACAGGAAAAACTCACTGCGTGGAAAAGTGCAGCACCACAAGTACAAGCAAACATCAATCCACCACAGCCAAAATCAACATTCAGCAAGATGAGCATGGACGTAAAAGAAGAAATAGTTAGACATGCAACACCCTCATACCAGGCAGGAAACACACTTGACAAGCAACGATTTGTCGACACCAATGCCATTGTGGCCTGTACAATTTGTGAAATGGCGGTGGATGGAGCCGTGTACGCACCGTGCTGTGAAACATTATTTTGTAGCGCATGCATTTGCAAATGGCTCAGCAACAACAGCACATGCCCTGACTGTGGCAGTGACATGGCAGTGTCCAGTCTGCAGCGGCCCAACCGAGTGATCAGAAGTATGATCAGCAACTGGACCATACATTGTGACTATCACGAGCCTGCCTTGGCAGGTTGTCCTGCCACTGTTCCCCTACACCAGTTACAGAAGCATGTGGATGCCTGCGCATTTAGTCCGGCAGCAACATCCAGCAGACATAGTCAGCCAATACGTACAATCAGCGTCACATCCTCTGTGAGTGATGTGCTACAAGCGTCACCGTCGAAAATGCGTGGCGATGTTGCAGACCGATTAACAAGTAAGCTGGTGACCGCCAAGGCTGAAAGTGGCCAGCTTGAAGTCAAGCCTAGCTGTCGGGGAAGACCTCAGATCTACCAGCGTGTCACTGCCGCAACCACATCATCCGAAGAGGCATCATCACGAACAATCCGCAGACGCTCCCTGCAATTGAGCACCGTCAACGAGACTGTCTGTGGAGATTCTGCTGGTATACGGGCACAAGAGGTGGCTGGAATAAAGCGCCTCTCCACACCGGAGCAAGAGCAGCTCCTACACGACATCGGCTTGCATCCGACAATGCCAACGTCGGGAACAGCGCTGGCTATAAAGGCAGACCTATCTCTGTCCTACAGCAAATTCAGGATGCTGAGGACATGGCTGCGGTCACTTGGCGTACAGCTGGAGTCAGAAAGGAAGATGCGCGCATTCATCGCCACGCAGATGCCAGCATATACACTGCAGAACATACCAATGATGAGGCGAAACGGTGAGCTCAGAATGGCAGCCATGGTATACTTTCCAGATTTAATCGCTATAGTTCTATATTTTCTTGACAAGCTGCATGGTGCTGAAGCCCTGACTGGTCAAGCAGCATTCCCCAGTCAGAAGTCTGGATCAAGATCGGTGGTGATCATGGTGGTGGAACGTTCAAGTTGAGCTTCCAGGTAAGCGGGTGATAATAAAAGATAAACTTGCTAGACGTGTATATGCTGCAGCGCTGCTTGCTATAGACTATACTAAGAAGTGCAGCTAGATTAGTGCATTGAATTAGTGACAAAATGAGATGAATGCTTATCGAAAATTGGGCATGCACGAGATAATAATCATACCTTCTAACGCACAGTGTCTTCTTCTTCTACTGCACAGGTGGCAAACGTACTGCATCCGAACACTGTCAAGAACACCATACCGATTTGCATATTCGATGAGAAAGACACGCCGGGACACCTCTACAGTGCTCTCAGTATGTACCAACAACAAGTCCGTGACCTGATGGCAACGCAGTGGAAGGGGAAGAAGCTGCGAGTGTTCCTTTTTGGAGACTACGAATTCCAATGCCATGTTTTCGGTCTGTCTGGCCCCAGTGGTGTTCGACCTTGCATCCATTGCCACTGTATGAAGCGCTCGATGGACCTAGATCCCAGCAGTGGACCAGAGGATGAGACAGCAGCTAGGTCCCTGGAAACATTGGCAGCGGATCACCAGCGCTACACCACTGATGGCTCTCGCCTCAGCAGGGCGAAGCTATTCAATAATGTCATTCGGCCCACTATCCTGCCAATCCCAGTAGCCGACGCTGTAATACCAGCCCTCCACTTGGACCTCGGCATATTTGTGTGGATATATGAGCTCTTGGAAAAGGAACTGCACCAGCTCGATCTGAAGCTAGCGGCGCACTGTGCCCCAGCATCTAGCGACGGTGACGGGTTCACTCGGCTAACCACACTTCACCAGGAGCTGCAGACGGCAAGCACGAGCCTTGACGAGACCGAGCAAGAATGCACCATGTACCAGCACCAACTTCAATTCCTGACGATCTCGGTGCAGAACCAGCAGGTCGATGACAATGACGGTCGATGGCAAGCACTTGTTGAGCAGTTTCAAGTTGGTTTCACGCTGATAACGGCAAAGCGAGACAAGAAGCGTGTACAGGTGGCTCGCCTAACATCTGATATAGAAAAGCTGAGCGGCTGTAAAGACATGCATGGTCCTTGCCAGCAGTCTTTGGATCCTGTTCTGCAGGCCAACAAAATCCAGCGTCAGGTGTATCATGGTGGAGCGTTCAATGGCAATCACATCCGTGTCGCCATGAGACCCGCTGTTGTAACTGCCATTACACAAGCTCCTGTCGCCATCATCTCAGCCAGACAGCCCAGTCTGCTTGCAGACGCACAAGCCATCGCAGAGCGCTATGGCAAATTGATCACCATGTATGCTGATTGCAGCAGCATTTTCAGCAAGTCATCGGCAGTCGACGACGATGCTCTCACCAAACTGGAGGCTTGCATCAAAACGTTCCTTGCTGCTTGCAGGACCGAGATCGTGGCCCGAGGCTTGGCGCATGTAACGCCGAAGCTGCACCTGCTTGAGCACCATACGTTGCCCATGATGCGTCGTCTCGGTGTCGGCATTGGCTTGCTTGGGGAACACGGAGCAGAAAGTATCCATTCTGCGTTGAACAATTACGAGAAGGACTTCAAAAATATCCCCGTCGCGAGTCAGCGTCTGAAGACCATCGCTGATCAGCATCTGCTCTCCTGCGTTATGGAAATGAGTAATCTTCGTCCCCAACGCAGTACCAGGAAGAGAAAAGCACTAGCACTAGAGGAGTAGTGCACCACCAGGTGAGAACAAGTAGAATACTTTGTGAAACAATTATTAATTTTTATCGTGATTATAGTGATTAGTAAAGGCGAAGGACTAAGGGTGCGTTTGGTTGGTACGATCTAGAACAGGATCGAACAGCTGGTGCACATGGAGCAGCCTCATACCAAGAGTCCATACCAACCAAACGCTACTCCAGAAACAGAGCACATTTTTGTGGAAAAATGGGCCAAACTTGGTGCATTTGTTGTGCGCGTTCTGTCGATTTGGAAAATCGATCGATTTTCTTGCGCGATCTGTCGATCGACAGATCGCGCAAGGATCGATCGATCGGAAAGCGGTGGCGAAACCATTCAAAACAAATCGATCGATTTGGAGCAGCTCCGAAACGTCGTACAGTGTACGTACTAGTGTATGTTTAGGACTTTGGTGAACAGCTTTTCAAATGAAAGAAACCAGTTACGGTACCTTTTCTGAGTGCAATCTTCTTCCCCAAATAATTCAATAATCAGTTCCTTCCGAAAATTCCATCGTGCTGGACCTCGAAGCTGAACGTCATAAGCAAATAGTCAAGCCGTGTGTCGTCTGGATATGCAGTTGTTTGTCATAGCCAACATTCTTCTGGTCCGTTCGTCCTGCCATTTTCCTGACGATCGCAATGAATACGAGCAGCTCTCATGCTCAGGTTAGTGTTTATTGATCTGTCTCTGCACCCACTGCAAGGTATAATTTTTGTGATGCAGCCACTAGCCCATTGTGGAAGTAAGGGAATCACCCAGGTTCTTCGGATTCTCGTCCTGTCCGAAAAATCTCCACGTTTCAACTTCTCATCTTCCCCTCAGTCATGAGCTTGCATATTCATATTTTGTGTTTGCTTTGACAGTGCATTTCATAGGTATCGTTCAGACTTTTAGGGCCCTGTAAAATTGGTGTTTTCCTTCCCGACAGTGATAATAATCGCAATCTATAAAATACATGCGCAGTCATTCTATAGTGTGATAAAACACAAGTGTAACTGTAAGAAAAGAGAAAGAGAGAGGGTGAATAAAACAAACATATGTGCAAAATACAGTTACGGTGCTAAGGAAAGAATGTGGATGCCGTGACATGTTCTTTCTGAATGCATCGGTCTGGCTTACGCTTGTGAATGTAAACAGCATCTATGACTTTTAACTGATTGAAATTCTTTGCAAAACAAACAATACTACAATTGTAAACCGAGAATCATTATACGCCAAACGACACGGGTCACTGAACAATAAATGCTTAAACCCTGCCGTGTTCTTCTTCTCATCGCCAACCTCCCCTTCATCTTCATCCTACAGCGTAAAATGAGTGAGGTGTGGTTTGAGATATGGTTAATTTTTAGTTGCCGTGAGAGGGAGAGACAGAGAGAGAGAGAGACAGAGAGAGAGAGAGAGAGACAAAGACAAAGACAGACACACAGACAGAGACAGACAGAGAGAGAGAGAGAGAGAGAGAGAGAGAGAGAGAGAGAGAGAGAGAGAGAGAGAGAGAGAGAGAGAGAGAGAGAGAGAGAGAGAGAGAGAGGGAGGGAGGGAGAGAGTGAGGCTCTGTCGTTCTAGAGATGTGTTGGCGGTTTTCTCTTTCACCTCTCTTTTCTCTTTATAGTTTTTCACTAATTCGTCATTCAACCCAGAGCTGTGTTTGTTGGCTGGTCGACCACAGGATTTTGTGTGGGGTTGTTCTGGAGTGTCGGACTTTTGTTGTAGTGTGACTGTTACAGTCCTGAAACACATGCAGTAGACACACTACTATAAACATACACTAAAAATGTACAACATGCGCACATTTCCTGGATTGATCAGTGTGGATCGATGGCAATACAGTTGTAGTCTGTAAGCAAACAGCGCCATTTTGACTAGGGTGAAATGGTTAGATAGGTTAACCGGTTATGTAACCGTTAAGAATACACGAACAGTTAACCATATGCATATGGGTTAATCGGTTATTTTCTTTCAATGTCCGCTGTACATAATATACGTGACAGCATGTGCGTACCCTGTCAGTACTGTGCACAATGGATGTACGGCGTGTATCTCCCTCATCTCTGGGGTTGCTCCCCATATTAGTGATGCTTGCGTATGCTCATGATGAGGTTGAGTTGATTAAATGACAAGGTGATGGTGTAATCCGAAGCCCAATGGAGCGTACAAAATATTAAAATATGTTGAACCTTTCGTTCAGAAAGTAGTGGACATTCACGCAACTGCATTGTAAATATAAAGGGGGTTTGTCAACTGGCAACCGCTCTAATAGTTGTTATTCACTCTTTGTTGAACCTGCTCTGGAAAACTGAGCAAAATATAATATGCATCCACTATACATATTGTAAACAGTTTCGTCTGAGACAAAAATGCGATAATACTCATAATACTCATAAAGTATACTTGTGAAGACAAAAACTTTCAAGACGTTTGTAATGAGCCTGAAATGTGTCCTTTTATGAGTATTATACATATTGTAGTGATTGTTTTGGCAGTGCGTGAGGTCATGGTACCATGGATACATGGATTTACAGTCATGTACAGCAATGGTACATGAATACAGGCTACATGTACAGTTTATCTCTTATAGGTTGTAGCAAGAGTAGATAAACAAGAGTGTGCAACTCTGGATCTCTTCTGCACAATCTGCACATACCCCTGCCTGTGGCAGCATTTTTTGTAGACGTCACCTTTCTTCAGAAAAACGCGCATTTTGACGCAGAACAGTGTGAGAGCACGTACTGGGCACCGACCTTGTAATGTAAAGCCCGGCCAAGTGCACGATGCAAACTTTCCAAAAGACCCGCAGCGCATGCGTCATAGAAAAGATTACGTCAACAAAAAATTCCGCCACGGGCCAACCCATCCCGGAGTTGCACACTCTTGTTTATCTACTCTTGGTTCTAGCCTATAACCTTTTGGTTAACCGCAGCCCTAACTTTGACATAATAATAATAATATATGGTTTATATTATGTGCCCAACTCGCTATAACATGGACCTCTCTAAAGCATAACACTTGCCGTACCCCAGAGAATATATAGTGAGGTCTCGCCTGTAAGATGAAGTGTGATACCTAGTTATTGCATACATGTACATGTAGGTGTGAACATCATTATAATTGAATTCACGAATCAATTTCATTTCTTGGAGCTGACTGCTTTAATGCCCTCCTCGAATCCCTTTGCACTTTTCCAGTTCATTTCAAATGAAGTTGCAGGAACTCAATGAATACCTTGGGCACCATCTAAGGCTGCGTATACACGACAACGCTGGGGGTGAAAGCGCAACTAAATCCTTTCGGATGCATGGTTCATTTACACGGTACGCGGAGCAAAACGTAATAGTTGTACACCAAAGCGGAAGAGAACCAAAACGCTGGCCAAGGTGGAAGAATTTGAAAACGGAAATGTTCTGCCGGATAAATTTGGGTGTGTAAACAGTCGAAACGGTCTGCTGGCCTCGTTTCCGTCACGTTTGTTCCGTTTTCGGCCGTTCACACGGATCCGACAATAAAACTCTTTTTTTACAATTTTCGTCATGTGACGAGTGCTGGTGTGTGGCCTGTTTTCGATTATTCCTTGAGTGTGATTGGTGCTTCCACGACAACACTCGGCACATGACGAACTTTTGCGGATCCTTTGCTCCCGTGTAGACGGGAGAAAACGATACAAACCGAGACCACCTCGGATCAGCTTTGATCGTGTAAACGCACGAAAATGAAAAAAGAAATGCGGGACTGAAAACGGAAAATGGCCGTGCGTTGTCGTGTAAACGCAGCCTCAGAAGACATTAGGCCCAGTTGGGAATGTTCCTGTAAAATAAGAACATTACACTGTAATAGGAAGTGCAGGTGCCTTGAATGTACAGTCCTGCTCAATGAAATCCAGTCGTGTCACTCAAGTTTGCGCCTTGCACCATTTCGCAGCCCAGTGTTCGCAGGTCTAGGGCTGCGCAACGCCCGGTACTTGAGTGACGCGACTTGATTTCAGGATTTCATTGGGCAGCACTGTACGAAGGCAATTCTCCCATACAAACAGCATGGTGCTGCTGACAAGATGAGATTCACTAAAGTGGACTTTCTTTAGAGGATGGCTCAGCTTTTGTATACTTCTGTAGCGTCGTTCCCATGCCATGAATTTAGGGGTGAAAGTTGGCACTGAGATCCCGAGTTCGAGTACTCTGATTTTCTCCGATCGAATATTCGAGTATTCGAGTACTGTAAATATACAAAATTTCGGCGCTGCAAAATTTCGGCACTTCACGATTTTTGACATTTCGGCGGCGATTTATTTTCGGCGTGGGGTAGAGGGCATGGTATAGTGCGACAGATACTGTGAAAAATTTCATCGGCATTTTAATTTAGGCGTTTTGGGTCGGTGCCGAATATAGCCGAAATTAAATAGCTGCCGAAAATTTGTTTATTTACAGTATTCTTGATATCCTAAAAATCGCACACCAACCGCCTTAAAAATCACATGATACAACCCTGATTGAACCGATTGGCAGTTTTTTTCTCGGGTGTATTGGTTGGTGGGTCATTTGGGCTCTCTCTACTCGTGTACAAATGTTCATCACACAGTCTGCACATCAATATCTGCTGACTGCTGCTCTGAAACTGCAGACTTCTGTGGTAAATGCATGTACCATGTATGAGCGAGTACTCTGATTTATTCCGAGTACGATTATATTTGAAAAATCCAAACGAGTATTCGAATATTCGGTATAATTGTTTCACCCCTACATGAATTTAATGATGAAATTCGTTCGCGAAACCAAGAGGCTTACATCACCTTACTATTATTGTACCTTCACTTTCTTTTACCTTTTTTTATGCAGGATTCTGAAAGCTAGAGGAATCCCACTAGCCCCAAGCACTGAGCTCACGGCTTCCAGCCACGAATCAGGCATGGTGTATCACGACATCTATATGTTTTGCATCCATTTGATTACTAGTACCGTAAAGTACCGCCAGAGCGCCCCACTATCTCGTCCTTTCGTGGTCGTATTGTGTAGGTGGTCTCCCGTCTGTAGGTCATACGACACGAACTTCGTACACATATTGCACGTTGTGCAGACAATCCGTGCCTTCGAGCGGACACGAGCTCCACACAAAAATCTTCCTCTGACGTTAGTACACCATACACACTTCGTTGCATTCTGCCGTACGATTTTCCTTTCCCTGGACCCTGGCTGTAAAATCAAGGTGGGGCGCTCTCGCGAGACGGGGCGCTCTGGCGGTACTTTACGGTATACCATTCACACATAACATGATCTCGCTGTGCCCATGGTGCACTGTAGACTCAACATCCCGCTTTAAAGTAAGCTTCACAATCACACGTTAATGCTCCTAACATGTTATCTCGCACTTGATGGCATTACTCTATTTCTGCCTTTAGTATTAGACTCTACACTATCGCTCATCGCGTATTTGACTCTACTCTTTTTCACTGCTATTATTATGCTACGTTGATGCTCAATGTTAATATTGTGTGAGTCAAGTGTGCGCCCTGTGCCAGTTGACAGCCCAGTGTTCACAGCTGCACAACGTTCCGCACGGCATTCACTCGCTTCATTGGACTTCATTGAGCACCACTGTAGTATTCTGTGTTGGTTGATCAGCCCTTCTAGTGACGACTCCTGTCTGTCACTCTGTCTTGAAAGGGACTTTTCGGCTTTGTACTGCATGTCAGTGCATGACCATTGTGTGTGGACTCACGAGTTACTTGGAGTACAATTCACTATAAACTTCACTATAGTAAAGCCTGCCCTGACAAGACGCCCTTGGTGCAGCGGAAACTGTCCTGATGTGACAGGACCCCGCTTGATCCAGGAATGCACTTTCGATCCACAGCACTTTGGTGCATGAAATTTTGTCCGGTAAATACAGGATTCCGCTTGGTACAGGGTCCGGCAAACACGGGTTTTACTGCAATCCAATTTCCCAATGCATACGTTTCATTGCATATGCTTCAATTGTATTTTGTGTGTACTTTGGGGGGGGGGGGGGCTGGGAAAGTCTACGTTTTGTGAAGCCGCTGCGACCGGCGACAATTATGTACATGACATTGAGGAGATTATTTGAAAAATAATCCCCGCGGCGCGGACATATCCTGTTAGGCATATGCGGGCAGAAAAATTGGCAGAATTCAGTACTTTTTCTGGTAAGTTTCATGCATGTTTGGTATGTGGATAAAGAAATGGAGCAGAATTCGAGGAATTGTCCGCCATAAGGTTTGTATGGTTCTGCCAATTTCGCAGCTTTTCGAGCAGAATCTCCCACCTTTTCGAGCATTATCCGCACACCCCTATATCCTGTTTAGACGACACTTTCGGGTGATCAGCATGAACCGATGTGAACGGAACACTGAACATGGATATTACCAAGAGGGGTTATGTACTCTTGATATTACGGTGAAGCCTAACAATTTGTGGCATTTAACATACAGAAAATGATGCTGATTTTCATACATGTATTATAACATTATGGGAATATCGCAGTGAATCTTCAAAGCACTAGGTGGTCTGCACTCTACAATGTGACCTGTGCGATTATATCGGTAAATAATGTCTGCCTGTTCCGAGCCACCAATCGCACCAAAGAACAAGGAGCAGCAAAATAGAAAACAGACACATGTATGTCCAGTATTATACCCACATCATGGTAAATAGCCGTACCCGGAACATTGAGATAATTATAACGTTACCGTAAAAGCCCGTGTATAGGTCCCGGGTGTATATAATAGCAGGCTCGATTTCCTGGGCGTATGCAAGGGCACGTGCGTTATTTTGGAACCGGGTGTATACTTTAATAGAATTAAAATATTGAAACTCTTCTCTTACTCAATGGCTGGATCCATTTCATCTTGTAGCTAAGCATGCACATTATAATACATGCACAGTATCCCTACTTCAATGAACCAGAAACAGTGTTCTCGTTCGGAAGAGCGATCCTATAAACCACATCCATCCATCAACATAACAGTAAGTACAGTCACCTTCGCTAATAACGACTGCGGATATAACGACAATTCGCGAATAACGACAGAATTTCCATGCCCAGAGCAAAGTCCCATCCCAGTGTAATACATATAATGAGACTTCGGGTATAACGACACTTCACAAAAAAGGACACCTTTTTGATGCCCTGCCGAGTGTCGTTATAAGTGAAGTTGACTGTATTGAGTGTCGGTTCCTGTACTGGTCCATGCACCGAGCAGAATAATAAGTGATCCAGTGTTCATTATATAATTCCTTTGTTTGTTGAGGGAATGGAAAGGGGCCAGTCCGACGAAAAAAAATCAGGGCTGCAACGGGTAGGGGTTTGGTCGGGTAGCGGGCTCGGGTATTTTTGTCAAGTCGACGGAATAGCGCGAGCTCCAGTGTGGGGAGCAAACCCTTTCGTAATAATTATCGCCAAAGTCGCAACCATTATTTCTAGGGCTCAAACGGTTAGTCCGATTAACTGGTTGCAGACCGGTTACGAAGAATTAACGGTTAACCGATAAAGATAACGGTTACGCAGTAACTTTTCAGTCAATTTTTCATGTATCAGGTCGTTGCAAAGTATGCACTTTCGCAGCCTGTCGCACGCGTACGCAATTTCTGGGCTGTCAACTCGGTCATATCTGGTCTCTTGGTGTGAGAGTATGTATGAATGAGCATGCAAGAGAATGTACATGTGTGCGTTGTACTGAATAGGGTACATTTTTTGAATGAGTATTGTCAAATAAACGGTTAAAAAAGAGTCCGCAGGATTGCCATGGCTTATAGGTTATAACCGTTAAACCGACCGTTAGCTTAGCAGTTAACCGTTCGGGGTAAAACCGTGACCGTTTGAGCCCTAATTATTTCGTACTACTATTATAGGTATTCAATAGAAACAGTTGCAAAATCCTTTAGATGAGCATGTCACAACAAAGCGTTCTGACATGCGCATCCTCAAAAATAGTCATGATCGGCTCCTCATCAAATGTCAAAATAAGCAATGATGAATGGCTGAAAGACGACATTCACGAGCTAGGTAACGTGTCACAGAGCTCAGAAATGTATAAATTCAGGGGTATAGTACCAATCAATCTGCCAGAGCTGCGGTAGAAAGATGTGGGATAGGCCAAAAATTGACCAAAAGAGTCTATCCAATTCCAGCATACCTGCCTGCACATCATCACATCAAGAGCCATTTGGCTCGTAGGTGACCTCTTTTTGGCCTCCTTGATGATTACTGATCCTCTTCTTCAATCTTCTTCACTTCCTCTTTGACTTTTCCGTCACTTCCCTCAAGTTCCCAGCTCTTCCTGGTTGTATGTCAATGGTGTTGTGAGGTGCAGCGCAGAAACGCGATGCTATCTGGTTTCAATGTTCAGCCGGATTCTACATTTATTCTCCAAGAGCGTGTTCAATCATGAGCATTATAGGTGAAGCCAAGTCAGAAACCCAGCCTTCCCTGGTGGCCCACTCTCCAAGGATAGGGCAATAAACGTACTATCAGATGTATGATGCATATGCAGGGCGCAGTCATGTTGACTCCATCATACGTGACGATGATGCCACGCGGTTCAGTGCAGCACGGCCACGTCCGTACATTGCCTCGGGCTCAGGCCCGGCGTAGCGTTTCATATGTCTGCTACTGAAATGATCTTGGAAAACATGATCACAGGTTTAAGAGAATCACGTAGCCACCACAGGTCTTCGTATAAATAGGCCGTTGGACATTGACAACTGTGCAAAGCTTCAATAGCGGCCCGGGTGATGAATTCTGCCCATACTAATACAGGCCTGTTGATTTCCCATTTGCAAATGAATTTCTCAGACGTGAATGGACGTCTTCTCACCACACATAGTGAAATACCAAGGCAAATATCACGCTTGGCCTGGTCGCTGATTACGATGGGATGTGGACTGGTACAGCTGACAGCATGCTGATTCGATCACAAATTGCAGAAATTACTCATTATTTTACAAACGAAATCTAGTCATCTATATCTCCCACTCAATGTCTGACGCCGAAAAGAGAGAGAGAGAGACTGAGAGTACGTAGAACTAGTGTTGACATCACTTTAGTACTTACTCAAGTCACATCAAAATCCTTATCAGCGGGCTCCAGGCTGTGGAACGCCTCCAGTGGGTCTGAATGTTCGACAACGTCAACCATTACTTCTTCAAAGAATCGTCATCTACTGTTTACTGAGTGGTGTGCGGCCAGTCGCCAAGTACTCGTACCAGTGCGAGTACTGATTACGATGATGCCGTTCACAAGGGAGTAGTAAAATACCTACTCCGCGCCCAGCTCACAATCGATCGATTTGGTTTCTTTTTTTTGTTGCGCGATCGATCGATTTTGCGCGATCGATCGATCGTTGCGCGATCTGTCGATCGACAGATCGCGCAGCAAAATCGATCGATGTGGCAGATCCATAGATGGCGCACAACACATTCTTCAAAATGTGTATGGATCACCATGGTCACTTTGTACGGTACGACCAGTCCAACCCAAAAGCGTATGCACGTGATCATTTGGGAACAAAATCGATGTTCCCGCCAGGTTTCACTGTGAAAAAGTGAAACTGCTCGGTCTGCTCCGGCCTCGAGGCCGGAGCAAGCAGAACATGTTCTGGCCGACCCAGAACAGGTGCAGTCCCAACCAAACGCGCTGTTCTGGTGAATCCTGTTCTAGTTCGTACCAACCAAACGCGCCCTAAAGGGACCCTCACTTAATTTTTTGCCGACTACCCGCCAAAAAACACATTTCGACACGCGTGTGTGCTGGACGTCTGCGCGTGCACGACAAGACGTGTGAGCTGGCTAGGCTGACAAGTGAGAGCCAGGGAGTCGTCAAGTACCGAGGCCTCAAGTACCGTATACCGGCGTTTGACGACTCCCGGCCTGGTGAGAGCAAACGCTGGGAGGTATATTATGTATCAGATTGCAACGACCAGGAGGCTCTAAGTAGTGGCTGCAAATGACCGATATCCGTCACTTGCAGCTGTGCATCAGAGACCTGTAGCTGGCCTGAAGAGTTGTAAAATTACTCCTTCGTAGCCGGGAGAGTCAGAGCGAGGGCGATTCACGGCTTGGTCAAAAAACTGTCGGCCTGGAACGTAAACGTGGATCTGCCGACACAGTTCACCTGGTTCACACGCCTGACCTGGCATGCTGCCTTGCGTGAAAGGAACATTTTTCCGAAAGCAAGCTTCTTCTCCAAAATTCGAAATTTCTTTCCAAAAATGCCGTCGTCCTTGACCTCGAAGCTGAATGTTGTTAGGACAGAAAATTAGCGAAGATGTAGCCGACCCATTCTGGCAAGCCGTGTGCCCTCTGGATATGCAGTTGTTCGCCATGGTCAACAATCTTCTTCTCCTTCGTTCGTACTTTCACTTTCCTGACCACGAATATAAGCGGTACCCATGCTCAGGTTAGTGTTTATTTGTCTGTCTATGCACATACATGTAATACAATGTACTGTTCGTGCTGCAGGCACTGGCCGATCATGGAAATAGAGGAAGCAGCCAGCTTTCTTTGAATTCTCGTGCTTTCAACAAAAATATGTACACACTTTCCTTGGCACCTCTTTCCCACCGCCACCATGCATGCACAATCGACCTTGCTTTAATGCCCTGCAGTGCAGAATGCTCCCACCACCGCAACTACCACCGCCGCCACCACTACCAGCAGCAGCACCACCACCACCACCACTGTGACCACCACCACCACCACTGTGACCACCACCACCACCACCACCACCACACCGCCACCACTACCATCACCGTGACCACCATTATAGAAGCATTGTCGTGCACGGCACGTCTGCAAGAGAAAATAATAGTATGCCAGTGCTGTAATGCCCTGCAGTGCAGTATGCTCCCGCCACCACCACCACCACTAACGTTATGGAAGCATTGTCACGCACTGTACATCGATCCACAAGAGAAAATAATGCCAGTGACTTACTAGCACCTCCATGCTGCATGCGGACCTGGACACAGCACTGTTCCCTCTGCAGGAAAGGGGCGGGGGGGGGGGGTGTATTTCATTGTCCCTGCCTGAAGTAATAATGACTACTTGACATCATATCCAGCTAACTTTGCCGGTAACGAACGACCCTTGATCGGGCATGAGAAAAGTGTTGGTATTTGGGAGTTGTCGTCATTCACGGGGTTGAAAATATACGGCTATATTGTTACTAGGTCTGAAGATAGTGTCACTATCCGTGGGTTGTTATACCCGTGGTTGACTGCAGATACGTTTGGATTATTCTATGAGTATATGAAGGGTCTACGTTAAATATTTTCCTGAGGACATAGCACGAGGAAATTATGGGGAATGCAGCACATGTATAGAATGGTGCAATCCATTTCTCCCAGGGCACTTTCCCAAGACTCCTTCTAATATTCACTCTTGGCGCGACCCTTGTGAACTGAGCGGGGTGTATCGTTGAATATACCACTCTCAGAACGTCTACTGATTGGCTGAAATCGCCCAATTCATACCGTTCCATGGATCAATGCATGTCAGGGAGTCGTAGCACCCAAGGAAACAACACGAGATCATGATACCCAAAATGATGTACTGTAAAAGCGGAAATTTTCAGTGGTGTTTTATTTTCGGTAACTTCGGTGCCGACAATTTTTACCGAAAAAAATGCACCGAACTTTTTCGGTACTACTTAGTGGTACTAGCACCCTTACCTGGAAAGCGGGTATTACCGAAAATTTCCCTCCACCGAATCGCCGATTTTGGAGAATTCCGAAAATATTACACCACCGAAAATTTCTGCTTTTACAGTACACAGATTGGATCCATGGAGATTCTACATGATCTGTGGTTTATGCAACTCGTGATTGCGGACTTGACCCACTGGCCCCAAGCATGGGTCAGTCAAGCGATGCTATATGCGAGCATGTATGTATCGCACTTGCCCCTAAGGCAGTTAGGGCAACTGTCACTGGCAGCCCAGGGTTGAACCCACATTATTGATTTTTGAAATTTTCTAGGGTGACACGAAAAGCTTCATGCACTGGGTGGTCACTCTCTATTCATGTATACCACTCTGCCAATAGTGCATAGAGCTCTCTTTTGAGCTGCCCAGCTGGCCCTCGTTATGATTTAGGCTGAAAGTCTACCGTGCCGTCTCCCTTATGCTATGACTTTATAATGCATATGTACAGAAGAAAAATCCCGGGACTCCGTTGATGAAATTCTGTTTTGTCAAGTGGGCATTTTTGATTATTGTGAATGGCGTGTAGTGCCATAGTACAGTTCCTTTTGCTACATAACGTTTGCACAAGTCACCTTTCAGCAATTGAACTAGGAAGATCTATGTCTCTGATCTTGTCATTTGGCCCGGCTGGTGCTATGCACTAACAACCATTGTCAGGCACCTTCGAAAGACCAACAGCGATGAGTTCATGACCCAAGCATTATTTGGGCCGTTAAGTTGACTAAACGGGAGTGTAGCAAGCTTTGATCGGCGTGCTTGTGAAATGTTGTCCGAGCTGAATAAATTCTATCTCCTGCGGTTTAGTACAACAGTTTCACACCTAATACTGTAGATTCGACGTCTCCAAGAAAAACCTCCATGGAGACTGGAAACTATAGCAGATCATAAATGATGCAGCAGCTCAGCTGATTCCTCAGCTCGTGTCTAGGTTCATGTACTTTGGTAAACGTGTTGTGGCAGACTCCATGTGCAAAGCTGCATACTCTTGGGGTTATTGATTCTTGCTGATAATTCCATTAACGTCATTGCATAGATATGAACATCATAATAATTGAATGTTGGCAAGACCCAACAAGGTGTCCCTAATGACTTACATCAGATCTTCACAAAATGCACATACTGTAAGACATGATTAATTTTTATAATATACAATCATGTCTTACAGTATATATTATAATAACGAGGAAGCAAATCTAACGTTTTAACGGATGACATTTCTTCGTTATAATAGATCCGTTGAGGCCGTACTGCTTCATATATGCTGTGTGTGGATATGGCAGAATACTGCAAAATTGTTAACATATCTTCTCGTTAACCTATGAATTTTGGACAATCGTTAAATTTGCGACTCGTTATAACAGCATGTCCTACAGTACATCTTGAAAAGTCATATTTTGGTTTCACATACACGTCACATTTCTATCACAGAGATCAGTAGCCATGGGCCATTGGTGGCAATACTGGTAGGAGTCGCCCGAGGCTTAGCCAATAATTTCCGTTCTATACCCAATATACATACCCGAACTGGGCAAAAATCTATCCCATTCCTTGGTGCTGACCCCTTTGATGCGCCCCCGAATCCCTTAGCATTATTAGTACCTCCAATTCATTTCATCATCAGCTCACCGCATGCTCAGTACTGTGTTGTAAAGTATGCAAATTGTCGACGCTTTTAAATTGCAGCCTCCCCAGGGCAAAAACACATCTCGGCCACATTGAAATTTCAGCCTGTGCTGCTGATGCCTGTATACACTGTCACATTGAACCTTGCAAAACAAATTTTAGGCTACAAATGCCCAGTAAATAAAAGGGGAGAAGGCACTGAACGAAGTGTCAACCTACGAATACAACCTACGAATACAACCTCAGTGCAACAACATGCTCTTTCTCTTTCTGCTTGTGTAAGCAGAAAGAGCACGTTGTTGCACTGAGGTTGTATTCGTAGGTTGACAGTTCGTTCAGTGCCTTCTCACCTTTGGTTACGTAATCTTGTTACCTTTTGCGTTTCCTCTAGTAAATAAATGACAACCGCTCTATTCAGTTGCTATTCACTCCTGGCGCATGCGCTGGACGCAAAATTCTTTTATTGGTGATGTCGAAAAAGTATGCGGTTGTCAGTTGACAAACCCCCTTTTATTTACAATTCAGTTGCGTGATGTCCACCACTTTCCGAATTAAAAATGCACAGGCCGATATTAGCCGAAAATAAAATATGCGCCGAATATGCAGTACCTTGCGCACTCTGTTAGAAGACATTAGGGCTACTGGTAATGAATGCTCAAGTAAAATGATGAAGTACAGTAATACAATACTATAGGGAGTTCATTTGGCATGAATGCACCAAGCCAACTCTCCTATACAAACAGTATAGTGTTGCTGCCAAAAAATATGATTAGCTAAAGTTGCCTTTTTGCATTATTATGGTTGAACTTTTTTTCCTGTAGCCTCGTTCCCATGCTGTGGATTTAATCACGAAATTTGTTAGCAAGACGAAGAGGTTTTATGTGAGCTTACTATTATTCTACCTGCACTTGCTTTTATCTTTTTTGTGCAGGACTCTGAGAAGCTGGAGGGACCCCACAAACCTCAAGCATTGAGGATACAACTTTTAACCAAGAACCAGGCAACATGATGTGCATGTATCACGTTCGCTGTGATTGCATCGTTTCAGGGTACACTGACAACATACTAGTACTAGTAACTAGTCCTTGATTAGCAGCAGTGGCCTGAATTATTGCCTGGCCGCTATTCATATAATCCTTTGGTGCTTACTCATCGCCTTGTTCTGTCTCTAAAATGGCGTATGGGTGCTCTGAGGCTTGTAATATTTGCTCAAGCCGCGCATTGGCATTGGTGCATGTCAGTAAATGCCAGCCACTGCTGCCTAGCTCAACATGTTTTGTATGATGTAGAATGCGCTCTGTGTATCTACAATCGAGTGACCTGCTTGTGTGGGCTAACTGTAACTACACCAACAGTTGCACTAGTATGTGCACTGTGCTGGCACAGTGTATCATACTCAGTCTTGTCACTTCTTCTCCCACGTTTACTGTATTGTTTAATTCACTGTACACATCTTGCCCAGCTCCTCTAAGGCCACACAGAATTAGTTTGTTGTTTTGGGCCACTACACTCAGCTGGTGTAAGGTTGGTCTGCTTCTCTCTTCCTTCTCTTCGACGTGTCCAGCCAATCATTCATGTCAAGCTTTGCATAACTTAGATCACTGTATATACAGTCACCTGGCTGGAAACGTCCATGGCTGCAAAATCCCATCTTTCTTGAGGGATCCCATTTTATAGAGTGGACGACATTCACTTTCCTGATAGACGCACCTCAGATGTTGGTACACTGTATTGTACCCATCCCTGATTTGTACATGCACCACTTTTTTTGGCAACTCCGAACAGTGAGAATGTCTGCTGTGGATAGTTCTCATGCTTTAAACTCATTCGTAAACAAGTACGGTATAATACCACCAAAATGTAGTTCATTACAAGTCGTCGATTATGATCCTTTGTTGAGACGAAAGCTTCGGGACCTGGGAGTACTTGTGACATACCCATATCATACTCTCTCAGGTTCTGAAGTTGTGTGCTGTGTGCCAGGGGTTATGGCGATCGAGTGCATGTATGTTCAGATAAGGGCTTGGGAAAACACTCATCTAAAACATACTCATTTCCTCATGCATACTTTCATTTCTCATTCTTTTTGGCACACACTCCAGCTCCTCGAAATTATCATGGGATGCATGTTGATGACAGCCTGCTGCCATGCAGCCTGAGCAGTTCGGACAATCAATCATTCGGATAATCAGCATTCTATATTACTACAGTTGTAGCAGCTGTATTTCATGTACAGTACTACAGTAGAGTCAGGTGCCGAAGAACGTGTTGCCCAAGAATGTCCAGCCTGAAATGCTAAGAACACCACCTTAAGTTTAAAGGAATGGCGGTGTTGGTTTTCCGGTAGCTTTCGGGATACATAATTATGATCCTAACATGATTGTTTCTAAGAACATGCTACAAGAGCGCAGCCGGATGGCTGAAAAATAAGAACACCCCAGGCTAACCTCTTGGACACAACGTTCTTGGACGCTCGACTCTACTGTAGTATGGAAGAACACTCTTCGGCAGGGATGTTACATGTTAGAAATCATGCGTACAAGATGCCTATTTAAGTCTGCTCTTCTTTTATGACAAGCTTTGGCATGCATACAGCTCTTAATAAATCCCAAAGGTGGAGTGCAATGACATGCATTTGGAACCGTGATCACTAAAATCCTGCGCTTACCGGTAATTCTAAGATTTAGAACTATAAGTGATGTTGCACACCAAAGAACGTCGTTCCGAGGGCCTAGGCCGGGGGCGTTCTTGGAAGAACATCATGCTGGATTGTAGATAAACTATATAACCCGCATGTGTGTGTGATAACAAAAGCTGCGTTACAGTGCGGAGAAACTAGTATAACATACTAATATCACCAGTAGGTTTTCTAAACTTCTTGTTCTATACTGGAGAATATTCCAGCGAGTGAATCCAGAGCAAGTGCTATGGAAATGGACTAGCGAGAGCTCACAATAGCCAGACAGACCCACGAGTCCTTTCTTGAACCGAACAATAATCATCTATGGCATTCAACATGCAGTTTGGGAAGCCATGCAGTCCTGGGACAAATATCCAAATGCATTCTTGTCTCCAGACCAAACAATGATTGTTATCATATTTGACAATTTCCAACTCTACGACCACCATGCCAGCTCAAGCAAAAAGAAGCAAAGGAAGATGGAGATTTCTACTTGTGCAGCCATTCAGGGAGGAGCACGAAGGCTGTTTCAACATTACATGATTCGACCCTGCCACGCACTTTCCAAAAGTGTACTTATCACACACCACGTGAACTCTTAGGCTGTTTGCAGTGCGATATACTTACATGTGCATGCCCTTGCCACACATTCACACTCCAGTACAGAACATAATTATGCAAATATGTAATGCACATAATGTAACATTCTACGCTTGAAAGCAGATCAGCATTCGAACTTTTTCATTGCCTTCAGGCTGCAACAGCATATTGCAAGAGGGCACAATGGTCCAACCCAACATCTTCCAGTGAACACCATCGGCCATGGCAGTACAGACCATCTGACATTCACTCACACCACCCACATAGAAGAGAAGCAATGTTGATACTTCATAGTTAACACGTTACAAATACTACTGAGAGTGCATATAGGCAGTACACCAGGTTCAGGATGCATTGATCCATTCTTCTGCTTCAACTACCTTAGCTGCTCATTTGATCTATGGCTATGCATGCTGTCGTCAGTGAGCCACATCATTGCGAAAGACTGATGACGGAGAGATCATTGCGCGTGTGTAGTCACAATACTATCAGAGAAATACGTTTGGCAAATATAGGAATACTGTGGACAAAAATTGTACACAATAACCTGCCTTGAAGCAAATCTCAGAAAGAAAGCGCTGTGCAGATGCATGTCCGCCGCTTCAGATTCAGTCACTTCGTGAGATCCAATATTCTTCCAACTGTACTGTTCAGCCTTCGGTAATCCACAGAGACAGACAAACAATCTGTTCCGTCCTTCCACATGAGAAACAGAGAGTGAACATGTTCCAGTTCATTCCAGTATGAAGGTGGCGGATACAGGCAATGAAAGTCATCTTTGGGCCAACATGACCAGCCTTCAGACATGAGTTCTCAGAGACCTTCGCTCATGATAATGGTATTCACCCTTGGCTACAATCCTGCAAAACACGTGAAAAGATTGCAGCAAAACAAACTGGATGTTATAAAGAAGCAATTTAGGAAACTAAGCCTATCGTATTTGTAGTACAGTGAAGCTAAGATACAACACCCAGCAGGCAGGCAAACTTGCTAATATCCGATGAATTAGCATGCCTGGTCATGGCACACCGGGTACCAAATATGCAACCAGCATAACGTTTCCACCAGTATTAATAATCTCTTGTAACGTTATTATCAAACTACATAACTGCTAAGAATGTGCAACTACTAACATAAGGTACGATCGGCTTCGAAATCCAATGGTTATGAGCAAGCGCGCATATATTTCTACATGTGCCATGTAGATAGAGTGTTTCATCAGGTTCAGTAGGCATGGATCCACAGTTCATTGTTCTGCTTCAACTGCCGTAGCTGTGATGTACAAGTTTTGATCTCTGGCTACGCATGATGGTATTAATGAGCCCAATGGCCCACAAAAACCGAAGTGATGAAACTTTCTGCCATGGGCAGAGGGATCATCGAGTTGCCCACTCTTGGTTATGTACTCATGCCATTACCAACTATCAGTGCACAAGTACTGCTACGTCCTCACTATGATCCATTGCAACTATATCATCAGGTACATGCATGCTACTGCACCCAAGCTGGACTCAATTTCCCGTGATACGACCTGTGATGGAGCTGCAACAACCAGCGATGCAAGTTTGCAGTCCAATTATTTGAAACTGGCCCGCTACGTTGCTGAGAATGTACTCAAGGCAACATTTGAGAAATTACCTTTCGAAAAAATGTTCGGTACAAACATGGCCGGATATTGTTTAAACTTTACGGTACTGTGTGAAGAAAACAACTATTTTATTGCATAGACTAAAGGAGCTATCCAGCATTATCCATAATTTTCACGAAATGAAAGAAGGACCCTCCTCCACCCCCCCCCCCCCCGATTGATGTCTGTAATATCAATATTTTTTCGAAACAAAACTCCCCTTGACCCACCAACAAACGAAACTTTTTCTCTTCGTGTAAAAGATCGACAATTATGGACCCGGCATTATCGATAATTTTCACGAAATGAAAAGTTTAGTTATGAGCAACTTGTGACCGTCCCCCACCCCCACCTACTCACCCCTCAACGAAAAATAGCTGGAATGGACTAGTGTTTCAGCTATCAATATTTTTCATTACGAAACCCTTCTTGACCCACCCGCCCATGAACGATTTTTTTCTCGTTTCGTGTTAAAGTTACTCAATCTGTTAAAGATAGATAATTATGGACGGCCCCTAACGTGCCAGGTTAAAAATGAATGGACCGTAGAAGATTGTTAGTGATATCACACGATCAGAACAGGTGACAACCAACACTACATGGCTGTATACTTGATGTGCTGCATTTACTGGGTGCAACGCAGGGAGTTGTAGCATCTAGGGAGACGACACAGGCGACTGTAAAGCTAAATGACATGGGGTTCAACCCAGGGGTTCCTGTTTCAGCCACCCTTGGGGCACCATTGGGCAGATCTATACACACTCGTACATGGTATTGCTAACCTGGGCCGTTCTCAGTGTCAGTAGGTCAATGCCGTGATCGCGGGTTGCACAGATCACGGAAAACCTCCAAATCCTGACCCAAAATTCTATAAAGTATTGTGTTGTCTCCCTACAGTGTAGGTGCTATGACTCCCTGGTGCGATGTACCTGCTGGCAAATAGACAAATTGCAACCAGGCCATAATTCGGATAGAGCAGACGATCCTGTCCTGGACCCTGTTCCACATTCAAAGTATCTAGACTCATATAGTGAGGGAGGAATATTGTGGTACTGACTCCGATTTTCATGCGCTAAGAAATTATCAAGTACATTGTATATGTAACTGTAAGTGATAATCACTCAAAGTACGAAGCTAACAGTAATATTCACTGGTTAGAGGGAAAGGCACAAACGGGAAAGGTCTGAAGAAAAATTGACTGTCACCACCAGGATTCGAACCAGGGACCTTCGCTTGAGGCCAGCGATGCTCTAATCACTGAGCTTAGGTGTAGCCGTCATCCCAGCCGAGATCGTTCAACATTTTCTTCAGACTTCGTAACGCACACTAACAAGTCAACATCAGCTAATGGTATATGTACTCTTTTTCGATTGTACATGCAAGCTCTACCTTGTGATGTTGAGCTCTCTTCGTTTGGTGGGGCTACTCCGATCGTCTAATGTGAACCACAGTCCACCTACAATTCTACATTTGCAACGTTGTCCAATGTGCATCGGCACGCATTGTACATAACTGTTACAGCAAAGTGTAGATTATCCGCACCCCTCGGGCGCACGCTTTCTCCAGGGGGTTCGGATGGGGAAAAATTCGGATAACGGAGCAGTCACACATCCATCTAAGACTTGCACATTCCTTCACGTTTCCATCATTTCTCACATTCTCTTCACAGGAACTAGACACACTCTAGCTCCTCAATATGAAAACTGGCATTTCGAATAAGTGATTGTTCGGAATATCGGCATTCTACTGTACCGTAAAGTCGCGGATAAAAGCCGGGCTTATAAGCACATAAGCCGCTTTCTCCATCAGGTTTTAATGCAAACCATGCTTATTATGCACCACTGATATTTTTGCCAGACTTGTATGCCAGGCTTCTAAGTACGACACGCGTAGATCTACCACTGACTACCGGTATGGCGGCAGTTTTACTATGCACCATACATAGTGCATGCACTCTTGACCCACCCGATCCACGCTTGCATAGAGCAAGGCTTCTACGCGCGATGGGCTTATATGCATTCGACCCGTTTGATTTTCAGGCTTCTATCTGCGATGTGCTTGTATGCAAACCCGGATTTTATCCGCGACTTTACGGTATTCATATTCACGCTTTCGGTACAGTCTGGAACAGGAGATCCTAGTTCGACTCAGACTGCCCTTTCCATAATACGTTTCCCATGTACTCGCAGTTCTTTTATCGGAACATCTTTTCTTCCCAACCTCAAATCCTGTGCAACACCGGCTGGCTTTCCTCAGTTTCCTGAGTGGTGTTACCTCTCAATAGAAGCATGAGTGGCCATTCAATATACCGGTATAGTAAAACATGTCCATAATTATCGGAGAAAGGATCGGATGTGGCTAAATAATTTGAATCTGTCCACCTCTCCTCACTGCGCTCTTGGCCCACATTTACCACACCATAGCGAGTAAGTTCGTTCTTGGATAGATGCTCTACATCCTCCAGACATCTATCCAAGAACAAACTTCCTCGCTATGGTGTGGTGAATGTGAGCCAAGAGTGCAGTGGTGGCCAGTTGCAAATAATTTTACTACAATGTGCTAAGCAGAACAGAGGCACTAGCACCTGGGTGGAAACTATTCTGAATTTTGAATGCCAGGGAAGGCTGAAGGATGCCCATGAAACCACTGCCAAAGCAAACACAAATTTGAAAAGCAGTGCATGCATGGTGGCGGTGGGAAAAAGGAGCCAAGGAAAGTGTGTACATGTACATATTTTTGTTGAAAGGATGAGAATTCAAAGAAAGCTGGCTGCTTCCTCTATTTCCATGATCGGCCAGTGCCTGCGGCACGAACAGTACATTGTATTACATGTATGTGCATAGACAGACAAATAAACACTAACCTGAGCATGGGTACCGCTTGTATTCGTGGTCGGGAAAGTGAAAGTACGAACGAAGGAGAAGAAGATTGTTGACCATGGCGAACAACTGCATATCCAGAGGGCACACGGCTTGCCAGAATGGGTCGGCTACATCTTCGCTAATTTTCTATCTTAACAACATTCAGCTTCGAGGTCAAGGACGACGGCATTTGTGGAAGGAAATTTCGAATTTTGGAGAAGAAGCTTGCTTTCGGAAAAATGTTCCTTTCACGCAAGGCAGCATGCCAGGTCAGGCGTGTGAACCAGGTGAACTGTGTCGGCAGATCGACGTTTACGTTCCAGGCCGACAGTTTTTTGACCAAGCCGTGAATCGCCCTCGCTCTGACTCGCCCGGCTACGAAGGAGTAATTTTACAACTCTTCAGGCCAGCTACAGGTCTCTGATGCAGAGCTGCAAAGTGACCAGTGACGGATATCGGTCATTTGCAGCCACTACTTAGCAGTCCGTGCGCCAGACCCTGTTTTGGCCCGATTTTTATTTTCTGCGCGGGAACCATACATGCAGACGTTATGCAGGGAAAGATGACGACGCCGGTCAGTAAATTGTTGGTCGATTTGTTGCCTACCTCGAGGCCAGTCGGTGAAATGAGGCCTTCCTTCTTCAAGAAATATGTTGCCAGTCGTTAGTCGGATGCCACTCGTCTTCTAAACATCGTACTTGATGCAACCAGCGCAGTTGGATGGACGGGAGGCGAGGAATTTATCGTTTTCGATTTTCACCCTATTCTGGGTTGCCATTACATTGCAGCTGGCAGCACCACGAGCGAATTTTTTGCACAAGGGAGACTAGGTGAATTCAACTCCTCAGAGATATCGCCATGACAGGGTAAGGTTATTTTAGCCCTGAAATTGTGTACAAACCAACGGCACGAAATTATGGAAATATTTATTTTTTCGCATTAATTGCATGTTGGTTGAAAAGATGTAGCCATCTTTGTATTGTGGCATCCTGGCGGTGTATTTCGGAACTATACTGCATGACAATATTATTTATGAGAAATGGCGGCGATTGCAGCGATTGTGAACAATGTACAATCAACAGCATTGGCAAAATTGATGCAGAGCTGTATGGTACTTTAGTACAATTTGCCTGTATATTGGTATTTTACACACAATGCATGAAACAGAAGAGCAAAATTATTATTGACTTATCAATTTATAGTTAGGACATGAATATGAAACCCATGACCAATGCCAATGACCCAGGGTCTGTGCACCTGCATTCAAATAATTATATAAAAAATCCCTTGTGGCATAATCATGTACTCTGTGCATACACATGCTTGGGGGGCGATACTTGCTGCTTTACATGGTGGAAATTGTGGTGCTATGCTGCTTGGTATGTGTGTGCGTGCGTGTGTGTGTGTCTGTGTGCGTATGTGTGTGTGTCACTGTGTGTGTGTGTGTGTGTGTGTGTGTGTGTGTGTGTGTGTGTGTCTGTGTGTGCGTCTGTGTGTGCACACTTCACTTTCCGGCTGTGTATTGATGCCTATGTAGATATCACCATGATCAACAGGGTCAAACGCTTCCAGCGGACAACAGTGGATCACCTCATTTCTCCCACTGGAGTGGTCCTAGCTTGAAGTGATGTATGACTATCAATTCTATTGACTAGCCTTGAGGCATGTACCAAACGTCAGCATGTCTGTGATATCAATACATCACACTTACATTTGAAAGCTATATGCTGGAAGGCAGTCAAGTGGGCTTTTCGTCAAACACAACCCTACCAATAAAATGAAGGCAACGGGCAGAGACCACTAATGGTAGGGCCACACCAGGTGGCTGTGCCAGTGGGGAAGACCCAGTTCAACAAGGTGTTATTTCAAGTTTGATCGGAACAGCACCCTGGTCCAAATCCTCAATATCAGTGAATCTTACTGGTCCATGTGGCTGCTGCCTTGACTCGTGATGCCTACGATTGGATGCAAGCTGCACGAAGTATGTTGCAAAGAAGAGTACAATGGATCTTGAACTTGGCACGAGAGGCGTGCACTTCGTTGATAACAGCAGAACCTTTGCATGACTATCATAACACTCTCCTTATTGCAATATTTAGCCAATGCTCCATTTGTTGTAGCAGCTACCACACAACTACAAGTATGCATTCATTACCTGGCTGTCTTGTATAAACTTGTGAATGCAATCACGTGATGCTTTGTGCACATATGCTCCCATACTTTAGCGGATGTGCGCGTGTGTGTGTATGTGTGTGCATGTTTATGGGTGTGTATGTTCGTGCACGTACGTACGTGTACATGTCTGTGCGTTTACATGTACATGCAGACGTGTGTGGGTCTGTTGAAAAAAGCGCATGAAAACGTGATGTATGTACGGGTGTATGGTAAACGTATTATTTGCTCCATGCGTCCGCCGTGAATGAAGGTACAAGACTTTATGTGTCATAGCTTGTGGCGGTTGTTCTGTACATAGTAGCAACGTATCCAGGCCATCCGCAGATGCCATTTTTTCACTTCAATTCTGCATTGGCTCGGGTGCTGTGTTTGTAGTGTCATCCTCTCTGCATGAATTATTTATATTTCTTTCCCACCTCCGTACTGTATTTGGCTTGATATTGTTGCTGTTGTACATACAAGTATAGGCACATGCATTGATCTACGAGGGTTTGTGTTTGGAGCTCCAGCAACCTGTTGAGGTTCGTGTTGTTTATAAATTCGTGGTCTACGGATACAATGGTCTGGCTGGTACATCGCAAAATACTAGGACCCCTTGAACGATTCTGTCGGTCGTTCCTAAGTTCACCAATTGAAGAGGCATGTGTGTCTCAAAATGTGTCAAAAATACAGTGTTGACAAAACGGTTGGTATCACCGCTGTCGGATATTTTGCACAAGCCAAAATTGGAGGATGCACTGTTGGCTAATATCTCTTTCTAAATAAATAAGCAGGAAATAGCGAAACCCTTGTTCAAACCAACGGCACGAAATTATAGCATGTTCAACCAAAATATCAGCGACATAACGAAAACGCAAGCGACGAGCGAGAACTCAACTTCTCGATATTTGTTATCGCCACGGACAAAACTTAGGGCAGAGAACAACTATTAGGTTGGATTTCGACAACGATCTGAGACAAAGAACTCACGGGGGACGTAAACCAAAGGACGACGAAGGAGACGCCATTGAGTATTCGTCTCGCGATATCTTGAGAAAACTGCGAAATCTGGCAAATCTGGAAAATAAAAGTGCAACTTTTAGACGACTTTTTCTGAACTGGCGCACGGACTGTTAGAGCCTCCTGGTCGTTGCAATCTGATACATAATATCAAGAGTAGATAAACAAGAGTGTGCAACTCCGGATGGATTGGCCCACGGCGGAATTTTTTGTTGACGTAATCTTTTCGACGACGCACGCGCTGCGAGCCTTTTGGAGAGTTTTCCCTCGTGCACTTGGCTGGGCTTTACACTACAAGCTTGCAAGGTCGGTGCCCAGCACGTGCTCTCACACTGCTCTGCGGCAAAGCCGCGTTTCTCTGAAAAAAGGTGACGTAAACAAAAAATTCCGCCATGGGCGCGGGGTATCTGCAGATTGTGCAGGAGAGATCCGGAGTTGCACACTCTTGTTTATCTACTCTTGATAATATACCTCCGCAAGTCGCATGTCGCGTCGCAGAAAGTTATTATTATTATTATTATTATTATTATGAAATTTTTGATAGGGCAATCCCCACAGGCCTAAGGCCTTCTTACAGGGTACCCTAGAAATGAAAGTACTGAATTACGGAATAGGTGCAGTGAAGAGCATAAGCGGACTTCAGCGGGGAGTGCATTCCAACGGTCAGAACAGATGAAAGAAACTGAAAAGAGACCGAAACGAGTTTTAGCTTTTGGTAGAGTGACAGACGAAGATACCTGGGAGCGAGTGCAGGAATTGGTACGAGTAGAAGTAGAACGAAGGCAAAAGCAATCAGTAAGGAGAGTAGTAGTTAACTGATTCAGGACACGAAACACTAAGATATAGAGTTTGAACTGATAGCGCACAGACAAAGGGAGAATGTGATGGCGTGCATTAACAAGGGATACGTCAGAAAAGCGAGGCATACTGAACACAATGCGTAGAGCTCTATTACTAAGACGGACTAGACGGTCATGAAGAGTTACTGACAAGCAATGAGCAAATGAGTTACTCCCATACTCGAGTACTGTCTGAATGGAACAAATGTAAAATGCACGCTTCGCAGTTACCGTCATATGATCTCGGACCTTTCTGAACATGGCTAACTTACTTCCAACTTTCCGCTCTAGTTGGCTAACGTGCTCTCCGAAGGAGAGATGTTCGTCGAGTACAACGCCAAGGTATCGAATGTGTGCACTAGGGTTGATTGTGACCTCACCCAGCTGTAGAGCGACGCTGGGGTCAAGGGGCTTGCACTTTGACCTGAACACGACAAACTGCGTCTTGGAAGGATTCAGCAGTAAGCCTCTGGCCGCCAAGAACTCTTTCACTTTGACAATGTCTTCCGTCAGCTCCTTGCACAACTGTTCAACGTTCTTGCCAGCTTTGTAAAGGGAGACATCGTCCGCGTACTGTCGAGCCTTGCAGTGCTGGGGTACAGAGGGGAGCTTTCTGACTGACAGATTGAAGAGAGAGGGCCCCAAGACGGAGCCTTGCGGAACCCCCCTGTTGCTGCTATATTCTAGGCCGTGTTGTGTCTTGGTGACTACACGTTGCTTCCTGTGGGTAAGGTAGCTACGGAACCACTGCAAGGCAGTACCACCGACACCGATCTCCAGAAGTTCACTCACTAGAACTGCATGACTAACTGTGTCGAATGCCTTAGACATGTCTAGAAAGGCAGCTACGACATAATCACCTTTGTCCAAGGAGAGCATCCAGTCGTTGATCACGGGCGTGAGCAAGTCCTCGCCTCTGCGGTAGGCAAATTGCTCAGCAGGTAGGGGTACCAGTGGTGGTGGTGCATTATAGATATAGTACATTAGTTGGTCGTGTACAATATGTTCCAGTAGCTTAGACATGTGGGACAGGAGTGATATTGGTCTATAGTTGGATGGGACTGACTTATCTCCACGCTTGTAGATAGGCCGCACATTTGCTAGTTTGTAAGTCGATGGAAAATCGCCAGATGTAAGAGACATGGTAAATAGTTTGGCCAAAGATGGGGCGATCTCATCATTGATGAGCTTGTAAGCCTGGGCGGGGATGTTATCAGGTCCTGTGGCTTTACGACTGTTCATTCTCTGGATATGGAGTTGGACTTGTGGAACAGTGACTGGTGTGAACTGTGTCAGTGAGTATTCCGATAAAGGGCCATTGGGAGTGCGTAGTGTACTGCCAGAAAGTGATGTATCGTTGACAACGTCTGTAAATGTCTTTGTGATGTCGGCTACTTCGGCAGCAGGTTCCTGGTTGATTTTAATTCTACCCAGTAGATTGTTCATGACACTCCATTGCTCTCTTGGGTGGTTTCGATGATTGATTAGTTGTTGCTGGAAGTATGTAGACCGTTTCTTCCTAGTTAAAAGTTTACATTGTCTTCGTAGAGTTCGGAATTGTTGCAGCAGGTCTGGGCGATCAGGACGTTTTATCATTGCACGGTGTGCTCGTTTACGCTTGAATAAAGTCTGCCGGAGCTCATCGTCTATCCAAGGCGATGGAGTATAGCTCTTCTTGGCGTTAACGGTCTTTAGTGGGCAGTACTCATTCAAGGCATCACTGACTGCATCCTGCCAGTGTTCAGTATAACTATCTAGAGACATCTGTGATGAACTGCGTGTGATCTGCTGGTGGAGAGTAGACATATGCTTAGCAGCTGTCTCTTGGAATTGCTTGATCTTCAACGTGCGCAGCGGTGGCTTTCGTACTTGTACCTGTCTGTTTGTCTTGAGTGTGCTGGTGGTAGCATGGATAGTGTAGGTCACACGAACAAGTTGGTGATCGGAAATATCACATGGAATAACATTGCAGTCTTTGTAAATCAGTTCATCCCTGCCTGGTCTTGCAGTGGACGTGGTGGAGGAGGAGCTTGAGATCAGTGCTAGGTCTATGGTTGTTGCACTGGGGAGTCTAGTTGGTGACGTGACAACGTTTCGGAGATCAAAATCAGAGCAGAATGTTCGCAGGTGAGGGTAGTGTGCATGACTAGGGTCTTGGACATTGACATTGAAATCGCCTAGAATTATGCACGCGGAGGAGGCCGGTGTACAATCCAGTATGTCATCAGTTAGGCTAGATAGGCTTTGCCAAAATGCCACAGGTACTGTTGGAGCTCTATATGCACAGAGGATAGTGAGAGGCTGGGGGTGAATGTTCACGTGTACTGCGAGGGCTTCAATGGGAGAGGAGTGATGTAGTGCTCGATTATCGAAGCCTTCTCTTACGTATATACTGACACCACCTCCTCTCTTTGAGTTCCGATCAAGTCTATGCATGGTGTATCCAGGTACTGTAATACATATGTCAGGTACACTGTCGGATAGCCACGTTTCCGTTAACGTTAATATGTCTAAATCGTGAGCATGCATGAGTGCTTCAATTTCATGTAATTTATTATACAGGCTACATACATTGAGGTGAGCGATACTTAGCTTTCGTGCTGACGTTTGAGGGGATGCCCTGGCAGTATCCTATTGGGTGACTGTGTTGAGGAGACGGGTGATGTCGTCTGATGACAGCGGTGCACCATTATTGATAATCTTGTCACGGGGGAGGTGACATCGTACACCTTTGTCGCGAAGAGCTCGAAACTTCGGGACTAAGTCCTTCCGTCGTCGTTGTTCTTGTCGGGTTAGGTCGTGTTGGATGTAGACGTTGTGCTGACATTTTGTTGCGTAGAAGTAAATTCTTCCCCTGTGGGGACAACACCACTCGCACGAGACGAGGCGCTGGTTTTGCCCCAGCAAGTGAGCCAGATGTTTCATCCCGTGGCCGTGATGAATGGCTGGGGCCAAGCCGGGCTGCAGATTTGATGTCCTCTGGAGCGAGTTGTGGGGCGAGGGTGCCGATTATGGCAGACAGGTTCTCCGATGGGAGCTCCTGTACGCCGCGAAGGATGACATTATTTACTCTGTTCTGCTGCTCACTGGCCTCCGCAACAAGGTCACGCAGTGTCTCCTCAGACAGTCCGTATTTGGAGCTTGCAGCAGAATTTGGACTGGCGGCAGGATGGCTGGCAGTGATGTCGGCAAATGTTTTCTTCATCTCGACAATGGCGGACTTGGCACCATTGTCCGCCTTGCCAACATCGTCATTACATTTCTCTACTGCTGCCTTCAGCCTGCGGTTCTCCGCTGACAAGCGGTTGATGTCTTGGCGCTGCTCGTCAAGCCTCTTTTCAAGGCTGTCCAGTCGTGGTCCCAGGGTCTCTTCGATGATGTTCTTGAATTCCGATCGAAATTGCCCTTGAAACGTCTCGAAGAGGCCCTTGATCTGCCTTACAGCATCACTATCGCCAGGACCTTCTGACACTCCGGCGCACTGGGCTTGACGATCTGGTGTCAGGCTGGACTGCGGTTTGCGAGCTGTCTTCTCAGCTCCAGCTCGTCGGCTTTGGGACGGGTAGTCAATTTCACTTGGGGCGAGACTCTCCGTTGGGCTCTCAGCTCTACGCTTATGAGCGCCTGGGGCAGGGGGAGATGGTTCCCCGGAGACATCACTACTGCATAGTTGTATTGTGAATCGGCCTTTCTTGGGTTAACATGTTAACATGAGAATTTTCAACCCGGGTTGAAAGTCTGTACAGTCATATATGGTGGAAAATTAGGTGCGTGCTTACATGTATATGAAGTGAGTTAATCCGGGGCAATTACTGTACTGATATGCCAACCGAAGCCTTGTCAGTTGTGGTCAGTTTTGTGTGTGGTCCTTCATGAAGACGGTTGAAAGTAATAATAATTAAATGCGGTGCACTAACTCCCTTACTTACACCACACACTACCATCCTCTCGACTTTCACTGATTTGAGACTGAAAATAAATAAATCCAAGTAATATTAGTTACTCACCTCTCACAGACCTTCCTCCTCTCTTATCACGGCCAAGGTGACCAGACATATCATGCGAGTGGCATGGATGCAAGATCTCCTTTTGTTGGCCGTCGTCTGTGATCCATTGTGGTAGGCCTTCATCTGTTTGGCGAAAAAGGACCCCACGATCCAAGGCGAAGTTGACTGCAAAGCGTTTTATTGCTCTACGCCTCTTCGCGTCCGCAGGAAACGAGGCAGGCGTTTGCAAGCAACGCTTGCAAGACTTCGTCGTAACACGCCCCATTACCACCTGTGACCAAGAGAAGACATCTTCAGGACGTTTTGAAAAAAAAAACCAAAGCACAACTCATGATTGGGAACTGATTTCGCGGATGCATATCGATCCGCGAAAACGGTCCATAGATGCAGGAAATGTTTGGAACCGTTTCCGCGGAGGAACCGTTTTCGCGGTGAGACCCCATCCGCGAAAACGGTTCCAAGAGGGCCATAGATGCAGGAAATGTGTGGAAGAACCGTTTTCGCGGAGGAACTGTTTTCGCGGCCGTAGTAGTAGTAGGGTTCCAGGGGGTAACCGATGTATGCCTGGGACCATTTTCGCGGAGGAACCGTTTTCGCGTTTACACCGGACATGTCGTCGACAGCACAGAGTCAGCAGATCCACGTTCGTAGGCTGCAGACCCGGCAGACGTTTTGATCAGCCCGCCTGGTGGTGAGATTTTGGACCCGGGAGTACTAAAAAACTGCTCGCATCCCAGGGTGCTCAGTTTCGCTCTACCCGCGCGATTTGCGACGTTAGGGAGGTTCTGCTATACGTGAAACGTAGAGAAATCACGTAGAGAGCAGGTGTCTGGGTTAGAGTCTACGCTTCGCGTGTTTTGGCTCCAGATTTCTACGCGGAGATGGGGTTCTCTGCGTTGTGGCGCACGCAGAGAAAATGCGTACGGATTTGCTGGGTATCGATCAACTCAAGAGTACATTATAGCAATAAAAACTGCTTTAGGCCAAACTAAAGAAGGTGTGTGGTTCGACTAACATGGACATTTTTTTTACGGGCGGGCGGGCGGATTATTATTTTTTTAATATATTTTTTAGTACATGTAAATACACTGTACTGCCTTTAGACACCCAGTACATCGGTATTATTACGCAGTGTTATGCCATACATGTTGTATAAAGGGATCACTGGCTAATACTTTGAAACATTGTGTAGCTCTGGAACGAGAAGAGAATAACTTCAAGCGGTGACTCTGACTGTCCAAATCATCAAGCAAATGAAGAACGATGCGAGTTGAAAGTAAGTTCGGGAGCTACTTCGAAGTACAAATTGTACAATGTACCGGTACATGTATTGCTAGTTTGGTGTCGGCGTGCACGAATACATGGGCTTTTTCCATCGACGCTTCCTGTGCTTGCACACATGGAGCAGCAACTTACCGGTACAGGTGAAATATCGTTCCCAATACACGAGGAAAGTGCAATCTCGTCTGTCCTTCATCCCAAAACAGAAGGCCGTCCTTAATCTGGAACGAGGCAATCACTCTCAACCGGACGGTCACTTCAAAATAAGTCTCGCCAGTCTGCCGGTGGTTGTATCGAGTAGACTCTACTACCAGCATGCACAAGGCAGCAGTCGTACCACTCACTGCACTGCACTGCAGTACGAGGTGATTCGGTATTTTTTAACATTGCGTCATTTCTTAACAAATCGGTAAAATATCTCATTGCCAGCGCCTACAAACAGTCACGTGAAATTTCTTTTTGCTATTGTCTTTGCCAATGTGCTGTCCAGTTCGTCTCCAAAATTGAGACTGATAGTCCTTTAGGAAGTGACATTGTAAGACCTTTCTGTCTGCATGTGCGCGATTTTTACGGTAAAATAGAGTATCAAAGATCCATAGCCGCTGGTTTCAACCTCCAGTGACAGCACATTTACCTGAGGAGGAAGCATATGATACCTACATACTAGAAGGGACGCCTGGGAAGGAGGCATGTCGGTGTTTTGACCCTGGCAATGGCCAAACATTGGCAATTACTGAATTCACTAACCAATGTTGACCACAATTGCATATGCAATCATGGTGATACACCTGTTGCTATGCAAGCTTGAATGGCTTGTATTTGGATCAACATGATTTTGATCCAGTCTTGCTGGATCATCCTGGATATGTAGGGTCCCTTTCTATTGAAAACTGACTTGAAATTGTGCTGCTAAAGCCTATTTTACTATGATGTTAAGAAATTGATCACACAAAATATAATGTGGAAAAATTGCCTTTTTTCAATTGCCACCTGCCTCCCAACACGAAGGAGAATGTGAATGAACAACCCACCATTGCAATCTAGGGATATCCGTATTCCATTCTCTGAGGAAGAAATGGAAAGACTCGCACCTCGAACCCTACAGAAGGCTTTTTTACTTTCGTGTTAAATAATGACGAATCACCTCGTACAACTACAAGTCAAGTCCAAAAGGAGCCGCCTAGCCTAGCGCCTGCGTCCGCAGACTCACGCTGCACAGCACGTAGACGTGGACGTGTTCAGTCCACGTACGTCAGTCACACGACAGCCCGCCGAAAAAAAGTTACGGTCGGGCTGAAATTGTACGGTCGGTCGGGTGAGTCGAACCACAGACCTTCTTCAGTGTGGCCTTATGGCAGTTTTCTAAAAAAAGTTATTGTAGTAGAATAGTAGTAGTAGAATTTATTATTTTGATAGGGAAGGCCCTACAGACGTTGCCGTCTTGTTACAGGGAACCCTAAGTGCTCTTTACAGAGCGAAACAAAAACGGATAGATGCTCAACCTGACGACACGAGACAGGCAGAGAATTCCACCTATCAGCGCCAAGGAAAGAAATGGAGAACATGCCATATCTAGTGGTAGCAGCGGGCAAAGAAAGTGAAGAGAATGATTGCCCTCTAGTGCGCCTCTCGGTGCAAGTAGCAGCCGACTGGAGGGTGAACATTGAGGAAAGAAGAGGACTTGTAAGCTGATGAATACAGCGGAAAACAAAAATAAAAAGCCTCAAGTTGAGACGAGATTCGAGGGAGTATAACTTAGCGTGCCGCAAAACAAAGACAGTCGGGGTACGGCGAGGGAGACCAAAAACCTGTTTCATGCTGATATGACTTAAAGTAACAAGGCGAGAGTATAAAGATGGTGTAAGACAGTGAGCATACGAGTTGCTGGCGTATTCAATAGTGGATTGGATGAGGGATAAATAAAATATTCGCTTAGTTGTGTGGTCTACTGTACGGCGGCAGCGGCGGAATGCTCCTATCTTCTTATAAACAGATGTACATACATGGTTGACTTGATCCTCAAAGGTGAGGTGTTGGTCAATAATGAGGCCAAGATAACGCGCTGTGGCAGAAGGTCGAATATCGACACCACCGCATGCAATGGTAAGATCCGGCGGAAGAGGCAGAGCCTTCTTCCGAAGCACCATGAACTTAGTTTTCTGGGCATTCAAGATGAGACCAATGCTTCCAAGGTACGTATTTAGTCTGTTCAATTCACTTGTCAACTTGTGCTGAAGTTCTCCAGTAGACTGACAGTGTATATAAAAGGCGATATCGTCAGCATACTGTTGGGACTCTGCGTGGCGAAGTACTCCAGGGACATGTCGCACGTACAAAGAGAATAACAGAGGCCCTAGCACCGACCCTTGCGGAACGCCTCGTGTACAATGTGTCTCGTCTCCTCTGTTATTTCCAATTTTCACCTGTTGTCGTCGACCCTGGAGATAGCTGGAGAACCACTGTAGTGCTACTCCGCTTATGCCAATAGCTTGAAGCTCGTTAAGTAGTAGTTCATGGCGTACCCGATCGAAGGCCTTGCTCATGTCCACGAGTACAACCCCGCAATACTCGCCCTTGTCCACACTCATCATCCAGCGGTTTACTGCGAGAGTTAACGCATCCTCACAGGAGTGCCCTCTGCGGTAGGCGAATTGCTCGTCTGGGAGAATACGAAGCTCAGCGTGATCTTGAAGGAACCTTATCATTTGCCGATGTACTACCTTCTCGAGGATCTTAGAAACAATCCGCAAAAGTGAAACGGGGCGATAATTCGACGCTTCAGATTTGTCCCCTGACTTGTGGACAGGACACACTGTAGCCAATTTGTACACATCTGGCACCATCCCAGTACTCAAGGACTCGTTGATGATCTGCGCTATGGGACCTGCAGCGGCAGGCTCACAGAGGCGTAGGAGCAGAGGAGGAATGTCATCCGATCCAGCTGCCTTGGCACAGTTCAAATGCTTCAACAGGTCGCTTATCTCCAGAGCTGAAACGGCACGAAATTCTTTAAAAGATGGGGCGTCTGCGTCAGCTGTTGTCGAGATGTCAGGTATTAGGTTGCTCAAGGGTGGGCAAGGATTAGGATTAGTGACAATGGACGCAAATGTGGCACTCAGATCGCCTAACGTAGCTTTTGGTTGTTCACGGACAAAGTTGCGCCCTGTGAGCGAGTTTAGAAGCGCCCACTGTTGCCTTGGCTTATTCTTCACATCTCGAAACTCCCTGTTGTAATACTCTCGTCTCAGCTTTCTATTTAACAGTGTGCCTTCCCTCCTTGTTGCCCTGTACTGTTGTTTCACAGATTCATTTCCGGGATGTTTCAAAACCTTCGCGTGGAGGTGCTTGCGCCTTTCTAACAACCGTCGGAGTTGATCGCTTACCCAAGGCTGTGGTTTAGGCTTAGCCCTAGCACTGATGGTAATTTGTTTCACAGGCGACTTTTCGTTCAGAACTCTTTTGCATAGAATAGAGAAGCTAGTTGCCATTGTGTTAACGTCTGGTGAGCCATCTGGGGGTACTCTGCGGAAGGCGGAATCAGTGAGTGCATCAAGCATGGAATCGGTGCATTCGTCTGCAGGCAGTTTCCACAATGGCGGCTTCCGTAACTGCCGCACAACTCTCGTAGGTTTAGTCATAGGCAAGACAGTCTTTACTAAGACCAGCTGATGGTCAGTAATGCCGTGCAGGGCAATGGCTTGACATGCGGAAGTTTTAAGGTCGTCAGAGCATAGCGCTATATCGAGGCAGGTACCCGAGGGCAGCCTGGTCGGTTGGGTCACGACATTCCGCAGACAAAATTCTTGGCAGTGTTGTTGTTGTAGAAGTTTATTTAACAGTGTTGACGTAGGTGTCCGTATTGTGGTGATGTCTTCTTTAGGACATCAACATTGAAATCCCCTAGAATGATGGTCTTGTCATTCCGCGCTATAACGTGGTCTACAGCGGAGGAGAAGGTCTCCCAAAATGCGACAGGCTGTCCTGGTGGTCTGTAAGCGGTACCAACAGTGATCAGTTGGTCTCGTTTTGCATGTGGCACATTGATTTCAGCGAAGAGCACCTCAGGACGTACTAATGCCGTGGTAATTGACGATGGGAGTTGAATTAATCTTGTGTCCTACATGTAGTCCATGGACCCCGTCTAAAAAGTAAGAAATTAACGAAATGTGATAGCTGAAAATTAAAATTTCACACAAAACCTCACAATACTGATCACAACACTTGAAATGCTGCTTTCAACACTAAACTTGTACTGCACCAACAATTGGCAACATGCATGCATAGGAAAGAGGATCACGAGGGGAAAAGGTCTTCTACATGTAGCTTTTCATTCTGTGTGTGATTATTGTGAGGTTTTGTGTGAAATTTTAATTTTCAGCTATCACATTTCGTTAATTTCTTACTTTTTAGACGGGGTCCATGGACTACATGTAGGACACAATAACTTTTTATAGAAAACTGCCATAAAGCAGTTTTTATTGCTATAATTTCTTTTGTTTTTTTCTGTCACCAATCAATGGAATGCCCTATATCAAGAGTACATAACTACATAACTGTAGTTATGTACTCTTGCCTATATCAATATGTAAATGATTGCCTTCACAATTCACATCATATCAATAACGTATTATACGCACTGATGTGCAAGCCTTTTCTTGCAGTAAATGGCACTAGCATAATGCATGTTCTTCTGCGGGGAAACATGTGAGTAGTGGCGGTGATACTTTTTTTATACGGAGGTCATTCTGTGCATGTTGCTGTTGCAGAATTTCATGACTATGTCATAAAATTGTCTTGCCTTTGAGATATTTCAGATTTCCCCACCCTCGATCAGATTTATTTGAGAAATGTAGCCATGCGCCAGGTGAGTGTCGCGGATGTTTTTGTTGATTCTGTGTTTATAATGGTTTATAATCATGGGTTATCGTGATGAGGTCATCCGGCATCATATTGCACTGAACTCGTAATCCTGTTGATGTCGATACAACTTTTGGAAGTAGTTCAATGACTTCAAACTGTTAGTCCACGATTTTCTAAAACAACACAGGAAAGGAGGAACAATAAACATGTATTAGGGGCCGTCCGGGGTTACCGATTGTTTTTACAAAACGAAAAGTTTTAGTATTTTTCAGCCCCCACCCACCCACCCACCTTTTCTGCAGGGAAAACGAATTCCAATAAAATATTGATGTCAATTTTCGACACCCAGAACTAACTGGGCATTCTCCATCAGCATTCAATAATTATTTTCAAAACGAAACTCCATCAAACCCACCCACCCACAAACGAAAACATTTCGTTTTGAAAATATGATTGGTAACCTTGGAAGCGGAAGGATTTTTTCCAGCCGTGCTGCGACCCACAGTTAATTGGGAACTCGTGGCCTGGCACGAGGGTAACATGGATGCAGCTAATGGGATTTCGGTCTTTGACCACTTGGTGGTGGGTCTGATCTACTCACCTCCCACCGTTTAGGCGCTGCATCTGCGCCTTTGATCCTAGAGGGTGGTGGCGTTCCCACGGCGGATGCGGAAAACTCGGCTTCCAGCCGAGCCGAGTCTCACGCGAACCGTGAAATTTTTATTTTTTTTAATACATTGCTGAGTCCGACACCTCGTTCCAACAACTACACTGATCCTAAGGATAAAAGGGGCAAGGCTATGGTTGGAGGTACTGAGAGATAAACAAGGCACTCCACAATAATAAAATCTTACACATCTTTTGGTGAGTATGAATGATATCCAGTCGAACCTCTTTAGGACGAACACCAAGGGACCGATGGTATTTATTCTGTGAGTTAACCTATTAATTTTTATATCCAGTGAATACAATTATTTCTTGAATAGACATACGAATAGATTTCTTCTACAGCGAAAGATTCTAAGCCACACCGACTCATTGACTCGTCTGGTATGAAACAAATGAGTCACTAGAGAGGTTCTGCAAAACGAAAATGCGTACAAACTTTCGCTCTACGTCATGAAGTGCGAAACTTCGCACGAACTTTCGCAACTTTGGACGCGAAACTTGCAGGGAACGCGAAATGAACTGTCGTAGGAAATTTCGTGAGATCGTACGTGCACTTGGCCCCAGAAACCACGAAAATGTGCAGAACGCAAAGTTCGTGCAAAAATTCATACACACTTTCGCAAGGACTGTCGGGAAGCTTCGTTCGAATTTTCGTTTCGCAGAACCTCTCTACTGAATCATTCTTTAGAAACATGACGGCAACTGAATAGGGACCCGGCAAATATGCCGGCACTAAATCGAGCATTTTAGGGTGCAAAAATCACACGAGCATAATTGGTGATTTCGCGGGCATCATCGGCTGGTTACTGACGTTTGTCGAGTGGATAGTGCGGATGAGGTGAAGGAGGCTGACACAGTGACAGTGAAAGGGATGAGGAAAGCAAGAAGGTGGTTTCTTTGCTGGGCAAGCTGAAACCAGCAAAGCTATCTGAACTTGCCAGAGCCAGAAAACAGAAAAGAATATTTTTTTGTTTCCTTTATGTTAGAAAATTCATCTTTTGGTGTTGGATGCGAAGAAAGACCTGGATTTCAAGCGAAAATTTGTGAGAATTTCTGGGAATTATCGGCATGGTTTCAGGCATTATCGGCATGTTTGAAAGAATTGCGAGAAAGCATGATGGGTAAATTTTCGAGCATATTTGCCCGGTGCCTACAACTGAAACAGCAACAGAGAAAGTACGATACATGTACTCCACATTCTTGCAGGTACTACAAACAGATTGCAGATCGTAATTCTTGCTTTGGCGGCACGAAACTTTATTTGGGGCAGTGCAATCTCGGTGGTACTCACAAATCAAAAAGCCCAGACTCTGGAGATTTTCCCTGATATGCGAATTTATTTTGCAAACTCGGTCAATGGGTCCTTGAACCTTTCCCTCCAGATTTCCCACCAGATTGGGAACTGCCAACGATAGTATGCCACTGACCAGTGCATTACTTGTAAGCAGTAACGTACTTATGTACAATGAATATGAGTATTTCGACAACACATCTAACATAAGCCTTACCGTCAAGAAGGTGAACTTGCGTCCTTCGCACACTGTAGACAAGGGCAAAGAGATAAAAATGGATCTAAATCCGAATAAGGTCAGCACACGTTTCCGTAAAATTTAATGAAAGGGTGAGCATAATAAGCAAATGAATCGAAGGAAACCGGTCAACTCAGAGATCCCCTGTCATCGAGTATTTCGTAAAAGGAGGCCTCGGCAGCGGAAAAGCTAAATTTAGAAAAGAGATCCTGTCAGCTTTTCCATATTTATTGCATTCCACCCAAAGTCAGCACACTTTTCGTAAATGAAAGAGTCAACACAAGCAAATGAATCAAAGGGAACTGGTCAACTCACCTGTCATTGAGTAATATTCCGCGAAAGGAGGTCTCAGCAGCGCCGAAACGAAACAGCTCATGCAAGAAGCAGTTCCAAAGAAGGAAGTTCCTCGTGTATGCACATCCGGAAAGGCAACAACAAAAAGTCTGCAATGCACACGCATGCGGCCAGCCGGCCCCGCGATGGTAGGAGCTCCCGGGTCCAGGACCAGGTACCGAGCATCTTACGTAGAAACTTACGTAGCTACGTAGACAACGTGTCTGAATAGCGGTGTCGTTAGGTAGCGCCATGTGAACACAATAATAGAAAAGCTGACAGGATCGCTTTTCTAAATGTGGCGGGGTGTTCGTGCATGCTTCGAGCATGCTACGTGCAGCAGAACCGGTGCAACGTAGGAAAAATCCGTGTCAAACTTCACTGCAGTTGACACGGAATTTGGTACGTAGTTCCGTGTAGCCGAACCTCTCTATTAGAAAAGCTGACAGGATCGCTTTTCTAAATAAACCAGAGTGTGCAACTCGGGATGGTTCCTGTGGGAACGTAATTCGTGCACTACGTCATTTCTGACGGCATGGTAAGCCACAGGTACGGTGAAAAGAAGTTGCGTAACCAGTCGCGGTGGTGCAGTTCACTGAGTTTGTCCTGATTTCCGGGTTTTTTGAGACGGATAGCCTGGTGACTTTACTTGTCGGTGGATGTACGCAGCGTACACAGTCACACAAAACACCGAAATCCTGAAACCGGACGTCTAAAATCAAGCAAACTTGGCTGATTTCCGGGCTATGAAACATGAAAATTTGAGCTGTACGCAAGTCGCGGCTTGGCCGATCTCATCAGGGTGACGTAGTGCACGAACTGCGCTGTTTCAGATCTAATTATAGCAATAAAAACTGCTTTAATCACGCACAGAATGAAAAGCTACATTTAGAAGACCTTTTCCCCGCGTGATCCTCTTTCCTATGCATGCATGACATGCACGTTGCCAATTGTTGGTGCAGTACAAGTTTAGTGTTGAAAGCAGCATTTCAAGTGTTGTGATTATTGTGAGGTTTTGTGTGAAATTTTAATTTTCGGCTATCACATTTCGTTAATTTCTTACTTTTTAGACCGGGTCCATGGACTAGAACACAATAACTGTTTTAGAAAACTGCCATAAAGCAGTTTTTATTGCTATAATTTCTTTTGTTTTTTCTGTCACCAATCAATGGAATGCCTGGCCTTCACATCATATCAGCTGGTTTCCCGTTCTCGGGGCCTTCTATTCGGTACTCTTTGTAGTTGTACTTCTGTACTGTTGAGCTATCCGAATTCAAATAAACATTAAAAAATATATATCAATACCGTATTATACGCATTGATGTGCAAGCCTTTTCTTGCAGAAAATGGCACTATCATGTTCTTCTGCGGGGAAACATGTGAGTAGTGGTGGACTGTGGTGATCCTTTTTTTTTTTTTTTTTTGATACGGAGGTCATTCTGTGCATGTTGCTGTAGCAGAGTTTCATGACTCTGGCATAAAATTGTCTTGCCTTTCAGATATTTCAGATTTCCCCATCCTCGATCAGATTTATTTGAGAAATGTAACCAGGTGCATGTCGCAGATGTTTTTTGTTGATTCTGTGTTTATAATGGTTTATAATCATGGGTTATCGTGATAAGGTCATCCTGTATCATATTGCAATGAAATCGTAATCCTGTTGATGTCGATACAACTTTTGGAAGTAGTTCAATGACTTCAAACTATTAGTCCACGATTTTCTAAAACAACACAGCAAAGGAGGAACAATGAACATGTATTAAAATGTAAACAAATACATTGCTGAGTCCGACACCTTGTTCCAACAACTACACTGATCCTGAGGATAAAAGGGGCAAGGCTATGGTTGGAGGTACTGAGAGATAAACAAGGCACTCCATAATAATAAAATCTTACACATCTTTTGGTGAGTATGAATGATATCCAGTCGAATCTCTTTAGGACGAACACCAAGGGACCGATGGTATTTATTCTGTGAGTTTGTCTTAACCTATTTTATAACCAGTGAATAAAATTATTTCTCCAATAGACATACGAATAGATTTCTTCTACAGCGAAAGATTCTAAGCCACACCAACCCATTGACTCGTCTCGTATGAAACAAATGAGTCACTGAACGTTTCTTTAGCAACATGACGGCAACTGAAACAGCAACAGAGAAAGTACGATACATGTACAGCACATTCGTGCCAGTACTACAAACAGATTGCAGATCGTAATTCTTGCTTTGGCGGCACGAAACTTTATTTGGGGCAGTGCAATCTCGGCGGTACTCACAAATAATAAATAAAACAGCCCAGACTCGAGTAAACAAATTCAATCATACAAGTACGAGATCTTCACGAGACGAGACTGCACCCATTGGCTTGTTTCGTATGAAGCAAACAAGTATTAGTTTACTGAACCTCTCCACAATGGAGATTTTCCCTGATATGCGAATTTATTTTGCAAACTCGGTCAATGGGTCCTTGAACATTTCCCTCCAGATTGGGAACTGCCAACGATAGTATGCCACTGACCAGTGCCTTACTTGTAACGTACCAATGTACAATGAATATGAGTATTTCGACAACACATCTAACATAAGCCTTACCTTCAAGAAGGTGAACTCGCGTTCTTCGCACACTGTAGACAAGGGCAAAGAGATAAAATGGATCTAAATCCGAATAAAATCAGCACACGTTTCCGTAAATGAAAGGGTGAGCATTAGCAAATGAATCGAAGGAAACCGGTCAACTCAGAGATCACCTGTCATGGAGTATTCCGTAAAAGGAGGCCTCGGCAGCGGAAAAGCTAAATTAAATTTATTTAGAAAAGAGATCCTGTCAGCTTTTCCATTATTTATTGCATTCCGCCCAAAATCAGCACACTTTTGGTAACTGAAAGAGTCAACACAAGCAAATGAATCAAAGGGAACTGGTCAACTCACCTGTCATTGAGTAATATTCCGCGAAAGGAGGTCTCAGCAGCACCGAAACGAAATAAGCCAGGCCAGGAGACGAAATATCCGAAACAGCTCATACAAGAAGCAGTTCCAAAGAAGGAAGTTCCTCGCGCATGCACATCCGAACACGGACGTGGGCTGCAACACAATGTCTGCCGTGCACGTGCTCAGCACGCGGCTACCACCCGTTGGTAGATCTAATACCGAGCACCTTACGTAGAGACTTACGTAGCCATAGTGAAATACCGAGCACCTTACGTAGAAACTTACGTAGCATAGCGGTGTCGTTTTTCTTGCCATGTGAACACAATAATAGAAAAGCTGACAGGATCGCTTTTCTAAATGTTCTTCGGCGGGGAAACATGTGAGTCGTGGTCTGGTTGTGGTGACACTTTTTTTTATACGGAGGTCATTCTGTGCATGTTGCAACTTGCTGTTGCAGAATTTCATGACTCTTTGAGAAATGTAGCCAGGTGCGTGTCACAGATGTTTTTGTTGATTCTGTGTTCATAATGGTTTAAAATCATGGGTTATCGTGATAAGGTCATCCAGCATCATTTTGCACTGAAATGGTAATCCTGTTGATGCCGATACAACTTTTGGAAGTAGTTCAATGACTTCAAACTGTTAGTCCACGATTTTCTAAAACAACACAGCAAAGGAGGAATAATAAACATGTATTAAAATGTAAACGAATCCTTGCTGAGTCCAAAACCTCGTTCCAACAACTACACTGATCCTGAGGAGAAAAGGGGCAAGGCTATGGTTCGAGGTACTGATACTGAGAGATAAACAAGGCACTCCATGATAATAAAATCTTACACATCTTTTGGTGAGTATGAATGATATCCAGTCGAACCTCTTTAGGACGAACACCAAGGGACCGATGGTATCTATTCTGTGAGTTTGTCTTAACTTTTTTTATAACCAGTGAATACAATTATTTCTCCAATAGACATACGAATAGATTTCTTCTACAGCGAAAGATTCTAAGCCACACCGACTCATTGACTCGTCTCGTATGAAACAAACGAGTCACTAGAGAGGTTCTGCAAAACGAAAATGCGTACGAACCTTCGCTCTACATCATGAAGTGCGAAACTTCGCACGAACTTTCGCAACTTTGGACGCGAAACTTGCGGGGAACGCGAAATGAACTGTCGTAGGAAATTTCCTGAGATCGGGTCATGGCGTACGTGCACTTGGCCCGCGCAAACTACGAAAATGTGCAGAACGCAAAGTTCGTGCAAAAATTCGTACACACTTTCGCAAGGACTGTCGCGAAACTTCGTTCGAATTTTCGTTTTGCAGAACCTCTCTACTGAACCTTTCTTTAGCCACATGACGGCAACTGAAACAGCAACAGAGAAAGTACGATACATGTACTGCACATTCTTGCTGGTACTACAAACAGATTGCAGATCGTAATTCTTGCTTTCGGGCAGTGCAATCTCGGCGGTACTCACAAATCAAACAGCCCAGACTCAAGTAAACAAATCCAAACATACATACACGTACGAGATTTTCACGAGACGAGACTGCACCCATTGGCTTGTTTCGTATGAAGCAAACAAATTACTGAACCTCTCCACAATGGAGATTTTCCCTGGTATGCGAATTTATTTGGCCAACTCGGTCAATGAGTCCTTGAACCTTTCCCTCCAGATTGGGAACTGCCAACGATAGTATGCCACTGACCAGTGCCTTACTTGTAACGTACCAATGTACAATGAATATGAGTAATTCGACAACACATCTAACATAAGCCTTACCGTCAAGAAGGTGAACTCGCGTTCTTCGCACACTGTAGGCAAGGGCAAAGAGATAAAAATGGATCTAAATCCGAATAAAATCAGCACACGTTTCCGTAAATGAAAGGGTGAGCATAAGCAAATGAATCGAAGGAAACTGGTCAACTCAGAGATCACCTGTTATCGAGTATTCCGTAAAAGGAGGCCTCGGCAGCGGAAAAGCTAAATTTAGAAAGGAGATCCTGTCAGCTTTTCCATTTTTTATTGCCGCTGATTCCGCCCAAAATCAGCACACTTTTCGTAGATGAAAGAGTCAACACAAGCAAATGAATCAAAGGGAACTGGTCAACTCACCTGTCATTGAGTAATATTCCGCGAAAGGAGGTCTCAGCAGCGCCGAAACGAAATAAGCCAGGCCAGGCGACGAAATATCCGAAACAGCTCATGCAAGAAGCAGTTCCAAAGAAGGAAGTTCCTCGTGCATGCACATCCGAAAAGGCAACAACAAAAAGTCTCCAATACACACGCATGCGGCCAGCCGGCCGCGCGATGGTAGGAGCCATGATGGAGTAGCTCCCTGGTCCAGGACCAGGTACCGAGCATCTTACGTAGAAACTTACGTAGCTACGTAGACAACGTGTCTGAATAGCGGTGTCGTTAGGTAGCGCCATGTGAACACAATAATAGAAAAGCTGACAGGATCGCTTTTCTAAATACACACTCTGGTTTATGTACTCTTGATTAAGGTGGCTCACGCCTATTTCAAAAAAATTAACGATTGCTCTGAAAATTTGGTGGGCGGTTGCTCTTAGGTAGTGTATGCAAATGGCGAGTTAAAAAAACGGGGTCTCAATGCTAACTTTTGAGATATAGGCGATGACAATTTCACTAAATTGTCAAATTTGTACAGGATTTATGATGTATAGCGGATGGGTATTTCATCAAGAACCTGATTTACAATCTTCCTCATTTTTTGGTTATTGAATGGACTAACTGTGTACATGCCAATGAGAAAATAAAAAACATATGCTTCAATGCTCAATTTCGCCATATAGGCGCAGAATGCCATTTTGATAAGTTTGCTTTGGTGCATGTACATGCACACCTACATATCCCATGTACATGTCCATATACATCTACCCTTCTCTACTAGCCCACCCAACCCTGCAATACACATTGACACAAGTGTACACACACATACCACACACAAACACACACACACACGCATACATGCAAACACACACACACGCATACATGCAAACACACACACACACACACACACACACACACACACACCTGTCCTGTCGAGCCACTACCACTAGGGTCACGTGGGCCCCGGAGGGGCAGCAGAGAGAGAGAGAGAAAGAGCACGCCACCCGGTGGCGCTCCAGACACACACACGCACACGCACACACACACATCTTTGGACCTTTGGAAAGCCCATCGTCAAAGGCGATGATAGCTATTAGGCGAGGCAGAACACACACACACACACACACACACACACACACACACTACTACTACTACTACTGCTACTGTAGCATGGTTGCCCAAGGGCCACACCATTCCGAAAGAAGCCGGAGTCATTGTCAGGAGCAGAAACGGAGATGACGACTCAGGTCACTCTGTCGACGGAACTGACGGCTGCAGCGAGAACAGCGAACACAATATGACGCTCTGTCAGACTTGGTTGCCCGATGGCCACGGTCGCACATGTGACGTCTGAAACCAGGCACTGACTTGAATTGCTGATTGCATGTCAAACACAAGAGAGAAGCATGGACGCTGAGCGGAATAGATGATGCCAGCGCGGACACTTTCGATGGTTCCAGGGGCAAACAATGATGCACACGCAGGCCACCACGAGAGTGAAACCACCTTCTGCATGTACCACACTGCACAGCACCACGCTGATCCTGGATGGGGAGACTTTGCTCTGCGCCACATTTGTGCCTTGTTTGTCACCTGGCTGGCGAAATGACCGATGGCAGATAAGACAGGCCACCCGCCAGGCAGACCTATCCTGAGCAACCTCATACCAGGCCAGACAGACAGACACACACACACAACCACACACGCACAAACGTGCGTGTAAACAGTGACTAAACACACACACACACACACACACACACACACACAAGGCACACACATGATCGCACGCCTGCAGACCATCGCTCCAATGAAGATAAGATTACTACTTCTTTGCGTAAATATGTTTGAGATAGAGTGTCACTCTTAGATGTGACTGATGCCATCAACCAATGTCAAGGAAAAAAATTCACGGTTCGCGTCAGACTCGGCTAGAGGCCGAGTTTTCCGCATTCGTAGGAACGCCATCATCCTTCAAGGATCAAGGCGCAGATGCAAGGAAAGAATGTGTTCAATCTTCTTCTGCACACGTAGAAATAGGTTTGTGCATTTTCGATGATTTAGAATGTACGTCGCGTGAATATGACAATGTGACAGAGGCAGCCACAATTTACTGATTACTGTGCATTGATCTAGCTATATACACTGCAAGTGCACTGTAAATATTGTGTTACATGCACGTAGTTGTGAAGGGAGACAGTGTACATGTACATTCACCAATGACACACCTGTCAGACAGCAGGTTAGGGCTAGTCAAAGTTATGAAGGCACAATATACGATACAAAGGCACAATTTTGCGATGTACTTGAGTTTGTGAATATAATAGTGGACTTTGTGTTCACACATACTCTACCAAATTGCCATGCACACCCTTGTAACACACACACACTTGAGCCTGGGGAGCATGATTGCTGTCAGCCAGTGTTGCTTTCAAATGCTTATTCTCGTCAGGAGTGATGTGAAACACATACTGGTAAATATCAATCTCTAAAAAATGCATCCTAAATAAAACGCTCAAGCACTGAGTCTAGTCAGAGTGATAAGACAATAAATTGAAGGAATTTCTCAACAAAAATTCAGTGTACCGCTGTGATCAAGCCGTGGCAATAACTATAGTAGAGTTCTTGGTGGACAGCGATTACCATAAAGAAATGGTGAGATACTGCAGTAGTACCCTCTACTGACACAATGCAACCACGTTGTCCAGTACATGTTCGAATCAAAAATACTTTCGTACATTCGTGACCATTTCAATTTATATTCAAGCGCGACCTCCACAATTCACTGGCTTCAGAGTCGATTGATCATTATAGAACGGCCATTCTTGACAAAATAGTCAGACAAATTTTGCGAAGAATGGCGTTCTACTGTGGAAGGGACTCGCCAAGTCACTTGAACCAATTCAACAAAAATACAAAATACTCAGGTTTTACACATTCACGTACCCGTCTGTGCCGTCCCCCATTCCTTCCAAGACATCCACATAGACTCCAACGCTTTTATTCTACTCTTTTTCCGAAGCCGACCATGGGCATGGGCAGTGCCTGCTGGAAGGGACATCCCAACACTTCTCTGACAGGTGACAATTTCCACAAGTAAAAAATGCACCTAAAAAAAAGTAGCCAAGTGAAGGAGTGAAAAAAAGAAGAAAAAAGCTCACTCTCTAGACTCGAGTACGAGAGTTTCGTACTCAGGCCATCTGCTCGAGCTGGACCCTTCGAAACTGGAGTGCGCTACAAGCTCGCTACGCCAACTCCGCATGCACTTTTCTCGAACGTAGGATGCGCGAGAACCTGCGCAGAAGACGAGTTTAGAAATAGGCGCGAGCCACCTTAACTGCATGCAGAAAACTGCCAAATATGGAAGGGGAAATTCCCAGTACACATTCCACGTGACTTCTCTAGGTGAAACGTAGAGCAGAACAGCATTTCTTTACGTTACGGGAACGCGAAGAAAGTTCGCGTGATTCTTTGCGTCGCGTTTCCAAAACGTAGAGCAGAACCTCCCTAGTTGCGACAAGAAACTGCTGTCGCGAGCTGTCGCGAGATGTCGCAATGCACCTGTCGCAGAAGTTGAAGAAAGTTCAACTTTTGCGACATGCGCGATATGTGACACGCGACATACACAAATGGAGTACTGTTTCAACCCTGGGTGCACCATAGTACTACTTGTGCATGAGGATGTCGCAAACATGAAGAATACTGTAAATCAACAAATTTTGGCCGGTGAGAAACTTACTTTGGCCGATCTCCAAATGAAACTTTTGGCGTCATTTAACTTCGGCCGATTGGGGTTCTCAAAAATGAAATCGATTGGTATTTGTTGCCCTCACATGCAGGCATGGCTCAATAATGCATCATTTGCTTCTATGACAAATTTTGGCCTGCGATTTACTTTGGCCGGTTGGTACCTTATGATGGCGTCAAAGACAGTTAAGGATTTTGTTGGTCGTGTGTCGGGGGCATTGTCCCCGCCGAAACTGAATGCAAGCTTAAGAAAGAGAAGGTCTAGTGAGTTAGAATCAGAAGTGTCCTGTGGGTCTAGCCCTCAGCCCCTCTGCGGCAAGCGTAAGCCTGAAAGTCCGACGGAAAGTCTGCACTGCATTTCGGACGCGAGCACTGATATCACCTGCAGTCAGTCAGGCGCACCGAAAGTGGTCCGCAAATTGGGCAGCGCTCCTGTAACAGCTAGCGCAAACGACTGTGCGCACCAGGATCTGGTGGCGAACCTACAAGTGCTCTTCGCAGACTTCAAGCAAGAAATTCGTGCAGACCTCACGACGATCGGAAAAGAACTGGTCCAGGCTCTAGCTCTAGACAAACGCCTCACAGCCGCCGAGAAGCTCATCGCGGAGCACGCTATCGAGCTCGACCGTCTCAATGCCGAGACACGCAAACTGAAAGGCCTTGTTGAGAGACAGGTACAGAATGTATCAAAAATAGATGATGGAGCTCGTTCCGCCATTACGGAACTTGAGAAGAAGCTGGATGACGTGACGTCTAGACAGCCAGACGCCACCACTGATACCCAACAGCAACAAATGGCAGGTACTGCCAAAATCGGCACAGCGAATGTCTCCCTCATACGGGACCTGGTGGAAGAGGCCAGTGAACAGCGAAGACGTGCTGATAATGTGATCCTGCGCGGGATCACGGAGAACACAGGTGAAGACCTAAAACGTACTGTTGCTCACCTGGTGCCGGATTTGGATACCAGTGATATCCTCTCGGCGGAGCGCATCACTCCAAGACGCCAAACGGAGCAGTCGCGCCTGGTGCGCGCCACCCTCACCAGCCATGGCAAAGCTAAACTGATGCGCAACAAGACAAGGGCCAAGCACCATGATGTAAACGTGTACGTGTCACACGACCTGACCAGGGGAGAACAGGAACGCCGACGTGCTTTGGTACCCCAGTACAAAGCCCTGCGCTCTAAAGGCATTATATGCCATCTACCAAAGGACACAATAACCCAGAACGGTAAGAGCCTCACCCCCAGTGAAGTTGAAGGTCTCCTAAAAGACCAATAGGATATTGCCAGGGTACCCCAGCCTCCCACCTCATGCATTGTAACTGCTCCCACCTCATGCTTTGTAATTGCGCACATCAACATTTGTAGTCTTTTTAGTAAATTGAATTACGTTTCCTCCCTATTGCATAAGTATAACATTGATGTCCTTGGTGTTACGGAGACGTGGCTGTCTGATGCTGTAACTGACAATTGTATACACCTGCCGGGATATGATCTCCATCGCTTAGACCGATCATGCAAGAAAGGCGGAGGAGTATGCATTTATGTTCGTGACGAATTCAAGAGCAGAATGATTAGTCTTACCCATGACACTGAAGCACTCTCTGTCCACATTTCCCTACCACAACATCCACTGACAGTCATCTGTGCATATCGCCCTCCTACACAGACAGTCAATTTCTGGCAGAAGCTCACCGAAATGACAGATGACACACTTCAGTCTTCACCACCAAAGTCTACTCTTATTGTGGTTGGTGATTTCAATGTCAATGTGCAAGACAGGCAACATCCACATTACCACCATCTGGAAACATATTGTCATGATCTAGGCCTCCGTAACATAGTCAATGCACCAACGAGATTTCCCAGCCAATCCACTCTAGACTTAGTCCTAGTACCGAATACATTGCAATACATCTCACCTAATAGTCAAGCACACACCGACCTCTATCTCCATACCTGCTCAGTAGAACCGTGCGACGTGTCCGACCACCAACTTGTAACTGTACAACTATGCACCTCCTCACTACCAATCGTACGCTCCCAACATCACTTCTACACTCGCAAACCACCCATTCGTACGCTACCTATTTGTGAATTCCAGACAAGTGTAGCTCAACAACTGGACAATTTACAAACTCACAACGATGATCTCCAGAGCTTGCAGGACAAGATCACTTCTTCACTAGACCAATACTGCCCGTTGGTACAAGTACGTGCTACCAGGAAACAGATGCCGCAACCCTGGGTCGATGATGAACTCCGTCAACTGCTTTTCCGAAGAAAACGTGCCCACCGTGCCATGATCAAACACCCAGACTGTGCACATCTTGTCCAGAACTTCAGAGGCCTTAGACGGCAATGTAAATTGCTTACTAAGAAAAAGCGCTCTGCGTTTTTCCAGCAACAACTGCATGACCATCGACGCAATCCACGTGCCCAGTGGTTCATTCTCAACACTTTACTTGGAAGGAAGAAGATCTCGCAAAATCCTGCTGCAAGTCTGCACGATATCACAACTACGTTTGCCAAGGTCATTACAGACCCTTCACTCAATTCACAAATCCCTCTGACAGTTCCACATGGGCCACTGCCTCTACACTCTTTCTCGGAGTTCACCGCTGTGACAGCCGATGACATCCTGGCTCTCCTACGACGTCTTGACAACCGCAAGGCCACAGGTCCTGACTTGATCCCTCCCACCATCTACAAGACACTTGGAGAACAAATATCAGAACCACTTGCACGGCTCTTCTCGTCCTCTCTCTCCACTGGTGAGTTCCCCGAATGTTACAAATTTGCGCATGTACGTCCCATTTACAAGAGAGGTGACAAGTCCATTGCTACCAACTACAGGCCGATATCACTGTTGCCCCAGATGGCTAAGCTTATGGAGACACTGGCACATGAACAACTCATGGATCACATCTACACTGCTCCGACTGAGACACCACTACTCCCTCCGGAGCAATTTGCGTACCGCAAGCACCACTCCTGTGAAGACCTACTGGCGTGTGTAGTGAACGACTGGCACACATCTCTTGATCAAGGACATTTTGTTGTTGCTGCATTCCTGGACATGTCCAAGGCATTTGACTCGGTAAACCATAGCATGCTCCTACAAGAATTGACAGACATTGGCGTGGGAGGTACAGCTTTGCAATGGTTCCTTACGTACCTACAGAATCGGGAACAGCGTGTCGTCACGAAGACAGCTCAGGGAGACACATACGCAGGAAACAGAGGTGTGCCGCAAGGCTCTGTCCTTGGGCCCTCTTTATTCAATATATCAGTTCGTAATCTTCCCTCTGCAACGAAGCACTGCAAGGCACGGCAATACGCAGACGATGTTTCCCTCTACAAAGCTGGCAAGGACCTAAACCAACTCACACTCGATCTCGCTGAGGATATTACCATTGTTCGTGATTTCCTGGCTGCACGAGGTCTCTGCCTCAATCCGGACAAGACTCAGTTCATAATCTTCAGGTCGAAGTCCACACCTTTGACCCCTGACGTCAGCCTTCAACTGAACAACACCTCAATTGCCCCTTTGCCTGAAGTGAAGTATCTTGGAATCGTTTTGGATGAACACCTTACTTTTGGTGCCCACATCGCCCACCTTGAGCGCAAGATTGGAAACAAGATCGCTGTGTTCAGGAAGATACGACACCAACTCACGGAGCACGCCAAGAAAACATTCTACATATCGTCCATCCAATCAGTTCTCGAGTATGGGTCGAATGCGTTTGCTCACTGCCTTCGTGAGGGTCAATATGAGCGCCTGGTTCGCTTGAGTAGACGTGCCTTGCGCACGGTGTTCAACCTCACTCGCTTCAACAGCATCAGTGCACTACAAAAACGCAACCATTTACTCCCACTGGCCGCTCGGTATCAGCTCAGACTTTTTGTTCTTATTTTTCGTTCACTAAATGATCTAGCAAGCCCCCTACTCTCTAGTTGTTTTTCGTTGCGCAGTGCATCGTCACACACAAACTCCCGCACACGCTCTCAAGTTTCTAAAGCCCTTACTCTTCCCGCTGCTTTAAATCGGTATGGTCTTTTTTCTCTTAGTTTTCTAGGCTCAGATCGTTGGAACTCTCTACCTGCTGACATTCGCCTTTGCACATCTGTTTCTCGCTTCCGTTACCTTGTATTGGCACATTTAGGGTACCCTGTAAGAAGGCCTTAGGCCTGTGGGGATTGCCCTATCAAAAATTTAATAATAATAATAATAATAATAATAATGCAAATAATCGACGTGGAGACAACAATTTTATAATAGCAATAAAAAGAACAAATTCTGCAGTCATCGCCACACTACAACGAAGCCAGGAAAGTTTACCAGAATTAATTTTCTTGTCACATTCATCAGTGGAAAGTCGTGACTGAAGAGTAACCATGCTGAACAATGATTAAATATACATTCAATGATGTGTTACGAGAACAAAATACAGTGCCAAAATAGAATGAGGGAAGGTGAGACAATAGAAGTGAAGTGAGAGCTAAGTGCAACGGTGGGTGAAAACTAATAATTATAACGCTAAAACTGTGTAGTGAGACAAACAATCATGCTGTGCACCTACGAAAACAATTTTAACGCAACTACATGTTTCTTCTGCTTACAAAGATCAGGCTTATGCAAACGAATACAAACAGCCTCAAGTACTTTCAACTGACTAGCATACCGTGCACGACAAAGAACAGAAAAACTAAAATCATCATACACCTGCAGACACTTAGGGTGAGACAACAAGTGAAGAAAAACGGCAGACTTCTTACGATCACAATCACCATCTGATTCCTCGTCTCCAACAACCGCAGCCTCGTCCTCCGTCTCATCTCCCAACTCGTCCTCAGTGTCGTCCTCCGTGTCATTCTCCTCATCAACACTGATCGGTCCCAGGCTCGTTTGACGTTGTTTAACCTCTGTTCGTTGACTCCTCCTTTGATCTTGATGGCAACTTGTTGTTGTTGTTGTTGTTAAATCTTGTGTTCCCAGTGTCCTCGCCGATGCTTGATCTCCAGTACTGTAATAATTCATTGAATAATTAGCCGTTGATCGTCTAGGTCTTTGAATGTTGGTCGTGTTACTTTCTTTGTTGAATTCCGTTCCCTTCAGCCTTCTTTCTCGTTGTTCACAATCAGTGCTTGCCTCATCCATATATGCACGTGCCACCGACACCGACACCACAGACTCAGCCCCAGTACCGCCGATGATAGATGTAGGTGGCGGTTCTGGGGGAGGCAACGGCAAAGACGGCGATGAGGGCATTACCTCATCACAGCGTCCACTTTGGTCTTGAGCCGAATGTTGTTGTGGTGTGTTATCTTGTGTTGTTATGGTGCATTGTGTTGTGGTGACAATATGCCCATTACCCGACTCCAAGGCTCTCGATACGGGTAATGGAGGCACTATTGCCGATGACGGAAATTGTGCTAACGATGGCTGTGCCCGAGGGTTCTTCAGTGGCCTGCCGCGTTTTGGTCGCAGTGCCCGTGCCGAGCCAGTCAGCATATGCAGTGGGACGTGCTGCTTGATACGTGCGTTCAGATGTTGAAGAGTCCTACCAACGTACCGACTACCGCATTGTCGGCACTCAAATTGGTATACCAATTTAGATGCAAGTTGGGTTGGTAGGACATCCTTCCTCACCGTGAACGCACGTACAGTTGTGAAAACGGGTACAAAATGTACCGCGTAGTAAGTTTGCTGTACAATTTTCCGTACCAAGCGACTCATGGATAATGAGAGGTTACCTTTCCAGGGGAGAGAAAGATACGTGGGACATTTGTCCGGGCCAAAACGTTTTTCCTTTTTATCCAGCCTTTCGCTCATGAGTTCCTTCAATAGATCGTCAGGGTACCCGTTCTTTAGAAAAATGGACTTAAGGAAGTCCAGTTCCTCAGCTAGTTTGGAAGAGGAGCAAATACGCTCTGCTCGATCCACCAAGTTACGCACTAAATTCACCTTGTATTGGTACGAACAATACGAGTCAAACATTATGTACTGGCCGGTGAATGTAGGCTTTCTGTACACAGATGTTACGGTACCCTGACTAGACTTTTCCACAAGGACGTCTAGAAAGGGAAGTTTGTTGGCTTGTTCGTGTTCACACGTAAAACGTATGGAAGGATGTAGGTCATTTAGAATACCAAGAAAGATTTGGCTATCTTCAAGAGAATCAAACCAGGTGAAGGAATCATCAACAAAACGAACGTACAATGCTGGCCACAACTGTTCTGCAATCAGTGACTCGCAGTAACCAACGAACACATTCGCTAAAACTGGACCCAATGGAGAGCCCATGGCTACCCCATCAACCTGCCTGTACATAATGTCACCGAAGGAAAACTCCACACCAGTCGTCACGAGCAACATCAGTTCCCGGAACGCCGTCTCCGATATCCATGGCGTGTCAACTTCATCATTTCGGTACAACACATCTAGGCAAATATTGATAGTCTCTTCTAACGGGACGTTCGTGAACAGACTAACAACATCAAACGAGCACATATGCGCGGAGGCCGGAACCGGGTGGGAGCGAAGGACGTCAATGAATTCGAAGGTGTCTTTAACTGTATGTTTGCAATAGAACGTTTGCACGATGTCAAGCCAACCACACAGCCATGTAGAGATATTATATTGTGGTGATGCAACCATGGATAATATGGGGCGCAACGGACAGTTCGGTTTATGTATTTTTGGTAGCCCATAGAGACGTGGCCGGACGGAACCAATTGGCCGCATTTTGAAAAACTCTTCCTCCGATATCTGTTTATTTTCTTTAAGTCTCTTGAGAAAACTATTCAACTTTTTCTCTACTCGAACTGTGTTGTCATGAGTAGATACCGGACCGAGTTGGACAAACTTACTCGTGTCCTCAAGGATGACCGCCATTTTTGTATTGTACTCTTGTGTGCTGATAATAACTGTAGCTCGGCCCTTGTCTGGTCTTGTGATTCTAATATCGTTGTTGTTCGTAAGATGACGTCGAGCCTTAAGGTGTTCTCTGGATAATGAAAATGTGCTTCGGTCTGGAGGTTTTTCTGCGTGTTCTTCGGCGATGGCTCGAAGATTAGCCGTACAGATAGCACGCTGATTTTCAGACACTGGTGTAAAATTCTTCATGAGTTTTTTGTGGAACATTTCGAATTGCGTAAGAACTATTTCCTTTATGTTGTTAGAAGGAGGAATACCAAACTCCGTTCCCCGGCAAAGTAATTCCTTTTGCACAGGGGATAGTTCGATGTTGGCCAGATTAATAATCGTGTCCATGTTGGGCTTAAAGGAGCCATACCGCTTTGCACGCAGCCATTTGATGTTTTTCTCGTACTTGGCGAGGAGTTTGACTTGCTGTTTGCTGTCATTCTCGGCCAGTAGTGTACTGAATCTGAGGTAGTCGTGATAATAATAATAATAATATATTGCCCAGGATCATTCAGCATACGTTATTCTTCTTTTTTCTTTATGTTCACCACTCATCCCCCCTTTTTTTCTAAACATTTGAACATTTACACTGATGTATGAGCATTTACACTGATGTATATACATTGTTTAATTTTAATTTATTCTTATTTTTTTCGGTCCCATCGGCCTCTTCATATTTGTGCAGCTGCACTGTTGAGCTTCCGATGTAAAACAAATAATAACAATAATAATAATACCCAGCGGCGAAATCAGGGAAATTAAATTGCCAGCGAAAATTAGTTGATTAACAGTATTGTAAACCGTGTGTCGCTGTTGCAGCTTGTCGCATGTGCAGTGGATAAACAATTGTCTACAGTCGTATCATAAATGCAATGGTATTATAATTAAAAAATATTAAGGCACCCATTTTGATAACCCAGGGCATGGCCCACGGTTGGTAAAAAGAATGAAGTTGTGGAAAAACCACGGAGTAGTAAAATACCTACGTACATGTACTGGGAAAATAAAAAGGGGGGAAAAATGCGTCGCATGCGACATGCGATGCTACAGGCGCGAAACCGGGAAAACCCCAAATCGCAGTCATGTCGCACTCCACTGGGCCATCGCAGGCCATCGCAGAAGTTGAGCTTGGCTCAACTTTTGCGATGCGATGCGATGCGACAAGCGATTTGGCGTACGATTTTGACCTTCTAGCTTTTCTACAGCAAAGTTCTACAAGGGTTCAAGAGTTGCTTATAAATTGGTACAAGTTGTATCAAACCACGCGAATATCATGGTGACGTAGCCAAATCAGCAAGATGTTGTCGCATCACAGACTTCTTCTGTGAATGGTATTTCGCGAGTTCGCATCGCACGCGTCCGTCGCAGATCGCGTGTCGCATCGCCAAAAATCTTCTGTGAGTATTCGAATCCCGCTTAAAGGTCGATTCACAATACAACTTTCTGCGACGCGACATGCGACTTGTGACACATGCTACGAGCTGCGACAGCGACACACGGTTCACAATATTCTTCATGTTTGCGACATCCTCATGCACAAGTTGTACTATGCACGTGCACTGCACGTGCACCCAGGGTCGAAACTGTACTCCATTTGTGTATGTCGCGTGTCACGTGTCGCATGTCGCAAAAGTTGAACTTTCTTCAACTTCTGCGACAGGTGCATTGCGACAGCTTGCGACAGCTCGCGACTCGTGTCACGTCGCAGAAATTTGTATTGTGAATCGGCCTTTAGTCTTCCAGTAAGCCTCTCTTTCGCGGCCTGCCGAGCATAATATACCTCCCCTTGCAGCTTGGCGCACGGACTGTACCCAAATCAGCAAGACATTGTCGCATCGCTGACTTCTTCTGTGAATGGTATTTCGCGAGTTCGCCTCGCACGCATCCGTCACAGATCGCGTCGCATCGCGTGTCGCATCGCAAAAAAAGCTTCTGTGAATCCCGCTTTTTGCGATGCGACACGCGTTGCGACAGCCGCGAAACCGGGAAATCCCCGAATCGCAACCATCGCGGACCCCACTCAACTGCCGCAACAGGGCCATCGCGGAAGTTGAGCTTGGCTCAACTTTTGCGATGCGACAAGCGATTTGGCGTACGATGTTGGCCTTTTCTACTGCAAAGTTGTACAAAGGTTCAAGAGTTGCCTATCATTTTATAGAAGTTGTACCGCCCGCGCGAATACCGTGGTGGCGTACCCAAATCAGCAAGGCTTTGTCGCATCGCTGACTTCTTCTGTGAATGGTATTTCGCGAGTTCGCATCGCACGCGACTCACGATGCGACGCGATCTGCGATGGACGCGTGCAATGCGAACTCGCGAAATGCCTTTGGTTCATCCCAAGAAGTCAGTACAAAGGTTCTGCTATACGTGAAACGTAGAGAAATCACGTAGAGAGCAGGTGTCTGGGTTAGAGTCTACGGCTTCGCGTGTTTTGGCTCCAGATTTCTACGCGGAGATGGGGTTCTCTACGTTGTGGCACACGCAGAGTAAATGCGTACGGATTTGCTGGGTATCGATCAACTGCATGCAGAAAACTGCCAAATATGGAAGGGGAAATTCCCAGTACACATTCCACGTGATTTCTCGACGTTTCACGTATAGCAGAACCTCCCTATTATACCGTAAAATCCCGCCAGAGCGCCAGAGCGCCCCATCTCTCCCATCCGCGCCCCTCCCTGACTTCTTGTCAGGGACGTGATTGATTGTATCAAGAGTTATGGACTCTTGATTGTATCCTCGTATGACCAGATGACTCTGTGATGCCGTACTGTACTGCAGACGCATGCTCGACCCCATTGGAAATGTACGTAACAGTGCCCACCAAGGAGTAACACAATACAGGTCTACTCTCCATATAACGTAATCTCTGGGACCACGCAAAAAGTATGTTATATCGAGAGTTATGTTATGTAGAAAACCGTGTGTAAAATACAAGATGCACCTCAAAATGAAGGGTATTACAAGGCGGGTTCAACCGTGCAAACATACACACTGTACCACCATCGACATCAGATACCATCAATGCCGCAGAATATAATTATGCACAATAAGACTAAACTGGCTAGCTACGGCTACAGCTTGATTGTACCGCGCACGTGAATCTACGTTGTATCGAGAGTGCACACGTCGTGGACTGCGCCGTAGGGTGCGTTATGCCGAGGTTTACGTTATGTAGGACTAAACTGCCCAGCTACAGCTACCGCTTGATCGTACCGTGCAAGTGAATTTATGTTGTATCGAGAGTGCGCACGTCGGGGACCGCGCTGTAGCGTGTGTTATGTCGAGGTTTATGTTATGTAGGATTATGTTGTGTAGAACAAAATTTGTATGGGAGTGATGCTGTTTCGGCGCGGGATTTGATTTTTTTATGTACTAGCGAGGTTTATGTACAAGTGAGAGTTGTTATATCGAGAGCAGACCTGTACCAGTTTCTTTTTCAGGGGATGGCCCACGCCTGGTAAGAATTTCAATCTGAGAAGAAAGAAAAAGGCCCAACCCTGCCCGTTATTTGGACTTACGGGGGTCGCCATGGCAAATAATAAAAATAAAACTGCACACGTTCGGGCTCTCCGCCTTCTCCGTGAAATTATAATACCGTAAAAAGAAAACTAGAGGGGAAAAAAGAAACAACAATGAGGAATAGGAACTGGTTTAGGAACCACTTGCAGTCAGTTATACGGGGCAGCGGGCCTCGGTAACGGCCAAGGTAGCAGGTACTGTACTTTTTCCTGATGCCCATCCTCTTGACCAGGCCAGGGATCGCACAAAGCCTGATTTTTGACGGATCTGTACGACTCCTGGCTCTTGACTTTTGGTCGGTGCACGAGATGCACGAATAGTTTTCGTAGGGTACAGCCTTGGCGTTGGCCGTTAACGTTCATGCGTATGGCACTTGTTGTTGTTGTTGTTGTGTGAGTGCGTGTGTGTGTGTGTGTGTGTGTGTGTGTGTGTTTGTTTTCTTTCCTTTTCTTTTCAACTGTCTTGTCCTGATCATGCCTCATGCGTGTTTCACAGCATACAGTATGTTTCCGCTCATTTTCTTCTTCAACACACGCTAGCTGTATTACTTTGTTCTTGCCCGTACAAGAGGCTTTTGTAGGTTTGGAATCAAGGGTTTTCGTAGGGTACTTTTTCATGTACAGTACAATATAGTACAGTACTGCATGCGGCAAGTAGGACTCGCCCATCCGCCCCCCCCCCCCCCCCCCCCAAAGCGTCGAGGAGGTAGGGGCGCTCTGGCCTGTTGGCGGGATTTTACGGTAATTTTAGTTTTGTCAACAAAACCGCATGCACACTATACTCAAGGTTCCAAGCCTCTTGTACGGGCAAAATAAACACAAGTGCAAGATCAACAGCTTAGTACCGAGAGAAAATGAGCTGAAATGGCTGTGAAAACAGTCTTACACGGAGGAAGCTACAATGGCTGTGAAAACAGTCCAATAAGGAGGAAGCTAAAATGCACACTATACTTCGTTTGTACGTAGTACGAACGTATTTGACACACGTGCTGTGAGTTTTCGTAACCCCCAAAACTGGCAAAAGTGTGCAACTCTACATTTGGGGTCTCTTTGTGCGTATCACTCATTTTGTCTATCGTACAGACTTTCAACTGAGCCTGAACTCGACCCTGGTTGAAATTTCTCATGTAACCAAATTTGCAAAGCCTAACAGTATAGCATTAGTGCATGAACCCGGTACATGTAGTCCCGCACAGTTCTTCTTTCACAGTCATCAGTACCATTGCCAAGAGAAGGAGCACTTTGGCCCTGCTTTTCCGAAAAGCACTACTAGTACTGGTATTTCTCTGTACGACCAATCGGCATTTCGCAACAGAAGGAGGGCTGTCGAGAGAGGGAACCCAAGTTCCTATGTGGCATAATATCTTTGGATCTCACAGGCTGTTTGCAACGAAGACATCATGAACGCTTCAAACTTGTGTGTAAGTACTCAATATTTCTATAGCTGTTAGTTTTCTTTGTTGTCACTTGTAGACATCTACTGTGTTATCAAGAACATACCGTATATTCTCTATTATAAGCGCCGTGCTTCTATTTTTTCAACACCCCTCTATCCCGTGCTTATATTGGAGACCGCACTTATATTGGAGACCGTGCTTATATTTTTTCAACCAATACATCCATACAGAACAAGAAGAAATACATGCTAGATATCATGCATGTAGCATTGATTTCCACCAAGACCGTGCTAGTAATAGAGACTGTGCTTATAATGTTTCGAAAGGTGCTCACAGTGTGCTAGTATTAGAGACTGTGCTAGTAATGGAGACCTGTTCTTATAATAGAGAATATACGGTAATAATATTATGATAAGGGGTCGTCCGTATTATTCGAAAAATTAAAAAATCCGTCCTCATGCAGAAAGGCCAAGGGGGTGGGTGGTCAAGAGCGCTGGCGGAATTTAATTTTTCGATTTTTCGTACTTTTTGTTTTCGTCCGTGACTTTCATACACTTGTTGCACTGACATGTAGTGCACTGTAGACGTAGTGTAGGATCGCAAACACCAGTATGATATACCGGTACATGACTCTTTTGTAGTTGTAGGACGTGCATGGCCGTCGGTAGACCTACTCACTTTACTTAGCTACTAGTACTTGACATTCATGTACATGTAGGTGCAATCAGTGAACATGGGGTCAGGACTCAGGAGTTATTATTTTCGAGCCGGGCATCGGTAAAAATCCAAAAATTAATGGGAAAAAATGGGAGGTGGGTGGGTGGGTCAGAGAGAATTTTGCACGAGGACGGATTTTTTAATTTTTCGATAATTACGGACGACCCCTAAGTGCAAATCGGCATGCCCTTTAATACAGTTGTGGCAAGTGAAATCCAACACTTGGCATAAGGGACTGCACCATGCAGTCTTCAGCCCCTGCAGCCCTGCATACGGACAGTACGAGGTCATTTGCTATTTTTGGACACTCTAAATAGCACCCCATTATGTTGGTTTGTAAGATAACTTAAATTTCTTTCTTGCTTTCTACTGGCACACTTATACTTTACCACCACCCCACACACCTGAAGGCATAGAGTTGAAGCATGAGGTCACAACTTGACCTGATTCATGCATTGCCCTGCTCTAGTAATGGTTCATGAATCCGCCCAGCCCACATTCCTTCTCCGTTTCTCTCCGTTTTTCTTTCCTCAGTTTCAGTTGCATCTTCCTCTCTGCTCTGTTTTATTTTCTCTTTTCGTTCGTTCCTCTTGATATTTGTACTTTGTACTGTTGAGGCAACGAACTGAAATAATAAAAACCAAACCCAACCAAACCATTGAAGGTGTCTTTTTCTACTGCTTTTTCAATGCGAGCAATTATTGGACAACTAAATTAAATAGCATCTAGCAGCAGTCTGCAATGGTGTGAACAAGTAAAACTTGCCCAGGACATGAAAATGGGGTAAGGCTATGCCTATGAGACCGGCTGATATGAGTTCTAATGACAGGCCATAGCAAGCTTTTCAAGGCTTTTCAATGTGACACACAATTTAAAGGGTCACTAAAGGTTTTTCACGGACGTAATATTCAAGAACAGAGGAGAGTACTCCAGAGTGGCCCATCTCCTTCTCATATTTCGCAAAGAGTGGAGGGCTAGCGCCGTAACTAGCCGCTGCGTCCTTCTTGGTTAGGAAGTGCTCACTGGTGCCAGGTGAGTGGAACGCTCGCACTGCTAAAAAATATTTCTCCTGACCAGAACCCCTCCACAAACGCACCGGTTGAGAAGGCGAGGAGACTCTTCCAGGCGGATTCGAGGTGGAAGACGTAGTCCCTGGAGTTGATGGAAGGGATACAACATCCCCCATGTCGACATTCTCTCCGTTATGCGATACTCATTACATTACCTAAGAATAATAAAGAAAACGCCCAGAAAGAAACGGCCTTCACCGCTAAAAATTGGCGCAAAGAAACTTGAGGACCACAAGAAGACACTCTTATCGAAGATTTGTCCACCAAGGAGAGGACAACAACTCAGGAGGATTCTACTTCCATATTTAACTGATTTTTCCAAAAATTACGACATGTCCAAAAATTGCGAACCACCTCGTACATGTGTTACATACAACTTTATCTGTCTGATGACAAAACTCGTACTCATCACAGTCAAGGTTCAAAAGATGCTGGCAAAAATGAATAGGGATTGGATACCAATACTCCTTATGTGTACCATGTTTGTGAACTGTGTGTAGCTACACTGTGACCTTTCGACCTGTTTGGGATGCATACGGCTCTATAGTACAGTACAAATTAGGTGCAGTGCATTGCATCATTGGTGTCCATTTGTGGCGCTGTCCCCTATGACAAGTGTCGGATTTCACTTGCCACAACTGTAGATCCGCAAACAGCGAAAGTTTCACACATCACGTGGTCTAAATCTCATATTGTACTTTCACCGCTCGTGCTGGTCATAACAAGCAGCGGATTAAATGTTCCAGCAGGGGTCTCATCGATTGGCAAATCTGGATTGAGTGCGGGCACACGGTGTAGTCCGAGCAACGCTGGCCCAATCAAACCAAACAAGGGTGTAGTTCGCAACATGTACGCATATTGAACAAAGATGATGTGAATGTTGTCAAAAAAGCACCAAAGTTGTTTGAATTCTTTATGCTCACGATGGCACCATCGCCAAGAAGAGATACATTTATGAGAAGGTGAGATTGTGGGTTAAACAGTTGGAAAGTGATTTACATCACTTTGAACTTTACAAGTATGGGAGAGGGTGAGCGCTGCAGGAGCAGATTGAGTTAATCGGCAGTGAGCAGATTTCTTGTTTGAAAGCAGGTCGGGAGGAGACGTCATGAATGCTAGCAGGGAGGGCATTGTAGTATTCTAGGGACTTGTACAGTGGGGAGTCTTTACAGCGATCGGTTCTGGAGGGTGGGAGGTGCCAAGTGCGTGCGTGTCCAAGGCTGTACTGGGCCGTAACTTGAGCGGGGGTGTTGAGCATGCGTATGTGTTGTGGGGCATATTGATATTTTATGGAGTGAGCAAGCTGTTGTTGTTTTTGTTGTTTATTTAATATACATCGCATGTCAAACGGGCAGTTCTGCCCAATACCGTAAAGTACCGTTGATCCGCCCCCACGCCATGCCGCTTCCCAGCTGGTTTTTCGACAGGGGCGGGAATTAGATCAAGGCTGTCAAGTGCAGTACGATGTACAACAACTTGGAGGATCAGACTCGATGTGCTAAATTGTGCACATTCTCATCCTGGATTGGCACATATTGAGTACAGCAGTGCAAGCGTCGGTTCAACATCGTATTTCGTTGTCTACGCCGAAATCGCTTCACAGGTAGAAAATCGACAGGCGGCGGGAATTAGAGAGGGGGCGGATCAACGGTACTTTACGGTATTATGAAAGCGATGACAACCAGTAAAAAGAGTCAGAGATGAAGAGAAAGTAAAATTATAATTATAATACGAAAATGGAAGTAACAGTGAGGGGAGGCAGGGTTAGGACGAGCAGGAAAAAGGTTTGTATTATAAACATGGGAAATTGTGGACACAAGGTATGCTATCGATTTCCATGTTAAACCCATTTAGCGCTACTGGGCCTTGCCTATGGTACTCTGCATATAAAATGCTAAAAACAGGGCCAATAGCAAGTTCTAAAACTCCAGGGTTCTGGCAACTGGTGTCCTCAAATATTTTGGAAATGATTGCCAAGGCTATCAACCACAGGGTGACAGAATCGATACAGTCCCCGAAAAGAATAGCGCTTCACAATAGGGGACGCAAGTCTGCTCAAATTGCGTGAAATACGCTAAATGTGTGCAATTGCAGCTGAAAGATCGCTGAAAAGAGAAGAAAAAAAGACGCATACTGTTACCAAGCGGGATTCGTACCAACAACCTATCGTACTAGAGGCAGGACCATGATCCAACTGACTAACAGTGCTTTTACACACCAGACAGTGACAGAAATCATTATATCCCATGACGTCTATAGACGTCATCCCGCGCATGGGGGGCATTTTCAATGACGTTTATAGACGTCATCAGCGTTCAATGGGTTAAAAAGTTTCTTGGCTCTCCATCTGAGAAAAAGAGATCTCAAATTTACAAGTCGGGTCATCGTAGCATGATTCTATCGAGCCTCATCAGCAGGTTACGAAAGCCATTACATTTAACCAAATAAAAATACGCGTAGCATGCGTTTGAATCCACCGTCAGATACTAGCGACTTCATATTATCGGGCAGGCCATTCCAGAGTCGGTAGCTGGCTAGACACCTCGGTTGAAACACCTCCTCCAGCAACGAATCAAGATACATAGAAAGGTACGCACTCACCCGTTAGATCAACAGCTTCGGCAGATGTATCGTGCAATACGGCGAGAAGGCCCTCTCCTCAATAGGCAGCTGAAGTCACAGTATTACATCAGAGAGTTCGAAAATCGTCGCCATGACCCACGAGGCTAATGGGCCAGTATCAATAGCTAGTCTGGTAGAACAGCAGTGAGGGCTGCACCAGCAGCCACACTCGCTGATCTGACGACTACTAGTGCCTTTGCCGAGATCGTCCATGACCCTGCCAGACCAGTCGAGGTGCCCCTGCCTCTTGCAGACCCCAATGGCGCTACCCTTTTGGAGTTTGATACTGTCAGCGTCGATGCCATCTCGAAGTTCCTTGAATCTCTGGCATCCAGCAAAGCCACCGGCTCCTATGATATTCTGTCCGGCATCCAGAAATAATGCAGAGATTAAGTCTCGTATCCCCTAACTTTTATCGTCCCCCAGTCCCTTAGATCTGGCATCTTTCCTGCTGCCTACAAAATTGCCCATGTCTGCCCTGTTTACAGATGTGGTGATAAGACCTCAGCCACCATCTACAGACCAATCTCACTGTTACATATCGCTGCCAAGATCCTAGAGAAGATTGTCCACAAGCAAGTCACTTCGTATTTCACCAGAATCCAGACCTATCTGCAAGAGTACATAACCCCCCAGAGTGTGCAACTCCCACATACCCTGTTGTCCCGACAGAATTTCAAGTTGACGTCATTATTTATGACGCAATGCTCCTTGCAGCAGTGATTTACAACATGTGTACGGGTGTCAACGCATCACACGTTTTTCTTTGCAATAATTTGTACAAGATCGATCGGCTTCGGTCAACCACAGGTTCCGGATTCGTCTGATAATCCGTGTACAGTGCGCATTGCATCATCAAAATGACGTCAACTTGAAATTCTGTCGGGACAGCACCCATAGTGGAGTTGCACACTCTGGGGGGTTATGTACTCTTGCTATCTGCCATAGCAGCTGAACAATTTGCGTACCTCTCACATCATAGCTGTGAGGATGCCCTGACACTTTGCATAGACAGAACTTGACTAGAAGTCTTTGCGGATATGGGCAAGGCGTTCAACCGTGTGCACCCAACAGGTCTACTGGATGAGATAGCCGCACCTGGCGTAGGCAATACTGTCCTCAAGTGATTCTCAGACTATCTCACGAATCGCAGTCAGCAGGTTACTGTCAATGGTGAGAAGGGTGACACCAAACCCTGTACAAGAGGGGTCCCCTAGGAGTCTGTTGTCGGGCCATTGCCTTTCTGCATGTACGTTCGCCGAATATCCGAACTTATTCGCGAGAGTATTGGTTGGTTGGTTGGTTGGATTTATTTAAAGTCGTACAACAAACAGGCATATCTGCCTCCTTATATGAAGACCACTTCTGGCAGTAAAACATTTTAAAGAAAAGAGAAAGGAAAAAAGAAGAAGAAGAAGAAGAGAAGATCAAGAAAGCATCCTGAGCATACAGCTAGCCGGAGACTGAGCACAGCTAGCCTCGGCATGCATCAGAGCATCAGGATTACTACATATTACTAGTACAGTTGTGGCAAGTGAAATCCGACACTTGCCATAGGGGACAGCGCCTCAAATGGACATCAATGATGTAATGCACTGCACCTAATTGGTACTATAGAGCCGTATGCATCCCAAACAGGTCGAAAGGTCACAGCTTAGATACACACAGTTCACAAACATGGTACACATCAGGAGTATTGGTATCCAATTCCCATTCATATTTGCCAGCACCTTTTGAACCTTGACTGTGATGAGTACGAATTCTGTCATCAGACAGATAAAGTTGTATGCAGCACATGTACTGTACATATGCAGGGCTGCAGAGGCTGCAGGATGCACGGTGCAGTCCCTTATGCCAAGTGTCGGATTTCACTTGCCACAACTGTACTATACTCAAGATAGGGGAGGGGGGTTGCTGTCATGCTACAGTAAGACAATACGCGTGCAGCACACCCTTGAACTGGAGGGGGGTGATGTTTCTCGCATCAGGTGGAAGACTGTTCCAAACGCGTGCAGCAGAAAGAGACACGGGAGTATGGTGCAGCTGCACGCTGATGATATTGCGTTCTACGTATTCGGCTCTGATGTGGCTACAATCATGCTACGCTTGCAGGATAGTATGCGGTGGCTAGAGCAATACACAGTTCATGGTGATGCGGGGTCCTGCCCTGCCTGCACTGAGCCCAGCCCTGTACCTGACCTGTAAAGGTGTTGTCATTTCCCCTGTCTCTACTGTAAAATACCTCTGTATACTAATCGATGATTTTTTTTATCTAGGATATGCAAGTAATGTGTATGTGCACTGCTTGAAAACTACCCCATATACCCAGGCTTGTAACGGTCAGCCATATTGCGATGAAAAATGCATTTGGTTTAGATAGAATGACCCCAACTGCATTAGTTCTACAACTGTGTCATCTGTATTCGTTTGAGTAAAGAGTTAATTTGAAACTATACGGTTTGGTCTATCACTACTTGTCATCAATTGCTAGCCCCTCCTTCAATCACTGTTTACCCTGCGTTCAGCTGGCCCGCACACAAATGCTCGTACTCGTGGCCAGGATACAGCTGTCTCAGCATTACCTACTGCAGAAATTGAGTACGGACTGCACTCGGTTTCACTTCTGGCGGCATGTCGGTGGAATGCTATTCCTCCAAATTGTCGTTGGGCACAATCTGCTGATACTTTTGCTCGCCTCACAAAGATTCACCTAGGGTTCCCTGTAACAATGGCGGGGCCCTGCCTGTTGGGACTCCCTAGTCTAATAAACACTACTAATACTTCTACTACTACTAGCCCAGCCACCTTCAGTTCTATGCCCTGCTAGAAGCGCATAATGGCTTCCTTTAAATGCTTTTCTGCTAAATGGGTTTCTGTAGTATAGCGGACTAAAGAATAGGAAACGTGTCACTCAATATTGTATTATGCTATTTTTTTTAGAATGAGGTCTGTCTCGTTATCCAGGAAAACGACCAATGAGCAACGTTGCCGCCAAGGGCCTTATCAGAGTTTAAAGACAGCTCAATCGTAATCTTACTACTCTTGATATTAACATGAGGGAGCTTGGAAGCTCAGCATCCTACGCTAAGCTTTTTTTTTGCCTAGCTCATGCATGTTATTAGAACTGATGGAAATGTTTTTTTTTCCATTAATTGGCTATAGTGTTTTACTTCGACCATGACGGCTACAATGCCCAACCATACCATAACGAACTGATCGGCTACATCATTGTACTGCAAAAGTTTCCATCTGTTCGAATACCATGCATGATGAGCTAGGCAAAAAAGAATAGCGTAGGGCCCTGAGCGAAAGAAAATAACTTTCTCTTTGCATTCGAAGGTAATACGACACCGTCTACCACCTTGATGCCCAAGGCAAAAAAGCATAGTGATGTTATAAATTTTTCATCTCTCCTAATTTACTCAAGACATAACCTAGGATTCGAACCCGCACTATCGCACCGTATGCATCCCCCCCGATACACTTCGCATACATACTCATTCTTCCAAGCTGCTGCACGTTATGATCTTGCATTTGAAAGCCCTATTTGAATATTGTGGCCAGCTGTCTCTGATGGTACGGTACGAGACAGGTACGGGATAGCGCCAGGCATGCCGACGTACGCGACGGTACAAACAAACAAACACATGGCAATAAAGCTGTGTGGACCCTGGCTAGCGCGATACGTTACTGAAGTTACACCTTTTGCATAGCTACGGGAATAGCAAAGTCTGGTAATTCGAACCTCAAAACGGGCATATGTTCTGGGGGTTGGATAATTGGAATGACTGGGGTTTGATTTATCCAGATTCTACCTATATTTTTCCACCTCAGCGTTGATTTTCTCATCTTGTCCGCAAAATTAGAATGTTTAGCGTCCTTGTGTACGTATACAAATATTATGTTTAGGTAATTGATAGCACTGCTGTGTTGTATTTTTGAGTTTCTACCAGAAGCCGTAACGTTTTCTGTTCTGTTCTGGTTGTGCGTCTGGTCATTTCCTTTGGATATTCGCAGCTCTTATCGGTAGCTGTGATTTGTATGGTGCTAGCTTGGAGTGAACCTTCCAATGCCTGTGGTCCGTGTACATGTAGCAACGGAGTTGTCATGTCGTGCCCAAACATTGCCAAAATGTGAGTTCTACATGATCTGGCGTTTGAAAGCTTTAACTTACGTATTCAAAGCAGCAATTAGAAATATTCAGCACTTGTGCCCATATTAGTCTACACCTTGAACACTATTCAATGATGGAGTTAATCCTTTGATCCTTGGGAATGAATGAAACAAGTTTTGATGCAGATAATACATTAGGGTCTTTTCAATAACGTTGTTGCATGCCTTTTCCTATACAAACGTCAAGGTGATACAAAGGCACAAATTCGCATAGATCAACTGATTTGCCGAGTTGGAGAACCAGCTTTAGAGTTACACAAACAGGCGATGGCGCCTCCTTTTATACATGTGAGCGACATACACGGCATGGCAAGGTTATTGCTAATAGTAATGGGAAGTAATGGGGAGGGGAGGAGAAAAAATCACAAGTGAAAGAAGTCACAAGGGTAAGAGAGTAAATATATTAAAGTCGGATGTTGAACCAACCATAACTGTAGAAAGGAAAAGGACATTTGAATTCGAGTTAAGAGTAACTCTCCATCACTAGATTTTTCATACTAGTGTTAAAACGATCTCACCGAGTACTCTTTAGCTCGCTCGCCAGAAACTCGGCTCGTTTGTGCGGCCAGCTCGTTTGCACTAACGAACACCGTACTCCGTACACATGGCAGTACATGTCGACCGGGGAGTTGTAAAATATGTTACGATTCCCTGGTCGATCGAGAGTCCAGTCCCGCTCAAAGTGAAAATCACTCGCAGTTACAGTGTCTGTATGCCTGCACGACACTTGAGTTGTTTGTGTTGTCATTGCAGCTTTGGTGGACTCTACTGATGTCTTGTTCCGCATCTGAGTGAAAGTTACGCTCAGTCGTTTGGAAGTATTCTCCCGCGATGCAGCGAAGACCAGGGCTACTTGCAATCTTTGCAAAACGGTCTATTCTTACAAAGTCTACTTAACCACGGCGCCGAAAAGACATCTCGACACCAAACAGTAGTCCAAAGTGAAGCAGCAGCAACCCCAATTATGCCAGTGGTGATAATTTGCGGTGATAATTTGAACCAGCTGAAAAAAATCGAACTTTGAAAAAAGTATATTCAAAAATTCATATTTGCCACATCAATGAAACTCGTTAGCTCGCTCGATAGCTTGCTCGTTAGTGGAACTGATCGTTCGGTTTTTTTTTATAGATATGCTCGTTTCAACACTACTATGTACAGTCAGAAAGTGGAAGAACTAGGCACAAAACTGACAGAGTACTGAGACATCTTGAATCGTGGTTCGACCTTATTGTCCATTGGTCTTGCCAGTATCGTCATCGCAATGCATGAACATCCACCAATGTCCTTCACAGCGGAGACTTTCAGCTCGTGCTTATCTTGCTTGCGCTCACCTTTCCCTCCTGATGTTATTTCTATAACTTAGAACCTTCCAAGTTGGAAGGCTGTTGGAGTGCACATCCAAGATCTGCTAGAGCTGTTAGCCAGTTAGTTGTGAAACCAGGGCCGTTCCGAGTGCGACATTTATCAATATGGCGGCGTACCGTAGCAACCCGCATCGCAACAGCTCGATGCGTGCAGTCTTTCTGCACATTTTTCAAATTTATCGAAGAAAGTTTTTGTTTTTGGGGCGATGGATTCGTGCCTTGGAGAGGTCGTATGAGGCCATGCTGGAGGAGAATAAGTCTACCAAGACCTGGAAGCCTCCCTTTGGCGAAGTACTGAAGTTAGTATGTCCTGGAGTCAATACAGGAATTGTTTTCAAGACGATGCCCTGTAATAAATTCTACTTCCTCCGCGTCATCGAAATTGTCGCAGTTTGACTAGTGACTTGTCACTTGTTACTGACAACTCCATAAGCTAAGCCATTCAAAATTTATTACACAGTATGATAGTCTGAAGACTAGAGTAACGTTCCAGGACAGTTGGACTGAGAGTTTTCATGCAGAGATGAAGTCCTCGTCGTCGGTGATGTCAATGGACGCAAAATATCGTTCCGAAATATTTCAAGGAAGGTTGAAAGTTGGTCGCGCCTCATCTCAAACGCTTTGACTTTCTCCACAGGACAAGAGCTGCTCACGATGCTTGTCGTCTGCTAGCTTTGGGTGATTTTTACTTCGCCACCAACGAAGCCTAGTAAGAATACATGATCGCTGCGAGGTCGGTTGATTACCATCGGCGGAATCACCTCGATCTTGAAATGAACTTTTTTTTAGCCGTGGCATGCCCATTTATTTTAGCTGTGTGGTTACAGCTCATGCAGGTCAGTGTACTATCACGTCCAGCACGCCCTCTTTTTCAGCAGCACTGGTATACCATGGTACGGCACCTGCGCGTGCATCACTAGCACTACGTGTAGAGTCTACACAGCTCTTGCAGGTACAATCATGTACTGAGTGTCTCAGCCAGAGCGACACATTTTTATCGCTGTTGCAGGCATTTAGTTTGCTGACCCCTCGATGTTTCTCCAAGCGCTGCCACTTGTTCCACGAAGTCATTCTCACCCCAGCTAAGGTAAAAAAGTGATGAGGCTTGAGCGAATGGCCATAAGCACGAGAAATGTGCAGGCTGCAATGCCTGACTGATCTGAGCGAGTCGAAATTACCATCGCAGCGACATCAGCGAAGAAATTGCGTCTACTGTTATAGTTCAAAAATTCCAGCTTCCAATAACCGACAATATAACTTTGCCGTCACCCTATACTGATGACTATCGCCTATGTCCGATTCCTTGCCTCTGGTACGAGTGCTGGTGAGTAAATACCCCGTTTTATATCAAAAGTAATTTCGATGACTCGGAGGAAGTAGTAATGTAGTGCATCATGGTATTCGGTGTGTTTGAAATTTCGGAACAAGAAGGGGGCACGTTTGCTTGACTCGCTACCATCATGACGTGAACAGATGGAACCCCACTGCTCTTATTCTAGAACATGTTCTCCCCCTGAGGACAGCTTACAGCTAGATTTCCGTGCACAAGAAAAGAGCACAAATAAATCGTTAGACTGATTGCAATTCATCTTGGAGAAGGAGAAGGATAGAATTCGATCGTCTGCTACTCTCTCAACGCAAAGTTGATGACATAGCAGCTACATGTACGTCTCTTCATGCATGTGCTCTTCACCTTGGGGATCAATGTGAGGATTTTAGGATTGCTGGAAATCAGATTCTGTATACTATTGGACAGCAGTTTCTGCATTGCACATGCTCCACAGTGCTCATCGGCAAGGATGTTGAATTTGCGTGTAACCCTTCACCACCCTGCTCTCCATACTATTTCAGATCAGCACTAACTGAACATTAAAGTGCTTCATTTCCAGTAGAATGTGCTCCTCCAATAAGTGCGGCATCGGAGGAGGTGGTTGCACTGCTGATCTTCGTCATGAAAGAAGCAATGGATGTTGGTCAAGTCAACCGGTGGGCTTGCAGTGATAAGCAAAGTACCGCAACACATCATCAAGTGTCATAGCATGGCGGAGTTGGTTGCCCGCAACGCTTCCATGTTGGTGTTGTTAGTGTACAAATAGAGGATATCTTCCAGTCTCTAACTTTTAAAGCACATGGACCTGCTATAGGTGCTATTCTTTCAATGCTTGTTTCAAGTCACAGAATTGTTTTGCTTCTTACAGCTTTGATTTAATTCGCCGTATTGTAATTAATGTGAAGAAGAGTTTGATGCGACTTCGGCGATACTTGTGGAATTGTGTGTTGCTCCCTACGTGGGAGCTTGCGCTATTCCTGCTGACTTGAATTCTCACTTGACCGACTTGTTATTTTAAAATGAATTCATGGACATCTGTCAATTCAGCAGGTGAACTGCATTGCCATCAAGCCCTGAGCCAGCTCCATAGGAATGGCACGGTCATGAAGATGCGTGATGCTGTGTATCTCATTCGCATCAGAATAATAACCTGTTTGTTTTGGCTACACACTCCGGTAGCAACAGATACTCTGCATAGTGCAGCTTGTACAGTAGTCCTCACTGAAGAAGAAAGCAGTTTAGTAGGGAATCTAGTGAGGAGTGTACGAGGATAGCCTATTAGTGTTCTACATAATCATTTGCATATTGAACATGTTACATGTAATAATTATCATGAACGCCGAGAGTGGTAAAAGCGGGTACGGCCATCACCAGCGGCTGCGGCACTGTCCTGAGTGCCATGCTGTGCTTAGTGCTGATGCAGTGCAAGATATAATATTATTATAAGCTGCATCATGGATGCCGTTTGTTGTTGTTCAATTACTTTAAGTATTTCCGTATGGTCTTCACGCATGCAAGTGTGTGCTTTTCAGCAGGATCGTCGGCAGACTTCATTGTGCGAGGCCTAAATCTGCAGTAAAACTAGTAATACAAAAAACCCATGCCTATCTGTCTAACATTTAAAATCTGTACACAATGTCCTGCTTCTACATACATTTCGAAAGCATGGATTTCAAAAAATGTTCATTGGATGCATGTCTGATTTGTACTTGCTGACATCCAGAACGAAGCATGCACGGATCCCTCCTATGGCGGACGAAACCGGGCCTTCGTTAGACATTGAGGCAGGAGAACACACCTCCACTCGTTCTGCATATATCAGCAAACACTTGCAACTGACGTCCAAGTACGCCCCGCAAATCGACTTGGGCACGAAAACGATAATCTGGGAGGCAATGAAAATATAACTACGACGTAGGAAAAGGACAAACGTTTCAATCAAAATTGGCGTGAAGGCTGCCAAAAATTCTGCACCCCTTAGGAGGAAGCCTCAAATGTGAGCCAATTCTGATAAACGCCAATGGCCGGCACGCCGAGGAAGAACGAAATGAAAAAGATCGTAACTTCATTTTCCCATTGCGCAGTTTGACGATCAAAATATCTGCTTTCGCAGCTTGAAGGCAGGAAGGTGAATTCGCCGAGACTTCGCGAATCCAGCGTGGAAAACGGCTGGAATCGACAGAAACATAGGCTAAACCTTGCCGAATATTTCCAGAGATTTGAAAAAGGCAGCAAGGTCGTGTAAGACCGCATCATGGATCACTGGGTGACGGGGAAATGTCGTACGGTACATAATGTCGCTGGATTATGCATGCATAACAGCCGTGAAACGTCTGTACCGTCGGTCAGTGTCGTGCGCTTTTATCGCACGAGCTGATTGTTTAGTGACTGGTGGTGTTAATGGACTGTATAGCATAACGTGTAGTTCCTTGGTCCTTTATTTTTTGTATAAAATACCGCTTTATTCTGTGCCTTATTGCATCTAGTTCTTTGCGCTCTTACGGTTTGACGGATCTCAGTGGCTCAGCATTTCAGAATAACAAGATCGTTACGGATATGTAAGTCAATTTCCAAACGAATCTCACTCTAAATGGCAATCAAGAGTCCTCACTATGCGGTAATGATGCTTAAGGCTGCGTTTACACGATTGAAAACGATTTGCGTTTACACGACAACGAAATACGCCAACCGGAATGATATCGTTGCGTTTACTACTATCGTTTACACGACAACGACCGAAAACGATACCTAAACGGAACGAAATGGAAAAGCACTTCAAAGTGTTTTGAAAAGTTTTCAAAACGTTTTCATTCTCGTGTAAACGGTGAAAACAGTGAAAACGATTGGAAACGGAGCGTGGTCATGGAAACCATTCTTTGCCAGAATATAACTAGCGGGAAACACCCATTCCTTGCGACCACCAGCACGTACCAACTCCAACTAACGTGTTACTTCCCGCCCTTGCGCCAAACCAGCACGTGCTAACTTCTAGCCTGATCGCCCGTTTTCCGTTTTAGTGTAAACGGTTCAAAACGATTTTCCGTTCTCGTGTAAAAGATTTGAAAACGATTGGAGGCCAGCCCGTTTTCGTTGCGTTTCGTTTCGTTTCATTTTGTCTTTGTGTAAACGCAGCCTTATTCCCGTAGCTATGATAAAGATGGGGTACATGGACCGCACAGCATCATCAAAGACAGCTCGTCACCTTATTCAAATAGGGCTTTCAACTGCAAATTCATAACGTGGTTGTTGTCAAAACTTTATTCTCACGGTACCCATTGGCCAATAAGCGATAATGGTGTGAGAGAGGAGGAAGAGTGATGAAAAATTGGGTGAGCAGAGATTAGTGACTACGTGTATGGGCAGGGTGGTCGCTACACGAGCATACAGAGTTCTGCAACAGCAGGGATATCTGGGATTTGAAGAGAGTGCCAGAAGGGATTTTGCGAAGCTGGGTGGACAAGCAATTTTAAAAGTAATGAAGGACATTGTACAGGCAGACTGGAGACAGAGATCAGTGCTTCCGGTCTGGAGTCCGACCTAGGATGTGGAAGACGGCCAACATGGTTTATATCCACAAGCAATCTTCCCGCTCAAGCCTTAAGAATTACAGGCCCGTACCCTTGCTGTCAAGAGTATATAACCCCCAAGAGTGTGCAATTCCAGCTATGGGGTCTGTGACGGCAGAACTTCACATCACGTGATGAACCCGTACACAATATTTGCACTCTGTGCATGATAGATACAGGGTTGTACGCAGCCCAGCTTTGGGTACAACTCTCTTGTCGTCACTTTGCACTGTTTGCCAGCATAACCTTTTGAACCATGTCACGTGATGTGAAGTTCTGCCGTCGCAGCACAGCATAGTGGTTGTGCAGGCAGTTGCACACTCTTGGGGGTTATGTACTCTTGTTGCTGTGCATAATCTCAAAAGTCATGGAAACTCTTATTATGAAACCACAATTTCTCAAGTGTGACATGCCTTCTCGCTTGTGGCATTGTGTTCGTTTCAATGCAGTTGTATCTTGACTCCGCCGTACCGCTGATGTGTACGACGTGGTATACGCTACATGCGCTATGTGTGATTTGCTGTGTGCGCTATATTTGTATGTTGTATGGGTTTGCTGTCATTTTCACGCTATAACTACCTGGTGGTTTTAGCGTTAGTTGCTGTTGATCGAAGTGAAATATACTCTCAAGAGTTAATAGTTGTCCTCGTGCAGTGTGGTCGTTCGATCCTGACAATTTAGAGAATCACAGAGGGTTCACAACATTTGGAGACCACTCCAGGATACGAAGCGAGCATGGAACAGGAACTAGGTTATTTGGAAGCCAACTTTTCGCCAACGGAATTCGGTATGTATTTGAAGGCGATAAGTTGATGGAATGGGTGACGCTGCGCGTGTGAGGTTGATGGGAGGTACAGCGGAGGCTCCCTGTCACAGCGGTGGGCGTGGGCCTTTAATGAAAGTATCGACATACGACGGAAGGCAGCCACTGGAGCGTTATCTCCACCTGTTCGAGGACATCTGTGTCAAGAATGAGTTTGAGGAAAACGAATGGCTGCTGCGATTGCGTATCGCTCTGTCGGGTAGCACTGTGAAAAGGAACTGTATTGGCTGCAGCAGGCTGGGCATTGACAGACTGCACCAGTGGGGCCAAACAAGGAAAGTTATTTTTCAACCGACCATATCCAAGGCCATGACAGCCACCCTCAGAGGCCATACATGGAAAGTGATTTTTGACCCGACCAAATCCCAGGCCATGACAGTCACCCTCTGACGCGCCGGCTTAGATCTCCATGCACTCCTGTTTGGTGGCACACTGGTACACGAGACAACCAGCATCACCCTCCTTGTTGTGAAGATGGACACCCAGTTGACCTTTAGCGATCACCTGATCCCCCAGATAGGCTATGCCTTTGGGAGATCATTAATTTTAAGGTGGCAGACCACCCGAAAATTCGGTGAAAAATCGAATTTGTAAATTCATATCGAGTGCTACGTCAGTTGAAAGAGCATGAATAGCTGCAAAATCTATGAAAATTTTGTCTCGATCTGACCAGACGTTCAAGAGTTATGGCCGAAAAAATGTTCCCTTGCAAGGAAAAATATATATATTTTTTTGGCAACACTGTATTTGAATATGAGCAGACCGTGTGGAACTTGTCCTATCATGGAAACACGCGAAAGTGTGCAGAATTTTGCTCCAAGTCCAAAAATCACGTTTTTTAGCCACGTATTGGGCTGCACGTGCAGCAGGACCTTTGCCAGCACCCTCGTGACGTTGCAGATATGTGGCTTGAATATTGTGGTTGACGTTGATTCAGTGACTTTGACAAGTTTGAGTCGTGTCAAGAAGTCAGGTAGGATTCAGTACCAGGCAGTAGTGTAACGCGAGTGGTAGTCTTTGCCAATTTTTGAGGGTATCCTGGATTTGGTGTGCAGCGCTGTGGAAATGGCTTGCTGTGGACGTCCCAGCACTGGATGTTGTATCAAAAGTACGACCTCGTAGCACGTGCTAAACCTAAAAAAAATCAAAAATTGACTTGGGTCTGTGGGAGTCTGTGAGAGAACGCAAACTCGTTCCGTTGTGACAGATTCCAGGGCCACTTTGAGGGGCCCTACCCCACCACCCATGGCTGCTTGTGAACTTGTTTTAGGTTTGGATCCCACGCACGGACAGAATGGGCACGAAAATGTGAACAAATTGTAAATGCATTCTTTTGGCTCCTGGGTGTCGCGCACACCGAGGCACTATGCTGGAATTTCGAGTTTTCCGGCCTGGAAAGCCTGTCAGCGAGGCTCAAGAATTTTTAAATCATGTCCAGAGAGCCAGCATAGTGGAAGAAGTGTGTGGTCAAACTTTCACTCAAATCCATGGAGAGATGCCAAAGTTACGGTCAATTGAATGCCATATGGAATTTAGGGGTAGGCTGACCCCTTAAATAATAAAATTTACAAACTACCTACGCTCCGCAGCCACCCGTGCACGCCAACGGCTTGGTGTCCTAAACAGAGCCGCCCGCATCCTCACCTGCGCCGGCAGGTGGACCGTATATAAGGCTTTTGTACGACCAGTCATGGAGTATGCGCCTCTTGTGTGGATGGAAGCTGTGCAGAGTCACCTTCAGCGTCTGAACAATGTTCAGTCCTGCGCACTGGATGCTTTCGGTCCTGGTGGACACCTAACCAGGCTGGCCATCCGCTGTACTGTTGCCTCGCTTGCCTACCCGTACCAGCTGCACTTCTTGCCTGGTCCTCCGCATCTGCTCTCTGTTTGCCACAACGCAATATCCCCTTGACCAGCCCCAGAACTCGCAGCGAGCATGGTAGTGTCATTGGCCATGAGCACCAGCTAGGCATTTCCCAAATCGACCCGATTTTTCGCCTAATCGGCTTTTCTATCGGCTGAGAGAATGTCCAAATTCGGCCATATTATGAGCGCCAAAGTCAGAATTCGGCTCAAAGCACTACTTGAAATCACCTATCACAGCATAGATGTAAAAAAAATTGTAATCTGCAATGGACTGTCATTATACCAGAAACAGATAAAATAATAAGGCACCCATTTTGATAGTCCAGGGAATTGCCCACGCCTGGTAAAGAAAACAAATAGAGAAAAAGAAAAGACGGATATTTGACAGGAAGTGCAAGTACAATGGGGATACAGTGCAAGTAGTTAGTTCTCACAACGCCAAGCCACACTGCGCAACAGCCAACGCTGCTGACCGGTTCTGATCAACGGCAGAGGAAGAGGCTGGACGTCGATGACCACGAATGGCAGCGGCAGCTGCTCGGACGAGGGCAAAGCCCAACCTCACTCGAAGAAAGGCAATCACCGACGAGAAAGACTCTCCTATCTTCTCCGATACCATGGACGCAACCCTGCGGTAGAGAGCCTTCGCTGCTTGGCTTTGCCCGCCAGTGCAACTGAGGACGATGGGGACAAATGACGCATGATCGATGTGCAAATCTCGTGCTTCGTAGCTGCGACACTTCTCCTTCTCGTGTCTGGCATAGACGGACACCAGGGAGGCAGGGTTTCGGTTTGAACGAGCATACGGGTTATACACCCGAGCATCGAAGAATGTTTGCTCAAACCTACCAGACTCCAATGGCAGCCACATCCAGCCGTGCACCTCCATAGATGTATATTTACTTTGCACGCTGTAGAGGCACTAACACATCCATTCCCGGCGAATTCAGCGTTCAACATTTTCTTCAGACTTCTTAGCTCAAACTTGGTGTGAATCTACACAGGCGGGTGGGTAAAAGCCCTCACTGTAACCCACACACTCGACCTACAAACTAGTATGACAAAATAGAGTAATAAGATATTCTTCCAGGAAGTGATATACATCCTATCAAAATTCTACTTTGTTGTCCCAGAGATTTGTACCAAAATCAACTTGTTCACCTACCTGCTGGGCTGTTCAACGCCACAACCAAATTACAAACCCTGTAAGTCATGTTGTGCATGTACCGTAAAAAGGCATTTTTGTCGTAGTTCTGTTTGCAGGATGAGCATGGCAAGCAAATGCTCTTTCATTTTTCCGTAAACTGACGAGAGGTCGCCCTTTCGCTGCGCGCAATGCCAGCTGCTTGTCTCCAAGATAGTGCACCTGTCATTGGTTCTTCCTTTTAAAAGGTACTTTTTACCCCAAGGACTTCTGTTTCTGCACATATCCCCGAAAATAATTCCAAGCAGGTATGTTTAAGTCCAGTGGAGTCATATGATGCCTCCGGTACATCTAGGGTAGTTGAAATTTTGGTAGTTCTAGGGTTAAGAATATGGTTCGAAGCTCCTGGCACTTGGCTGGAGGTGTGCTGGGAATGAAGTTGGGATTGAAGGGCGTGGCGTTGGGGTTAAGTTGAGGTGTTGGTCTTGGTGGACTGATTGGGTAAGCGCATGGGTTAACCCTTTGCATGTTGAGCCCCTTTTCTCCAATCCACTGGCTTTCCAGCGCACTGACTCTCTTGGTGGAGTATGCACTCACAGCTCCGAACGAAATATATTCTCATTTTACTCCACCTTGATGGATTTTCATCGTCCTGGGCTCGTTGGAAAGATCAGGACCAAGCGAATCCATCCTGGCAGCTCTCAGCTCCATAGACACATCAGGGCCACTTCCACGTCCTCTCCAAATTACTCCACCGTGCCTCGGAACGGCACAACAACTCAATTTCACATTCTTGTTCGGCTTCTTGCCCAAATTCAACAGATTTTCACAATTCAAACTGCGCTGCAAAGCTCAGATCCAAGCGCTTCATTTGATGTCCATCACGCATGCGCCATGCCAAAGGGAAATCCCCTGGCACGCTCTTCAACAAAAAGAAGTAATGAACAAAAAAGTCCCGTTCACTCTGGGCCGTGATTTCCGTGTTCATCTTGTCGCCGCTCAATGAATTCTTATCCTATTGCAAAGAACTTTATATCCCCGGACAGGTGAGATCAAGATCTTTCCAACGGTGTATTGATTGTAACGATGCGTTTATGTTTGACGAAGTTACGAAAGTTTGTACACTGGTCTATGCACTTAACTCGTACGTAGTGGATCAGGTCATGCATAAAGTGCGAGTTCACGTTCACGACTGGCACTGTATTTGTAAATGTTGTACTCAAGTCCGTAGCAGCCCCATTTTGGTTGGTCCGGCAAGATCCGACTTCGATGCTCCCCCCCCCCCCCCCCCCCGAGCCCATACTCATACATATGCCGGTACATGTACAAAAGTACATGATTGTACTTGGAAGTACATACATTGTATCAAGAGTACATAACCCCCGTGTACTCTTGATTGTACATGTACATGTACATGCATGTAATCGTGACCATGCAGAGTGACATAGGGCGAGAAAAGGAAGAAGGACGTTCGGCATGAGTCAGGAAAAAGGGCATCAGCATGTTGTGTCCGTCCAAACAGAACTTGTTGAAGCCTATGAAGGCATAGCAACCGCATTTAAATGCATGTGATAAAAGAACCAGAATGGACCTTTGGAGGAGGAGAAAGGATATTGCAACTGAAAATCTTTGGTGCAAACTCTATCTAGAAAGAATTGGAGGAAGAAAAGAATCAATACAATCATTTCAGGAAGTACAGAGTAGGAACATTCACAGGCATGACTGTCCCCATGACCTTCAGCAGGGTCATTCTCCTGATGACATGTACTTGTAGGTCTACTACCGGCACTACTATATACTACCTCTATGCTACTTATAGCACACATCCTCATCAATGGTACCGGGTGGACATCCTGAGCTGCTCACATCTGTGAGGTTCCGTTTTTTTTTTTTTTTTTTTTTTGGCCGAATATTGGTCCGGCAGCTGCCGGACCGCCTGCTACGGCCCTGTGTACAGATGGAGCTGCTGGACAGTCTGCAGTTCAGGGCGGAGTGCAAACATGTCAAACCACTGACATGCTTTCACAGACACTGTATCAGGAACGCAGTGAGACCAGGACGCCAATGCAGGAGGGCAACAGATCTTTCAGTGGCAGAGGGAAGGCACCTCATCAGTCACCTGACACTGACAAAGATGGATTCACCATGGCGTCAGGGAAGCATACATTCTCAGCAACTCCTCGGGCTGACAAACTCGGCAATGCTTTCTCCACTGCAGCTAAAAGTGATGAAGTTTCAGGTGCTGAGGATACGGATAATAGTGGCGCACAGGGCACAATCAACGGAATAACATTTGAGTGCTAACTTGAAAACAGTACCATATTTCGACAACCTCTGCTCCTCAAGCTCTAGTTCCTCTCAATCCGAACGCTACACCATTCCAACCCACTGTAACAAGAACAGTGCTTGCACCGTCGGAGCAAGATTTGACCATTGCATTCCTCAACATTTGTAGTCTGCGCTACAAAGTACATGAACTGTCGGACCTGGTGCATTCGATGGACTGGGACATTGTCGGTGTGGCCGAGACTTGGCTCACCAACACAGTAGCTAACAATGAGATAGAAATATCTGGATACAGCCTTGTCAGGCTGGATCGAGCCGGCCGTCCTGGTGGAGGTGTGTGCCTGTATTACAAGGCTACACTTCCTGTCACCGTACAACCAGATTTGAAGGTGGACGGTATTGAAGCCGTGTGGATCAGTCTGCACCACTCCAAACAGCGGCACCTTTTTGCGTGTATGTATCGCCCCCCTGCTGAAACAATTCATTATTGGGACAGATTTGAGCAGGCTCTTCACCAGGCTGCAGTGGTATCACCATCTGTCACCCTGCTTGGTGACTTTAACATTAATGTTAGCTCAGCTGTAACACCTCAGCTCCACCGTTTCAATGATGCAATTCACTCTTTCGGTTTGAGAAATTTAGTTTCTGTCCCAACCCGAATAACCCCAAGATGTCCCGTCGGCACAACACTGGACCTGATCCTCACCAGTAGCCCTGCTACAGTCTCCTGCAATGTCGTAACCTGCACTCTGAGTGATCACTCGGCCGTACATGCTAGACTGGACCTCGCGCTACCGTCCGCTAAGCATCAACACTCCTCGCAACGCCGGGGAACCAGTTTAACCCGCAACATGCGCACCATAAACCTTCCAGAATTTCGGGATGAGCTTGCCAATGCCAACCTGAGCTGGTTCCAATCGACTTCCTCCACTGATGAGATGTGGAGCACTTGGCACACTAAATTCATGCGTGCTCTTGACAGACATGCCCCTCTCAAATCCACCAGCAGGAAGGCGAGCTCATATCCCCCGTGGTCTGACAGGGAATTGTACCAACTCCAGTGTCGCAAGAAAAGGCTACACCGCCAGTGGCTTCAGAAGAAGGACAGCACCCATCTCTACTCGGCATTCAGGCGTGCCTGTGCGGCTGCCAGAAATGCCTATCGTAGGAAACGCAATGAGTATTTCCAAATCCAATGTGCTGAACATAGTCGCAATCCACGCAAACTGTGGCATATCATCAACACTGTAACATCTCGAACTCGCCAACGTATTGAGCCAACGTGTGATGTGGAGGATGTCGCCACAGCCTTCAGTAAAGTTGTGACTGATAATGATAGACCCCCTGTGCTCACCATGCCACAGGGTCCATCACGCCCCACAGCGTTATCAGCTTTCCAGTATGTCCGAACCAACTCTGTTTATCGTCTCCTGAGAGGCATCAATGCAGCCAAGGCCACAGGCAGTGACAGCATCCCAGGAGTACTTCTGAAGTGCTGTGCTGATATCATTGCTCCGTCTGTTGCTGCTCTCTTCAATGCCTCACTATCCCGTGGTACAGTACCCTCTGCCTTCAAGCTTGCACACGTATCACCGCTAAATAAAGCTGGTGACCCAGCAGTTCCCACTCACTTCCGTCCCATTTCCCTTCTCCCAATCCTGTCCAAGCTTTTAGAGAAGCTGGTGCAGAAGGAACTTGTATCAGTCATGAACATCACGGAGTCACTTCCCTCCACTCAGTTTGCATTTCGCAGCGGCCATTCCAGTGAGGATGCACTAGCTCTCATCACCAACCGTATCCATACTGCCCGGGACAAACGAATGTACACAGGTGTCTGCTTACTGGACATGTCCAAAGCATTCGATAAAGTTAGACATCACCAACTAATTCTCGACCTCTTCAATGTTGGTGTCACGGCCACAGCCCTGCGGTGGTTCATTTCTTACCTCTCCGAACGGACCCAGCGTGTGTGTATCGGACCATCACGCAGCACTATCACTCTCTGCACCTGCGGAGTGCCACAGGGATCTGTGCTCGGCCCCATTTTGTTCAACATATACACTCGGGAAATACCCTATGTTGCAGGACAAGCTTTGTCTTTGCAGCAAACCGACTAAGTCTGAAGTGTCTGCAATTCTGTCTGCGTCAGCTTCAGCTATTGCTAACTGGCTAAACGACCGTGGCTTGATCCTGAATGCTTCTAAAAGCCAGGTGATCTCCATTTCCTTTTTCATTTTACCTTGGCGTAACATTTGATAGCAACATGTCTTGGGATGACCACGTAACCCGCTGTGCACACCGTGTATCACGAAAGATCGGAGTCCTGTGGAGGATGCGGCGTTGCCTCAGCACACAGGGCCGGATAACTTATTTCCAGTCCATCATAATGCCTGATCTTCTATATGGATCAAATGCATTTTCGACATCTCTGGCAGCCAGGCACTGTCATCGACTACAGGTTCTGCAAAACCGTGGTGCCTGTGTAGTGTTCGGACGCCCGCCGTGGACATCCGCACATGACCTACTGGAGCGCCTCTCACTGTATCGGGTAACCGAAGTGTACAAGCAGAAGCTGGCATTCCTTGCATGGCGCTGCCGTTACGGCCAAGCAAGTCCTGAGCAGGTTCTCTTACTGCCAGCTTGTGGCCGGTCCACGTGCCTGGACTCCAGCATGGGTCTCTGCCTGCCACCCGCCCGCAGCAACTCTGGAAAGGGGACATTCGCCTTCCAGGGTGCGCTATGCTGGAACAACCTGCCAAGCAGTATTCGCTCCATCTCTGTTCCTCGTCATTTCAGTGCTGCCGCAGTCCCGTTTCTTCTATGAACTGAGAACATTGCAAAGCAATTGTATGTGTGGCTGTCAATGTACATGTGTGTGTGTGTATGTGTCCCATATGGTGCAGTGGTATGTGCAGTCGATTTCCAATCGAGAGGTTGCGGGTTCACTTCCCGACGATAATGGTCGCACACGTCTTTCTTCTCTTTCTCGGACTCTTCCTGACTTTTCTTTCATTCTCCTGGGTGGTTACCAACAGCCAGTGTATGCCGGAGTATGTGGTGTGGTGTGTGTGCACGGCTGTTCTGAGTGCGACATTTATCAATATGGCGGCGTACCGTAGCAACCAGCATCGCAACAGCTCGCGTACGCACAGCGTGCCGACGCGTGCAGTCTTTCTGCACATTTTTCAAATTTATCGAAGAAAGTTTTTGTTTTGGGGCGATGGATTCGTGCCTTGGAGAGGTCGTATGAGGCCATGCTGGAGGAGAATAAGTCTACCACCAAGACCTGGAAGCCTCCCTTCGGCGAAGTACTGAAGTTAGTATGTCCTGGAGTCAATACAGTCAATACAGGAATTGTTTTCAAGACGATGCAGTGTAATAAATTCTAGTAATGTAGTGCATCATGGAATTAGTTGTGTTTGAAACTTCGGAACAAGAAGGGGGCACGTTTGCTTGACTCACTACCATCATGACGTGAACAGATGGAACCCCACTGCTCTTATTCTAGAACATGTTCTCCCCTGAGGACAGCTTACAGCCAGATTTCCGTCCATAAGAAAAGAGCACAAATAAATCGTTAGACTGATTGCAATTCATCTTGGAGAAGGATAGAATTCGATCGTCTGCTACTCTCTCAACGCAAAGTTGATGACATAGCAGCTACATGTACGTCTCTTCATGCGTGTGCTCTTCACCTTGGGATCAATGTGAGGATATTAGGATTGCTGGAAATCAGATTCTGTATACTATTGGACAGCAGTTTCTGCATTGCACATGCTCCACAGTGCTCATCGGCAAGGATGTTGAATTTGCGTGTAACCCTTCACCACCCTACTCTCCATACTATTCCAGATCATCACTAACTTAACATTGAAGTGTTTCATTTCCAGTAGAATGTGCTCCTCCAATAAGTGCGGCATTGGAGGCGGTGATATTTATTGCCACAGTTGCACTGCTGATCTTCGTCATGAAAGTAGCAATGGATGATGATCAAGTCAACCAGTGGGCTTGCAGTGATAAGCAAAGTACCACAATACATCATCAAGTGTCATAGCATGGCGGAGTTGGTTGCCCGCAACGCTTCCATGTTGGTGTTGTTAGTGTACAAATAGAGGATATCTTCCGGTCTCCAACTTTTAAAGCACATGGACCTGCTATAGGTGTTATTCTTCTATCAATGCTTGTTTCAAGTCACAGAATTATTTAGCTTCTTACAGCTTTGATGTAATTCGCCGTATTGTAATTAATGTGAAGAAGAGTTTGATGCGACTTCGGCGATACTTGGGGAATTGTGTGTTGCTCCCTACGTGGGAGCTTGCGCTATTCCTGCCGACTTGAATTCTCACTTGACCGACTTGTTATTTTAAAATGAATTCATGGACATCTGTCAATTCAGCAGGTGAACTGCATTGCCATCAAGCCCTGAGCCAGCTCCATAGGAATGGCACGGTCATGAAGATGCGTGATGCTGTGTATCTCATTCGCATCAGAATAATAACCTGTTTGTTTTGGCTACACACTCCGGTAGCAACAGATACTCTGCATAATGCAGCTTGTACAGTAGTCCTCACTAAAGCAGAAAGCAGTTTAGGAGGGACTCTAGTGAGGAGTGTACGAGGATAGCCTATTAGTGTTCTACATAATCATTTGCATATTGAACATGTTACATGTAATTATCATGAACGCCGAGAGTGGTAAAACCGGGTACGCGTATACGGCCATCACCAGCGGCCCTGTCCTGAGTGCCATGCTGTGCTTAGTGCTGATGTAGTGCAAGATATATAAGCTGCATCATGGTTGTCGTTTGTTGTGGTTCAATTACTTGAAGTATTTCAGTATGGTCTTTACGCATGCAAGTGTGTGCTTTTCAGCAGGATCGTCGAAAGACTACATTGTGCGTGGCCTAAATCTGCAGTAACACTAGTAATACAAAAAACCCATGCCTCAGACAGATGGGGAATCTTGCATCTCTGGCATTTAAAATCTCTACACAATGTCCTGTTTCTACATACATTTTGAAAGCATGGATTTCAAAAAATATTCATTGGATGCATGTCTGATTTGTACTTGCTAACATCCAGAACGAAGCATGCACGGATCCCTCCTATGGCGGACGAAACCGGGGTCTTCGTTAGACATTGAGGCAGGAGAACACACTTCCACTCGTCCTGCATTATCAGCAGACACTTGCAATTGACGTCCAAGTACGCCACGCAAATCGACTTGGGCACGAAAACGATAATCTGGGCGGCAATGAAATTATAACTACGACGTAGGAAAAGGACAAACCTTTCAATGAAAATTGGCTTGAAGGCTGCCAAAAATTCTGCACCCCTTCGGAGGAAGCCTCGAATGTGAGCCAATTCTGATAAACGCCAATGGCCGGCACGACGAGGAAGAACGAAACGAAAAAGATCGTAACTTCACTTTCCCATTGCGCATTTTGACGATCAAAATATCTGCTTCCGCAGCTTGAAGGCAGGAAGGTGAATTCGCTTAGACTTCGCGAATCCAACGTAGAAAACGGCTGGAATCGACAGAAACATAGGCGAAACCTTGTCGAATATTTCCAGAGATTTGAAAAAGGCAGCAAGGTCGCGTACGACAGCATCATGATCACTGGGGCGACGGGAAAATGTCGTACCGTACATAATGTCGCTGGATTATGCATGCATAACAGCCGTGTGTGTGTGAAGAAAAAAATCGAAAAATGAAAAATAGGGATTCACTGGCCACAAAAAGTCACTTCAAACAGCTGTGTGGTGGATACCAGGCTAAAAATAGTGGCGGTCAATTCATCAGCCTTGCAAGCTGTTGAATGGTGTAATCCCAGCACAAGTTGCTATGTCTAACATAGCTGTTCGCTATCATCGCTTCCGCGATGGGCACGTCTGAGGTCTGAGGTGTGTATGTGTGTGTTTGTGTGTGTGTGTGTGTGTGCACGCGCATGTGCGTGTGTGTGTGTGGGGGGGGGGGGGTATGTGTCTGAGTATGTGTGTATTGGTGCGTAGGTGTGGGTATGTACATGTATGTGTGTGTGTTTGTGGGTGTAGGTGTGGGTGTGTGGATGTGTGGATGTGTGGGTGTGTGGATGTGTGGGCGTACATGTAGATGTGCAATGCTTCGATTTCTCTCTCTTCTCTTCTCTTCTCTCTTCCTTTCGGGGTCTCCCGCTTCTGGGCCGGCATGGCCCATGCTTCATGCCTGCTTGTTCCTGGTGTTGTTTTGTATGCTGTGTCCTGCCGCTACTCTGGCTTTGGCCGTGACCACGATGTGTCTCCCCATTTTCTCCTTCATCCTTTCCTTTGTCTTTTTGCTAAAAGCTTTCTTCTCGCCGTGACCACGATTTTTCTTCTTCTTCTTCTTCTTCTTCTTCTTCTTCTTCTTCTTCTTCTTCTTCTTCTTCTTCTTCTTCTTCTTCTCCATTATTCTTTTTCCTTCCTTCCTTTCTCTTCTTCCTTTGCCGAGAGCCTTCTGTTCCCATTATTTTCTTTTCATCTCTGTCCCCATTCCTGGGTTATTTGGACTTCATTCACTTCCTTGTCATTGGACATGTTCAGTCCGTTCGGTTTGCGAATTTAAATAAAAATACAACCAAGTTAACTCGTACTCAGCACGCAAAGGGTTAACCTCATTGTCCGTGTTTAACTTTGACTAAGACTTACGAGCACATGGTGATCTTGCGGCCTAGCAAACTACTGCGTGATGCAATCCTTGACGCCAGTTGGCCCTGCTCAAGCGCTGCAGCCTCATTGGCCCACTGGACCTGTAGGTCGGGTTGCTTGGGCATTGCAGGTGTTGTGCAAAATGTGTGCTTGCCAACTGCCAGAACAAACGCACTGGGTGGTGTGTCAGGAGACTGGTGACTGGTCTTTCCACAGACTGGTGGGTGTTTGGGAGCTGTGGGTGTTGCACTTTGTGCAGGTACCTCCATGAGCACTTCGGATACCCCAGGATAGGGCTCGATCACCGCTCCATCTGCCGGTGCCCCCGCCTGTGTGTCCACCGCTGAGGTTTCGACTGTTACGTCTGCTGCTATGGCTGGTTGGTCTGTGTTGCCGTGGTTCTTTACCTCGCGCTCGCTTTGTGGCGGAGCTTGGGAGCCGTTTATGGCATCAGAGTACGAACGTACAGCCGGCTGTTGCACATTTGCTTGCTCATTATTTGGTGGAGATTTTTCGTTCTCCCGTACTGAACGCTTTCCCTTTGGGCAGTGAGTAGCCAGGTGGCCTGGTGAATCACACAGTCTGCAGGTCTTTGGCTGATCAGTGTACCGTACAGAGAACATGTGACCACCAGGTGTCCTGACGGACGACGGAATAAACAGTGCATGGCGAGCAAGGTGGAAGATTACATAGCGTACACAAGACGCCACCTTCAAACCTCGGCGGGTCGTTATGTGCCCATGACGTACCGTACTAGCGGCTTTCCCGTAGGGACCCAAGGCTTTCAAAAGTGCCTCGTCTGATATCCGTCAGCGCTGCAGATGATGCTGAAGAACTTGATCTTGTCCTCTTTGATGCGGCATTTGTCTTGGTTTGACTTAAGACCAGAATGCTCGCAGCGAACCATCATCTGCTGCATGTTGAGATCATGGTCCTCGTCTCGCGTCCCGTATGTGACAATGTCGTCTGCGATGCCGGCGACATCTAGGCACCCTTGGAACGTCTGGTCGATCCTTGCTTGGAAGACATCTTGCGACATCTTGAAGCCGAATGGCATGCGAAGGAATCTGTAGCGCCCGAATGGTGTGTTGAAGGTGGTGAGGTACCTGGATTCGTCGTCGAGCTCCACATTCCAGTACCCACACTTGACGTCGACGATCGAGAACACTTTGGCACCTCTCAACTTCGGGGTGATCTCCTCAATGGTGGAGACCACGTGGTGCTCTCGCAGGATGGCGATCTCTAGAAGAGGACTAGCAAGTCCATGCAGGCAGCGGTACAAATACATAGTTTTGAAGTTGAGGTGTTTCTCAAGGGTGTACAATCATCGTATTTCCGCAAATAAATGATCGTCCTCGTATACAATGCCTTGAATACAAGGCTGGGGCAGGGGTGATTGAAAAAAGACAAGACCGTGTCCTATTGAAAGACCGGGTATACTAAATGAGTCGTACGACCGTGCTCAAACTGTGGGAAAAATAGAAGACAGTGCTCAAACTGTGTAGAAGAAAATGGAAGAATGGGGGTAAAACTGTGTGGCGAAAAATAGAAGACCGGGGTCAAACTGGGTTGAAAGAAGAAAAGACCGTCCTCGAATACAAGACCGTCCTCAATTAAAAGGAGTTTGAAAAAATAGTAGACCGGCCTACCATTTGCAGAAATACGGTAGTATGACTGCATAGAAGAATGGAGGAGTCATTCTATCCAACAAAAATATGCTTTCCTACCCTCTTGGACATGTCCGACCCTGAGCCTTTCAAGTTGGAATTTTGTTGGCTTGCGCCTTGGAGAAGTGTTCGAGCTAGGTGTCAGGTTGCTGAATGTCTCCGTACTCCTTGTAAGTTTTGTGCCATTTTGTCGCACTCGCTGCCTGCATATGATCTGGTCACGTTGGTGGACTGTTTGTCATAACTCGTAATATGTTGTTCTCTCCACTTTTACCATAATTATTAAATTGCCTCCTTAACCGAGTAAAAACTATTTAAAATCATAAATAATTGTTTTATAACCGCAACCAGTAATACATGCTGGATCGACATTTGTGTACAATTTATTCATGTAATGTAAAACTGTGGAGACAATGTGCAATAAAACGATGAAAAATGTGATTCCTGATGAGTGTTGTACAAATACGTGTTTCAATCCAAATTTCTTCACATTTTTCATCGTTTTATTGCACATTTTCTCCACAGTTTTACATTACATGAATAAAGTGTACACAAATGTCGATCCAGCTAGTATTAGGCCATCATTTTTTTATATCTATGTTTCGCGTCAGTTCAACTTCCAGAATCATATGCGAGAGGTGGAAAAAATAAAAAGTTGCAAAATAATAAAAAAAGGCTGATCAGAGGTGTATGCGCTTTACATAGCACAATAGCTCGTGCATGGTGTACATTCGAAAGAAAAATCGTACATCGAAGCACAACATCTGGGTTATCAGCATGAGTAAATATTCACTTTGGACAGAGGAGGCAACCATTGGTCATGGTGCCTATGCTTCGCTGGAATATTGTACTCAGACTTCAGCAGCGGTGCAAAGAGCTCCGGAACAACGCATCCTCTCAGCTTAGGCGATCCATGCGGTCTGGTGTAAGCTCATAGAATATTGCTCCCAGATGCCGAACAAACGATTTACCAGCGCTGGCCTAGGCTAGAGGCCATTTCTGAATCCCAGCTTCGCCGTATGCAACCTGTACACACTGATGACTCGCACAATCGTACACTCACTGTGCATGTTCAATTTTTTATTTTTTTCCGAAAAAATCAAAACGTATGCGTGCGGACGACGCGAAACATACCTATCAAAAAATGATGGCCTTACTGTTTGCGGTTATCAAATTGTTGTCTCCTCGCTGGTTATTAAATTATTGTTTGACTTATTGTTGTTATTTGCATTTTCGCGTCATCGTCAATCAAATGATTGATAATTTCGCTTATGCTGAGTGGTGGTAAGCAGATATCAAATCTGCAAGATGCTGATGTTTAGGCAGAAAGCAACATGCAAGACGGAAAAAAGAAAACAGGATAAGTATGGATATCGAATGCGATACGTTATGATAGTTATTGCATGTTGATATTGTGATAGATGGTGTGATTCTATTGCTACACTTTAAATACTGAGGGAGTTGATAATCATAATGATATTATGGTATTCGGGTAATATAAGATAGTATTTGGATGTTTGATGATATTACATTTCCAGTTGATATTGATAGGGTCAGTGAGTGTCAACCCAAGTAAAATGGAACGTACTCAGGTGCTCAGAAGCAACGAAAGGATTGGTGAGGAGTGGAGAATGGTCCGAAAAAAACTAGGATCTCTTCTTGGCGACGAAGTTGACGTAGCACGAAGGAAGCAGCTTGCTTCAGCGGCCTTCACTTCGATGTTTAACCTCTGGAAACGGAGATCTGCTGTGAGTGAGCGTCTGCGCCTGTGACTGTAGCCGGCGTTCGTCCTACCCGTCCTCGCGTACAACTGTGGCACTTGGCGCCTCACGCAATCTGCTTTCCAGAAGTTGGATGCTTTCCACCGACGTCAGTTGCGGTCTCTCCTTGCCATCAAATGGCCACAGCGCATCTCCAATGAAGTACTGTACCAGAGGTGCCAAATGGCGGAGATCAGCATCTTCATCCGCCATGCCAGGTGGCGTCTATTTGGTCACATCTTGCGGCTGCCACCATCAACCCCGCAGTATCGGCAATGGAAATCTGTTTCGCAAACAACAGCACCAGATGGCTTGGCCGGCCACGCGTCACTCTTCCCAGCATGCCGCATCAAGATCTGCAGAAAGCCGGGCAGGGTAGATTCCTGACTCTGGAAGATCTCCATTTGCTCCGGGCAACAGCTGCCTGTCGTAAGAGCTGGAAGGCTCTGCGTGTGGCAATATGTTCATCCAACTAGTTACAAATCAATGTACTTGTAATCCTATAATTATTAGCCCGACAGTGCAACGTCAAATCAACCGGATGTATCTCCTTAATTTGTTCATCTCCCTATGTTTCTCTCTCTCTCTCCCTCTCATTCTCTCTCTCTCTATCATTTTCTCTCTCTCTTTCTCTCATCTACACCGGTGGGTGGGACGCAGATCTCACTGTAACCCACACACTTGACGTACAATGTACATCTTATCCAAATTCTACTTTGTTCTTCCAGAAATTTGAGGTATAATCAACTGGTTGACCTACCTGACGGGCTGTTCAAAGCCACAACCGAATTACAAACCCTGTAAGTCATGGTGGGCATGTATCGGAAAAGAGGTTTTTTGCGTAGTTCTGTCCAGCTGCCTTTGAGGCATCAAGACGAGGTAGAAGCGGGTGGTCTACATTGGGACGAAAGTGAACTGTCATCAGTGCAGGTGCGCAAGTGAACGCTGGGTCCAGTAGGTCCATCGTACACTGCATTTCTTGGAAGAGAGACATGCTCTCTTAATGATCATGAACATGGTAGTAGATGAGTGGGGAAGAAGTAAAAAATCAAGCTTAGGTCGTAGATACAGTATGACAGAGAGAAAAAAGAGGAAAGGGAGAAAACGAGAGAGAGAGAGAGAGAGAGAGATTGAGAGAGAGAGAGAGTGAGAGTAAGAGAGAGAGGGGGGAGAGGGGAGAGAGAGAGAGAGAGAGAGAGAGAGAGGGAGAGAGAGAGAAAGAGAGAGAGAGAGAGGGAGAGGGAGAGAGGAGGGAGAGTGAGAAGGGGGGTGAGGGGAGGGAGAGAAAGATATCGAGACAGAGATCGATCAGTATGTGAGAGTAGCTGACTGAGTTACTGCTCCGCTGCAATCACCTCTAGATCTAGTGCATGTGTGAGAGCCTGGAAGGTCCACTTTCCACCCTCAGTTCTGACGCTGACGGGAAGAGCATTCCACTGGACACTTGCTACGAACCGGATGGAACGTCGCCCGAAGGGACCGCGGAGAAAAGGCACAAATAGCAGATTGGACTGCTGCCCTCAAGTTGCCCGGATGTTGCTGGGGACGCCAACTGGAGCAGTGCCTGTGAACATCTCCTAAAGCAGGGGGCTAGCTTTGTGGTGGAGGCACCGATGAACTAGGACCAGAAACTTTTGATTTAGCAGTTGCAGTAGGCTGGGGACACCTGCAGGGATAGAAGAGGAGCTGTGGGCACGAGATTACGCTGTTGGAGGGTTGACCGTAGACCCGTCTTGGAGAGTTTGGAGACTTGATCAAGCAGGTGTGCGCCAAGTCCTGGAAAGAAACGATTTGAACCATAACACAGCAGGGAAAGGATCATGCTCAGAAACCATGTTCGCCGGGGAAGCAAACTCAGACCTCGTCCATGCCTCCAGAGCTGACCAATTGTTCGCGCTGTCTTGCGACCAATATACTCCCCATGCGGAGCCCAGGATTAATCATTATCCAGGACTAAACCAAGGTACTTGGCTGTAGGGGTCACACAGAATTTCTCGCCATTGCAGAAGACCTCCGGTTGTATTGCAGCTGCGCCTCGTGGCCGAATGAAGAGCAACTGTGTCTTGGGAGTGTTGAGGAGCAGGCCATTGTCCTACAGCCAGGTAGCAAGGTTTGTAATGGCTTGCGTGAGGGTTCTGCACACCATAGCAGGGTCAGAATTGGAGCAGTCCATGACATTGTCATCTGCAAGTTCTTGGTGCTGTACATGAAATAGTAAATTGTTCTCTTCCTGGCCCCCGCCACACAGCAACACTCCGTTCAGTTAGCTTCAATACTAGTATTCACTTCTCAATAATAAACGGCGAGGGCACAGGAGGATAAAAACGAAAACAAGACTCGAGAAAAAGACAACGGAAAAAACACCATACCATATTCGCGCGTACACTTAGACCATATATGACATCAGACACTGAACTCTACCAGACAAGAACCAAATACAACAACTTGCGTAAATCTTAGTCGAACAGAAATCCGCAACATACAGACGGTGGCAGTATGGTGTGGAGTTCACTAGTGTAGAGCACAAAAAGCAGTGGCCCAAGGATGCTACCTTGGGGAACACCATGGGAGCAACTGACGGATTCACGAACAGTGTCCAGAACTTTGACACTCTGGAAACACCCTAAGATGTAGTCAGCGAACCATTCCAGGCAGTTCCAGCTATACCAAGGGAAAACAAAACTGTAACTAGACGTTCATGCTTAACACGGTCGAAAGCTTTTGACATATAAACAAGCCCAGTGAACTCTCGTTTGAATCTAGCGGTGGACCATAGACTAACAGCTAACACAAGTGCATCCTCAGTCGAATGGTGCTTGCTATAAGCAAATTGTCGGGCAATAGCTGGTGTGCCTCCAAATAGGCAGTGAGCTGTCTCTTAACCATTGTCTCCAGAATACGGGAGATAATAGGGAGGAGAGACACTGGACGATAGTTCTGGGGCAGGGTTGGGTCGCCACATAATGGACTGACATGTGACACTTTGAAGGTTGGCGGAACCTGTCCAGTTCTAAGAGACATATTGATAATGCTGGTGAGATTCGGTGCAAGAACAGAGGCATGTTACTTGAGCGGGGTTATTTTTATTCTAATTTAGGATTAGATTCTCGCGTTCACAATCCGTCTACACGAGTCGGCTGCTTTCCAGTTTCTAACAGTTTTCTAATGTTTTATACTGGCGACGGTGTGTTGCGAATTTTTCCTTGAGAACAATTCTCAGCCTAATTGACTTTTACCCGAATGCAACTGAAAGAAACGGCTTCATAAAGTGACTTCTGACGATAGCTGCCGCTTGACCGTCGCTGCCAGCAAACCGTCCAGTCTCGTCCCCCACAGCCGGTTTCTGGGCTTTCCGTCGTCTCATGAGGTGCACAGCCTTAAACATGCATGCCCCGTCCTTCAGCCTCTCACACTCTCTGCTGCTTTGGCCTCCAGAAGCGCCTCAGCATTGGCTCGACACTTGTCTCTGATGGTGTGTTGAAGGTCATTTCGCTGTCTTTTCAGATTGGCCTTGACTGCTGGGTCGGTGGAGTTGTTGATACTCAGACGAATATTCTTTTGCTTTAGTGATAGCTCTTGTATCGCAAGATCTGGTTTCTGGTGTCTGCTACGGTTAACGTATCCCAAAACATCCTTGGCCACCCTGCTTATATAGCTGCTTATAAAGAGTTCACTAATTCGAGGGTAAGACACAAAGGAGAACAGTCTGAAGAAAAAATTGACCGACACCTCAAGGACTCGATCCAGGGACCCTCGCTTGTAACCAGTGATGCTGTAACCACTGAGCTATGGTGTAGTCGTCATCCCATCAGAAACAGTTCTACATTAATTTTTCTTCACACTTTGTAACTTACACTTTGTGTGAATCTACACAGGCGGGTGGCACGCAGCCCTCACTGTAACCCACACACTCCACCTACAAACTAGCATGCAAAATAGAGTAATAAGAAATTATTCCAGAAAGTGATTATACATCCTATCAAAATTCTACTTTGTTCTCCCAGAGATTTGGACGATAATCCATTTGTTCACCTACCAGTCGGGCTGTTTAATGCAACAACCAAATTAGAAAACCTGTAAGTCATGTTGTGCATGTATCGTAAAACGGCATTTTTGGCGTAGTTCTCGTCTTTTGAGATGTGGCAAATGGGATTTCGGGATTGATCTCATCTACCCCCCCCCCCCCCCACGCTGAGATAGCGTCTTTACAAGTTCCCTGGCGCATTCCTTCAAGACAGGAGCGGAAACACCGTCGGGTCCAGTCGCCTTTGAGGAATTCAAGACGAGCTACAGTCCATTCATTGGAAACTGGCACCCTAACTTTTTGGTGTCTCTCTCACATAGTTGTACATATCGTGAAAACAACAGTACATCCTGCATTGTGTGACCCGTGCAATTAATCCTTGCCACATTTGAGGCCAGAAAAGTCCAAGAACAGGGAAATAGAAATTCAGCCAGGTTTTACAATATTAGGACAGGTATGCAATGGCAAAATGTATGGAGAAACAGATCCAAAACCCAGATTTTTGAGATTTAAAGTGGGTTTTTGATCCTCAATTCGGTCCAAATCCGACTTTCAAAAGCCAGCGGGCCAGTTTCCGATGAATGGACTGTACAAGCAGGTGGACTGCACTGGGACAAAAGTGAACTGTCGTTAGTGCATGTGAGCCAGTGAATACTGTGTTCAGTAAGTCCATCGTAGTAAGTTCGAGGCCTTGTACACTGCATTTGTTGGAAGAGAAACGTGAGAGCCTCCGAGTTCTCATAACTTGCGGCCCTCTCGCAACCTTTAAGGTGGCTCATTCCTAAATTTAAAACTAGTCCTTTGCGGGCGTTTGGATGAGAGAGTGACGCCTCTCAGCCATGGTGGTTCTGTTCTTGAACCCTATGGCCTATGTCTTTCGCTAATCAGCAGGTGGGTTTGAGGACCCGCAGTATTCTGAGTAGCAGTCGTAGAAACAAGAGTAGCTTGTTTCACGTCGGAACTTTCAATGTTCGTGGACTAAATTCAAATTTGAAAAAAATCAACTTATTTGTGACCTAACAAGATATGGAGCTGAACTCTGCTGCCTGCAAGAGACAAAAATCTCTCAGGGCTTCGATGGAATTATTGATAATTATCGACTCCTGTGTCTTTCGTCGACCTCTCGACACTATGGACTTGGATTCGCCGTAAAAATAAGTTTACTGCCCCGAATTCACAGATACTGGAGTATCTCTGACCGGATCGCTGTGCTGCAGCTATGGCTGTCCGATAGAACTCTGTGCTCGTTTATCAACGTTTATGCACCAACATCTGGACGCGTTGCGGAGGATCCTGCCTGTCTGGATGAATTCTACAACAGTTTATTGGAGACAATTCAGAAGCTTCCATCATCAGCCATGCTTTTCGTGATAGGTGATTTCAATGCAAAAGTTGGAAAACGTTCCGTTACAGCTACGGGGAGACATGATTTGTCGTGCTGCGGAGCACACTCAAGAGGCCGCCGCAATTACAGTGGACAGGCTCTGTCTGACTTTGCGTCGGACAACCACCTGTTTGCTTGCAACACTGCATTCCAACACCGTGCGGCACATATCACAACATGGACAGGATGGCGTCACAACCCAGACGGTGGTTCAGCAATACCCATATACAACCAGATCGATTATATATTCTGTCGGAATAGTGAGCGTTCTGTGGTGGAAGATGCGAGGTCATATGCGGGGACAAAGATGGAGAGTGACCACCGCCTTGTCCTCACTAAAGTCAACCTGACCAATATTTACAAGAAATTGAATGCGCCATGCATATCAAGGGAGACCAATGAGAAATTCAGTGACTTGAGCAAGAGGGAGGCATACCAAGCGGCAATCGAGCGGGGTCTGGAATTGACATGCAGTGAGATGGACAACATGGAAGATCACCGGCATTATGAAGGAGTCAGCTGCATCATCCATTGGCATAGTACAAAAAAGAAGAAAAGTACATACAAATGGCTATAACAGTGCCATTGAACAGCTAGCCGAGAAAAAAACGCAAGTTACGTTTGGATCTCACTAACTGCAAAGACGCTGGGAAGATTTCTGAGATGAAGCAAGAACGCAATCGCATTTCACACCAGATTCGGCGGGAATGCCTCAAGATAGCATCGATCAGGCTTGATGAACGAGTGGGAGAAATAGGAAGAATAAAGAATGACGCAAAGATGTTCAAAGCAACCCAGCTACTCCGTCGTCAGAAACAATCACCGGTTATCGTTGAGGATGCTGAAGGCAAAATTATATCTCAACCTGCGGAATCGATGGAAGCGGTCAAGGAACACTTCAGAACTATATTCTGCGACCAGGCACTAGCAACAACTGTGTTGGAGAGGAGTGAAATGCCACTGAACCGATCCATAACGACTGAGGACGTGTCCAAGGCTGCAAAACGTTTAAATAACGGCAGAGCATCCGGCCCCGATGGAATCCCGGCTGAGCTCCTGAAGTATGGGACGCAATCACTGCATGGTAACATAGCCACATTATTCAATAATTACGCTAAAGATCAACGCATCCAGCTTGGTGATGGTATATTGGTCCCGTTGCCGAAACCGGGCAAGAAGAGAGGTCCTCCTGCAAATTTGCGGCCAGTTACCCTTCTAAATACACTACGCAAGCTACTGTCTCTAATCGTATTGACGCGTATTAAGCCGGCAGTTGATCAATACCTCTCGCCCTGCCAGAGCGGATTTCGCAGCAGGAGAAGTACAGCGGATGCTGTGTATTCCTACAGATGGTTGGCAGCAAGATGCCAAAGAGTAAAGGAAGATATCGCCATTTTGGGAATTGATATGTCGAAAGCCTTTGACACTATTTCAAGACCAAAGCTCATGAACGTGCTGGAGACTATTGTGAACCGGGACGAATTACATCTTATTCAGTGCTTACTTACGGATACAACCATTAAAGTACGGCTTAACAACATCCTGAGCCAGCCACTTGAAACATACAATGGGACTCCACAGGGAGATTCTCTGTCGCCGGTATTGTTTACGATATACCTGGAAGCTGCGTTAAGAGAGGTACAAAACCGTCTACCGCCGCGACCAGACCGAGACGTCCAGCTGCTTCTGCCCGGAGAGTCGGAATATGCAGATGATGTGGACTTCATCAATACCGACCAAAAGTATCTAAAAAATTGCCTTCCTGCAATATCCTCTTCGTTAGCAGAGTGGAACTTGAAGATGAATGAGGGGAAGACGGAACACACCATGATAAGCAGACAAAAGGATCGAATAGAGGAACAGTGGCGACACACAATAAAGCTGGGCTCGATGCTTGGAGTGGATGAGGACATAGGCAGACGAAAGCGGTTGGCTACAAGCGCACTTCACCGGATGTGGGTGATATGGCTGAGAGGGCAACACATCAGAGAGTCTCTACGAGTGCGCCTCTATAATAGCTTCATTCTACCAATCCTGCTTTATAACTGTGGCACATGGAGTCTCACGGGGACACAGGAGCAGAAATTGGACTCGCAGGCAGCAGCTGCGAACAGTGATAGGCATTAAATACCCGCTCAAAATAAAGAACACTTCCCTTTATAAACGCACAGAATCTCGCGCCGTGAGCCAAATCATCAGAGATGCTAGATGGAGGCTGTTTGGTCATGTGCTGCGTTTGGAAGAGGCAGCCCCAGCCAGACGTGCCATGGGAGCTTACTTCTTAGGGGGTAACGGCCCCAGCTTTAGGGGACGCCCAAGAACAACGCTCCCGCGAACGCTCAATAATGATCTCAAAAAGCTGAAAAATAATACCGCCCTAGAAACTGGCGATGACTTGAACATGCTGCAGCAGCTTGCCCAAGACCGTCGACAGTGGCGGGAACTGGTGAAGGCTGTATGTAGCTGCTAATGAAACAATATTTATACCTTTATATATAGATAATGGAGATGACTGCAACAGGCTGCAGCAGCTCGCCCCAGATCGCCCCCAGTGGCAGGACCTGTGGCAGGACCTGGTGAAGGTTGTATGCAGCCGATAATGCAACAATGGACATAACTTTGCGTTTCCATCTTGTCTTTTTTGATGCTTGATGTGCACTGTGCTTCCTCACATTCACTTGCTCCTTCTTGCAGCTTGTCTCTTTTTTCTCTTTGTTGTTTTGTTTTGTTTTGACGCTCTGTGTGCATTGCGCTTCCTCGCGCTCACTTGCTCCTTCTTGCGGCTTAAGCGAAGGCTATATGTGAGCTTTATAAGCTCACTGATGCTAACGCGAATAGAGCATAATAATAATAGTCCTTTGAGCATCCTGCTGCGCAGGTTTGGGGTAGAAATATTATGAAATATTATTATTTTTTGCCGCTCGCGGATTCCAACCTCCCCCGTAACTATAACCCGTAATTTACTCAATCTACGTGCGGAACTGTTTCCTCCATTGTGGACTCGTACGCGTAGCACAGAGGCTGTATTTATAAGTGCAACAACTAGGCACAAAACTGACAGAGTACTGAGACATTCGACGTCCTGTCATCTAGCTTCAACACATCTCCGTAGCGTTCCAACTCGGAAGGTTCAAGGTTAAGGAGAGGACAAAGAGGGGAAGGTAAGTGCGACGAAAATGAGCGAAAGCTACAGTCCCAACGGAACAAAGAGTGTCGTTTGTTACTGGACGATGACGAGACCAGTAGGATATTTGACAAAGCGGTCTCACTACAATTCAAAGCAGCAAAGCAGCACACCACTCAGCTTAGGTGGCTGAGAAATATCAAAGATTAATACAGAAGGGGGATGCTTTGCGAAAACGAATTAGTATCTATTTACAGTGGTGCAGAGTTACTCTTAACTCGTTTCCATATGTCCTTCGTCCTTTCTACATTTATTATTGGCGCAATACCCGAGTTTCAAATTGCACACCTGATGAGCTGCCATGAACCATACGGCGAAACTTTCTATCGTGTGAAACAACTTGTTTTGTAGTCAACTAGTCTATCACAATGTCATGCATTAGGAGTACAGTAGGAGTTTGGCGTTCGCCTTGTACAATTCGTTTTCGCAAAGCTTCCCCTCTGCGCTGGTTGTTGATCTCCACGGGCATCAGACTGGGTGTACTTATCGAAGTTTTACTCCCTTGTGTACACAGCCCTGGGCCAGAAGAGCTTGTTGATGAGAAACAATTCTTCCGTTGCACTGGCAACATTACGCACAGTGGAGGATTAAAAAATATATGAGCCCCGGCCAGCGAAAACCAGCACTTGTGTACTTGATATCAATCATCAAAATGTGACGTCAAAGTTTGGGACGCGCAGTGAGCTTGCTTTTGAAGATTCTTTTTCGATCGAGTGGGTGTCTTCGTTGTCCAAGGAGTTTCAAGTTTCTTCAAATGAGTCTGGTCAATTGATTTTAGCGCTAGGTGAGAGCTCGTCAAACGGAGATTGAGTTTAGACACAGCGATGGCGACAGGTGTCGCGACAAGGACTTAGGTCGAGAGTTGTCAGCGTGAGACTCCCTGTACGAAGCGGCGCTGAAAGTTAGTTCGCGATCAGAATTATTTCTTTGGTGGCGATCTCGCTGAGTTTGTCCAGCAGTGGCGAGTCTCATATTCATAGCAACGAAGAGCCCTCATAAAATCGACACTAGATACTGGTGGCGACGATAGTCAGTGCTGGAGTAATAGCGACTGCGAGGAGAAGCTGAATGTCGACCCGCTGAGCGATCCGTATTTCTACATCGACAACAATGATGTTGCAGACACTGATGGAGGGCTTCTCACGGCGCAAAACAGAGCGTAGTATTATTAGTACTCTACCTTGCCAGACGATGCCAAGCTGGCTGCTCCCTGTGCTGAGAAAGGGGATTCCTAAAAAGTCAAACCGGTTGAACGCTTTGGGGCAACATCTTCACGTGCTACACAACGCGAGTATTCGCTCATATCATCGAAATACAATTATGCTGAAATCATGGTCTGAGTGAAAGTGTGCAAGGGAGTGGATGTCAGTGGTATTGGTCAGTACATCTATCAGTATGGCAAGCTTTGGGACAATGCTCAAACTGCCAGCACAGAGATCCCTGAACACAATTTGGAAGGCCAGCCACCAATCAGTATCGTTTTGCACTCTGGTGTTGTAAAGAAGGTAGTGGTGTATACGGAATATCGTCACACTTCTGAACTACTCATGCCTGCAGCACCAAGAGGGCAAGCCTGACTTGCATTCTATTTACTTACATGTACTTGTTCCACATCACAATCAGAAACTGTAGGATCAACTTGCATGGAGTCACTGGGCATGGATGCTGCGCCAACTGTACTGAATCTTGACCTGTGTGACTTCAAACTCTATTTTCCATGCTTTCGCTTATCAGATTGTCACCAAACTTGATAACTTGAATGATTAATAGTGTAGAATCAATTTCGAGCGAAAAAATAATTTTTGAAAAAATTACACATGTTCAGGTTTCTGCTGGCTGGGGCTCATATATTTATGTCAAACACTTGGATGTTGTGGTCAGCCTCACCTGCTCTTGCTGCGATGAACTCCTTCAGCTGGTCTGCAGTAATTGCATGCATCAAGTTTCCAACAAACAGGACTCTCTTCTTCGCAGTGGGTTTGGTGGAGGTAATGAGTCGCCATGTGGCTCTACCGATCTGGGCTGAGCAGCAGGCGCATTCACGACTTGACCGGCAATAAGAAAACCCCAGTAAGCATGCAAAATATCAAAGCCATGGATATACGAGCAGAATGAGAGCGACATTTACTCAAATATGCATTTCTCTATGTTGCATTGTTCAGGTAAACAATACTATCGAGTAGGTCGAGGCTGGTGTTACAGTGAAGACGAAAGCGGGGAGTGGCGCTCAGCCCACACTAGGCCCTGACGAACTTCAGCACATCCAGCAGTTTGTTGAAAACAACCGCTATTCCAGCAGGGAGAAAGCAGCAACCGATTTGGCTAATGTTGGTCCAGCAGCCGAATCAGTAGGTGCTAGGCAGGTGAGACGGCGCCTATCAGAAGCCCATCGCTTTGGGCGTCCGCATAGGAAAGTCGTCCTCACAGAGGCACACCAGCTCCACCGTCTTGCGTGGGTTGTCTTCCACCAAGGCCACGCCTTCGACCGGATAGTATCCGCCGACGAAGCTTGTTTTGCTGCCGGCCCCGACGGTCGGATCATGTTCTGGTTTCCTCGCGATTCTGTGCCTGTTGCTGAGCAGTCACAGCATCCGGCGAGGGTGCACGTCCTCGGCACTGTGTCTCTGTCACCTAACGCGCAGCAGCACATCCTCGAAAACGTCATGCCGATCATTGCGTTTCAACCTGCTCGTTCACCAGACATAAACCCGATCCAGAACATTTGGAGCTTGCTGAAACGACGACTGGTAGCACACAACTGCCAAACTGCGAATGAGCTGCGAAAGGCCGTGGATCTGGATTGGGGAGCGCTGCAGCCTGCCGATGTGGCGAGTTTCGCAACATCCATGCCAAAGCGTCTGCAGGAAGTCATCACAAATAATGGTGGTCACACCAGATACTAGCCCAGCTTCCCAGCTTCTGCAAATATAACTTGACTTTGATTTTGTGTTTCTCATTTTGTTGCAATCACTACTTATCCATGCCGGTTCCTTTTTTTCTTCTCCTCCCCTTCTCCCTTCCTTGCCGTGGTTGGCTAACACCCTCTCTCTTTGTTTTGGCCGGTGTTCTCACTGTGCTATGAGATGCTGTAATAAATAATAAATAAAATAAAACAATCATAACACAACTGTTTCTTTTCCTCTCTCTTCTTCTTCTGCTGGGTGTACTGTGTGTTTTCTTGCAATGGTGGAAAGTTGACTGGTACCGGGTACAGGTATAGTCACTTCCAGCAATATGCATTGACACGTGCCAAAATTCACACCAAATCCATAGTTCACGTTCACAATCCAAAAATGCTACAGCGCTACAGCGCAGAAATGAATGTGTGCACGGTGTGCGTACTCACGGCTGCATGGCCAGCGCCCATGGGTCGCTTGAACACCGACCGGATTTTCATGTCCAGGACAGTAGCACCCTTTGAGGACTACCCAAAACCACCTGGATTCCTACCATTTTCAGGCGAAAAATCGGTATTTTCAAAAATTGATCTAGTGTCATAAAATTTGGTTCTAAAGAGACATAGACATCAGTAGGCAACAAAACCCTTAACATCTACATCTTATATTCAATTGAGAGGTCAGAATGGTCAATTCTAAATATGTGTTTTTGGGATCTTCCGCTAAAGTTTTCAGTTGTCTAGTATGCTGAGCAAAGAAACAAGTAAGTTTCAAATTCCACATAATTTCTCGATCAGCGCATTCTCTGAGCATACTCAAATGTGACCGGTTCTCCACGGGACCGACGTGGATCGACTGCGACATGTCTCACCTTGACGAAGAATCAGATCGTACTCGTCTGAGCAACATATGAGCAACTTCAAGCACCTAAAAAATATAACGAAGTAGCGGTGAGGCATCCTGCAGCTTCATAACTCGAAGAGAATTGGTGAGCACACATGCTCATTCCCTGCAAACTGCAAATTCACAACTCCTTTCATTTCACAGAATCATTTTCAACGTTTCGGCAAATTGCCATCATCAGGATGCAATATGAAGTCAAAGTCTGGCAAGGAGCAGTTATATACACTAATTTTTTGTTCTTAGGTGTTGATAATATTTCTATCACCAAACAATTCAGCCTCATCTTCTCTCAGGCCAGGAGAGATTTCAGCGCTTTTTTGATGGTGAAACGTTTACGGTAGCTCATGGTGAGTAGCTACACCAACCCAATGACTCAGGGGAAACCGAAGGGAGGAAGGCAGCTGCGCTGAAAGCAAGTTCCTTTACCTTTCACACTCGCGCATGCTGCGCATGCAGCGGAGGTTGCGCTCTCGATAGATCGATTTTTGATCGCCAATGCGTGGTATGTGGGTCGATTTAGACAGGGTTTTCTTCTACAGGAGCTGTAGGATGTTGACTTTCCTATCGACATAGTGAATTTGCTCCAAAGAAATCACGTATCTCACACATAACCACAGAAAACGCACAGTTTCAAGTTCGATCCGAACGTGACAGCCGGAAATCAGATGATTCACTTGAAGTGCAATTTTCTCAAAATCACGTGCAGCGGGATAACGCCCCTTTTCGCTTGCGCTGGCTCAAATCAGTTTACCTAAATACGAATCGTTATCAAAGTCTATGTTCCTATTTAGAATGTCTGTACTTTAGAACTGTCTACCACCGAAGATAACCCCTACAGACTCCCTGCAGACTCCATGCAGGAATTTAAGAAGAAATTACGTCTATATACACATGAGCATGCCCATAAAACCACTGGCATTCCTACACCTCAGCAGTAATCGCACATTACACTTTCCTTTGAAGTTTTATTGTCTCATTCCATGTGCCTGGCTAATTTATTCTACCCCCCCCCCCCCTGTTATGCTACCTATTCAATATCGCACCAGTGGAGAACGCCTCAAATGGCTACCTGCATCTGGGTCATCCCTCAAATATATAATAATAATAAAAATCTTATCCGAGTTCTACTTTGTTCTCCCAGATATTTGAGCCGTATTCAATTGGGTTACCTACCTGTCGGGCTGTTCGACGCCACAACCAAAATAAAGGTCATGTAAGTCGTGGTGTGGATGTTTTGGAGAAAAAAAACATTTTTTTTCCGTAGTTCTGTCTTTTGAGATGTGGCCAATGGGATTTCGGGATTTGGCATCTCGTTGATTGATCTGATGTACCCTCCCCCACCCTTTACGACTCGAATCTGACCCCGCTCGTGGAAGACTTTTCCAAGTGGAATTCCGTGGCTGGATTCTTTGTTGGAAGCAAAGAGCTGAGATAGTGTCTTTACAAGTTCCCTATGGCATTCCTTCAAGACGGAGCGGAAATACCGTCGGGTCCAGTCGCCTTTGAGTCATCAAGACGAGGTAGAAGCCGGTGGACTGCATTGGGACGAAAGTGAACTGTCTTTAGTGCAGGTGCGCAAGTGAACGCTGTCTCCAGTAAGTCCATCGTAGTAAGATCGAGGCATTGTACACTGCATTTGTTGGAAGAGAAACGTGGGAAAGCCTCCGATTTTTGTGGCCCTCTCGCAACCTTTAATTAAAGGGGAACTGTCACCAAAAAACATCTTTGTCTTATCTTGTAGTTCCTTGGCGCCTGATCATGATGGTCTTATCTGTTTTTCTCTGCGATGGCTGGAAGTGGGTGAAAACTTTAAAAGTATGTGCCCAAAATTGTCCCGAAGTACCGAGTGACGTCACGCCGGACTTGACCCCCACGCGTACATTCGTCGTCAAAAACGAAGTCCAGCCCGTGTGCTGGTCGATCGAGCTAGCTGTTCCGATGTAAAGTACACGTGTGCCTTTTGAACTTTAACACAGATGGGTACGCCGTACCGAAGGAGAATGCCAAAGAGGCAGAGACCTACGTGCAGCTACACAGCCAAATCAAAATATAAAGCAGCTGAGGATCTAAGTTTTATTTGTGAGCACGGAAGTACGTCGTTGTTTTGAACTTTTCGTGTGAGGAACAACACGATGATGAGCGCGTATGCAGAAAACAGTACTCCTCCGGCCGGCGATAACACCACCAACCCGAGCCCCAAAGGAACGCAATGTAGCTACGTGAAGGCAATTTAGCTGGCGATGTTGTTGAAGATGTAGTTGACAAACTCCAACGCCTTTCATTTCAGAGCCGGGTGGGCAACACCGCCACCTTCGATACAACGACAAAATGTTCAAGTACGAGGTATGTGTGTCACACTAACAGCAGACAAACATCATTCCACTCCTTCGTAATCACAAAGGAAAAAAGAGCTGGAGCTTCGTGGAGGAAGTACCAGTGCGACAAACTGCTGTCGACTTGTGTTTGTTTTGTCCCTTTTTGGCATTCTCATTGTGTACAACGTACACATCAGTACCCGAGTTCAGAAGGCAAGCATGCACCGTACATCAAACAGTTGGCTCGATCGACCAGCACACGGGCTGGACTTCGTTTTTGACGATGAATGTACGCGTGGGGGTCAAGTCCGGCGTGACGTCACTCGGTACTTCGGGACAATTTTGGGGACCTTCTTTTCAAGTTTTCACCCACTTCCAGTCATCGCAGAGAAAAAAGAATAACACCATTCTGATCAGGAGCCAAAGAACTACAAGATAAGACAAAGAAAAATTTTGGTGACAGTTCCCCTTTAACATCTGTCAACGCGTAAATAAGAGGTCGCACTGAAGCCATATCAGGTGTCGGGGGGGGGGGGGGGGGGCAGAACAAGAGCAGAAGTAAAGCGATCTCGCAGAAGAGGACTACCAAGTTCATGCAGGCAGCGGTAAACACATGCGGAATTAAGTTTAGTACAAAAAGGCGGTGTACGAAATCGTACGAAAATATATTTCGTACGAAAATTTCCTGCTATACAGTATTTACAGTCCTGGAAGGTTGCTGCATAACTCGTTCTCATGTGTTTCTTCTCTTTTTTACATTTATTGTTTTACTGCTGTACAAAATTCACTAATTTGAGGGAAAG